>NC_062559.1:48946292-49552826 GCF_016906955.1 Phacochoerus africanus | reverse complement strand
AGATTCTGTATATAGGTGATATCACATGGTCTTTGTCTTTCTCTTTCTGAATTGCTTCACTTAGTATGAGAAGCTCTAGCTGGCATCTCTGTTGCTGCAAATGGCATTATTTGGTTCTTTTTTATGGCTGAGTCAAACTCCATTGCATATATGTACCACATCTTCATAATCCATTCAACAGTCATGATAGGTTTAGCAGATGCATCCTTTCGAGGTGGGGGGTTACTTAGCTCACATTCCAGAAGGCACATGGTGACCCAGGCCACGTATTTGCTTCTTGTCTGCTCAGGAACTGAAGGCAGGGCTCACGTGGTGCTCAGAAGACTGGCTCGTCCTCCTGCGTTCAGCTCTTTTATGGGGCCTGTGGCCTGCCTTGGGGCTCTGCATGGTCCTCACCTCGCCTTTCACTGGCCTTGAGACACAAGATACAAGGACTCCAAACACGATCCTACAAGAGCGCCTCACTCTTCATTCTCTGCCGTGTGTGCGTTCTCCCTCGGACATGGACACCAGAGCTGGCGGGGACGGTTCAACTCAGTACACGTAGACGTGCCTCTGGTGGGTGGACTTGAAAGAGGGAACACCAGACAGTTTTCCAGCTGTGCTGACACCGAAACGAAGCGGAGAGTATTGAACCAGTGGAACAAGGGGAGCCCAGGTCCGGGGACTGGGGGTGCTGGGGGGGCTGTGCAGGTTCCTGGGGCAGAGACACTGGGAGAGAGTGGGCCCTTGGAACAGCCAGGTTGGGGGGAGAAAATGGGGCTTCATCCTCTTACTCAAGGGCTCAGTCCAAGGGTGACTGAGGGCTGGCCCTCAGGATGGGGATGCATGAGGTTTAGAAACCAGGTCCTGGGGGACCCCGAGGTTCCCTGGGGAATATCAGGGGCACTTGGGGAGAAAGATGCTTTTGTACCTTTGTCAAAGGTATACTTATACTGCTTTGGTAGCTTTGTCAAAGATGGGTGGGGCATATTTGTGTGTCTATGTCTGAATTCTTTATTCTGTCCCATCCATCTCTGTGCCATCCCTCCACCACCCGCAGTCTAATTCCCACAATCCTTGTAATCACCATGACTCTGTAGTCTTGGGATCTGGAGAGAGATGCACGGGCCAGACTCTGCTGCTCTTTTATCTACTTTCATTTGAAACAAAGGACTCACCTGCGCATTTAAAAAAAAAAAAAAATGTGGAAGTATCTCCTGACGCATGGGCCCAAGCCAGCTTCCCAGACGGACGGAGGAGGAGATGCCGACTAAGAGCTCCCCCTGCCGTCTCCGTGTCTGAGGGGAGTCATCGGGGTAACTGATTCTGATCATTTTCCCATGTGTGAAGGTCGTAGGTACACCTCAGAGACGCTGTGAGGCTAAATGAGGAAGCCCGGACGGAGCCCCTGGAATCTAATAGCAGCTCAATGAGTGCTAGCCCTTCCACTCCAGGTGGACCCACCATGGTTGGACTGCACCTGCAGGACAGGTAGGCTCAGCCCTCAGGACAGGATGGAGCAGAGGCTTGACCCTGCAGAGCATCTGGGGCCCCAGGCTCTTAAGCTCACCCTACTCCCTTCTATTTGAGGTCACTATCTCTAGCCTGTCAGTGTCACTGCCCCTTTGCTGGGAGGTGTCCCTGAGATGCTGCTGTTACCAATGCCTTGTGGATGTGCTTGTTCTAAGGGGGGAATTCTTTGCACGGCAGGGGTCTGTTGGGACGGCCAGTGCAGAGATGCCCTGCTGGATGACACTTGGTGCAGAAATGTCTGTTCAGAGGCCTGTAAAGTAGAATGGAAATGCTGGAGTTCCTTTTGCGGCCCACGGTTAACTAACCTGACTAGGATCCTTGAGGACGTGGGTTCGATCCCTGGCCTCGCTCAGTGGGCAGGGAGCCAGTGTTGCCATGAGCTGGGGTGTAGGTTGTAGACACAGCTCCGATCCTGTGTTGCTGTGGCTGTGGTGTAGGCTGGCAGCTGTAGCCCTGATTTGACCCCTAGCCTGGGAACCTCCATATGCCATGGGTGCTGCCCTAAAAAGACAAAAAAAAAAAAAAGTAGAGTAGAAATGCTGAAAAGAGGCATTTCTGCAGGATTTCCTGTCCTCCCTCCTTCTAGCAGAGCCAGAGAGAGGCTGAGGAATGCGGCGGGGCGTCTGGTTCTCAGGGTGGCTGACCCAGCGGAGCACAGGAAGTGTAGATGGGGCCGTGAACGGCTGACAAATCAGAATTCTGGGGGGTGAGCCTCTCTCCCAGACACTGTTTCTCTGGCTCATATTGATTTAAATGTATTTAGTGGGCCAACATTTATTTTATGAGATTTAAGGTGTTTATTTTAGTTTCTTAATCATCTGGCAGGGTTTTTTTTTGAAAGCTTCCAAAATGAAGAAAATAGAAATTTCTCAGTTTGGTAACCAATCACAAGAAAACAAAAATCTAAAATGAAAAATACTGAATCATTGAATCTACGTGTTTGTTTTTTTTTTTTTTTCCTCTGCAGGGAGAGAAGGGTTCCTTGCCGGTCTTGCTTTATTAAGTGAGGCCAGAGATAACAATTTCTTCCCCGCTCTGTAGCAGAACGTTCCTGCTGCATCCCCTCTTAACTCTGACTCCAATGAAGGCTCGCGTATGTTTGAATTTTCAAGGCTTGCTGTAGACTCAGCCGGAGGGCATCTGTTCATTTATTCCATCCGTCTTTACTGAACGGCTCCTGACTGGAGTCTGGAATAATTAGTGGTGAGGGAAGGGCCCTGGTGCCTGTGGTCCTGGAGCCAGAGTCGATGGTCTGCCTAGTGGCTCTGATGACCTGTAAGCAAAGGCAACACCCAGATGGATGCACATTTACACAGTTGATGCTTTTTCTATCCTGGATGAAAACTAGGATCTATGCACGAGCAGGGGGTGCACAAGACTGGACAGATGCTCAGGAAGGTCCAGGAGGAGCCGACAGAAAGATGGGCTCTGGGGCTTAGACAAGACGGTGGGGCCGGATACAGCAGGGTGGTGCTAGGGTGCTCTGAGGGCCTGAACAAGGCTGGGGGGGCGGGGAGAGGGAGGGAAGAGAAAGTGGGAGGGGGTCAGGGTGTCACCACTGGGGCTCAAGATCAGGAATTTGGATTTCACTCTGGGTGGGAGGTGTGGGAGATGCTTGAAGGGGTTTAAATCTAGGTGAAGATGGCGTAGATTTATATTCCAAATCCTGACTCTGGCTGTCATGCTGCCTGGGTTGCAGATGAAACAAACGTGGCAGAGAGGGATCCAGTCAGGAGACATGGTGGTCATTTAACCCAGCGACGGTGGGATGGCGGTCACTTGCTCCGTGGTGGTGGCCCTGGGGATAAAAAGGAGTGACCCTTGGGTTCTTCTAAAATATCTCGTTTTCCTCGCAGCTCGCTCAACGTTCATTTCTTAACAGTTTGAAATGTCAAACTTCGGGAATAAAGCCAGCATTTCAGCTGAATGCAGACTGATGGGACCCTCGTGAGGGATCTTAACTAAGGATCCATAACAACGATCCGTTCTGATGCGGAGCCTCTAAGTCACACCTCTAACAGGGAAAATGGCACGAGGCCCTCACAGAATTCTATGACTCATCAAACTATTCACCAACCGCTTAATTAGGACTTACTGTGATGACACCATATGAAAAGTCTTATACAAGCGTTTTGAGCGAAGGGTGTGAAATACTGGTAGGGGTAGTGAGAGCTTTGCGGGAAGAGATCCCCAGGCGGCTGGTGCAAAGGACAGGGTATGTCCTTGCTCATTAAGAACCAAGAGCACGGAGGCCAAGGGCACAGTCTGTAGAGAGGCAGGCAGATGGGAAACCTGAGAAGAACATCCCTGGGGCCAGGCAGACCGGGCAGCAGTGAGGACTCATAATTCCAGGTAAAGGGTCAGGGAGTGGCTGGCACCTGGGACAGGTGAGCTCTCAGGGCTTCTCTGTTTTGAAGTAGGCTGCCTCCGAGGGACTGGAGGGCAGGTGAGCAAGTCTTTTCAGAGTCCTTAACAAACCAGGACAGAAAAGCCATGTCTCTCAGCCAAACAGGACACTGAATACTCGCGGTGATAAAGTAACTGAGTCACACTGACATTTGCATAGAACTTTCCAGCCATTCGTAAAAGCGCGTTCAACCATACTATTCCCTCCAATCCAAGCAAGCCCACATAAGCCTGTTCTTGAGGCCAGCCTTTCTCATGTGCACTGAGGAAGCAAAGCCTGTGTCGTTTATGGGACCTGGTGCAAAAATGGAAACGCAGGGCCTTTGGTGTTAAATTATTAAGGATTTGAAGAGGATGACAGCAGAGCAATGAACCAAGTGTGGGGTCCTCTGAGCTCAGGGCCCAGGGTGACTGCACATCTCTTGCCCACGAAGCTGGATCACATCCTCAGACTTCAGCCTTAATCCATTAACTGCAGATGCCCTGCTTCTTTCAGTTCCGGTCAGGCAGCCTCCCCTGGGGGGGATATTTGTGCTGAAAGGTGCCGAGTCAATAAAGGTAAAACAACTGACGATGGACAGCAGCTTAGCTGTGTCCCTACAGGCAGTGAGATCCTTTATCTAGAATGAAAACGGAGGTCTCCTGCATACACAGGAAACCATTAGGCTCCGGCTTCACAGTTATGCCAAGAGACGTATTCACATACCCTATATTTACCAAAATTATTTTCAGAAGGAAGACTCGGCCATACCTAACACAGCACGCCTTCCACTTCTTTACAAAGGCAGCTTCAATGTTCTAACCGATTTGCAAATTAGGGATTTGCAGAGTACGGTTGCAAGGTCAAGAATGTTCTTATCAGAGTCTGAATAAATTATGTCTGAGATATAGCTGGATTTACTCAATATCCTGCAACTTTCTAGCTGAGGTTATAAGGCCAGCATTCCATCCAGATTTCAGGAACTAAGCCATCTCAAGTTCAGATAGGGAAATACAGCTCATGCTCCGAAGTTTCTCAGCTCTAAGGGGGGAGGGGGGCAGTTCTTTCCACCCTGAGAATTTTGCAGAGGGTGTTAATTTAGTCCTGGTTCCAAAACAGTGTCTTCCCTGAAATGCAGCCTGCTGAACTGATCCCATGCGCTCTCACCTCCCTTGTCTAAGTTCATGCTCTTTTCAAGATTCAAATAATACCCTAAACAGAGACCCTTGACTTCTTCCTTTGAGGATGGAATGGCCTCCACACCATTGTCCATGGCTTCCAAGGCCGCAGGGAGCTGGCCCCAACTTCTGCATTTCAGTGTCCTTACACACACACTCTGCCTGTCTCACTCTGCCTATGGAGGGTCCCTAGGAGCTGCCTCCCATGTGTCTGCAATGGTGATTTTGCCAGTACCTTTCCCACCTGTGCTGGGACCTCATTGTGGCTCCATTCGAATTCTCCTGTGCGTATTTGTGCATCCATCTCTCCAGCTTTGCTTTCCTTCATTTATCCATCCACACAGCCACCCATCCAGCTGTGAGAATGTCTTTTTTATGTCATTGCACTGTTTTAGATGCCTAAGAATAGGAATTCTCCTGAGATATAATCTTATGTCTCAGGGGTTGCAGGGACACATGTGGCTGAGTGGGCCATGCCCAAGCATGAGGTATAGGCTTCCAGTAAGGGAGAAATGCACTGGGACTCAGGGGGGTGGGCTGAGGATGGGCCTGGGACCCAGGTTCCATGATGACAACTCAAGACGAAAAAGAGCAGCCCCATGCTGAGCGCGTGCAGGCTTCTCAATAAAACCCCAACCCCCCAAATTCACATTTGGGGGAACTCCAGGCTGTTTAACACCCCCACAACATGGAGTATAAGACCTTCACGGAGGGGTGAGTGGGACAGGAGCCCCTGCATGAGGCACCAAGGCGTCTGAACGTGACACTGATCATCGTGGTGGCTGGTGCAGGGTTTTAAGTAGTGGAGAGTCATGGGTTTGGGGTTTAGAGAGATCCTCTGGGGCAGAATGGAGAATGAGCTTTTCAAGAATGTTTACCACAATCTGGATAAGAAATTGACTTTTGAACAAAGTTGGCACCTGCTGAGGTGATGGGGAAATTTGTGTACATTTGAGAGAATCAAGGAGCTAACACTCTGCAGCATCAGATGATGGCAAAGAGAGATGGAAATGGAATCATCGAGGATGGTCCCGGCATCTCTGGCTTGACCCACGTGGTTCAATGTGGTTTGTTCACCGAGAGGGGGACACGCGCAGGGGTGAAAACTTTTAGGGGAAAGTCTCATGGGTTCTGTGTTACAAGTGTTGAAATGAAAGGCTGTGCTGACCTCCAGTTGGAAATAGCGAAGACGCTGTGGAGTGTCTGGGTCCAGGGGCTAAGACAAGGGGAGGCATGCAGCCTGGGATGATGGAGAGATAAATTATAGCACCACATGTCTATCCCTGTCCTACAAATTACACACATAGTGGTAAACCCGTTAGTCCTCGTTACAGTGTTTGAAGGAACACTCTTTAAAACATGGGGGGTCCTGGCACATAGAGGTTACGTCACCTGTGCCTTATTCCCCAGCTGGAGTAAGGTGGAGCTGGAATGGAAGCCCCGGCAGCCTAGTTTCCGAGTCGAAACTACTTCTAACCCTAGTCTACACTGCCCTTTCAGAGAGGGTGTGTACATGTGCTTGTCATGTAGGAGGTGCTCAGTACAGAGTTATGGAGGGAGTGAATCAATGAATGCAGGTCACGAGAAGAAGTGCTATCGTCTTGCAACCTCCACTCTGCTGTGTTATCCCAAAGAGCCTCCCTTTCTGGTCCAAGACCGTTCCCATCTCCAGTAGATTTACGGAGAAGTGTCTCTACTGCGCAGGCAATTAAGTTGCAGCCAGAGGCAACAGGTGCACATAAGGCATAGGTTGAACTGTGGGCCAAGATGCTGAGCCACCAGGGCCCAGGTCAGATGACACAGGTGGGAAATGAAAACATATCCCTCCATAAATTTTACAAACAGCTGTGTCAAGTTCTACCAAAAGACCACTGGGCACTGCTGTGCTCCAAGGGTCCATGCAGTAGTTCAGAAAGTGCCTCCAGACCAAAGTGTGAGCGACTCAGAGACACATCCTGAGCATCCATTCTCTCCTGGATTAGCATTCTGTGGTCACCTGTGGTCACCACGGAACGTCTGATGCTTCATGGACTCTGTCTGGTTTTCTCGTTGTTTAGATCCAGGTGGTTAATCCAGTGCCAGTTACGGAGTCACGGTGGGAAGAAGAAATCTCAGCTAGAATTTCAATCTAGAATCTTACACAGCATGCGGGAGAATGTTCTATGGTCACTGTAACCATTCTCATTTTCCAATTATAACAGTGGGACAGTGAGCTTAGAACATAGGATTTAATACTATAAACAGGTCAATACTCTATAAACAGAAGTTTAACAAATCAAGGGACATTTTTTGTTGAGTAAATTGGTAGTGTTTGGTAAAAAGAGGGGGGGGGGTAGGGCAGGGCCATGTGTAAGGGCCACGCCCTTGGAACCCTGCAGCTTGGGGTGACCCTGAGACCAGGATCCAGCAGCAGGGTGACCTCAGGAATGTCGCTTCATTTTTCTGAGCCTTAGATTCTTCTCTCCATGAAATGGAGTGAACGGGATGTGTCTTGTGGAGTTGGGGGAGGATCCAAACTTCCAAAGTCCCTAAACAAAGACCCCTCCTGAAGGAACCCTGCCAATACATGGCAGGGATTTTTACTATTATTTTCAAAAGGGTGAGGAGGAGAACCCAAGGCTGTGAAAGTGTAATGACAAAGGGGACCACACCCTAAAAATTAACGCAACATGGGGAACAGATCAAATGTCATCATCCATTCAAAAGCACAGCTCCCAAGTACCCACAGGGTGAACAAAATGAGGATATAGTCTGAGGCAAATCTGAGACCAGGCCTTGGACTGGGAGGTGATGGCATTTTCAAGGGGGGGTGTTTGTTAGGCGACCTTGGCCCCTTGTGCTTCACCCCACTTCTCCACAGCCCCCTGATCTTGATGCTTCATGACTCCTTAGAAACGCAGGAAATCAGTCTTTTACAAAGAGATGATGTCTCTCACTTTTTTTCCTCTTACATTTTCTCTAGGTGATGAAAGGCTAGAGACATTCACATCAACCTTTTGAAGCCAAACTTGTTCTAGAAGTTAAACGTGCAAAGACCTCGGCCACAACAGCTGCTGCTCCACGAGTATCTATGGTATAGACACGCTGGCCTTGTTACTGCTGCAGACACTTGGGGAAAGGACGTCCCCTAAGACTCCCAGGGCCTCCCTGTTCTGCTTAAAATGGAACTTGAGTTGGAGGCCCAATGAAAATTGATTGCTCGTGAATTCTCTTCCAACTGATTGGAATTCAAGGGGTCGTTCTGTGGTTCAGAGTCAAAGAATTTCTGATCCAAAAGGGCCAGTGGTAGGGGGTATAGAACTTAATGCTCAAAGTCCTGGTAGAAGATGCTTATCTTCTCAGTCATAAGCCAGGACCATGATGGAACATGACGGAGGATAAAGGGAGGGGAAAAATATATATGCACACATACATACATACATACATATATATATATATGTATAACAGAGTCATTTTGCTGTATGTCAGAAATTGACAGAACACTGTAAATCAACTACAGTAAAAATTAAAATAAAAGCAAGCCAGGACCCAGCCGATGCCCAGAATCAAATTCTCACTTTCTCCTCTCGAAACCGACCTTCTCGCATGCACATACTTTATGGATACTTGTAGTTGTTATCTCTTTCCGAAAAGACTAAACCTTAAATAAGTGCGGTTTTGCTCGTTTGAGGTTAATCTAGTCCTGGTTGCCGTTTGCCTTTGCATTGATTTAAACAGCAACTGTGCACAGGCTCATTTAGTCGGCATCACAAAGCTAGGTGGACATTGCCCTGTGTCCTTACAGAAATAGTTCCCAGAAATGTGAGTGTTAACAAGGAAATCACAAGGCAAACCAGAACGTCTGGCAGACCTGTATTGCAAAACCTCGGGCTTGTTCTCGAAGGCAGAGGTTGACGGATGGAGCGTCAACTGACCACGTAACGTTTCGTGTAACCACGAAGGAAGCAGATTAAAGAAAACAGACAAGCAGACATATGGAAGCTCGTCAACAGGGAGAGTCCTACAGAGGGGAAAACAGAATGCCTCGCAGGACAAGCAGTGCCCATCTGGAACCTTTATGTGGCATGGCAAACGGTCGCAGGAAATAGCCGAGACGCTCTGAGAGTGCCGTGAGGATTACGAGGGTTTTGCTTTGACAAGTTAACCTGATGGATGTCAGGCCTGGAAAGACTGCGGACACAAGGTCGGGGGGAGGGCCGTCTTTACCAGCAAGTATCCCGGATGCCATCCTGCTTCTCCCTTGATAGAACAGATGTGTTTGCTCTCGGGGGAGGGGTCAGGACGGGGAGCTCCAGGAACTGGAGGCGTCTGTGGCAAATCTAGACGCCCCCCTCAGAGACAGTGCAGGCTCAGTCTGTGCTCTGTGCATCCGATGTGCAGGAGAAGGGATGGGAGGCAGGAGAAAGGGTGACGAGGATGCCATGAGACCCCCGAAGGAGTTCTCAGACCACCAGGGCCCCTAGAGAAGAAATAACACACGGCCTAACCCTGGGCTCTTGCTGACCCTCTCCAGAGGCAGTTGATCCCAAATCCGGTGAGGGGACTGGAAGACTATCAAAGGGTATCAGCAGCGAATAGAAAGTAGGATCTACCCCCTTTCCTCATCAGAGTGAGACACAGCAAGGCCAGTGGGGGCTGTATCAGGAAAGGCAATAGAAGGGCGTGCCAACAAGGGGTGCTCAATCCCACATCACCCCACAGTCAGCCCGGACCATGGGGAATACAGCAGGTCACCCAAAGGGGAGATGCCATGGGTTCCAGACTCAGTCTGGACCCCAAAGATGTGGCTCCTGTAGCTCCCAGTGCTTATGTCAAATGCGACATCCACTCGACTGAGTGAAAACAGCTCACTGGGGCTTAAATCCTGTTGAGATGGCAGTTGGGCTGCTACATTTTTGGAAATTCCCTGGTGGCTCAGTGGGTTAAGGATCCAGCACTGTCACTGTTCCGTCTCCGGTCGCTGCTGCTGTGGCACGGGTTCAGTCCCTGTCCCAGGAACTTTCTGCATGCCATGGGTGCACCCAAAAAGTAAGTAACGACATAGCTACATAACTAAATAGATAAATAAGCAAATCATCTCAGTGCCTAGCCAAGTACTGCGTAGAGAACAGGCACCGTGAAAACGTCTGCGCAACTATACAGACTTAGATCTGTGTTTATGTCTTAATCCCTTTCATCTTCATCCACCTACATCCCACCAACCTTGGAAGGGTTAGTACATCCTCGCCACCACTGCATCTCGCCGCCATTCAGTGTGGCCGTGTTTGTTCCATGCACTGATTCCTGAGCTGCCTAAAGCCTGGTGCTGCTTCTTATCGCCTCTGCATCTATGTGCACAGCCTGTCTTTCTTTGTCTTTTTTAGGGCCCCACCCACAGCATCTGGAGCTTCCCAGGCTAGGGGTCGAATCAGAGCTGTTGCCGCCGGCCTACGCCACAGCCACAGCCATGCAGAATCCAAGCTGCATCTGGGACCTACACCACAGCTCACGGCAACACTGGACCCTTAACCCACCGAGGGAGGCCAGGGATTGAACTTACAACCTCATGGTTCTTAGTCGGATTTGTTTCCTCTGTGCCACGATGAGAACTCCTGGGTGCACAGCCTGGAGTGATACACAAGTCAGATACTCTGCAAACAGAGCAAGCTGGACCAGAGTGAAGTGTTGAAGGCATGGAGATAGTTCTCCATTGCGACACGAGGAAGGTGAGCTAAGCCACTTGGATATCACAAAGACACAGGTAGAAGCATGATTTGGCAGGTGGGGGGCCATTAGGACAGTGGCTTTCAAAGTGGGACCCCCAGGCCCCAGCATCACCCGAGGACATGTGAGAAATGCAGATTCTCAGGCCCTGTTCCAGCCCCACCGAATGGGCAACTCTGGGGTGGGACCCTGCCGTCTGTGTTTTAACCAGCTGTCAAGGGAGTCTGACACCGCTCAGGTTTGAGAATCCCTGGTGGAAACCACTGCAAGAAGTGTTCATTCACTCTGGTGATATGTAATCAGAATCCAATAAATGCCAGTTGGTAAAGAAAGATTTTGTTGTCATCGAGGGTCCTAAAACCACATAGAGCAGAAAGCTCCAGGTTGAAATGGTTAATCGTACACAAAACAAGGCTTTCAGGACTTGGGTGGTCAGAGAAGATACAGTGGAAGGAGCCAATTGAAGTTGGTCCTGGCAGACATGTAGGAATATGTTTTATTATTTGTGGAGCTGAACTTTTTCTCACTGGGTATCAGTTTTCTTTCCCGAGGTCAGAGATGTTCTTGGCACAAGAGCCCACATCTCCCTTCTGTCTGTATTCTCAGTTAGGAGCCCAACACCGGTCAAGGGCAAAAAATCACGTTTAGATGAAGGCGTGAATGCATGAATGAAAGAAAGAATACATTAGTAAGCAAATGACTCCTGGCAGCCTACGTCTAGTCCAAATATGAAAATGCGAAGCATGTACTATGACTCCAAAGTAGGATGTATATCCATTACAAGTAGACAATGAGGACAGGAAAGCCATCGGGAACACGATTATGGTGGGATTGGAATATATAATCAAGGAATCGGGACCTTATTTTAGGTCCTGAGGATTCGATCTTCTTCCTTTAGATGGCTGTGACCTAATTAAATACATATTTTATTCAACAGGCGAAAACTCATAACTTGAGTTAGTAAAACACTTCTCCCAAGGGGATAGATGCATGGGGGTTTGTGGGGGCTGAGAAACCAGAGACAGTCCATCACATAACGGAGCTGGGTCTGTGTGACCCAACCCGTGTGACTCCAACACAATTGCTGAAGTTTACAAAAAGCAGGCAACATGACCTCCGGTGCGGCCAATTGCTCCACAAGGAAGTGTGAAAATGCCAAATGGTAAAATGACAGAATAACTGTCCAAGGCCCACATGGTCTCACTCTATAAAATGGTCATGAGGCAAGGATGGCTCTTGGAGACAAAGGGGCTTGGAAAGTTCATGCGTTCTGGAAGCGACGTTAGGTTGGCAATTCTTCTGTGTCCTGCACTACTGAAACTCTGGCAGAAATGGTTTGTATTTATGTTGTCTAATTCGGGAGTGGAGACGTCAATGAGAACGCATCCAATAGATACACGCGTTCATGTCTTCGTCATGATTTAGTACCGGAGTCTAGGAAAGACCCCCTACACCCTCAACGTTCTATTTCATTCTTTTCTCCAGCAATTCTGGCCTTTGGGGATTATGTTGTAATGGGTGGATTTAATTAACTAATTAATTAATTTTATCTGGGGAGAGGGTGGCTGTGTCTTACGTGTACAGAGACTAAACCTGCCGTCACTGATGCTGAGATCTCTCTTCCAAACACATCATCAGAACTAGGTCTCCTGCTTCCTCAAAGTTAGGCAAGCTAGTAGCCCTATGTCTTGCTCTGATGAACAAAACACAAGAGGCAATGATACATGTCACTTCTGGGTGGAAATATTTGAAAGCTGGTGTGTGAAATTTGCCATGTTCTCTCTTCTCTGCTGCACGAATGACATGCCCAGCAGGGGGCGCTCTGCTGTTCTCATCTTGGAATGAGTACCACCACCTGGAGCAAACCCCAGCTCAACTGAGATAGAATATAGTCTAAGAAAAGGATAAACTTTCAGCCCACTGAGATTTGGAGGTTGTTTGTTCCTACAGCAAAGCTTAGCCCTTTATTACTAATACAATAAATCACCTTTGCGGTTTGAAAACAGGGAGATTTAGTTGAAAGCATGGAGGGAAACTGCGAACATGGTATTTGAGTTCTGAAAATGGAATCACAGGAACTCATAGAACAAAGAAAAGTGAGGAGAAAATAGATTCTCAGGGGTTAGGGGTATAAATAGATTGGATTTCTTGGAAAGGATGTCTAGTGGGATATTAAAAAATAGTAATATTAACTTAAACAGCTTAAACGCTTTATATTTTTTATTTTATTAGAGCATGTAGTTGATTTGCAGCGTTGCGTCAGTTTCTGCTGCCCAGCAAAGCAACTCAGTCATACATATGTATTCATTCTTTTTTCTCATACTATCTTCTATCATGTTCTATCCCAAGAGATTGGATGTGGTTCCCTGCACTGTACCATAGGACCTCATTGTTTTTCCATTCTAAATTAACTATTGTTAACTATTAACTATTGTTATATGCAATAGAGAGTTTGGGAAGATGACTGGATTGGATGAGCCCCCCCAACTATGCAGAAACCCATATTCCACCATGGGAATTTAAATACAGTGGACTCATTATTCCTGGTAGTTATATTCTGTTAAAGTCTCCATGAACACTGAGTTAGTGACTAGGGAACCATTCCTGCTGGGGAAATCCAGGGTTAGTTTCCTGTAAGCTTCTGGAGGTCACATGCTCATCAAGAGACGCATATATAACCTGGCTTTAGTTGTGTTTCTGTCTAAAGACCCCTTAGTGAACATATATGGTTGATTCATTATCGCCAAATCCTGGCCAACAGCGCTGTAACTCATGCCTAAGTGAAGCTCATCTGAGCTTCACAGAGATTTTCTCCATCAGCCCCATCGCAGCCTTGAGCCCTGAGGAGAAGCCCTGGGTATGGCCTTGGCATTGTCCTTGGGGTCTGTTTAAACAGAGAAGTCACCAGCCAAAAGCACAGCGATGCGGAACATGGAGCTAAATAGACTCACTTACCCTATGAGCTGAAACAAGAACCCACAGCATCACCTGTAGACAGGTCTCTGATCCTTCACCTTGGTGCTTGGAGCTTTGTATTGACAGGGGCCAGGGGGACAGAGGAAACGGCAGGAGAAGGGCAAGTTCAACTCTGAATGTGCTCACAGGACAGGTGGTGTCCCCTCCTCTACAGGCCTCCGTACCCTTGAACCTGTGTGAGATGTCTCTCCCTGAGTTTTCCAGTCATGAAATCCAGTTTCTTAAGGATCCGTGTGCTTAGGAAAGGCTCCTGGACACCTGCCCACCTTCCTGCTGCACGGACAGTCCAAGCAGACTAACTCACCTGGAGGCGAAAATGAAAATGTAGGCGACGCTTTTGCCACAAATCAAGGAGTCCCCACCAAAACTTGCACTTCTTGTCTTAGAAAACACAACTCCCAGAAGATAAATGTGAGACATGCCTACAAAATGATTAATACTTGACATATATGAAATAGAAAGGAAATATTGTCCAAAGCTAAATGTGTGATCTTTATTTTAATAAGGGACTGCTCAATGAATGGATGAACAAACAAAAATCAAGCCCCCCTCACACCAAAGGGAGGGGGACAGATGTCCCCCCACTCCCAGGAAAGGTCCTCCTTGGGCTCCTTAGCAGTCTTTGCAAGGTTCCATCCTCAGTTGCCCTTAGCACCTTGCATGAGCCCCTCCGGCCATTTATTTAAAGTCTATTATGAAGTACATGGTATTAATGAAATGGGTTTAAAATACAAATTAACAAATAGAAAAATAAAGCCAGATGTTAAGTTTTGTTCAAGGACGGGGGTGACTTTTTTTTTTTTCTACTTAAAATGTCTAAATTCCAACGAATAAATGTGTCTTACCCTTCTACAAAAAAATATGGGTAGAAAAGGCTTACAGAGAGGCACCCGAGCCATAAGTTCCCCACTCCTTTCCGGACCCTACCTCACTGCAGGAAAAATAATTACACTCGTGCTGTTGAGATACACCCAGAAGTTTTGGTCAAGTACAACTTAGCTCTGTGTTTGGGAAGGGATTCAATGATTTGGAGCTCCTACGCATGGTATATTAACTCTTTTAATGCTTGAAACCTAGAGCTCAGTTACATTTGTGAAAGGAGCCCCCGCTTTTTTTCCCCCCCCAGGGCTGCACCTGTGGCATATGGAAGTTCACAGGCTAGGAGTTGAATCGGGGCTGCAGCTGCCGGCCTGTGCCAGAGCCACAGCAACGCCAGATCCAAGCCGCATCTGCAACCTACACTACAGCTCATGGCAATGCCAGATCTTGAACCCACTGAGCAAGGCCAGGGATCGAACCTGTGTCCTCATGGATACTAGTTGAGTTCCTTTCCGCTGAGCCAGAATGGGAACTTCAGGGGGCCCCTGCTTTCATTTCTCCAACCTCATTCAGCGTCTGGCAACTTCGTCCACACGTAGATAGAGTACAGCGTGAGTGGTCAGTAGACCACAGACAGTGGCCAGTTCCCTTCGTATCCCGTAGAAGATTAGTTACCTTTCAGATAAAAACACATATAAAGGGCTTAGTTTGCAAAGCACATATTGAGGCCCGTGGTGGGACAGGAGGAGAGGAGCAGAGGCGGTCTGTTCCTGGAAAAGCAGCCCCCGCCAAACACACGCCTGCGCCCGGTCGGTGCCCTTTATCCTTCCTTTTCAAAAGCCCTCTGCTTGCTGCCTGCTCGAAGGGGTCCCTGGAGACAGGGCCCTCTGCTTCTCCCCGGTCTCCTCTGATGCCCCACAGCCCGAGCTGCAGATCACTGGTTTACATAATGCAAGGATGAGGCTCAGGTTTAACGTTCCAGAATCCTTAACGTGTGCCAGGCATGTGCCACACGCTGAGACATGTTACTCTGATAAAAACCTTGGAGGGGAGTTCCTGCTGTGGTGCAGTGGGTGAAGAATCCAGGGATTCCCATTGTTGTTCAGTGTGTTATGGACTTGACTGGTATCCATGACCAGGATGCGGGTTCAATCCCTGGCCTTGCTCAGGGGGTTAAGGATCCAGTGTTGCTGTGGTGTAGGTGGCAGACGTGGTTTGAATCCCTTGTTGCTGTGGCTGTGGCACAGGCCAGCAGCTACAGCTCCAATAAGACTCCTAGCCTAGGAACTTCTGTACATTACATATGCAGCCCAAAAAGAAAAGAAAAGAAGCAAAAAGAAAAGAAAAGAATCCAACTTCATGGGTTCTGATCACTGTGAAGGCAATGGGTTTGATCCCTGGCCTGGCACAGTGGGTTAAAGGATCTGGCGTTGCTGCAGCTGTGGTGTAGGTCACAGCAGCAGCTC
Organism: Phacochoerus africanus; assembly: GCF_016906955.1. NCBI lineage: Eukaryota > Metazoa > Chordata > Mammalia > Artiodactyla > Suidae > Phacochoerus > Phacochoerus africanus. The sequence goes on along the minus strand of NC_062559.1, from coordinate 49,536,783 downwards.
GGAATCAGTCCCTGGCCTGAGAACTTCCATATGCCATGGGTGTGGCCATAAAAAAATAAAATAAAAAACCTGGGGGGAGGTTTTATTATGGTTAGCATTCAAAAGAAGAAAAAAAGAAGCCTTTTGAAGGTTAAGCAGCTGGCCCAGGGTTAAGGCCTCGGCCTGGACAGGGCTGTGTGGTCGACATCCCAGCTGGTCGGAAGGAACCTTCCAGGAGAACTCATGTTGGAAGCACCTCCCCTGGCTATTCTTAAATGCTCCCCAGTCTGGACCTCCTTCCTGACCCCAGTGGGAGGAACTACCTGGGGTGAGGGGGTCCCCGGGGGGGCTCTGCCTCTGCTGGCTTGTTTCTAAGCGCCATGTGTGATGCTTATGACATGCAGGGCGGGGGGCACAGGAGAGCAGAGCTTCCCCACGTAGATGGGTGCCTGCACCTCTGACTCTGCAGCTGTGGGCTGGGCCTGAGGGCGCGCATTTCTCACAGTCCCCAGGATGCTCAGGCTGCTGGTCCAGGGGCCACTTCGAGAGCCATGGGACTCTTTCCCATGGGCTAGGTGCCCACCATCTCCTGAGACACCTGGGAGGAAGTCCCTGAGTGCAGCAGCGCAGTGGGCACCCCTCCTTCTGGTAGATTCTCTTGACACAGTGGTACATGCTGAGCCTGGATGTCTATCCACTCTGGGTATCAAAAATGCAGGCCCAGGGTCCTTTGCACTTCCCTGTATGTCAGGCCGGCTCCCACCCCAGTTGTGTCTGGACCTACGCCACACTCGGATATTGGAATATAGCTGAGATAGGCCGACATAGAAATAAAATTGAAGTTTATCTTATGACCTTGGCCACCTGCCTGCTTCCCCCTGCCCCCAACCTTCCCACGCGTGGTGTGATCTGACTATGGCTTGTAGCCAGGCATGTGCCTGCAGTTTGTCGCCCTTGCACAGGGGGTGCCTGCTCTGGGGAAGTTCTTGTCCCCTGCTCCCAGCCCAAATATCATCTCTTCCTGGCTCCCCACCCCGACCCCCCAGGCCAGCAGCCAAGCTTGGGAAAAAGCTAGGAGAGCTTTTACCTCCCGGGCTTTTGACAGTTTCCATGACGCCATCACTCACCGGTTCATGTGCCCTTAAAAATTTCAACTGGCTTATCTCTCTGAATCTTGAACGCAAAAGTAATGCTCGTGGACCTGCTATCAATGTTTACTGAATTAATATTTCTCATGTTCTCTTTTAAAAAATAACACGGGTGATAAATCCCTTGAAACATTTTGTGTTTCTCTCCTAAGCAATCGGGGTATGTCCCGCCAGTGGATAAAGTGTCACGGATGGCGTTTTGTGCTCATATTTGCTATACTTACCCGGAATCTGCAAGACACAGTCCATATGTTTTTTCTCAAGTGTCCTTTTCCGAAATGTGTTTCAGGCAGCTTCACTTGCCAGGCAGTTTCTCTCTTTTATCCCTATGTCGTTGCCAACCTAACAGGCGGTGTGTCAGGAAATGATTGCGCTGTTGCTGCTCTGTTTGGGGTGGCCATTGGTACTTTCCAAAGCGCTTTTATATGAACTGCCCTATTCTATCCCCCTGGTGGTCCAGCCAGATGTGCATGAACACTATGCTGAGTTCGCAGGTTGGAAAATGGAAAGAAAGGAACCCCAAGCGGATGCCAAAGGGGAAGGGGCAAAGGGCATGGCTTCCAGCTGAGTCCTTCTATTCCAAGTTCAAGGTCGTATTTTAACCAAACTCCGTAGGAAGCAAATGGCTGGTGGCGTGCTACTGCTGGAAGGATTTGCTGGAGAGTGTGATCTGGCATAGCTCTCTTAAAACCACCTCTGCCACAAGAGCATTCATATAAAGCCCAGGATACACGGAGGCCGCAGAGAGGTTGCTCGGATTCGTTTTTCCCAAATGTGTGGACGAGAGAGGGCAACCCTGAAAGGTTGAAAGCTGCCCTGTAAAGTCAAAAGGACACCCAAACCTATCGCCCTCTCCAAAGATCAACACGCTTCCTCCTCCTGTTTGTCTGCTTCTCCCCTGGCCCTCTTTGCAGCTTCTCTTCACTGCCACCCTAGGTGTCCTGGGACACACAAGACCCTCCGTAAATATTTGTTGTGCACATGGAAGTCAAATTATCACATTGCATGGACCCACAGCATGTCTCCGCCTGTAACCCTGTCTCCCGACCTCTGATGAGTGGTTTGCACCCGGCTTTTTAAAGGCATGTGAGGTGGGGCTCGTCCACGCAGTCATCTCCTCTCTGTCGGCCGTGGACTCTGGGGAGATGTGAAGGCCTTGCCGGAGGCTGAGGGGCCGCCTTGCGGGCGGTGGAGGAGTCCCTTGGCCCCGCTTCCCTGTTTCATCATTGCCCAGATGGCAACACAGCGTCTTGATGGGCAGGTCCTGGGCAGGACCAGGTCCTGCTGTCCTAACCCCGGCCAGAGCACAAAGTGTATTCACAGCCGGAGTGGGATTAGATTCGTAGAGCGAAACTCCTCTGCAATGACTTCTTCAGACTCCCTTGGGACTGCCTGGCAGGGGTACAGGCTTTTGGCACAACTCTCCCCGTCTTCCTAACCCCACGCAGCCCTGGTCTCACACAGCTTCCCTGGCTGGAATCGCAGCTTCCTTCCTGGATTATAAAGAGTGCATATTTGATGGCTTCAGCCTTCCTGAGAAATCCATCCAGCCCATCCTGCCTGGCTTCCAGGACGCCCCCCCCCTCCCGACCCAAGAAAGTGTTTTCCCCAAGACGCTGCCCTGCCTAAAGAGCAGGACACAGACAGATGGGTACCTGTGGATGGGCCACTTCAAAGGAAATGTAGAGAAAATGGGATACGTGTGGGCAACTCAGACCAACTTCTTCAATGAGCCTTGCAGGAAAAAAAAATAATAATAAGGCATGATAGCTAAATGCATGTTGAGCCAAGTGCAAACAAGAAATAATTGGAAGAGGGCCCCTGCTGGTCCCCCCACCGCTCTGTGAATCACTAATCTCCATGGCGGCATCCATCTGTGTTGCAACAGTCTATGCACGGATTGGCATCCCCTCACTGGACCATGAGGCTTGTGTGTCTGTGTCTGTGTATCTTTTGTCTTTTTAGGGCAGCACCCTTTGGCATGTGGAAGTGTCCAGGCTGACGGGTCAAGTCAGAGCTATAGCTGCCAGCCTATTCCATAGCCACAGCAACACAGGATCCAAGCCATGTCTTTGACCTACACCACAACTCATGGCAATGCTGGGTCCCTAACCCACTAAGCAAGGCCAGGGATCAAACCTGTGTCCTCATGGATGCTAGTCAGATTTGTTTCCCTTGAGCCATGATGGGAACTCTGACCATGAGGCATTTAATGGCAAAGTCTCTGTCTTGATTGTTTTTTATATCTATATTTGCACAATCTAACATGTCAATATTGTATCTTTATCAGTGAGGGCCTAGCACGCTGCGGATTCTCAAGAGTGACTGAACGAGATAAAAGACGGGCAGTCAGACAAGTGAGTCGGGGGTCACAAAAGAGGCTGTGGAGTCAGCTGTCTCCAGCTGCCCCTTTGTGAAGATGATATCTCTCTGATCATCACTTACCTGTGTCGCTCTGAAGAATAAAAATGACATCCAAGAGTTCCCATCATGGCTCAGTGGTTAACAAACCCAACTAAGGAGGACGTGGGTTCGATCCCCAGCCTTGCTCAGTGGGTTAAGGATCCAGTGTCACGGTGGCTGTGCTGTAGACAGGCAGCTGTAGCTCCGATTCGACCCCTAGCCTGGGAACCTCCATATGCCACTGGTGCGGCCCTAAAAAGATAAAAAAATAAAAATGACTTCCAGAGTGGAAGACAGAAACATGGGGAGAGGAAGTGAGCCTTGGTGCTGCCCCCTCCTTCTGTGGGTGGGTCTCTGCAGAGAGACGGGAGCGGGGTGGGAGGCCCAGCCACAGGGAGACACAGGCGCTCTGCGGCTCCAGGCGGCCACTGGCCTTCAGGTCTCATTCTTCGCAGAGGCACTGCTCTCCCTTAAGCCCCTGCGGGGAGCCTCCTCTTTCTTGCAGTGGATCTTCGTCCTTCGTGTCCTTCCAGCTGCACAGGTTTAGCACCTCAAGGCCACGCGGGGCCTGTGGCGCAGGTGGGGGTCTGTCTGGTGGGCATGGGCACAGCCTGGTTTGACGTGAAAGTTCGAGGAGGCCCTAGTTCTTCTTCTTTTTTTTTAATTAAAGTATATTTGATTTACAATGTTTTGTTAGTTTCAGGTATACAGCAAAGTTAATCGTATATATGTGCCTATATAGATTCTTTTTCAGATTCTTTTCCATTATTATAAGATATCGATATAGTTCCCTGTGCTCTACAGCAGATCTTGTGTTCAGCTATTTTACGCAGTCATGTGTATCTGTTAATCCCCAACTCCTAACCTATCCCCTTCCCTTCTCCCTCTTGGGTAACCGTAAGTTTGTTTTCTATGTCTGTGAGTCTGTTTCTATACACACATATACAAATAAGTATATCTGTATCATCTCTTTAGGTTCCACATATAAGTGACATCATATGATATTTGTCTTTCTCTGTTTGACTTATCGCTTAGTGTGATAACCTCTAGCTTCATCCATGTTGCTGCGAATGGCATTATTTCACTCTTTTTGTGGGCCGGGGATTGAACCGGCAATGCCGCAGAAACCAGACGGATGGTTAACCCGCTGCACCACAGCAGGAGCTCCCTCAGCATGGCTGTGTTTAAAAACTCCAATTCCCAAGTCTTGGAGTTATCAGGGTCAGCTTTATTGTAGATTCAGAAACCCAGTGAGCCTTGCAGGTGGGCCTGGCCTACGGTGTTAAGACTCCAAACGTGGCGAGGAGAGTTCGCACTGACTTTGAAAGATGGCAATGTCTAATGTCCCCAAGAGTTTCCAAGTAGGTCACAATCTCTGTGGGTGCCTTAGGATGGCATCGTTTCAACAGTATTCCAATTTGGGAAGTAAACGCAAAGAGAAATATTTTTGTCCCTGATTTGCGTTTATTTGTTTTTTTCTGTCCCAGAAAAAGACATATTCTTTAGTGAAATTGGTTACATTTACTCTGGAAGGTTCATTTTTTAAAAATTAAGAACAATTTTCTTTCTCACCAAATTGACTAAAGTGTACTGCATTTCTGATTCTTTCTTTTCTTTCCTTCCTTCCTTTTTTTTTTTTTCAGCTGTGCCCATGGCATGTGGATGTTCCTGGGTCAGGGATTGAACCTGTGCCACGGCAGTGACCTGAGCCACTGCAGTGACAATACCAGGTCCTTAACCTGCTGAGCCACTAGGGAACTCCTCTGATTATTTCTTTTTAAACAAGCATCTTTTCCATAAGATGTTATTTGAATACATTAAATCATGGGATGTCCATATATTTGTTCTAAATGTTTGCCTTTTAATTTTTTACTCTTTAGGTTTGGCTCGATTTTATACAGCATTAGAGGTTTTATTTTTTTTTTTTTACCCTAAATTGGTCTTCCTGCTGAAACAGCCTTTTCATCCATGCTGACTTAATCTCTACATGGGATCCGCATCCCAGCCATATATCAACCATCCAAGTGAGGTTTCTGTAAGCCTATGACTCACACTGAATTAGGAGATGGCAGACAGAACGATCACAAGCCCTCACCGTATAAGTACCAATACTACCCAGTAACGAGAAGGAATGGGCAGCTGATAAGTGCATAAGTGAAAGGACCTTCAGGTGTTGTGCTAACTATGCATAAGCCATTTTCAAAAGAGTACATACTATATAATCCCATTTATAAAACATTTTTAAAGTAATGTGACTATAGGGACATATTAGATTAGAAAACTGATTAGATTGCCAGGGATTAGGGTCTGGGGGCAGGGGTATTTGTAAAGGGAAGAGGAAGGAAGCCTCTGCAGAAAGAACTGTGCTGTACCTCAATTTTGGGGGTATTTACTCAAAGCTACCAATGTGATGAAATTGCATAGAACCACACGCTCGCAGGCATACACGCAGACGTGCACACATGAGTGGGAGTGTGTGTGTCCCTGGAGAAAACTCTGCAAACGCTATGGGTTGTCCCAATGTCAACTTTGTAGTGTTGCTGTTCCACTCTAGACCTGCCAGTGCTGGGGGAGGAAGGTGAAGGTAGATGGGGCCTCTTGTACATCTCTTCTACAGACTTTTGTGAGGCTGTAATTATTTCAAAATAAAATAGTTGGATGAAAACATACAGATATTGCTTCGTGCTGTTCCATGTCGGAAATGCATTGCTAGGATTGACTGGCCGTGTGGACCAAACTGACAAAAGGCTCCGATCGATGGAGGACCAGGATTTCAGGTGAAGGCTTCTCCCGGAGGAGATGGCATCACTCAAGAAGCTGCCCGAGAAATATGTGAATGAGCGAGGCTGTTCTCAGACATTTGGCTAAAATCACAATTCCTCTTAGTTATCACAGAAGAGGCTTTTTACATGGAAGGGAGGTGTTAGAATTTTGTACTCAGCAAATAAACAAAAATAGGGCATTCTTTTTTTCACATTGCTCAGTCAGCCTAGTGAGATAAACACTGGATAAGTTAAATAAATATACTTCTTTTTTTATTAATTTATAAAAGAATAAATTATGGCCAATTGATTACTTAAACAAAGGATGACTGTACTGCCTTCTCTATGCCAGATGCCATTCAAAGCACTGGAGATACAATGGTAGACCGGGTGGCAAGATCAGACTTCCTAGAGTTGATATTCTCATGGCCAAGGCAGTGGACAAAGGTTGAATACACCCAGAAACAAAAAAATATTTAAAATTGTAACTGGGTTAGATTTGGGAAGTATACTTGACAGGGCTGTAGATGATTTAGGACCAGGGATTAAAAAAAAATTCAGAGATATCTCCCCGGTTTCCAGCTTGAACCACATTGGTGCCATTTTCTAAGGAGCGGAGAATTTTATTTAGTGAGGGGTAAAACCAGGAAGTTCATTTTGGACCCTTAAGATTGGTCATTTCATAATTCCAAGGTACATACATCAAGGACGGCGATCGAGGGTCCTAGATCTTCATGTATCTAACCTTTATCGTCATGGTAACCACATCCATCCTGGTACAGCCTTTTGCTCAATTGTTCAGCCAATATACACTGCTCTTGGCCAGGCACCTGGCCCAAAGAGGAAATGCCAGAATGCAGTAAAGGGCCCAAGCAGAGTGTTCAAAGGGATTTCACACGTGTCCATGCCACCCCTGCTCATAACAGCCCTAGAAGGGAGGCATTTTTATCTTCACTTTCCGAAGGAGGCAACAGAGCCTCGAAGAGAGTTTGGTTGCTGATTTCTATATAACTGGCAAATGCTAGCACATCAAAGCTAAGGGCAAACGGAATAGCTGCAGCCTCTCCAAGAGGCTTCCATGCACTGATTCACCTCATGGTTAGAGTCCTTGCACCGGGCCACTCAAAGGAAGCTCTTGTGCCAGACGGGCTTTCTATGTCAGGAAAGATAGAGGTGTATCCCAGAGCCATTCTGGGGAATTACGAGCTTGGTGTTCCTATGATCAGGTGACCAGATAATGGGATGCATGGAAAAGTGCTTATAAACCATAAAGTACCATAAAAAATTGAGGGGGTGTTTATTTGGGGTTTGCAACAAGGAATAGAGACCTTCTCTGAGAATAGATAGTTTTTTCCAATTGTCAGTGTGACCTTTCCTTTCAAATGAAAAAGCTATTTTGGATTGTTTCTTTTCATGAGAAACCCACGCAACCTTTCCATAACAACTCTGAAACATTTCAGTTGTAGGATCATGAACCGGGCACAGGAAAGATTTGGTTACACTCTCTGCTGATGCTGGGAGCTGATGCCAGAGGAGTATCATAAACTAACGCCTCCCTGCCAGGCTACCCCATTTAACCTTCTGAAATTTCAGAGCCTTCCCAGGAAGCCACGGGAGAGCCTCCTCTGGGAGCCTTGCCTTTCACGTGCTCTTTCCAAGAACAAATGGTCTCCGCTAACTGGAATCTTACCTGCCATCACTTGAGAGTCTACCACTGCCTCCCTTCCCTGTCATGACATCCATGCCACTGAGCCTGGAGTCAGAACTCACTTAATCTTCCCCAAGTTCGGAAAGAGTCAACAGAAGCTTCGAATTTCTTCTCTTAGCTCATAGCAGATGGGTGGACTGCAGGAGTGGTAGGCCAATGACAAAGAGGTGTCGCGTTTTGTTTTCTAAAGACATGACACTTAGAACTTGAAACATTTGAAAACGACTTTTCCTACCCCTGGTTTCTCCATGAGTTCCTCTTTTTCTTTTCTTTTTATGGCTGCTCCTGAGGCATACAGACGTTCCCAGGCCAGCGGTCGAATGGGAGATGCAGCTGCAACCTACGCCAGATCCTTAGCCCGCTGAGCAAGGCCAGGGATCAAAACCACAACCTCACAGAGACAATGTCAGGTTCTTAACCCGCTGAGCCACACCTGGAACTCCCTGAGTTCCCTTTCAATTTTGCAATCTCTGGCAAGAATGTGTTGGTCAAAGAAGCTCATGGACTTGGAGGACAGACTGTGGTTGCCAAGAAGGAGGAGGAGGGAGTGGAATGGACTCGGGGTTGGGGTCAATAGATGCAAACCATTGCATTTGGAGGGGATAAGCAAGGAAATCCTGCTGCATAGCACAGGGCAGTATAACTAATCACTGTGATGGAACCTGATGGAGGATAATGTGAGAAAAAGAATGTATGTATATGTATGACTGGGTCACTTTGCTGTACGGCGGAAATTGACAGAACACTGTATATCAACTATAATGGAAAAAATAAAAATCATAAAAAAGAGGTTGTGACAGATCATTCATGCCAGCAAAGAATAAGGAAAAACAGAGGGAGTTCCCGTCGTGGCGCAGTGGTTAACGAATCCGACTCGGAACCATGAGGTTGCAGGTTCGGTCCCTGCCCTTGCTCCGTGGGTTAAGGATCCGGCGTTGCCGTGAGCTGTGGTGTAGGTTGCAGACACGGCTCGGATCCCATGTTGCTGTGCCTCTGGCATAGGCCAGTGGCTGCAGCTCCGATTAGACCCCTAGCCTGGGAACCTCCATATGCTACGGGAGCAGCCAAGAAAAAGTAAAAAGACAAAAAAAAAAGAGTTAAAACAGAGGTTGGTTACCCAGGCAGCAGAGAGTTGGGCGAGGGGTGGTTAAGTCACCTGTTTATTGTGACAGTACCCAGAGTTAGATTAGCAATGCTTATTTCAGGGGTTGAACCACAGCCATGGTAGAAGCAACGCCGAGTAGTTATGCTGCGAGCCACACGGGAAGTCCAAGCAGTGCTTATTTCAGGATGCCAGGAGCTTGGGATGAACCTGCCTCTTCAACTGCAAAGCAGAGACAACAGCTTCTACGTCACAAGCGATCTGTGAAAATTAAAGAAGGAAAAGGCAGAAGTCATCACAGCTGCCAGCATGGAGGAGGCACTAAGTAAATAAGGGGGATTGCTCTTATCCTTGGTTATTACTACTGTTGTGGTTGTGGTTGTTATTTTCTTTTTCTCTGGTCACCTAATTTCACCTATACCAAGCACCACATATGAAATGAATTTTTGTGTGAAGGAAACAGAAGTGGAAACTAGTTGGTACCAAAACTGAGCTCGCAATAAAAGTTCCCAAGGGCCAGGCCAATGCACCTCCTGCTAATTTCATACTTATTTATAACTCACATTCCTGCTTCTTCGCTGGCTCCATGCGTTTCTTGTTTGGAAACAGACAGAGCTGCTGGAGGAGCCTGAATTCCACTGGAAAATACCTTGATTCCAAACCACCCCTTGCAGCCCTGGTCCTTTTTAAAAGAAAGTTTCGAAATAATAACACTTCTTCAGAAGAGAAATGCAAATGATGTATTCCTATTATAGGAAAGTTTTACCCAAGAAATAATGATGGGGATTTTTGTCTGGTTTCAATGATCTGGAGAAAGTGGTGTGTCTTTTATTCAACCTGAGAACAGTCAATGGAGATTAACCAGAGGACAATGTGTATTGTCTTAAAATACATCAATATGCTTAACACAATGTCCATTCGCAAGCATCTTTTTGAATCATAACCAAATAATATCCAAAGTCAGTGCCTTTTTTCCATGTCCTAATAATTAGATTTTACATAAACTGAAAATCGACATGGGAAATTCTTGGAGCAGCAATACTGTAGGTCGTATTTCTAGGGTTCTGTTTGTTTGTTTGTTGAGTTAAAAAACAAACAGCTATTTTTCTTGTAAATTCAAATCCATTTATATTTCAAAGGAAATCCAATCCATATGTTTCTTATTTATTTACGCTTACTGTAATTCATCAAAGCACCATTTAATATGCTATTTCATGTCCAAAGAGTCTCTGTCAAAAGATTTTTTTCAAGCCTTTCATCTTCTGTACTAGGAAGCTTCGCTTTTCTTTGAACAAGTTTCTAAGTTTGGAAAAAATGTGACCTTCCATTCATATTCTGAAATGGTCCTAAGCATGCCAATTAAGCTAAGAGGAGTGTAGACCTGAGCAATGCTTTGGTGAATTTAACCCGTTCCCAACTCGGTCCCCCAATCTCCTTATAATTAATAGCCGGGGAGGTATTTTGGGGTGTGAAAGGGAGGACAGTGGCATCTGCTTTGATTCAAAAATATTAAGCAAATGCTGTACATCAGGCATTATCCAATATGTGTGAAAAACTACTTTGCTTTGTTTCCGGTATAAAAGACTCTTATATAATAGAAAAGCATCATCTCAATTACTGGGAAACGCTCTGACTATGTCTGTGTGGACAGTGTGTGTGCATGTGACCGTTGTGTGTGCTTGTGTGTATGCAGGCATGTGTGTGCGTGTGTGTGCGTGTGATGCCATGTTATATTTCATAGCATATGTGCTTGGGATCAGATAGAAGAAGGCATTTTAAGGTAGCAAAACCCCACACTCAGTTTTTTCTGAAGTGCCTTGTCAATTCCTCCCATGGAAACTAACCTGAAGATTCCTGTTGCAACTACGTGAACCGCTCTTGCAAGGAGTCTGTTTTTCCCGACGAGAACAAGGTGGCTCTCGTGGAGCAGATACCTCCTGGCCACTTCTCAACAAGTCCCCGTGAACAAACTGTCAGTGATATTATTGGGATAGAGTCTCTGTGGACTCGTACCGTCTGTGTTTTAGAAAAAAGGCAGAGGCATTTTTCCCGAGCACCATAGGCAGCAGCTGCATTACACATTACTCTAAATACAGTCTGTGATGAGGGGAAGACCAGAGGCACGTGCAAGTCTGGTTTAGAGCAGCGGTGACGTTGGTTTAGGTCAGTTCTTCATTCTTTCACTAACGCTGTTCATGTTGGCGGGAGCCTAGGTAGTCACCTAGATAGCAGTGCACATAGAGAGAAAGCGGCTCATTTTCCCTCCTACCAGAGGAGGTTTATTCTTATCCTAGGTACTTTTCTGAACAGGGAATTGTTACACAAGCCAATGAAGAGTGTCTTAGGCAATTTCGGAGTCATTATCTTGTTTAGGCTTGATAACAATTCTTTGGAGCAAGGTTGGGGCCTGAGGTCCATCCAGACCAAGTAATTTGTTCCGAATCACACGGATATTTGAAAGAAAAGCTGGAAATGAAGGCCAGATCTCCATGATGCTCAAACTCATTCTGCTTTATGCCCTTATTGCAGATTCCATGAGATTTCAGAGGAGGACATCATGGGTTGGGATATACAAGTTTCCAAATTCGAGCTCTCAGCTCCAAAATCCCTTTAGCCCCCAAAGAGTTACTGCATCACGGTAACTATCTTGAGCCAAGGGCATGGGTGCGCGTGACCCCGATTTTCTGCGATCCTAGAGCTAGTCAGGGCTGGACTTTGGTGGGGACATGGTTCGTTAGCTGTGTCAGAGCACAGATATTTGTAGGTACTCACCTGCATCGGGGGAGCTTGGCGAATTTGAGCCCAAATAGTTGGGAGAGAGCGGAGGGGATCTTGAGTTTGGAGCCCAAGAGGCTTTGGCTTATCTCTTCGCTCCACCACTGGCTCTGTGACCTGGTGCCCTTCCCATCAACTTGCTGAAGCTCCCTTTCCTCACCTGTAACATGGGTAATAGTAACCACCTCCCAAGGGCCATTTCATGGGCTGAGGGCATAGAACTCGCTGCCGGCTCCAGAGAGCCATCCCCGTTAATCAGCTCTCCTTTCTTTGCCTGAGTCCTGCGTCCAGCGCATTCAATTCTGACGTCCAGCCCAGAGATTTTAGGTCCCTCTGGGTTCTGACCTAACAGCACGGAGAAGAGCAGCTCCCCTATTTTCAGAGCACGTGTGCCAAGGGTCTTCCTAAGGTGAGCTGGGGATGACCAGTGTTTGGCCCAGAAAAGGTGATGGGGTTGCAAAGTTGACTAGACCTAAATTAGGGCCAAGGGATTACCATAAAGAAAAACACTTGAGCTAATTTTCAACAGCCAAGAGAACATGAGACTTGCCAACCACAGGGTTAGATTATGAAGGAGAGATATAAGATTATATGTACCAGGGAGTTCCCGTTGTGGTGCAGAGGAAACGAATCCAACTAGGAACCATGAGGTTGCGGGTTCGATCCCTGGCCTCGATCAGTGGGTTAAGGATCCAGTGTCGCCGTGACCTATGGTGTAGGTCACAGACACGGCTTGGATCTGGTGTTGCTGTGGCTGTGGTGTAGATAGGCAGCTGTAGCTCCGATTAGACCCCTCGCCTGGGAACTTCCATATGCTGTGGGTGCGGCCCTAAAAAGGACAAAAAGCCCCCCCAAAAAAGATTATATGTACCACCCTGAATACGGGCTGCCTGGGAATTGGGGTAACATATTTGTAGTGATATCAGAGGTGTGGTTTTGGTTGATTTCTTTAATAAAATCTGGAAAGGACCCCAGATTCTGGACCCTGTGCTGGAAACACCCATCCTGTTACCATTGATCCAAGCGAGGACCCAGTGAGAGAAGGGCTTGGCCAGATGGCTTCTCCGGTAGATGGGAAAGTGCCTAGCCTGGAGCCCACATGTTTCTTGTTCAGATGTATCCGATAAAATAATCATATCAGTTGAGATTGATGGCCTTTTTTAAAATTATAATTTTCCTTTCTAACACAATTTTCTAAAAACTTTATTTTCAAATTTGACATAATTTAGTCATAGTAACATCTTGCTACCCTTTTATGCCTATAAGAACTATGGTGACTTGTTTTTCATCATTTATGATATTTACTTATTTATATTTTTATACGTTTTTTTTCTTTTTAGAGCCTCACCCCTGGCATATGGACGTTCCCAGTCTAGGGGTCAACTAGGAGCTGCTGGCCTGTGCCACAGCCACAGCCACAGCAACGCGGGATCCAAGCCACGTCTTTGACCTGCACCACAGCTCATGGCAACAGCAGATCCTTAACCCACTGAGTGAAGCCCAGGCTCAAACGTGCATCCTCAGGGATGCACGTCAGATTCATTTCCTCTGTGCCACAATGGGCTATTCATTTATGAGATTGCCATTTTTTCGCCTTTATCCTGATGCCTTCTAATAAGGTTTTATTATTTTTATAAGTTTTTATAAAGAAAGAATTTTGGCTTTGTTGATATTCTCTATTAAATGTCTCTTTTCTTTTTCCATTTATTTCTGTTTTTATTTTTATGATTCCTGCATTTGGTCTACTTGAATATCTTTGCTGTGACATTTTAGTTTTTTGATATTAAAAACGACTTTTCTTCTTTTATGAGACATTAGCAGAATTTTATTGATTTATCAACAAGTAATAACCTAAATATTGTTAGTAAAGCATATACAAGAACTTCCACACAGTTTCAAGAATTGAAGTTGTTGTAACTAGGGTTCCCATTTTGACTCGGTGGGTTAAGAACCCAACTAGGATCCATGAGGATGTCAGCTTGCTCCCTGGCCTCGCTCAGTGGGTTAAAGATTCAGCGTTGCCATGAGCTGCCGCATAGGTCACAGATGTGGCTCGGATCTGGTGTTGCTGTGGCTGAGGTGTAGGCTGGCAGCTGTAGCTCTGATTCGACCCCTAGCCTGGGAACCTCCATATGCTGCAGGTGCAGCCCTAAAAAGAAAAAAAAAAATGAGAAACTTCTTTATTTTTCAAAAACAGTGACTTCTAAGTTCAGATCTTCTGCCTAGATCTTTTTTTTTTTTTTTTGTCTTTTTAACATTTCTTGGGCCGCTCCTGCAGCATATGGAGGTTCCCAGGCTAGGGGTCCAATCGGAGCTATAGCTGCTGGCCTATGCCAGAGCCACAGCAATGTGGGATCCAAGCCGTATCTGCAACCTACACCACAGCTCACGGCAACGCTGGATCCTTAACCCACAGAGCAAGGGCAGGGACCGAACCTGCAACCTCATGGTTCCTAGTCGGATTCGTTAACCACTTCGCCACGAAGGGAACTCCTGCCTAGATCTTTGCAGACATTCCAAGTCTCATTTCTCTCTCTTTCCCTTCCTTCCTCTCTCTCTTTTTTTCTTAGATTCTTACACAATTGGATCTGCTGTCACGCACACACGTGGAGACCTGGGACTGGAAACACTGACAGAAAGGAAGCTGGGGAAACCCCGCTCTCCCGCTGGAGAAAATTCACTCCCAACTCTCTTAGGACTTCGACCGCAAGGGGCAGCACCCAGCAGTCTACACTCACAGCCTTCTGGGTCTCAAGCATGTACATTTTCTAGTGCTAAGAGGTAGGATTTTCAGAGTAGAATTTTTCATCATAATTAATGAAAATACCTTTTCAATCCCCCCTCCGATCTCTCAACCCTTATGGTTTAAAAAGGTTTCCTTACAACCTCTTTGAACCATCCGTGAGTAAAGAGACCAAACGGAGAACTCCCCCCCCCAAACAAACCAAAAGAATCAACAGTGTTGGTTACACGCTTGCCCTTGGACCAGCTCCTTTGCCTGATCCCTGACCCCTCCTTTGGTGAAATTGATGCCAGGGCTCAATCTCCTGAAATGTCACTGTGTGTTCTCTCTGTTTGTAAAAGTTGCGTCCAACCGCTGTGTTTTAGAGTGAATAAAGTTATGTAACATGCAAGTGCTCATATGTCGAAATGTGATTTTTTTCAGCCGTAGATATCTTTATTATCATCATGATTACTGCCCTTTCTGATGCAGGAACTGCACTAAATCTGTTAGCGTGTTTGAAAGGAGTTAGATCCCCCCCCTTCCCCCCCCCCCACTCTGTTCCAATTACACGCCAGATGGGGGGGGGGGAGAAATAAAACATAGCTACGCTCTTTCCTAGTCCTGCCTTGTTTGTATGCCAGATACAAAAAAGAGAAGTACTCCAATTGAGGAGATCATGTGTTCAACCTTCTTGGAACTACAATGTATCATATTCCCGTAAGAGAATTACTAACAAGGCTTAGAAAAATATGTCTAAAATGTGGCTGCCAGAACCACTCATTCACCCACTGGCCGCAGAGGCCCTGCAGGGCGCAGCAGCTGGGACTCGTGGCGCTCCAGGTAGAAAAGCCTGCCCTCCTCACTCCCGGATCCATGCTGAGGAGCAAGAAAATAGCAGGCCTGCCACTCTTTCCCTCCGATACAGCATCCCTGCAGCCAGATGGGCTGTTAGTAATTGGAAAGAAATGCCATGGAAAACTCTTGAATTGCAACCAAAGATGAGAGAGGATAGGGTAACAAAAAAAAAAAAAAAAAGGCCCTGGCATCCAGTTTGCAGTGGGAGTGGCTTCTGCCCCACCCATTTCTCGATTCAAGGAATGGCACATATTTTCTCTTGGACGTCCCTTCATTCTCTTTCTGTCTGAAAAAAAGTGCTTGTGCTGGGTACTAATCTGGTACCTTTGGGTTCTAAATTCAAAAACAAAACCAAGCTGACAATGCAGAGAGGCAGCCCCTGGATCCTAATGATGAGGATATCCCCATCTTCAGGCATGTGGAGGAGCTGAATCAGATGGGACCAGACTGGATGGAGCAGCAAGACCTTCAGATAACCCCTTCCCACGTCAGCAAGCGCTTCCTCATCCGTAAACCGAACAGGTGAACCCCAAGAAGCCTTTGGACAGCTGGACTCACATGACCCAAGTCCAAACATACTGCAGGGTAGCTCGCCACACTTTGCAGCCAGCACGGTACTTTGCCTTTTCTCGTTCATGACCTACAAGTGTGAATTCAGTGCCAGTGGTTCCAAAATTCTGCTGCTTCTCGGGAACATATTAATCCCTTCCCTCGACGTCCATCTTTCTCAGGAACTCCAAAGGTGTTTCAAAATACAGTGCGACCGACCAAGAAGGGGGTGGGGTGGGACAAGGGGATGGTGACCCAGCCTGGCAGCCTGGCCGCAGCCTGTGAAAATCATTCTTCCTATAGGACATTCTTTTTTTAATTGAAGTGTGGCTGATTTGCACTGTTGTGTCCATTTCTGTTGTACAGCAAAGTGCTTCGGTTATACGTATATACACATTCTTTTCTCTATTTTTTTCCACTGTGGTTTATCTCAGGATATTGAACAGGACAAAATTTTTGGTTTAAGAAAAATGGATCTCCGGAGAAGAGAAGAGAGGCACCCAGAGTCGGTCACAGTGCACAAAGCAGAGCGCCAGAGAGAAACTCAGAGCAGATGCCTCAGTTTCCTCCCCTTCCCACGGAGCTGCACCGCTCCTTCGGAACCCATAGCCGGAGATCCCACATGTAAAAATTATCACTACGTTTTGAGAAGTACTATGCCACCGTTGTGTAGGCACGATTGACAGAACATGAAGGAATGAGCTGTGGCTGCCCAAGCTGGTGGCAAAGCGATCACCTGGGCAGAGGAGACGAGGAAAGGGGGGGGCGGGGGGGGGGGAGAGAGGCGGAGGGGAGCGAGGGGGAGATCCATTGTAGGCGAATGGGAAACTGGAAACGCTTGGAGACAGACAAGGAAGGGCGTGTTGACGAAAGAGCTGGCTGCTTGGTGAGCCCACCGAAAGGCAAGTTGCCTGGAACAGGATGGACCAGTTTGCAGGATCATCTGAGAGGACATGGGGAAGGGCTTTGAAGGGCAGGGAAAGGAGAGGCGACTGGTTCACAATGACAACGGGCAGCCCTGGCAAGGTTTCGACCAGGAGCAGCCTTTTTATATAGACCCCTCTCAGACACCAGCAGAGAAGGGAACAGGAGAGAGGAGAGGAGAGGCTAGAGGTGTGGGGACAGAGGCAAAAACTGTACAGGATGGAGACAGACGCAGAGAGCCCGTAACGTGAGCCCTGGAGCCAGGGCTGCTTGGCGCCCCTGGGCATGCGCTGCTCTGCCCTCTCCTGGCCATCGGCTCTGACTGATCCAGCAGTGAATGTTCACCCAGCCTGTGCAGAAAATGAGTGTATTCAGATGTCTGAGCTCTTAGGGGCTTATTGCTACAAGGGAAGATCTGTTCCTTAAGCATCACTGCTCTCCAGGCTGCAAACCCAACTGTAAACCAAGCCAGCAGCTGGTTCTGATACGAAAAACACATTCAGTTGTCTCCTGCATGTGGGCAGCACAGTGGGAGATAGATGCATCTTGGAACGAAAAAAGATGGAGTTTGAATAAAAGCTGGGCCAGTTACTGACTAGGAGATTTGGGGCAAGTTTCCCCATGTGAAAAGTGGGATTATAAACAAAACACATCTGAACTTGCAAGGATTAATTTAGCATTGCAATTCTTGCATAGGGCTTCCCCAAGTATCTGGCACCTGGCGGGCTCCCAACCAACACCTGTGCCCTCTTCCAGCCACTCTTCACTCTGATGTCCTTCAAGATCTGACCTTCCCCCAGGAGTCTGAGTTCATCTCCCCAGGGTCCTCTGCTCTCTCTGCCTCTTGGTTCAGAAGGCACCTCTGCACCGTTCACATCTCCACTTAGAGTTAAGTCTTCTGAGCAGATGGTCAGGGGACCCCTCGCTGAATTGCACACCTCCTGTTCTTTTCCATGGCAACATGTACACTTTTTGTGTATCTGTTTTATCTCTCAGTTATCATATGTTCCCACCATGAAGAAGGCAGTCACGAATTGTACCCAGATGTCTCCAGAGCAACACGAGAGACAGAGAGGGAGAGAGAGAGAGAGAGAGAAAAGCATGCATTTTATGGAACTGACTTGTGTGATTATGGGATTATGGTGCTGGGCAAATCTGAGGTATGCAGGACTGGCTGGCCGAGTGGAAGCATAGATAGATTTCTTTGCTGTAGTCTTGAGACAGAATTCGTTCTTGGCCATACTCTCAGCATGTATAAGTCCCCAGGCCATGGATCAAACCTGTGCCACAGCAATGGTCTGAGCCATTGCAGTGACAATGCTGGACTGCAAGGGAACTCCTGTCCCTCTTTGTTCTTTTTTTTTTTTTTTTTGTATTTCTAGGGCCAGACCCACTGCATATGGAGGTTCCCAGGCTAGGGGTCTAATTGGAGCTGCAGCTGCCAGCCTACACCATAGCCACAGCAACACGAGATCCAAGCCATGTCTGTGACCTACAACACAGCTCAGAGCAACACTGGATCCTTAACCCACTGAGTGAGGCCAGGGATCAAACCCGCATCCTCATGGGTACTCGTCCAGTTGGTTAACCGCTGAGCCTTAACAGGACCTCCAATCACTCTTTGTTCTTAAGGCCTTTGACTGATTAGATGCAGCCCACCCACTTTACAGAGGTCATCTGCTTAAAGTCAACTGACTGTAAATGTTGATCATATCTGCAAAATACCTCCAGAGCCACATTTAGACTAGTGTTTGACTAAGAAGCTGGGGCACCATGGCCTGGCCACACTAACATATAACAGTAGCATCATCCATGGTAGCTGTCACTCTAGCACTTAGCATCGTGCTGGCACAGAGCACGTGACCCTGGACTTGCTCGCCCAAGCCCATGAGGTCTCTGAGCCCTGTGGTCCCCTTCATGCCCCTTCTTCCTCTTTCTCCATCAGAACAAGTGGGCTCTGATGCTCACGCCTGTGTGACAAAGCAGGCATCGTCCTTCTGTGCTGCACATTTTCCTCCTGTGCAGCCCAGAAGAGCTGCTCACATCGGAGTCTGGCCACCAGGACTTGAGCTGAGTCACGTGTCCAGCTGTGCCTGCGTTTGGAGAAGCTGAGCCTCAGTCTGGTAGCCTGTGAATGGAGATAGTGATGCTGAACTCAGGCTCTGGTGGGACACTCTCCATCCTTCCGTTCATGGTCTCAGCTCTCCGCCCACACGGGTTGCACTGGATGTGCTCAGAGATGGAGATATGTCGCACCTGGGGGCTTTTGCTTCTCTGTCCAGAGCTGTACTCAGCCACCGGAGTGGGTGATGGCGGCCCTCTATCTCCAGGATGCTGTGAAGCCCAGAGTCCATTGGGAGGGAACCGACGCCTTTAGTGGCCTCAGAGACCCCAGTCCCACCAGACCTGCCCTGTAGCCTGCAAATCCCCCACTCCGAATCTCAAATTTTTGGGAGATATCCCTCGGGCCAGCTTCCTCCTCTTCCCTCCCAGTCTTTGCTATAATTTAAAGCAACAGCTGCAACCTCAAGTGTTTCGTTTTGTTTTGTTTTTTGAAGAAGGAATAACATTGAAAATGCTACTAAGACCAGAACACAAGACAGTATCACACCTGACCTTTGGCCGTCACCTCTCCTTCATTCTCACAATAAAAAAGGGATTACTCTTTTTAAGTCAGGTCTTTTTGAAAAAAAAAAAGACAAATGGCAAAAGTATATGGCCATGGAAATGTTTGAAGCTTCCAATGTCTTGATAGTTTATAAACTCCAGCTCCCACACATCCCATAAAAATCATGAGCTAACCTACTTTTCAATGAAAAAAAAAGTTGGGAAGAACTGTTTACACCTCCGTTTGCTTGTTGAGAAAGACTTGGATTCAGAGGATCAAGGTTATGGGCCAGCCATGCAGGATTAACTCGGCTCACCCCTTGGGGCCATGCCCCCCCCAACCCTGGAAGTGATCTGGCGCCAGACTCAGAGAGGTGTTCAGACGGCCTTCCATTGACCTAACTTAGCTCCCATTTACTCGGTGAACATTTATGCAGCATCTGCTGGATGCCAGAGACTGTGTAAGCCACTGGAGATGCAAGGCTGAAGGCAGCACCACCTCCCCTCCAAAGAATTCACAGATGAAGAGAGAGAGCCTGGTGGATTCACAACAGAGGCTGAGGTTCTGCAGAGGCCATGACAGAGCCTTTGCCAAAGGTACCTGTGAGCACCACAAAGAGGCTTCTCGCCCAGCTGCAAAAGACAGCAAAGGACCTATGGCATAGCCCAGGGCACTCTACTCGGGACGGTGGAAGAACCTCTTTGGAAAAAGAAGCTGAAAAGGAATGGATATGTGTCTATGAGGAATGGACTCACTTTGCTGTACACCTGAAATCAACACAACGTTGTAAGTCAACTATATGCCAGTAAAATTTATTTTAAAAAAGATTAAACATAACAAAAGACAAGCCATGGCTCCCTGCAGGAGACAGACACCTAAGAGTGGAGAATTTCCACACTTTCAGCGAGATAAATTATGGCATTAATTAAGTACAAAATTAAATTATACACTGCACTTTAAATGAGAGCTGACCATGGAAGATGATGCAAAGTAATGGAAAAGTCAGTAAAGTGGGAGGGCTTGGAGGTGCCACAGGGTAGGACGTGCATGCTGGGGTGGGGGCAGCAATGATGGCTGCAGGCTAGAGCAGATGGACGTTTGTAGACAAGTTTATAAATAACTCCACAGAGTCAGAATGTGCCTGTAGGCCATGAGGAACAACTGGCATGAAAGTAAGAGGGACAGACGAAAGTTCTTTTTAGAAAGAGACTTCTGGAAGCAGAGAGAACAGATTCGCAAATGGCAGGGCCAGAGCCTGGAGCCAGACAGCAGGCTGGAGGGAAGAAAAGAGACAGGGCCCCAGCCAGGAAGGAGGTGCCACAGGAGCAGGTGTATGCAGGAGGCTGAACCCTGCTGCTGGGCTGAGGGTGGGCTGCTGGGGGCTGGGGGAGGTGAGCAGGGGCTCAGGGAAGTGGGGTTCAGCTGTGCCACCCAAAGGAATGGCCTCTGGGAAAGCAATGGTCTGATTAGCTGGGTGTGAGAATACGATGTCGTGGCCACCAGCCCCGGGGAGATCCTGGGGACCAGATCCAGGGCGGAGCTGGGCAGGGGGCTTCAGGCTTGTCACTGGATCTCGGCCTATGTCCCTCCCTCCCCCTCCATTAAACCCACCAATCCTGAGACATGCATGGGTGAGTCAGGACAAGGAAAATGTGTCTGGCTCTGGTTCCAAAGCCAGAGGTCTCTTCTGCAAGTTGCACATGACAGAAGCAACCTGTTTCAGTAAACAAAAAGCATGCACAGTGATGAAATGTCTACCTGTCCCCCCAGTGCACAGGTGTTCAGGTGTTGGAATTTCATCTCCCTTTGAGGCTGTCAATTCCAAGGAAAGCATCTGGAGGTATAGGTCAGGGGTAGAGCATTTGCCTGCAAGAGGAAGCATCTCCTCTTCTTAATTCACCAGAGACCAGAAGAATTCCAGCCCAAAGAGCGGATCCTTATCAATCAAAGTGGGCAAGACCCTACCTACATTCGTTTCCTATTGCTGGAATGACCAACTGTGTCAGGTGGAATCTGAAAAAAGGACACAGTGAACTTCTTTGCAGAACAGACATTGACTTACAGATTTTGAAAAACTTATGGTTTCCGAAGGAAACATTTTGTGGGGTGGGGGATGCGCTGGGGGTAGGGGATGGAAATCCTATAAAACTGGATTGTGATGATCATTGTACAACTATAAATGTAATAAATTCATTGAGTAACAAATAAATAAGTAAATAACATTTAAAAATAACACATTGTGTCAAATGGAGGCGCTTAGAGCAACCTAAAGGCGTTATCATATGGTTCTGAGTCAGAAGCCCAACATGATCTCACCGGGTTAATGTCAAGGTCTTGGCAGGTCTGGCTCTTCTTGCAGGTGCATCGGTTTTCCACTCCTCCTTCAGCTTCAAGTGGCCGCCCACGTTCCTTGGCTTGCAGCCCCTTCTTCCATCATCACTAGCAGTGGTTGGCGGGGACCTTCTCATGTCCCATCGCTTTGCCCGTCCGTCCTCGTCTACTTCGAAGACCCCTCGGGATGACACTCACCTGGCTATTTCAGGATCCCCTCATCTCAGGATCTTAAAAATGTCTGCCCTGTCTCTTGCCAGGTAAGGTTCCACCTGCACAGATTCCAGACTTAGATGAGACATCTTTGGGCACTGTCACCATATCAGACTCCAGAGTGGATGGTTTGTTTCCAGCCACGCAGTTTTGAGAAAGAATGCCAGCAAGTGTTTCATATTAAGGGAGAGAAGAACAAGATTAAATTTAGGGAAAAGAAAATCCATGTTCCCAACATAAAAACCATGGCCCTACACTCTGAGAGAAAAGGGGGTTCATAGGGCTAGACGCCTCATGCGTTCTGTCTCTTGGGGTTGTGGCTTCAGCACACATCCTGGGCTCGGCTGGCAAACCTCTCACGAGAAGCTGGGCAGCCTCACTCCCCCTCCATCACTGCCTGGGGTGTTTGAGGGAGACCTGCAGCGTGGGCACGGGGGCTGAACACCGTGTGTGCCCAAGTCAGGGCTGGGCAAGCACAGGCTGCATGATGCCCCTGCAGAGGACACCAGGGGACTGCAGCAGGGAGCTTGGGGGGCCTGAGCGGGGAGGAGGGTTTTCGGGAAAAGCTTCAAGGCCACACAGGGGAGGGAAGAAAAGCCAGGGAGGGGATATAGGAGATGAAATAAATGGAAGAGCCTGAGCTGTGTGCTTGCGAAGGGGAGCTCTGTGCAGGCGAGGGATGCAGAGGCAGGGGAATGCACAAGTGGAGAGCAGCTGGGTGCTGTCTGCAGGAGAGGGCACTGCTGGCAGGGTGTGGCGCTCAGAAAGGGCCACCTGCTGCCAAGTGTGGAGAAGACCCTGCTCTCACCTTCCTCCCACGTCCCACTGGACCCTGGGAGCCCTTGGGCAGGCCTGGGCCACAGGAGACACAGCAGACTCCCACCATGACCCGGGGAACTTGATTGTCCCTTTTCCATCCTGAAAATACCTCCAGTCTCCATCAGGCCACCTGGCCGGCAGGTGCTCCCTAACTGTCCACATTGCCTGGCAGAAGCTCAATGGGGAACTCACGGGGGGCAGGGGTGGGGACCTGACTTGCAAGCCTGTTTCCCCCACAGGACTGTGAACTGATCCAGATACCGCTGCTCCTTCGGAGGGAGCTTGAAAAGGAGGATGAGGGGCCAGGCACCACCCGTGCTCATGAGGGGGAAGCAGAAACAAATGTGGGCTGAGGAGGTTTGTTGCCAAAGCATAACCAATCCCGTGCCGCCTGCTCCATAAAAATTACAGCTGAGTGTTGCCCGTTGAAATCTCCCCTCCAAGATAAATTTTTTAAGCCAAGGGATTGTAGAGTTGTTGTATATTCAAGCTCCAGGTGGGTAAACCAGCACGGTTAATATTGTTGGTGATGAGAGTATGAGAAATTCTACTTCCAAACTTTTTTTTTTTTTTTTTTTTGCAGCGCCTGTGACATGCAGAAATTCCTAGGCCAGGAATCACACCCATGCCCCCACAGCAGCCTGAGCCCCTGCAGCAACAAGGCTGGAGCCTTAACCCTCTGAGCCACAAGGGAATGCCTCACATATTTCTGTAATGACCATCTGTTACTTTGAGAATAAACCCTAAACAAGTGACTTTTTTTTTTAAAGTAAATACTGATAGCATCTATCAGGGACTAGACTAGACAGTTTAGATACCACACTGCCTTTATCCACAGCTGTGTGAGAAAAATAGTGTCATTTTCCCTAAAGCTCATAAGAAAAAGTAACATAAAACCTCTCACAAACCCAACAGATGACAATTCAGACACTGCATTGAGGACCGCGGATGTGAAAAGCAACAGATGACACACCAGCAAACTGCATTCGACAGGATATTAAGGGACTGACTGTCCCCATTGCGAAGAGTTTCACTTAGGAAAGGAGGGGCCAACGGAAATGGTTATCCTGATATAATTTTTAACAGCTTTTCATTTGTATATAGTTACTTTTGTGAATAAAAATAAACTTGATATAACCAGATATCTAGTCTTGATTCAAAATCGGTTAGGAGTTCCTGTCACGACTCAGGGGTTAACGAATCCAACTAGGAACGATGATGTTCCAGGTTCGATCCCTGGCCTTGCTCGGTGGGTTAAGGATCCGGCGTTGCCGTGAGCTGGGGTGTAGGTCACGGACCCGGATCCGATCTGGCATTGCTGTGGCTCTGGCGTAGGCCAGCAGCTGTAGATCCGATTGGACCCCTAGCCTGAAAATCTCCATATACTTCGGGTGTGGCCCTAAAAAGCAAAAAGCAAAAACAAACAAACAAACAAACAAAACCAAACAAGCTACAGAAAATACAAATATACTCAAAAATAAAATATGCATATGTATACTAAGAAATAACATTCAGCAAATAGTTCAAACACATATATATTAATGTTTCTAGTATATAAAGAGGTCTGAAACATATAGATCAGGAGGATCTTCCCCCAGAATGGAGACACAAATGAATAAACACAAATGGCCAAAAAATATATGAATAAGATAAAAGTCACTGGGAATTAACAATGAAGTTTATAAATCAATCATACTTTAACAAAAATAAAAATAAAAATGAAGTTCACTAGAAATTAAACGCTAACGTTGCTAGAAATTACACATTAAAAATTAAATTAGAATTTAAAATGTAAATTGTGTGGAACTGTTTTCTCAGCACATCAGAAAAGACTAGCTGACCCGATGTCAATGAAAATGAACAGGACCCGACGTAATCCTGAGAAACTCACTGCTGGAATGAGCCCAACATTTAAAAAATTGGGACTTCCTGTGGTGGCTCAGCCGTTAAAACCCAGCAAGTATCAGGAAGGTGTGGGTGTGATCCCTGGCCTCGATCCCTGGCCGCAAGCTGTGACGGCTCGCATCTGACATTCCTGTGGCTGGGGTGTAGGCCTGTAGCTGCAGTTCCAACTTGACTCCTGCCCAGAAACTTCCATATGCCACAGGAGCAGCCCTAAAAAGCAAAAAAATATATATATATATATTTATATTCTTTAGGCTCAGTGAATCCACTTTTTGGTATCAGAGAGTTGTTTTGAATAATTAAACACTGAAAAATCCAGGGATAGGTGTTCCATTTCTGGAGAGAGAAGATAAGAAAGACTCTTTTATCGAAAAGCAGCAAATTGACGTTTGCATTTGATTTTCACGTGACTGTGTTATCCTCAGCTGACTTTCAGTAACGTGGCTGGTCTTGATGGTCGTTGGGTTACCCGTGGCCAAAGCCACATCCTTGGCCTTGTAAGTTCAGGAAAGTAAAAGTGATAAGGGCCACCACCTGCTGAGACCCAGAGAGCAGATACTTTGCAAACATCCTCTGCTTTGATGCCGACAGTGTGACTGTTTCTCGGCATCACGGCTGTGACCTGCAGACCTCACCTGGCAGCCTGGGCCTCTCTCCAGCACTTTCTCCCTGCCCCTTCTGATGCCTCCTTGTGACCTCTTCAGGGATGCTCTTAGGACATGTCACACGAAAGAGGGGGTGTTCCCAGTCCCAGCCTGTGCCCTTGAAAGGAGGGGAAAAGAAGGCGGGGCCGGTTCGCATCCAGCAGTTCGCTGAGATGCAAGGTGAAAGTGCTGAAAATTGTGCGCTGAGGACATTCAGAGAAGGACCTATTCCCCGAGGCCGAGGAGAATCAAAGCGAGGTTGCCCTCAAGGGCAGGTGGTTCTTGGACC
This sequence comes from Phacochoerus africanus, assembly GCF_016906955.1. Classification (NCBI taxonomy): domain Eukaryota; kingdom Metazoa; phylum Chordata; class Mammalia; order Artiodactyla; family Suidae; genus Phacochoerus; species Phacochoerus africanus. The sequence goes on along the minus strand of NC_062559.1, from coordinate 49,511,044 downwards.
TCAGGCAGGGGGACAGGAAAGTGGTATTTCCAAGAGACCAAGAGAAGCCAAGGCTGACATAGAAACATGTGCAAAGCCAGCTGTCTCTTCTTTTTCACAAGCACCTACAAAGTCATGGAAGGCTCCATTTAGCTATGATTTTTAAAGTATCCTCTCTTGACTGATTCAGGGTTGTGGGGGTATGTCTAATAATCCACGTGATACCTTCACTCTCCAAAATCCCAATAACAGCCGCAAAAACAGCCCTGCCTCCGATCATACCCACGCTGTGCTTCCAGAGCTCCTGAAATTGTACAGAGAGATGGAAGACAAGAAAGAAGACAGGGCCAAGCATGAGGCATCCTTGACGATGTGCCACTTCAAATTTATTTATCCCTCATAATTACAGTAATTTTCACATCACAGCTTTACTTGACATGTCTATTGTTTCGTCCTTTCGAGAACCCAGATAACACCTTGGAAGGTAACCTTCCTCGCTGCTCTTTGTTTCTCGGCGCCCTGAGCTCACGAACAAGCTATGCATGCATCACACAGTAAACAGTCCAACCGTGCACCTAAGACCAATCACGAATGCATCAGCTCCTCCGGGGCACAGTTCGTGTGGAGCTTTTCATCACGCTGCTCTTGAAGCTGCAAGACGCAAGTCTCAAGGCAAACTTTCCAAAAAAGGAATCATCGTTGCAGAAATAATTAATGCAAGAGCCTAGGGGTTGGAGGGAAAAAAAGCTGGAAAGCTTCTGTTCCTTAGCAACCACCTTTTTATTTTGTATTTTAATCGAGATTAGATGTTTGCACCTGTAGGCTAACGTGACACTCGTTGAAAGGATATGACACAGTGAATCTGACGCGGGCCTTCTGGAGGCAGCTCAAAGGCATGGATTGACGTCCCTTCAGTTTCTGTGGAGGTGACTGTCCCTCTCTGTGGCGGGCAGGGAGGCTTAAACAGTTCTGCCAGGCCTATCACAAAATATAAAACTATAACTGTGCTAGTTAACGCATGGTTTTAATGGGATCTAAAGGTACAACATGCTCTGAGGAGTATAAAGGGGGGGGGGCAGAAACCCCTAACCCAGAGATACAAGGCAATTTTCCTTGAGGAGGTGACATTAGCTCAAAATCGAAGACCAATTAGATTGAAAGCTAGTGGAGTCAATTGGCTGACGGGGGTGGGGGGACTGGAGAGAGCGGTGTTTGAGAAGGAAAGAACCTTCAAGGACCTGGGGGGGAGGAAGCAGGGGGCCCACATCAGTGGAAAGCCTCGTGGCCGGCGGGCAGAACGCAAGGATTGAAGGAGCTGGTGGGCCATTTCCAGATGCATCTCCTCCGTCCTGATATGCTCCCCAGGAGCCATATTTGTATGAAAAGCCGATTTGTATGAAAAGTTAACTTTAGGGAGTTCCCCAGTGGCTAGCAGGTTAACCATCTGGCATTGTCACTGCAGTAGCTCTGGCTATAGCAGTGGTACAATTTTGATCCTTGGCCTGAGAACGTCCACATGCTGCGGATGTGGCCAAAAAAAATTTAAATTAAGTTAAATTAACTGTAGCCGCATAGAGAAGAGATGAAGGGAAGGCAGGTTTGCAGAGTGACCAGACAAGCAACAGTCAGCAATAGCAGTGTCAGAAGAGCAGCAGCTGGCAACCTGACCGAGGGGTGGTGCTTTCGAGGGGAGGATGTGGATGCATTCTGGAGAGATCTAGCAGGAGGACCTTCAGAGTTTGAGAACAGGCTTGATATCTGGGGTGAGAGGAGGCAGGTGTGACATTTTCCTGGTTAGAGGAGTGGCTCTGCCCTGCACCAGAAGGAAGTCATAAGCAGCCCGGTTTTCATATCACTGGTACCTGTTTTGCAGAAAGGTTGTGTCTGTGTTGGAGTAAGATTTTGAACCCAGTTCATTGGATTTTTGCCTTGGGCCATGCCCACAGCATGCAGAAGTTCCCAGGCCAGGGATTGAACCTCAGCCACAGCAGTGACAATGTGGGATCCTTAACCTACTAGGCCACAGGGAACTCCTGAACGCAGTGTTTGATATGCTGAGTTACAGGTGATTTGGGATCATCTAAGGCAGCAGCGGTCCATGGAAGTATAATTTTGGGACCTGTCTTTTCATCGGGAGAGATCGAAGCTGTGGGATAAAACATGACAGGTGGAAGGACAAAGAGGCAGAGAGGAAGGACAAAAAGCCTCAGGAGGAGATTGACATTTGGTTGGCACGTGAGCCTGAGCATTCGAAGGACACAGAGAACGTCATTAAGAAAGAGCGAGAGTAGGTTTCTGTGTGATACGCCCTCAGTGAGGTTCAAGGGCTGCACGTGAGGGCGGAGGGCAGAGGCGCACAGGCAAGGGCCTTCATCTCGAGCATTTTTGTTTTCAGAGCATGAGGTAAAGTCTCAGCCCCAACCCACTCTCTGACCCAGAGAAATGTTGGTGAAGCCTCTTCTCAGCAGACTGCAGACTCAACAGTGTCCTCAAGGGGGCGCCACCTTTCAGGCATGACGAGGGGTTGGAGGAAGGCTGGGAGGTGAGGAGGAGGTCCAGGCGGCATCGGAGGGCTGGCGGAGGGTTTCCAGAACCCGGGGGAGCAGTAAGCGCTGGCGGCAGGCAAAGACATGCAGAGTGTGTGGGGCCTGTGGTGCTGAAAACAGTCTCGTGTGGAGGTCGATGCCGAGGACAGGTGCAGTCACGCTCTGCGTCTTGTCCACAGTCCACCTGAAGAGGGCTCTTCCAGAACCAGGCACCGGGGCTGCTCCCAGCGAAGGAAGACCTCAGGGACTGGGGCTTCCACCTCCGGGACGACCGTTGTCAAGTCAGCACGGGGATGTGGATGCTGATGGATTATTTTAAGCATATGAAATCCCAAGGGCATGTAATTTACAATTTTTATGCAAAACGCCTTTTCCTTTTTTTCCTCCCCTACACCCATGACAGAGACCCTGACTTGAGTCTCCACTGACCCACCTGGACAGGTGTCCAACAGCGTGGTGTCTCCTTGAGCCATCTCTTCATCCGGACTTTATCCAACTCCATCGAGTCTAGCTCTGATCGCATTCCCGGCCCGAGTGACATTCCTTTGCAGGTCATTTTGAATTTCCCTTTTCCAACGTCACATCTCTATTTCATCATGGCACTATTTCACAGCTCCTACCCGCACCCCGTTGGACGAGCGCAAGAACAGAGGGTTCCGATGCAGGAACAGGGCACCTCGGGGGACCCTAGTTTCAAGACTACACTAAGAGTAATGTCATGACATGAGCAGCTCTGGAGCAGGTAACTGGAGCCATTGTGAAGGTCACACTGGCAGCTGCGAGAGAACAGCGTGTCACAGGAAGGTGTTGAGCGGGAGGGTGTAGACAGCTCTGCTAAGAAGTTTCTTTGGCAGGTGGAGCGATCCCCAGGGTGTCAGTTGGCTTCGGTGCCAAGGTAGTTTTCCTTAAATTGGTGGCAGGTTTGAGCATGCTCCCTGATAGGTAGACTCTGGCAAGGAAGAAGAAGAGTTCGTGCCATTGGCAGGGGGAGGGATATTGGATGGTGTTTGGTTTCTTGGAAGGTAACTAAGCCTGAGATTTTTCAGCTGCACTGCCTTGAAAGGACAGACCTCATCTCACTCCGGGCCGCTCCTTGCCTCTCAGCTCTCATATTTACTAAGTGGGCTGCGATTGGCTTTAGAGTCCAGCTGAGTGGTGAGCATAAGTTTGCCTCAGATGGAGCTGGCACATAGGTTAGGCAGTGACAGTCTTCCGGAACCTTCTCCTGGGAGCCTGAATGGCAGAGATACAACAGAAGATGCTGGGGGATTCTGGATACCTTGATCACAAAGTGTCAGGGCCTTGATGGCCCTCATGGAACATCACATACCCTGAGGTGAAAAGTGGTGGGAAACCTTTCAGAAAAGCCCGCAGGAGGAAAAGGAGAAAATAAAATAGTGAGTCAGGTAAAGGTGATGCTAGCCTGGGGAGTCTGGGCTAAAAATGGGCCTTTAGAGGCCTTCATGATGGAAGCGTGGCAAGGAGACTGAGAGCCACCTGAGGACAGGGCTCTGTGGGCGAATGTTCCAGACAGAGGAACATGGGGATGGGGCGGGAAGGCCTGAAGGCCTTCATGGTCTGGCTCTGGAGGCTGTTCTCAGGGCAAGAACTCCAGGGAGAGGTTTTTTTTTTGTTGTTGTTGTTCTTTTTGCCATTTCTAGGGCTGCTCCCGCAGCATGTGGAGGTTCCCAGGCTAGGGGTCGAATCAGAGCTACAACTGCCAGCCTACACCACAGCCGCAGCAACCTGGGATCCGAGCCGAGTCTGCGACCTACGCCACAGCTCACGGCAGCGCGGGATCCTTAACCCACTGAGCAAGGCCAGGGATCACACCCGCAACCTCATGGTTCCTAGTCGGATTCGCTAACCACCGAGCCACGGCGGAAACTCTTCCAGGGAGAGTTTAACCCAGGAGCAGGTCAATGGGCTTTGTACTGGAAAGGCCACCTGCCTGCAGCTTGGAGAGCAGGTGCCAGGCCACGGGAGGGGACCCCACCAGAGCTCCACTGAGAGGACTCAGACAGTGGGCTGGGGGGTTACAAAGGGCCAGTGAGACTTTTCAACTCAGGGGTGTATTTTGAAGGTGCAACTGGCAGGCTTGCTGGGTGCAGGCGGGTGTGAGGGAAAGTGACTTCGGGAAACCAGATAACAAGGAAAATTCACGCACAGCCAGGCAGAGACAAAAAGAGTCCTGGACCCATCTTCAAGGAAGAAAAGAGGAAGGAGAATGAGAAGGAGGAGGTCAAATAAAGAAGAAACAGGAGCTCCCGTCGTGGCGCAGCAGAAACAAACCCGACTGGGAACCATGAGGTTGTGGGTTCGATCCCTGGCCTCGCTCAGTGGGTTAAGGATCCGGCGCTGCCGTGAGCTGTGGGGTAGGTCACAGACACGGCTCGGATCCCGCGTTGCTGTGGCTGGGGCTGTGGTGTAGGCCGGCAGCTGTAGCTCGATTAGACCCTTAGCCTGGGAACCTCCATATGCCAAGGATACACCCCTAAAAGGACAAAGGACACCCCCCCAAAAAGAAACAGAAATAGAACTACTCAGAAATAGTATTTTATTTTTTTTAATTTAATTTAATTTAATTTTTTGCTTTTTGGGGGTTGAATCGGAGTTGCAGCTGCCGGCCTCCGCCACAGCCACGGCAACGTGGGATCTGAGCCACGACTGCAAACTACATCCCAGCTTGAGGCCACACCGGCCCCTTAACCCACTGAGTGAGGCCGAGGATCAAACCTGAATCCTCATGGATTCTAGTCAGTTTTGTTACCACTGAGCCACAGTGGGAACTCTGAGAAATAGCATTTTTTTAATTCTTTTTTTAAATTGTTATTTCCCCAATAGCATTTTCTTTTCTACTGTGCAGCAAGGTGACCCAGCTGCACATACATGTACACATTGTTTTTCTCACCTGATCAGGCTCCATCATAAGTGACGAGACAGAGTCCCCAGGGCTACACAGCAGGATCTCGTGGCTAATCCATTCCAAAGATTAATTGACCATAGGTGTCGGGGTGTATTTCTGTGTTCTCTCGTGTGGCTCACAATACATTTTAGAATTTTAAAAGCATTTTTATGTCTGTCATTCCATGTAGGAAGCCAGCTCCTTTGGAATTAAGCAGGAATTTTCTCGGCTGATTTTTTAGGGTTCTCATTTTATAGACAAGAAGCTCAAGGTTGGTGGGAGCTGCCACGTTGCCTAGAACACTGCTGCTAGAACAAGCAGGAAAACGGTTCTTAAATCCCAGAGTTGTCCCTTGTTTCTGTGCTTTTTTCTAGTTTCCTGAGAGTGGGGATATATTGATAGGTGGCTAACAATCTAGTCTAATGGACCTTAGACCTGACTAAAGCTGGTGCAAGTGGGTGGGGAGAGTTGGATCAGCTACTGCATCCAGAAAATTGAAATTACAAGAGGCGAGTGCAGGCTGGGGCCCTAGGGCTTTGTTAGGTCCGTTACGGCTGCCCGGCCACAGGGGTCTGGGCCAGGAATGGCCAAGTGTGCTGACGACAGGGCCCGGTGTCCTGATGCACAGAGGAGGAAAGGATGGCACAAGCAATGAGCAGTATCAAATGTTGGTGGGAGCAATAACACGTTTGCGTTTTTCCAGCTGGTCTGGATGGCATTCCCTGCTCCATGTGCCTGGAGGGAATCTTTTCACAAACAGCCAGAGGACAGTGTGGGGACAGTGTTTCCTCCAGAATGTGATTAAAATGAGAACCCTAAAAAACGGCCTCCTGGCTTCAGCACTGAGGATTTTAAAAACTCCTCTCAGAATTCCTGGCAGGGCTCTGGACCTGGAGAGAGGGATGGGTTCAAGGCCTGTGCCTCTGAGCCAGCCATGCAGATTGCCTAAGCAGACAATCAGGGGAAAAGAGGACTGAATGGAGGCAGGTTTTGTAAATAAAGTTTTATGGAAACACAGCCATGCCCATCCTTTGCGCATCACCTATGGCTGTTGGGTGCTAGAGCGTCAGAGTCACATGGTTGTAACAGTGCCCTTACGGCCCACAGAGCCTAAGATACCTATCAGTCCCTTTACTGGAAAAGCTTGTCAGCCCTGCGTTAGCCACCAACTCCCCCAGGTCCCTCTTTTTCCTTCTTCAGCCGTCCCCAGGGCATATGGAAGTGCCTGGGCCAGGGATGGAATCGGAGCTGGAGCTGCCACCTGTGCCACAGCTGCAGCAACACGGGATTCTTAACCCACTGTGCAGGGCCAGGGGGACTCAAACCAGCACCTCCACAGAGACGAGCTGGCCTATTAACTCTCTGTGCCACCACAGCAGGTCCTCCCCTGATGTCCCTCTGTACCTCGATGTTTTTCCTTTTTCCTTTTTTTTCACTGGAAACGTCTGTTGTTGACGTCAATGACAAAAACAAAGTGAAGGCGTCACCAAATGTTTGTACTAGCAAGTTCATCATCAGTTGCCAAATTTACCTTGGTAGGAAAGGCCACTGTTGACATTAAAATCAGTCATTAAATTCACATTAACCACAAATTTCAGAAAAGGTGCACCTGTGGCCATTACAGGATTGCAGCTTCATTTACACCAACACGGGGGGGGGGGGGGGCTTCCTGTGAATACAGTGAGTATAGGAATCAAAAGCATAATTGCCATATGTCTACGATTCCTAAAAAACCAAGAGACATTTTCAGTCAGGGAAAATGTTCTCCCTAGGAAGTCAATGTTATGAAACAGGTTGGAGAGCAACAGCAGGAAGCACACGGCCAGCTTGCTTGTTTTCTTCAGTGTTTTCTTCCGAAGAGGTCAAAGCGACCTAGGAATTTCAAATTTTTAAAACAACTCCAGAAAATAAAGAGTAGCAGCAGAACCCAGGAGGTGGATGACAGCTACCACTTAGAGAATGGCTGTAGGTCAGGGTTCTCTAGGTCTCTGCAGATACCAACTCTTCACCTTAGGTTTCTGGGGTCACCCTGAGGCTCTCTAGTTTTACAGGCACCTTTGCAGATTAGTGGGTGTATCTGACTGTTACTCTGACCATTTAGTGATCGTGAGATTCATCCTTCCCAAAAGAGTTCTCCATCTAATCAAAATGCTGGCTATCATTTGGAAAGACATAGTAAGCATGGCCTGGAGATGGGTCAGTGAGATCTTTTTGATATTTAGTAATTGAATGCAGGAAAGCCATCTGTAAGAATTACCTGTTCTTCCTCCGTTGGAAGGGATTTTTTTCAGTTAAGTATTCCAGTTTCAAACAGAAAAGTACACAGTCACATGTGTCGTGGTCTGTGCATGAGGGTTGGAAAGAAGAATTTTCCGTCATGGTGAGTTGAAGAGAAAGATGAGTTTATTGAGATGAGAGATGTTGCTAGTGCAGCAGGACCACTTCCTGATGAACAGGGAGAGCCAACACCGATCGTGTGGTCATGTCTGTCTTATAACCCAGGGAGAGGAGAGGTTTCACAAGATACCTGCTGACCTGCTGATTGGCTGGGAAAAGAGGGGTCTTGTGATACACCTGCCGGTTGGTTGGGGCTTATAATGCCCTATAAGGTTGGGGTGATGATGAAGTTCTGGTGCCTTTCCTAGTAGGGCAGGAAGGAGTCAGCCAGGTTGCTCAATGTGGAGGGGACATTACAATGAGGTGTGTGGCATGATGATAAGCGTCTGGTGATTCTTGTCTTGGCCAGAGGCTTTGGGTTCAATCCCCTATCCAATTGCAAAGGAGGTCATTGCAGAAAATTATTCTGCAGAGTGTATACTCCATGTGTATAGGCAAGAAATTCAGTTCAGGAGTTCCCACTGTGGCACAGTGGGTTAAGAATCTGACTGCGGCAGAGGTGTGGGTTCAATCCCCAGTCCAGCACAGTGGGTTAAGGATCTGGCATTGCTGCAGCTGTGGTGTCGGTCACAGCTGTGGCTCAGATTCAGTCCCTGGCCTGGGAATTCCCATATGCTGTGGATACAGCCATAGAAAGCAAAAAATAATAAAGAAATTCTGTTCATCTTTACAGGGGAAGGAGTCTTAATGTTTGAGTCACAAGGCACCTCAACTTGAGGAAGCTATTTCTCTCAGCCTTTTTGTAATTTGTTTGAATTGACAAAATGATGAAATGGAGATGACCCTCCTTTTATGGGTCTTTGCGGGACTGGAGAATGTTCATGAAAGTCCTACCCGTGGTAGACCCTTGCTCATTATTTAGCTTTGAGCAGATTCATTTACTCCTGTGATAATTCACAAATAATGCCACATGCGTAAATTACAGAGAACAGCATCTTTGTTTTACCTACAAGGGTACACAATTAGAATAGTTTAGAATTAGTAGGCAAATTGTATCATCTCTTACGTTTAGTGTGTCCATCCAGACCTCCTGTTAATGATCTCCCGTGAGAATCTCAAGACCTGCCAAATAGGACTTCCCGTGTGGCTCACAACATAACTACTCGGCGTTGCTCCTACAGTGGCTGTGGCTCGACCCCTAGCCTGGGAACTTCCATATGCTGCAGGTGCGGCCATTTGTTAAAAAAAAAAAAAAAAAAAAAAGAACTGCCAAATAACTTACTCACTCTGAGAGACGATATCCGCTTAGCATTTCCTTAGGAGAGTTGGAATCACCTTCTCAGCAGGATGTCCTTGGCTTCAGGCTATGGGCTCTTATTGTAATCAGGAAGTCCCTCATTCCATGTCCTGGAAGACTCAGTGGAATCTGCTGCAGTGCATACACTTCTGTGTCCATCCAGAGCAGGGATGAGTAGAGAGGTCCCCCGTCCATCTCTCTCTTCAATATCACTCTCTCTAAGCATCACACCAAGTCACCATGAAACTTCCCTTCAAATGCAACATCTCACTAGAGATGAGTCTCTGTCCACTAAATCAGGAAGCATTTTCCCAAGTTCCAGCTACTCTAGAAGGATGGATCAGAAGTACCAGTACCAAACACAGGCCACACCCCACACTAGATCATTTCTTAAAACCGAATCAGGCATATACAGCCCTGGTGCTTATTTGCTTCCACTGTGCTGCTACTCAGGTGATAGACAGTGGACATCCCTGGCCCTCCACTCCTGCTGCATTGCTGGACTGAGGGTGTGGGGTTCCCTTCCTTCCTCTTCCTGACTGTATTACTGTTGTCTTCCTAGAGACATGTGCATTCACCTTGGCTTTTTGCAATGTAAGTGTAGAGATATTTTAGATTTACTGCTCATGAAAATATGCTTTTGCACCTGTAGGTCTTTCTAAAAATGTAGTGTCACTAGAGATAGAGAAACAAACAGCTCACAATGTATTTCCCCTTTGACAGCTTGCATTCGAAGAGTGGATGCAAGTCCATTTTGCTGGAAGAGGCTCTTCGGTAGCACAAACAGCCCTTCCAAGGGGCGTGTGATCAGGAAGAACCTCCTGAGGAATAACTGGCAAGGCAGACAAAGATCAGCCTCATTCATGGGGACAGACCTTGACTAGGTGATGACAAGGAAATGCGGATGAGGGTACTGAAGGCTGTTACACCAAACAACATGATGTCCTCCTAAAAATGGGAAGCACCCAACCCTTCCCACCTGTCTAAAACATTGAGATCAACAGCAGGAAAGGGACTTCTCTGAGCTCACACTAGGGTCATTGGGTGATTTGGACACTGTGATGGTTAATTTTTCTTTTTGTTTGTTTGTTTAGGGCCACCCCTGCAGTATGCAGAAGTTCCCAGGCTAGGGGTCGAATCAGAGCTGTAGAAGCCAGCCTACACCACAGCCACAGCAACGGGGGATCCAAGCTACATCTGAAACTTACACCACAGCTCATGGCAACACCGGACCCTTAACCCACTGAGCAAGGACAGGGATCGAACCCACATCCTCATGGATAAGCCAAGTTTGCAACCTGCTGAGCCACAGCAGGAACTCCCTGTGATGGTTAATTTTATGTGTCAACTTAACTGGGTCACAACGTGCCCATCCAGTTGAACAAACTTTATTCTGGGTGTCTCCATGAGGGTGTTTCTGGATGAGAGTAAAACAGATTGCCTTCTCCACCTCACTGTGCTTCATCCAATAAGTTGAAGACACAAAGCGAATGGAAAATTTGAAGAAGGAATTCCTCCTGCCCAACTATTGAGCTGGGGCATCAATCTTTCTCAGCCTCTGAAATTGGGCAGAGCATGGGCTTCTCTTGAGTCTCAAGCTTGCTGGCTTGTGGGCTAGGATTTACATCATGGGCTTTCCTGGTCCTTGGGCTTTCAGACTTGGACTGGACTACACATTAGCTCTCCTGGGTGTCCAGTTCGCTGACCACAGATCTTAGGACTTCTCTGCCTCCCTAACTGCATGAGCCAATTTCTCGCAGTCCATCTCTTTCTATGTACACTCATCATACGGGTTCTGTTTCTCTGGAGAACCCTGACTCACCAGACACCACGCTACTTTCTCAAGACGAGTGAAGTCTAGGGTGGGGAACTGAGTTTGGAAGTCTACCTCTGTCACACCAAACTCCAGAACCTTATACAGTTCTTAGAAAATTAACCCCTTTGCCTGTAAAATGGGATTATATAAAAGGCTCATATACAATGAAAATGTGTCGGGAAACCAGCTAACTCAGAAGTATTACATGATTTTTCTTCTCCTTTTCTATCAGAAGTAACCCAACTTAAAGTTATATGTTGAAATACAACGTTATCACATCTAGCTATCAACGATGCTTTCAAATCTCTGAATTCAGTCCTTTTGCTATAGTTTTCCCCTCAGAAGGAAATTTCTTATACAATAATGAAACTGCACAGACTCTGAAAGTTCCTGTGTGGTGCAGCGGGTTAAGGACCTGGTGTTGCCACAGCTGTACTGCAGGCTGGAACTCTTACATGGGTTTGATCCCTGGCCTGGGAACTTCCACTGACTGCAGGTGCAGCAATAAATAAATAAATAGAAAAAGGGAGTTTCTGTTGTGGCTTAGTGGGTTAAGGACTCAATGTTGTGGGTTCGATCCCTGGCCTCCCTCAGTGGGTAGAGGATCTGGCGTGGCCACAAGCTGCAGTATAGGTCACAGAAGAAGCTCAGACCCAGTGTTGCCATGGCTGTCGTGTAGCTGCTGCTCTGATTAGAACCTTAGTCTGGGAACTTCCATCCGGCAGCCGTAAAAAGAAAAAAGAGAGAGAGAGAGAGTACACACTGGGTGGAGTGACGTTAATTGAAGCCATTCAAGTGACCTATTTTCTATTAAAAGGAAGAAAGAAAGAAATTGCATAGACCCCCCCCCCCCAGGAGTCTTAATGTGCTCAAACGGTTGTGTATGTTTTGTAAAACGTGTAAAGGAGTAATTTTACTCATAGTTGGGTAAAGCAATTGTCTCTATATCACACTTACCCTTGCGTGGGCAGCTTGGAGAAGGTTGCAAGCACTTTTGGGGATCTGGTTAATGGCGAGTTGAACTGCGTTTTGTTGTTGTTGTTACTTTTGTCTTTTGTACCAAGGCCTCATGGATACTAGTTGGATTTATTTCAGCTGAGCCACGACACCAACTCCCCACTGGTTACTCTTATTAACTGGAGAAGCTCAAGTGCAGCATAGAATTTTTGCAGGTTAAACCGCATTGTGTGGTCAAATTACCCTGTACTACATGCATTAAGTCTACGATGAAAATGCAAATGTTTTGTCACTGGGATACTTGTGTCTTTAGCCTGTTTGGGAGTTCTCATCGTGGTGCAGCAGAAACGAATCTGACGAGGAACCATGAGGTTGCCGGTTCGATCCCTGGCCTTGCTCAGTGGGTTAAGGATCTGGGGTTGCCGTGAGCTGTGGTGTAGGTCACAGACGCGGCTTGGATCCCACGTTGCCTGTGGCTGTGGTGGAGGCCGGCAGCTGCAGCCCTGATTGGATCCCTAGCCTGGGAACTTCCATATGCCGAGGGTGTAGCCCTGAAAAAGCGTAAAAAATTTAAAAAAATTTTTAAAAAGAGTAACCAATGAAAAGTTGCTTAAAACCAATTATTGTATAAGAAAACTAACAATTCTCTGAAATCTTACTACTCAGAGGTAAATATACGTGGCAGATACTTTACCAGGTTTGGCATCAATGGCAAAAGTTTATATGACCTTGGCTACCAGTGGTTGTGCATCTAAGGGAAACACTTCTGAACTATCCAACAGCAGAAAACAAAATCGGATCAAACGTTTTAGATGAGCGCCTGCATTGTTGTTCTAGCATTTCTGTGGGAAAGTATGGCATCTGAATATACGTTAAAGAGTCTCCCTATGGGGGAAAAAAAAGGATATTCTAGAATTATGACAGAAAGAATATTATGTTATTTTCTAACTTTGTGATATTTGTGGCCTTTGTCATCCTTAAAAATTATTTTGATTTGTAGTGATTTTACCCTTACTCTAATGAAATATTTTTTAGGGACTTAACTTTATAGTCATAGTTTTACAATCTTTTTTTTTTTCATAAGCAGCCTCAAATTGAATGACTTTCCAACCCCAGAGTATCTGCCAGTCCCTTGTCTCAATCCACCTGGGACTGGGAAAGAAGAAATTTTTCCTAGTGAAAATTTATTATATTATTCTCTAGACACAGTGCAATGGAATAAAACTTGATTAGAAATTCCTCAGCTGATTATATTGTAGTTGATATACAGCAAGTGCATACGAGTAGTGCGTACATTTCTTTAAAAAGCTGTGTGGCATGCTTGCTCATACTTTCTAGAATATGTGGCTCCTGGCACATAATCTGTGCTCACGGGATGTGTGTCTAACTGAAATACTAACTTCAATTGAAATTTTTTCATTACATTTTCCCCCCACTGTGCAGCACGGGGACCCAGTTACGCATACATGTATACATAATTTTTTCTCCCATTGTCATGTTGCCTTGTAAGTTTCTGGACATAGTTCTCAGTGCTACACAGCAGGATCTCCTTGTTAGTCCATTCCAAAAGCGATACTTTGCATCTACTAACCCCAAACTCCCAATCCTTCCCACTCCCTCCTCTTCCCCCTTGGCAACCACAAGTCTATTCTCCAAGTCCATGATTTTCTTTTCTGTGGAAAGGTTCCTTTGTGCTATATATTAGATACCAGATATGAGTGATATCATATGATATTTGTCTTTCTCTTTCTGACTTACTTCACTCAGGATGAGAGTCTCTAGTTCCTTTATTATTAATAAGCCTCTTGAAAGCAAATAGCATTTGTTGGCACCAAATTAACTCAAACTGAATTTAAACAAAGGTTTTCTTCTTTACAGTTTGGGTGGGTTTTTTGTTTGTTCGTTTTTTGTTTTTTGTCTTTTTGCCTTTTCTAGGGTCGCTCCAGCAGCATATGGAGGTTCCCAGGCTAGGGGTCGAATCGGAGCTGTAGCCACAGGCCTACACCAGAGCCACAGCAACGTGGGATCCGAGCCGTGTCTGCAACCTACACAACAGCTCACGGCAACGCCAGATCTTTAACCCACTGAGCAAGGCCAAGGATCGAACCTGCAACCTCATGGTTCTTAGTCGGATTTGTTAACCACTGAGCCACAACAGGAACTCCCCGGTTTGGGTGGTTTTAAGACAAGCACTCTTGGGACAACAATTTAAAAGAAAATGATCTTCTCAGTACATTGTCAGGATGTCACCTTCAGAGGGGACCCCAGAAATCGCCTGGTACAGCACCCTCATTTGACAGAGCCTGAGACTTGGCTCAGAGCAGGAGGGGCGTGCTGGCCCCGGTCAGGCAAGGAGAGGGTTCCGCTCTCAGAAGTGTGGTCTCCCCTTCAGTGTGGGACTTGCCTCGAAGTCCCACCCTCTCTGCATTCAGTTACCAGCTGTATTCTCACTGTAACACATCTTTTGAAGACAATATGGCTTGATATTTGGTCCAGAAAATATGTCCTTTCTAGCAGTAATTGCAGAGAAAGCAACTCAAACCATCCCGTGATTTGGCCTGCATTAAACAAAGATAATCTGACATTTTTGCCAAAAAACCCATTAGATGGGCAGGTCCAACCAGTTTCTCAGATTGCATTGAGAAAGTCAAATATTTCCATTTTTTCCAATCAAACCTTTGGTTCCAGCTTTGTTGATGGCCTTCGTGAGGCAGTATCTCCACCAACTTAGTAGAAGGAATTAGTGAAAGGCTTTTTGGCATCTTCCGTGAAGATTCAGAAAGCTCTAAAGCTGAAGAAGTTATAAATCTCCCTGAAATTGCTCCAGCACTGTCCAGTGCTCCCACGTGGGACCTCTGAAGCCAGGTTATTCTACCAGATGGCAATTTCAATTTTCTTTGTTTAAAAACTGTGGCTAATGCATGCCTTCTGGAAACTTCTGGATACTAGTGTCCAAGAGAGAAAAGACATGTCTTCAAGAGCCCACCAGCATGGCAGGGACCACAGGCCGACTCGTTCTATAGCATATCAAGCTACAAAAACCTCTTAACTGGGTCGACCCACCCCCTTGCATTGACTTCATGACCACGCCATGCTTCATGGCCACAGAAGACAATGCCCAGGGCCCCCTGTGATTGGAGATATGGGTAGGAGAACTATGTTGCCCCTTCTTTGTGTTATTTATAAAGCTTTGCCATTGAAAAATTCAGAAAAATGAGTAAGACTGACACCACATGCCATATCCAACATGCTCAGAAGGATGGCTGGGGTGAACAGCCCATCTAATTGGGTCAGGGCTAAATGGAGTTTGAGTGGCTTTAATCTTTATTGGAAAATGCTACTGGCTCCCACCTCTCCACCTACTGATAGGCACTCTTCCTCCCTAGACCACCCCTGTGGCCTTTTGGAAAAGGCTTCCCAACACATCTCCGTTGCTTCAGGGGTCATTCCCTTGTTCCTGTGCTGCAGTCCATGTGCCATGTGGGGTCCTGTGTAGATTTCCTGCAGCGCGAGATCAGCCCAGGCACACACTGTCCCACAGAACATAATGATCACAAAAACCCACAACAGAAGGAAAAAGGAGGCGCAATTGCCATGGCAAGGCTTTCCATTCTTCATACATCCATTTTTCTCCCCCCAGAGCCATGCCATCTTGGGCTGGGATTCCACCCATCCTTGAACTTCAAAGTTAAGCTGTTTCACAAGTGGTCAGCTCTTGCCTGGGAAAATCCTGTGCAGTCCCAGAGGGTTAGAGAGGTAAATGGAACTGGTTTTTCCACGGGTCATGTGGTTTCCTCTGAGTCTGCCTTTGATTTACTTAACGATTCAAAAGATATCAAGTCTAACTTGTTGTGGAGAGACATTTATTTCCATTCAGCCCCCTCACCTAAAAAAACCCTGGCTTGTTCCTTTCTCAGCATAAAACCATGGATTCTGATAACTTAGCATTTTTTTAAAAAATTGCTCTATGTTAAAATTATTGACCAAGACAAGAGGACTCACTGAAATAGGGGACATTTCTTAGGTTGCAGGTTTGCAGGGTCTGAGTAGAACCACACTGGGAGAAGTCCTTGCATCTTTTTTTCTATAGCATGCGGAGCCCACGGCAAGGCAGAGTCCCGAGGAAGTACCGGATCCAAAGTCGCCCACCTGAGGCGCCGAACAGAGGGTATGATTCAGAGATGACGTGTTTGAAATGGAGGCCAAGAGCCTGAGGGTAGAGAAGCAGGATGGAAAGAGAATGGGAAGGATGCGGGAAGAAGAACTGGGATCCATCTGGGAGGAGTCACCCGGCAGGATGCTACCCAGCATTCACAGTCTCAAGTGGATGGTGAGATCTCTGGCTGAGGTCTCCACTAGGCACACAAGATGCACCCCCACGCCACTAATTAGCATCGCTTAAAATGACCCTTAGGACAGAGGTGTGCCTATCCCTGGACCCAGCGTGCACCTCCAGGCACGCCTCCTGGAAAAAGAGTCACAAGCTCATTTCCAGGGATACGATGTGAGACATGGCCACCCCCCATGGGCAAAATGGGAAACCACCCTAATGTCCACCTGTTGTGGGGGGGGATAAGCGCTGCTGCACACACACACACCCGGAGCATCTTTTATTGAAAAGTGAATGAAGCGGTGTCACTATGGTGAATCTAAAACAATTAACATTGAAGAGTAGATGTCAGCACAAGGAAAGCGCACACCAAGACACGATTTATACAATGGAAAAATAGCAGACAAAACTGAACAATCTATTGTGCACAAATGAGATAGAGATATTTTTAAAAGAATGAACATAATTAACACAAAATCCAAGGGGTGTGGCTAACTTTGGGGGCAGAGGACCTGAAGAGCTTCAAAGACACTGTCGCCCATGAAGGGACATCACTCATGTTTTAATTATGCACATAGGTTATATATAGATATAGATGGATACACTTTCTTCTATTCGTATCCTATGTTTCACTGCTCTGTACAAGAAGAAAGAAAAGAAAAGAAGGGACAAAAGAAAACGAGGCAAACACGGCTTGTCTGGCGTTAACACCCAAGTGCTTTTTGTCCTCACGTTGAGGAACTGGGGACATTCCACTGCTGCTACCCGCCCTCCTGTCCTTGAGCCTCTTCATCCAGAGGCGCCCCACTTTCCCCTGTCCCCGTCAGTCCAGAGCCTGGCACAGAGAGGGGCGCGGTTAGTGTTTTTGAACAACCTGGGTGATCTTTATTCCCCCTGGAGATGAAAGACTCCAAAGAGGCAAGCCCCAGCCTTATTTTATGATTTTGGAGGAAAGACAAGCACGTGAGCACATCTGAGTGTGAGAGCGAAGGCATGGGGGCTGCCAGGGAGCAGTGAGGTCGCAGACTATGCACATCTGACTGACCCGCTGGACCTTCATCCCTGCCAGTATCCCCATCACTTGTGAGTGAGACGTTGTTGGCTCAGTAACAACCAATTTTGCAGGTGCTGAGGCAAGAGCAGTGACAGGAGCAGAAAGGACAAGGACTTCCCAGCTAGCGTGACGGTGGGAGGTTTGGTAAAGCCTCAGTTCTGGAAAAGCACCATGTAATAGGAGAGCCACCAGGGGAGCACAGGTGTGGACACGCCCTGTCACCGTGGCAGCCACATGGGGGCTCTGATGGGTTCTGTCCTGCCCTTGCTGGCAGGGTGTCATTCGTAGCTCTACCTTGAACTTTCTGAACGCCCAGAGCAAAAACACTCCTTTCCTGGGCCATGTAATTACCTTCAGCCACTGACCATGGATTATTGCAATAAAGGCGGGCCCAAAGCAGAGCCTTGGGGACAGACAGTAACCATTCCTCAGACAGAGCCAGGGTGCCTTCCTCGAGGTGGCTCCGAGCACTTCCTCCCCAAGTCTCAACATCCTCCCTCCCTTAGCTTGTGAAGTTTTCATTTATTCAAAGAAGGGTAAAAATAAACTGTCTTGTATCCATCAACACCTTACAGGAGTTGAGACCCTTGAGTATAAAATCCCACCTTCACTGCATCTGTCTGCTCTGATGGTTTCCTTCTCCAGGGAAGTAAGCTTCTTGTTCCATTAGGGGAAAGGTCCTATGGTCCAAGGAGAGAAATCCAATGACTCATGAAAGGGCAGGAAGAAAATCCTTTAAGTAGTACAACATGGAAATTTGAGCGATATTAGTAGCCTGAATCCAAATTAGAACTTCATCCCCATGAATGACTCATGAATTTTCCAGCCTGATGGATGTCAGCCTGCCTTCTTCTTTTTTTTTATGCTTTTTAGGGCCACACCCGAAGCATATGGAGGTTCCCAGGCTAGGGGTGGAATCAGAGCTGTAGCTGCCAGCCTACACCACAGCCACAGCAACGTGGGATCCGAGCTGCATCTGTGACCTACACCACAGCTCACAGCAATGCAGGATCCTTAACCCACTGAGCAAGGCCAGGGATCAAATGTGCATCCTCATGGATACTAGTTGGATTTGTTTCCTCTGAGCTGCGATGCGACCTCCCCCGTCTTCTTTCTTAACAACCACACAGATCCCCAGACAAACTGCATGCTCTCATTCCCTCATGGGATTTGTGCATCTGAAAATCAGAGCCTCTCAGAGCCTTAAGGACCCCCTGGGGATGTTTAGCTCTTTCAAGCAGTGCCCCAAGCACTCTCAAGTCACAGTGCTCTGGCACTATCCCCAGGGAGAGGTCAGGACCATGCAGAGGCAGGATGGGGAGAGCCAGGACCCCACGTGCCAGCACAGGTCCACTCCTCAGCTCTCTGCGGTCAAACCTCACATTCAATTTCACTTGAAGAAATAATTCTGCAGTTTGAAGTGGTTTTGAAAAATACAGATCTCATAAAGACTTTCAGGTGGAAACAGACGCCAAGTGAGGAAAATAAATTCTGCCAAGATCGGAACCTACACATTGGTTTCCTTTCTTTCCTTTTTTTTTTTTTTTTTTTTTTTTTAAGGGCTGAACCTGTGGCATACAGGCCAGGGGTCAAATCGGAGCTGCAGCTGCCAGCCTACACCACAGCTATGGCAATGCAGTATCCGAGCCACATCGGTGACCTACACCGCAGTTCACAGCAATGCCGGACCCTTAATCCACTGAGCAGAGCCAGCGATCGAACCCACATCCTTACAGATACTATGTTGGGTTCTTAAGCCACCAAGCCACAACAGGAACTCCCTAAACCTACACATTTTGTCAGACAGCCACAGGTGGCTCAGACTGTGGTCCAGGGCTCTCTGACGGTTCTGTGTCGCCTTGGTTATCCTATTAGCTGTGGACTTTCTACCCAGCTGACAAACACGGGGGACCAGACATGGTTCAGCAAGCTTGTCGAGACTTGCCTGATCATCGAACAGAGGGTAAGCAGTTTGGTTCAACAGGATGACTTTTGGTGATGGAATTTTCGGAGACCTGGAAAACCCCATCTTCATGATGTCTACCTCACAGACACCTGCAAGGTCATGGCTTTGGAACCTACCGACAATGTCCAGATTCTCCTGGAACCAGCATCCAATTGGCCTGCAGTCTTTATGATGTTATGACTGTATATAGATTATTTTCCCTGTGACTCGGGGATGCAACTGTTCTCCTTACTCCCCCTACAAGTCCCATGGGGTGGGGACAAACAGTCCAGGTGGGTGTGGTACACACCTCCTGTTTGCATCATAGCTGAAAAGCCCGAAAGTCAAGGAACCTCAATTTTCTATAACATATTGGAAATCAGCTTCCCTCTGCTCTATGGGAGACATTACATTTAAGACACTGAACAGTAAGCAAACCTGCCCTGAAGTTGCCCTTGTGGCTTAGGGGAGACAAATGTGACCAGCATCCATGAGGATGCAGGCTTGATCCCTGAATTTGCTCAGTGGGTTAAGGATCTGGCATTGCTGTGAGCTGTGGTGTAGGTCGCAGATGCAACTCAGATTCTGTGTTGCTGTGACTGTAGTTTAGGCCAGCAACTACACTCCTATTTGACCCCTAGCCTGGGAACTTCCATATGCCAAGGGTATGGCCCTAAAAAAAAAGGAAAAAAAAAAAACAAAAACTAAAAACAAACAACTCTCCCCTTCACTGCAGGGGAAATAGTTGCTGTCTTCCCAAGCTGGTTCCCCCATGCCCCTCCTTGAAAAAACAATCCCAACAATAGCTATCAGGTCTCATAAAATGAGCAAAAACACGTTAACACTCGCCCTGGGGCGTTGTCTCCCAAAAACTGCGTCTGGCTTTCCTGAGGTTTAGTTCTCATGGTTTTAGCGCATGTTTCCTCCGTACACAACCATCTCACGATCTCCGAAGCCTAAGCATCTCACCTACAGTCTGCCTCTTGATGAGAACCTCACGGGTCTCCCCGACTGTGCCTTCCAGTTGATAGAGGGTGGAGTTGGGGTGGAGGTCACTTCAGAAACATCTCATTGATCCCAAGTGTTGACGACCCAGCCATGAAACTTCATGTATTTGTTGAAATATTCAAGCTCAACATCGGAACTCAAGTCATCCTACTACCAACATGTTCCATGTTCAATAATATCCCTGGGGAACCTGAGTGTCCCAAACACGGCCAGCTTCACAGGCGCTGCTGTCAAGCATTTGACCTTACGAAAGTGCTCCGACATGCTTGCTCACAACAAAACTTTCCAGCAAAATCCCTGAGAAAATGGTGTTTCTGTGCATTTGGCTTGGGTCTGGGAGAACATCCCAGTGCTTGACTATTTTTTTTTTTGTCTTTTGTCTTTTTAGGGCCTCACCCACAGCGTATGGAGGTTCCCAGACTAGGGGTCTCATTGGAGCTGTAGCTGCCAACCTACGCCACAGCCACAGCAAGTCAGGATCCGGGCTGCATCAGCGACCTACACCACAGCTCACGGCAACGCCGGGTCCTTAACCCACTGGGTGAGGCCAGGGATCGAACCTACAACCTCATGGTTCCTAGTCAGGTTCGTTAACCACTGAGCCATGACGGGAGCTCCTGCAGTGCTTGACTATTCTAGTGTTCTCAGCATTGCAGGAAGGAAGGGCATGCAGTTGGTAAAGGTTGCATTTGTGGCCATAATTCAAATATTAAAACAGAATGGGGCAATCTTCTTTCCTTTTTTTTCTTCTTCCCCTTCCTCCTCCTCTTCTTCTCCTTCTTAAAAAAAAAAATTGGCAGGGGTAGGTTGGAAGGACAGGGGTACAGACATTTATAAATGCTGTGTGCCAAGCTGGGAGACGATCAAATAATTCTGTTGTGGCTGATTTTTTTCCCCCCACTTGTTACAGGAAACCAATGAACAACAAGTTATCGCAGACTTTGTGCTGTATTTTTTTTAAGTCAAAAATAATTTTTTCTGGAGTTCCCGTCGTGGCTCAGTGGTTAACGAATCCCACTAGGAACCATGAGGTTGCGGGTTCGATTCCTGGCCTTGCTCTGTGGGTTAAGGATCTGGTGTTGCCGTGAGCTGTGGTGCAGGTTGCAGATGCGGCTCAGATCCCGCGTTGCTGTAGCTCTGGCGTAGCTACAGCTCTGATTCGACCCCTAGCCTGGGAACATCCATATGCCGCGGGAGTGGCCCTAGAAAAGGCAAAAAGACCAAAAATAAATAAATAAAAAATAATTTTTTTCTTTTCTCTTTTTATGGAAGCTATCCATGGTTCTGCATGTTTGGAGACTGTGTTGCTTGTCATTTCCCAGGCCACATTAAAGACACCCATGATTAAGTTAAAGCATGATGGAGAATGTTCTAACCCATGGGATATGGGATACAGTTTGATTAACTCAAACAGGTTAATTTCCTGTAACCAGAATTTGTCATGGATGGGTCAGGTTCAACTGTGCAATTAACCAGGTGGATTCTGCTGGACGAGGTCACCGTCCTAAAATGTTATCATGCCCACCTGTTTTGGGCTGGCATGGCTCTATCTCGCCCTGAGGGTGGATGCCTTCAGGAAGCAGTGGTGTTATGCCAACACACATGCCAGTGTGCATTAAGGAAGCGTTCCACTTCCTGACCCATTCGTGATCTATAGTTTCCTGAATGACCTGACCATCTGCATCTCATTCAAATTTTAAAAATCCATTTCTGCTGATGTCCCTACATGAGCATGAACACCTTCGTCTCCCGTTTCTATCACTGAAGCTTACTAGGGACTCCAAATGGAGCTAGTTCTGTAGTTTGTAAGAGCTGCTTACAAGTACGCTCTTCTTTTGAATGACAGGTTAATAGTTGTTTATTATACCACACTTAAGCAGCATGGGGGAACTTCTTTTGCCTTTTGAATAATAGCTTTTCTATGATGCCATAGCCATTCCTTAATACATAAATACATATATTAATTCAAAATCATGATTTTGAGGTCATGATTTGTTGCCACCACAATATGCAAGCCATACATTCGTGCTTCAAAGAGTAAAAACAAAAGAGATTTCCTCCAACTATGGCATGATGCCATTTTGGAAAACCAAGAACAACTTAATAATTCTTTTAAAAGCTTCTATTCCTGTCCTCATGTTGGCTATTGCCATGGCAGGTTTGATCTCATGGCTTCTGGGGTATATTCATGATTTTTTCCTCTATCTCTGCATCATTATTTTCCCTCGTTTCCCTCCATATATTCCCTCCAAGGACAAAGGCTGCCACGTGTTTCTTCTCATGGTCTGTGTCATATGCTGTTTATGGAGTTGGTGGAGAACATGATGTCACAAGAGAAGGAAAAGAGCCAATAGTACCAGCATCCACACAAAGTAAAGAATTTACTTTCCTGCCAACTCCATCTTTCTTCATCTTGAAAATAATCTGACTTCAACAAGATGGACTCTAAGTTTCTGACCTGCTCAAAATGTCAATTAATGCAGAAATAATAAATGTACATATCCTGCTTCACTTCGCAGAAAAGTACAAAATGTGTGAATTGAGTCTGGGAACTCATATTAACAGTTACTTTGTAAATTAGGTGTATTACACAATTAGATTTCCCAATAACATACTATCCTTCAATGTGAAGAGGAAATGATGTCATATAAAAGGCAGAACTTCCATATGACCCCGCAATCCCACTCTTGGACATCTATCCGGACAAAACTCTACTTAAAAGAGACACATGTACCCGCATGTTCATTGTGGCACTATTCACAATAGCCAGGACATGGAAACAACCCAGATGTCCATCAACAGATGATTGGATTCGGAAGATGTGGTATATATACACAATGGAATACTACTCAGCCATAAAAAAGAATGACATAATGCCATTTGCAGCAACATGGATGGAACTAGAGAATCTCATACTGAGTGAAATGAGCCAGAAAGACAAAGACAAATACCATATGATATCACTTATAACTGGAATCTAATATCCAGCACAAATGAACATCTCCTTAGAAAAGAAAATCATGGACTTGGAGAAGAGACTTGTGGCTGCCTGATGGGAGGGGGAGGGAGTGGGAGGGATGGGGAGCTTGGGCTTATCAGACACAACTTAGAATAGATTTACAAGGAGATCCTGCTGAATAGCATTGAGAACTTTGTCTAGATACTCATGTTGCAACGGAACAAAGGGTGGGGGGAAAAATGTAATTGTAATGTATACATGTAAGGATAACTTGATCCCCTTGCTGTACAGTGGGAAAATAAAAAAAAAAAATCTAAAAATTAAAAAAATAAATTTTAATAAAGCTTAAAAAAAAAGGCAGAGTAGGAAGATCCAAGAATCTGTCTTTTTTCATTAAAGAGAGAATGAAGCTGGCAAAAGCCAACAGAATCAACCTACACAGAGTTCTGAGATCTAATGAAAACCCTACAACAACTAAGAGAGCGTTTAATGAAGTGGCATCTAAGCCTCAGTTATAATGTATTATAGTGTATTTGTTTGACTACTTAGGTCTCCCTACTCCCCAGGATCTTGGGCTGGAGTGGCTTTCCAGGTATCATCTAATGAAAGCCTTTAAGAGCTGCGGAACCCATAGGCACCCAGGGCAAAAGACAGTGGATGTGGCAAGCAGCAGAAATTACCCAAAGCCTAGGAAAGAAGAGGCTGCAGAGAAGGATTCCTTGGAGGAAAAAAGGCTCTGACGGAATAAATACTAGGACGTCTGAAGTGCAATAGGCATGTCCAGGGCTGGATGCATGCTCAGAACAGAACTGAGAAGACCCTAGGTTTGTGCCCCTGTCCACTGTCTGGGCTCCAAGCAGGCAGAAAGTGAAGGCTAAGGCAGGGATATGTGTGACTTGGCTCAGGATTGAAGGTGTGCCCAGCTCAGAGCCAATCTGCAGATTGAGAGTTTTGGTTTTTCTTTTTTCTCTTAGATGCTACGCATTTCCTTAACTCCCTACCAAGTCACCTGCTAACTACTAAGATAACAGAACAGGGACTTCAGTGACCACGCACAGCAAGGAATATCATTGTACCAAAAAAATAATAATATTTTGGAAAAGTCACTAAGCACATGGAGGATTGCAACCTCAAACAACCACAGCAAACCTTGTGGAAGGCGGAGAGCCTACTAATATACAGAGTTGCTACACTGCAGTATTTACGATGCCTACATTTTGTCCAAAAAGACAGACACGAAAACTGGAAAGTATCGCTCATTCACAGGACAAAGTGACGTTGGAATATTGATAAAGAGAAATGATAAATAGTTACTAAATACAAATTCTGGAGCTGAAAAGCACAAGAACAAAAATCGAAACTTAACTAGAGGGGTTGAAAAACAAAGAAGTTCCTGCCATGGCACAGCAGAATCAAATCTGACTGGGAACCATAAGGTTGTGGGTTCGATCCCTGATCTCGATCAGTGGGTTGAGGATCCAGCATTGCCATGAGCTGTGGTGTAGGTCACAGACGTGGTGCAGATCTGGCCTTGCTGTGGCTATGGTGCAGGTAGGCAGCTGTAGCTCCGATTAGGCCCCTAGCCTGGGAACCTCCATATGCCACGGGTGTGGCCCTAAAAAGAAAAATTAAAAACTTAACTAGAGGGGTTAAACAACATATATACGCAGGCTGAAGAAATAAGCAGTGACCTTGAAAATAGAATGATTGAAAAAATTCAGTCTGAGGTGTGGAAAGAAAGTGAGACTTTATAGGAAAGTCCCTTGCTCTTTTGGTTTCAGGCTACCATATTCTGTTACTTCTCTTTATGATGTTTCTCTCGTGACCTGAAATAATACACGCAGCTTCCTTCACTGCCTCACAGCAGGCTGGGGACAAAGCACTGAGCTTGCGTCTCCTTTGTTTCTCCAAAGGCTTTCTGTGAAGGCAATAGAGAACAATATTTATCTTCACAAGGCTGAAGAATATAAACCATCAAAATTCAAATGGCTTGACAAAGGTCAGACATGAAATAGACTAAAATCTGAGTCGTTCCAAATCCCAGTCTGTGATCCTTCCATGATAATTTCAAAAGCCACGTATTATCTTGGATCAATTTAGAGCAACTATATATTCATAAATAGACATTTAACCTTGCCAAAATTTTCTAGCAAATATTATGGATTGTTCTAAATGAAAAGAAAGCCTTTTCTTCTTATGTATCTTAATGCGATGTGATTCAAGGTTTTATGCTAGAATTTATACTTTAACATATTTCTGCTAAAGTTGGATCCCTATGCATAATTTATCTTCCTCGTTCACCTTTTGTGATTCAATAAAATGTACAATCGTTGGTCTAGTCCTTTAGAGAAGAAAGGGGTTTTTTGGTTTGTTTGTTTGTCTTTTCTGGGGCCACACCCGCGGCATAGGAAGGTTCCCAGACTGGGGGTCTAATCGGAGCTGTAGCTGCAGGTCTACACCACAGCCACAGCAAGGAGGGATCCAAGCAGTGTCTGCAACCTACACCACAGCTCACGGCAACACCGGATCCTTAACCCACTGAGCAAGGCCAGGGATCGATCAAACCCTCAACCTCATGGTTCCTAGTCGGATTTGTTAGCCACTGAGCCACAACGGGAACTCCCTAGAGAAGAAAGTTTTATGAGCAATCCCCATTCTCTTCTAAATAACTGGAAAATAAGATTATTGTTATAATTGCTTCTATTAAAAATTTGGTAATGAGACCAATATTTTGAGTGTTCAGCATGAGAGAGGCACTACACCAGCACTAGTAATGCTTTTGTATAATTCTGGAGAAAACCTGTGAAGAGGAATTAATTCTATTCATATATAAAGAAATTGAAGCCTAAGAGATTAAGAACGTTTGTCAAGTGTACACAGCCAGTAAATGACTCAACCAAAATTTGAAATTAGATCACCAAATCCAGGGGCCATTTTTTTCATTGTCATTAGGCTTTATAAATGCCAAAACACAGGCTTTCAGTGTGCAGGCCATAATGCAGATTTACTTCGCCATATTAAAATTTATGGACATTGCTCACATCAAAGGCAAGTGGGTCTATTCTCTGAACATATGAAACATTTTAGATGTTCCCTAAATAACGCACGAGCAAGAGGCTGAAGGCACGGCAGTCATATGGAAAAGGGAAAACAGGAGACGCTGGGGCCAACTTTGTAACTGTGCCCCTGTCATCTCGTTTCTTCATCATGATGCATTAGATTGTCGCTGAAGAGACTAGGCTAGTTGCCCCAGAGCTTTCCAAAACCTTTGAGGACATGCCTGTGTCTGCTTTTGCACGTGGATGGCTTGGGGAGAGAAGAGTCTAAGACAGAGGGGCGACATGGTATGAATTGCCCTTGACACTGATGCCTCTTTACTGTGCCTCTTTAAGATGCTGGAAGGAAGAAATCAAAATTATTTTCAGAGAATAATATATTTCATTCAACTAATTTCAAATTAATTAGAAATGAGGCAGACTGGCTTACGCCTGTGGTCTGTTGGAGGGGTCAAATAACCGAAGTAGAAACCAAATGAGCAGGGGCGTTATCGCAATCATTTCACAAGCACTTTGGACTACGTCCTGGTGCCTCTAATTGTAGTTTTTACTGACTAGTCACTGTAACAACAGAAACTACAAGTTAATTAGGTTAACTATCTTGAGCAAACACGTCGTGACAAGTTCTCTGTCACTGTAATAAGATCTCAAGCTATGACTATGTGATGCAAGTTTTAAGAAGCAAGGAGATATTCAGAGAGAAATTAATACGCCTAAGAAGAATCTGTGGACATTTGGCATGATCAAGAAATTTAGTCTAGAGTTGGGAATAAAAACCGGTTTAAATGCCCTTTATTTCTACACTAGCAACAGAGAGTGAAAGTCAAAGACAGACACTGCTGCCAGCAACACTCAGAAAGTAAAAATAGAGAAGGATGCATGAGGTGGTGGACGGCATAGATGAGAACTATTAGATAAGAGGGAGGAGTGGTCCCTATATTCAAACGTCCCCAACTTTGCTGGGGTTTTCATGAAAGTCTAAGCATCAACCACCCCAATCCCACTTCCGTATAGGTAACATTGAAAGAACTACGTTAAAAAATGTTCTCATAGCTGCTCCCCAAATTATATTTTCACTTAATAATTAAAATCAAACATGTACAAATCTCTCCTAATACTTTATCATCCAGATTGGTTTAGAATTGAATAGGAAAAAACAGAACAGTTATAAACATTTTTAGAAGAAAAAAATATCAGCATATAAAGGAGACAAACAAGGACATTTTAAATTTTAAAGAATAGGAAAAAAAAACACATGAAATGATTCTATACTTTAACACATAAAAATTAAGAAGTAATATATGAGCTTTTGGTCTCCAGTCTGACATGAAAGGCGCTTAGAAATCATCCCTTGGGGCTGACACAATAAGCAGCAAAAAAATGAACAAACCATATTGATAACACGTATTTGTTCATCGGAGAATGAAGACCAGAGGCCTAATTGCCTGGAAAAATGGGGAGAGGTGGATACCAAGAACCAGAGCTCACTGCAAGCAGAAACCCACAATTAGAGCCAGTACTTAAACTGCAGCTGAGGAATGGCTGGAGACCCACGGTGAACTGACTTGAGACTTAAAAATCCAGGCAATCCAAACTTGGGATGTGCAGACACTTTCTTGAGTTTTACTGCTAGGAGCCCAATAAATTCTCAGGGTGATCAGAGAAAGATCCCCTCAAGTTCCCAATGGGGCAAGAAGAAAAACAAATATATTGAAATATATTCAGAGACTTCTGTTCTCCTTAGAAAGGCTCGCTCTCAAAGGAAATTATTTTACCAAAGCCTAAGATTTTACCAAAGCCTAAGGCTGTATCAGAGCATAAAAATACCCAACTCTGGAGTTCCCGTCGTGGCGCAGTGGTTAACGAATCCGACTAGGAACCATGAGGTTGCGGGTTCGGTCCCTGCCCTTGCTCAGTGGGTTAAGGATCCGGCGTTGCCGTGAGCTGTGGTGTAGGTTGCAGACGCGCTCGGATCCCATGTTGCTGTGGCTCTGGCGTAGGCTGGAGGCTACAGCTCCGATTCGACCCCTAGCCTGGGAACCTCCATATCCCGCGGGAGCGGCCCAAGAAATAGCAACAACAACAACAACAACAAAAAAGACAAAAGACAAAAAAAAATACCCAACTCTAATCACCTGTAGT
The DNA here is from genome assembly GCF_016906955.1 of Phacochoerus africanus. Taxonomy (NCBI): domain Eukaryota; kingdom Metazoa; phylum Chordata; class Mammalia; order Artiodactyla; family Suidae; genus Phacochoerus; species Phacochoerus africanus. Next base: position 49,482,713 of record NC_062559.1, on the reverse strand, counting down.
CTTGCCTGAGTTCCTTGAGAAAACTCTGAGAAGGCTTCTGAAGATCACAGCCCAGAGTCCCAGGCTCACTTAAATGCTGAGTGTTAAGGACGGTGTTATAGGAGAATCTCCCCACACTGCTACACGGTACCACCACATGAGTCAAGCTCCTTTATTATAACAGGGGATTACAGCTCAAATAACTGCAAAACTCAGACCGTGTATAAGAATAATTTTCTAGGGAAGCTCAAAGACAGCAGGGAAAATGAATACAAAAATACTAGAGTAGGTGTTTTCTCTGTTACCTACAGCTACAACAAATAGTGAACGCACCCACGCTTTTGGCCAGAGAAGCATAAACAGCACACAAAAGGCTGTTTTTCATGGATAACTGGTATACAACAAAAAGTAAAAATATCATATTTGGTTACTACAAAATTCAGATGAAAGTAGTTGAATAAGCTTTACATAAATGGAGAGAGATTTATTCACCATGTCCTTAGACTCAATATTATCAAGATGTCAATTCCTCCCAATTACTGTATCAATTCAATGCAATTCCAATCAAAATCCAAAAATCTTTTTGATATCAACAAATGATTCTGAATTCATATAAAACAGATTCTGAATTATATGAAACTGAATCTTTCAAGAAACTGAGAAGAGAATAGCCAACAAAAGGCTGAAGAAGTCTGAACTTGGAAGCCTGACACTCCCCAACTTTAAAACTTCCTGCTAGACTGTTTTAATCAAAACAATGTGGCATTGGTAAAAGAACAGTGAAACAGATCAGTGGAACAGATACAGAGCTCCACCATAAACTTACCCGAGAATACTCAGCTGGTCTTTGACAAAGGAGAAAAAAACAATTCAATGGAGTTGGAACTGTCTCTTCAACAAATGATGCTGGAAAAAGTGGACCTCCACATGCAAAAAAATGAATCTGCATCTAGATATTACACTTTCCACAAAATTAAGTCAAAAGATATCGGTATCACAGACCTACATGAAAAGTATAAAACTTCTAGGAGTTAACAGAGGAAAATTCTAGGTGATTTTAACCTTTTAGAAACAACACCAAAATTATGACCCATGAAAAAATATATTGATAAAATGGACTTCATTAAATGAAAAATATCTGCTCAGTGAAAGATGCTGTCAAGAAACTGCGAAGAGGAGTTCTCTGGTGGCCCAGAGGGTTAAGGTTATGGCATTGTCCACGGCTACGGCTAGGGTTGCTGCTGTGCCACAGGTTCAGTCCCTGGCCCCTGAATTTCCACATGCCACAGGTGCAGAAAAAAAAAAAAAAAGAAAGAAAAGAAACTGAGAAACGGAGAAGACGAGCCATAGATTGAACAAAAGTATTTACAAAACATACATCTGATGAAGGACTATATCCAGAATAAATAGTTCTTAACACTCAACAGTAAGGAAAAAATGACCCAATAAAGAATGGGAAAAATACATGGGCAGGCATCTCACCAAAGAGAATACGGGGCAACAGGAACGCTCCTCTCTTGCTCTGGGGATGAAGACCGGTACAGCCCCTCTGGAAGACAAGTTGGCCGTTTCTAACCAAACCAAACATGATCTTAACCATATAATTCAGCAGTTGCGCTCATGGGCATTTACCAAGAGTTGAAGCCTGTGCCTACACAACAAATATTTGTACAGATGGGTAGAGAAGTCTTTTCTTCGTCAGGGCCAGTACTTGGAAGTGACTTCAACGCCCTTCAGCGGGGAGTGGATAAGCACACTATCTTCTTTCCACTAAGTAAACTGTCACTCCGGGATAAAAGGAAATGAGCTCCCGGAGTTCCGTTGTGGCCCAGCGGTTAACGCATCTGACTAGCATCCATGAGGTCACAGGTTCGACCCCTGGCCTCACCCAGTGGGTTAAGGATCTGGCGTTGCCCCAAGCTGTGGTGTAGGTTGCAGACATGGCTCCGATCTGGCATTGCTGTGGCTGTGGTGTAGGCCAAGCAGCTACAGCTCCAATTCAACCCCTAGCCTAGGAATCTTCATAGGCTGCCCTAAAAAGGAAAAGAAAAAAAAAAAAAAAAGAAATGAACTATCAAGCCATAAAAAGACATAGAAGAATCCTAAATGCAAATTACTAAGTGGAAAAGCCAGTCTGAAAAGGGTGCATACTGATTGATTCCAATTATATGACACTGTGAAGAAAGTAAAACTATGAAGAGAGTGAAAAACAGCAGAGGTCCTGGAGTTCCCCTCGTGGCTCAGTGGTAATGAGCCTAACTAGTATCCATGAGGTTGCAGGTTCAATCCCTGGCCTTGCTCATCGGGTTAAGGATAAAGTGTTGCCATGAGCTGTGGTGTAGTTTGCAGACACGGCTCGGATCCCGCGTTGCTGTGGCTATGGTGTAGGCCAGCACCTACAGCTCCGATTCAACCCCTACCCTGGAAACTTCCATATGCTGCAGGTGTGGCCCTAAAATAAATTTAAAAAAAAAAAGATCAGAGGTCATCTGGGGTTGGGGAGCAGGAGGGACAGAGAGGTGGAGCACAGAGGATTTTAAGTCAGTGAACTTGGTCTGTATGATATTGTAATCATAGATACATGCTGTCACATCCTGTAGAGCTGTACATAATTATGGATGTTAGTTAAGAATAATACATCAATATTGGTTCACCAATTTTAATAAATGTACCGTAGTAATTTTCATGGTCAACTTTATGCATCAATTTGACTGAGCTATGGGGTTCCCAGATATTTGGTCAAATGTTCTTACTCAAGGTATATCTGAGAAGGTATCTCCAGATGAGATGTACATCTGAATCAGTAGACCATGTAAGGCAAATTGCCCTTCTCAATGTAGATGGGCCTCATCTAGTCAACTGAAGGACTAAATAGAAACCCCCAAAAACAAGATCAAGACAGAACTCCTGACCCACCAACTGCTTGTGCTGAGCATTGGTCTTCCTGCCTTCAAACTTCAACTTTGGACTTGAAACATTAGCTCTTTTAGGGTGCTGAGTCTGCCAACTTTCAGACTGGAATTTACCCCATCGGTTCTGCATCTCAGGCTTTTAGACACAGATTGGAACTATATCATTGGCTTTCCTGTGGCTTCAGCTTGATGACTGCATTTCCACAGCCTCCATACTCACGTGAGCCAATTCCTTATAATAAAGATGATAGATAGATAGATAGATAGACAGACAGACAGACAGGCAGATATACAAGATATAAAATTTGGGATTCTCCCTGCAGAGAAACAGAATCAACTACTCATAATATTTAAGAGAATTGGTTCTGTTTCTCTTCAGAGAGAACACTGACTCATTGACTAATATATAATATAAGAAATAGGAACTCTATGTGTAGAGGGGGAGGGGAATTTTGACATTTCTACTCAATTTTTTCTGTAAAGCTAAAAACTCAGGCTTGGGGCAAGATAAGCATTTCTCAAAAGTAAAGTTTATTACTATTTTCAATGTGATGTACATTTTTTAAAATAAAGAGGAAATAAATGTAGGAAAAATTACAATAGCATTAATATCCACTGTTTATAACGTTTTCCTTAATCTAGAAAAAAATTACTACGTTTGAATTGACAAAGGAGCAAAGTGTATGTGTTTGAGAATTTGTAGCTCTATGGTGGGCTAAGCTTTCAGAGTTGACCATTTCTCACTGAAGTACATCTGTCCAACAGCAGATGAATGGATTAGGAAGATGTGGTACATATACACAATGGAATACTACTCAGCCATAAAAAAGACCAAACTAATGCCATTTGCAGCAACATGGATGGAACTAGAACTTCTCGTACTAAGTGAAGTCAGAAAGAGAAAGACAAATACCATATGATATCACTTATATCTGGAATCTAATATATAGCACAAACGAACCTATCTACAGAACAGATACCGATTCATGCACATGGAGAACAGACTTGTGGTTGCCAAGGAGGAGGGGGAGGGGGTGGGAGGGACTGGAAGTGTGAGGTTTAGCAGATGCAAACTATTGCATTTGGAGTGGATAAGCAATGAGATCCTGCTATACAGCACGGGGAACTCTATCTAATCCTTTGTGATGGAACATGATGGAGGATAAATGTATAACTGGGTCACTTTGCTGTACAGCAGAAATTGACTGAACATTGTAATAACCATAATAAAAAATTTTTAGAAAGAACAGAACATTGTGGTAGATTTTTCAAAGCATTATCCCTCTGGCTATAGATATTGCAGTAGTATTCTTCTCGGGTAATTGGATTGTACATAGCTGTAGGTTTTCCATACTTCTATTTTCTAAATCCCAACGTTCATATCTTAAAATATGTTTTTGTATCTCCCTCATTGGACTGTTTGGCCATGAGGGTTGAAGGTGAGGTCGGGGGTGACCTGAGTTAGTCCCTTTCTTCCAGTTTTCCAGCAAGGGCAGCGAGCACCCCGCCTTAGGAGGGAGAAGACGGGCTCAGCAAGGGAAAGGAAAACATTTAAAAAACAACCCAGTGCAGGGAGGTGGTTTGTTTTGCTTTGTTGCTTTTTGTCTTTTTAGGGCCGCCCCTGCAGGCATTTGTTGGTTCCCAGGTAGGGGTCAAATCAGAGCTAAAGCCGGCCTACCCCACAGCCACAGCAATGCAGGATCTGAGCCATATCTGCAACCTACACCACAGCTCCCAGCAATGCCGGATCCTTAACCCATTGAACAAGGCCAGGGATCAAACCCACATCCTCACAGATACTAGCTGGGTTTGCTAACTGCTGAGCCACGATGGGAACGCCAGTGAGTTTTTAAAAGGTTAATTGTGGAAAGAGATTAGGGCTCTGGAAGAAAACCCAGCACGTTCTAGGAGAGGATGAGGACGTTTAAACGAAAGACTGCCCAGAATCCCAGTGTTAACTAGATTTTGAAGGATACATAAGAGATGAAGAAAGAGATACAGGAAAGAACATTCTGGAGATACTGATGGCAAAATAAACCTTTGAGCATGTCAGACAGGGAGAAGCCCGGAAGCAGACTCTTGGTCCTCAGATCCGTCTCACTGGTGCATCTGTACCAGCCAGTGAGCTGGAAAAGCTGCCAAGTTCCAGAAATCTAGGAATCTAGAAAGTTCTTATTCTGGATTCTGGCCTTAAAAGGAGGGACCTTTCAGCCGATGAGGAACTGGACATGCGTCTCACTGCCCATCTCCTCTTCCAGGTTTTCCCTGGAGCAAGTCCCTCCAAATTCCCCCTCCCACCAATTCCCCTTTTAGCCCCTTCAAGCCAGAAAAGGTCTTGCCTGTCACGGATTCTGCGACTGTCATGACAGAAGAACATCGCCCCGCCCAGCGGCCCTCACGGCTCATTTATCAAGAGAGTTTATCATCATCTCAGCGGGCGCTCACCAGAGGGGGGGTCCCTCGGGTTTTCTCGGAATCAGAACCCCCCAGACCCAGGGCTAGGCTGATGTCCTCTCTCCTTCCTGGCTGTGCATGTGCTGAGAACAGCATCCCTCAGGATGCAAGGCACGCCCACAGAGAACTTGGGTTCACACCTGCCCTCCTTCCTCAAGCTCCACAGTGATGACGTCATTTTAGCAGAATTTAATTCGAATAAGTCAAATGATATAACTGATGACATTAAGCTTCAGTTATACTGACTGGCGGAGGGCTGCCAGGAGGGTTTCTGGCCACAGTGACACACACATGCACAAGCACTTACCCTCTCTCTCTCGTATTGTGGTAGTGACCAGCAGAGAATGCAAACACAGTAAGCAATAGATTATAGTGGCTTCTTAGAGGAGAGAAAAAAAATTGTATGCCAGGAGTTCCTTTGCAGCACAGCAGGTTAAGGATCTGGCATTGTCACTGCAGCAGCTCAAGTCCATCCCTGGCCTGGGAACTTCCACATGGCTCAAGTGGCAAGAAAATAAAATAAAAAAATTGTATGCTGGTAAAGTTATCTGTGGGTCCCGGGTAGGCAGGCTGCACTTACCTGAGCTCACACACTGGAGGCTCCCTTCTTTTTTTGTTTTCTTTTCCTTTGCTGCCTCAGAACATCACCCTGAGTCCAGGCAGAGTATCAGAGAGCCCTGGGGCAGCAGGCATGAGCCCCCCTCATGTCCCAGCCCAGCCCAAAGAGTGGCCTTCTCACTTCCGCAATGTATCTTTTGGTCTCACTTGTAGCCGTGAACTGAAGAGAACCATATGCTGCTGCAGAACAGCTCTGTGTTTTCTGCAAAATCTGCCCATGTGGGTATCTGCTAGTGAGGGACGTTCATTCTCCCAACAAACTTGACCGTCATGAACAAATAACTCACATATTCTTCTGTCTGGAGTGTATCCATCAAGATGCTCAGAGCTTCATAACGTGTATGTTTAGTTTCAAGGGCTTTCCCTGGCTTGTCTTTCTTATCATCGATTTTCATATGAGAGAAGTGATAACACCGTGACTGCTCATATTTGTGGCCTGTTGAATGCATCCTACGCCTCAACCACCCCTGGAGGTAGATGCAGGTGTTGTCGCCACTGGGTGGATATGGAAACTCAGGCTTGGGGCATGATAAGCATTTCTCAGAAGCCGCACAGCTAGTATATGGGAGAAGTCTGGGTCTGAAGCTACAATCTCAGGTTTCATTCTACCACCTTCCACTCCATTTGCAGCCATACAATCACGGTATTCTGCTTTGAACATGTATGCTTCTTTAAAAAGCAATGTGCAAGTTACTAATAAATAAAATGATTTCCCCAACCCTGATTGCTTTAACCATTCTTTCTATTGATTCTCCTCACAATCCTGAAGGAGAAGCTGTGTTAGACGAAGGAAGGTGACCACAAGGGCCACAGAAATGTCCCCAGAGCACGGCCTTGGCCCCGTGGACGAGGGCAGCCCTGGAGTTTTTACATGATGGGAGGAGGAAATGGTCAGGTGTTCGATTCCTACAAATCACGTCTGTTACTCAGTGGAGGCTGGATGCACGGGCCCAAGACTGGGGACAGGAGCCTGCCTGGATGATCTCCCAATAGTGTCAGTTGAAGATCCGGAGCCCCAGTTTGTACCGAAAGAGGGCTTTGGGACTTGGGAGGCAGACAGTGTGAGAGGCTTGGGGTGCGGTAGAGGGATGTTCTTAGGACAGGATTTGACTGTGCCTGTGACTCAAGAGGGTCCCACAGGAAACTCGGCTTCACCCCTAGGCTTGGGCTGTGGGAGGTGACACCACTCAACACAGTCCTGGGGCCTGTGTTGGCAGGAAAAGGACTTAGCCCTAGTCAGCAGTACCAGGAAATGTCTTTTCCCCCAAAGCCCAAGATCATTTACAAATTAGAATTGGATGCAACCTCGACCTAACTCTAGAAGAACAGAAATTGCCTGTGTGAACGCCTTGTAGGTGTTTCTGCACATCCGCTCCAGGCCCAGATTTGTGTTGATCTCTGCATCACTGGGAAAAACCATGAGAATGCTGGAGCTGCAGGGGCTCCATGGGGTCCAGCCCCCTCCCTTGATGAATGACATTCCGGGAGAGGAAGACAGTTTCCACTGACGTATGAATCGCCTCTGGAAATAAAGGCTCCCTTGCAAGGAAGGAAGCTCATTGTGCAATCTGGAGACCATAGCGGACCGTGACTTAACAACTGAGCCACTAAGCGGAAACAGGAAACAAGATCGTGTTTCTAAATTGAAAGGTCTGTTTGGAAAAATTGTAAGGTTTGGTCCTCACCACCTCCATAACTGTTCTCAAATCATTCTTCAGCATTCATGATTCAACATGCTTTTAGCTTCAGTTGAACATCAAAGAAAAAACACTGCCTCTAATAGGTTTCAAGCCGTTCTTTGTTTCAGAGGAGGCTGTGGCAGCCATTTTTAAACACTGTGGGTTGTACAATCAATGCTGGGTCCTGAGCAGATTAGCAGTTTCTGGTAAATAAGGGGACTGTTTAGAGAGCTGTGTAATGATATTCAACTTTGTGAACTTTATCTTGTTTACTCATCACTCATGCTAGCAAACTAAACCATGCAACCGCCAGGCACTGTTCAAGGGCTGGACACAAGTGGGTTGGTAAAGATTTTGAAGCACAGTATCTTTTTCTTTTTTTAATGGAGTCTGGTACTTTTTAATCCATTTTAGCAGTGTCCCATCTTCGCTATTGGCACAGTAGGTCATGAATTTTTTCCAATTATAATATTTTATAGCTGTTTAGCATAGGGAACCCGAGCCAATAGTCCGTGAAGGTCTATATGGGAAAAGAATCTGAAAAAGAATGAATGTGTGTATATGTGTGACCGAATCACTTTGCTGTACAGCAGAAATGACCACAACCTTGTAAATCAACTATAGTTCGAAAAAACTTTAAAAAGTGAAAAAAATAGATTTCCTCGTAAAGGTAATTCTAGTTTAAAACCCTTTTTAAAACATTCTACTGGAGAGTAGTTGACCTACAATGTTGTGTTGGTCTCAGGTGTAGAGCAAAGAGAATCAGTGTTACATATACATATACCCACTCTTTTTCAATTCTTTTCCAGATAGGTTTTTACAGACTACTGAGTAGGTTTCCCTGTGCTGTGCAGTTGGTCCTTGTTACTTATCTATTTTAAATATAGTCTTGCATATATGTTAATCCCAACCTCCTAATTCATCCTTTCCCACAATGCCTCCCCTTTGGTAACCATAATCGTTGAGTTTCTGTTTATTGAATAAGTTCATTTGTATCATTTTTATTGGATTCCACCTATTAGGGATCTCATATAATATTTGTCTTCTCTGTACGACCTACTTCACGTAGGATGGTCGTCTCCAGCTTCATCTATGTTGCTGCAAATGGCCTTAATTCATCCTCTTTTTACGGCTAATGTCCCACTGTATATATTTACCACATCTTATTTTTCCATTCATCTGTCGATTGACATTTAGGGTTCTGTGCCTTGGCTATTGCCAATAGTGCTGCAATGTACATTGGGGTGCATGTATCTTTTCAAATTATAATTTTCTCTGGATATATGCCCAGGAGTGGGATTGCTGGAGCTTATGGAGTTCTATATGTAGTTTTTTAAGGATGCTCCGTACTGTCCTCCATAGAGGTTATACTCATCTGTATTCCCGTCAACCGTGTAGGAGCGTTCCCTTTTCTCCATAGCCTCTCTAGCATTGGTTGTTTATAGATTTTTTGATGATGCCCATTCCAACCGAATTGTAGGTAGGCTAGTGCAAGTTGATGAACTCCTGTCCACTTTGGTCCCACTCGAGGGGCTCAGGACTGGTGGCTTTTTTCCCCCACAAATGCTGCAACTTCCCAGCTCACATTAATGGTGGGTGAACTTTGGCCGGCAACTGCTGCTTAGCCGCTAATTCAGACGTTTCTAGGAAATCTGTTTCCTGAAGCCCCAAGTGACTTCACTCCAAGGTTAAAAACAGCTCTTCCTGGATGCTTGTAATATTGTGTTTATCCTCAACATGAGCAGCAGGAGGAACTCTGGACTGAGAAACCTGACTTGTTGTCCATCCCCAGCCCCGCTAGCAGGGCTGGGTCGAGTGGTGCCCCCCCAGCACCCTGCAGATTCCTGTCTTCACTGTTGATAGCAGTCGTAAGGCACTAAGGTCGCTCCCGGTCCTTGAATGCCCCGAAGTACACTTAGTTTCTGCACTATTACACCCAGCCACCCATGGGCTTGAGTCCATCCAGAGGTTCAGAAGCTCACAATGCTAAGGTGAGGACAAAGATTAAAGGTTACCAGATGAATGACAAGGAAACAGTGCGGCTCCAAGCTCAAGTTCCACAAATACTGACACACTGAATTTACTGAGAGCACCAAAGCTCAAAGTCCACATAAAAAACAAGTTTATTTATTCATACAATTTTAATCCTTTCATCTTTTTTCAAAATATAAAATATTTTACTTTTTTTTTCCCACTGTACAGCAAGGGGATCAAGCTATCCTTACATGTATACATTACAATTACATTTTCTCCCCCACCCTTTGTTCTGTTGCAATATGAGTATCTAGACAAAGTTCTCAATGCTACACAGCAGGATCTCCTTGTAAATCTATTCTAAGTTGTGTCTGATAAACCCAAGCTCCCCATCCCTCCCACTCCCTCCCTCTCCCATCAGGCAGCCCAAGTCTTTTCTCCAAGTCCATGACTTTCTTTTCTGAGGAGGTGTTCATTTGTGCTGGATATTAGATTCCAGTTATAAGTGATATCATATGGTATTTGTCTTTGTCTTTCTGGCTCACTTCACTATAAATCAGTGTTATATTTTACTTTTTAAAGTAGAAAATATTTTCAATATTCAATTATATTTAATATGCATGATTTTTTTTTTTTTTTTGCTATTTCTTGGGCCGCTCCCACGGCATATGGAGGTTCCCCGGCTAGGGGTCCAATCGGAGCTGTAGCCACCAGCCTATGCCAGAGCCACAGCAACGCGGGATCCGAGCTGCGTCTGCAACCTACACCACAGCTCACGGCAACGCAGGATCGTTAACCCACTGAGCAAGGGCAGGGATCGAACCCGCAACCTCATGGTTCCTAGTCGGATTCGTTAACCACTGCACCACGACAGGAACTCCCTAATATGCCAGATTTGACAACTCCCTGTGAAACAGGTGCTTGAGAGAGATCTGGCAGAAATATCTGATTTTCAGATGATCACACCAGTAAATTCACAGAGACTGAGATTTATTCTTTAATCTTAGGATTCCCTACTAGCGATATTTTTTCCATAGAACCCAGAGTTTTAAAACTTTTTTGAAGTTTGAATTCTTTCTTTCTTTCTCCTTCTTTCTTTCTTTCTCTCTTTCTTTCTTTCTTTCTTTCTTTCTTTCTTTCTTTCTTTCTTTCTTTCTCTTTCTTTCTTTCCTTCTACTTGTTTTTATTTGTTCTTTGTTAGTCCGAGGAAGCCTGGAAATACTTCTCAGAATAATGTCTCTACATACATATAATGAAATATATTACAATGGACATGAACTATACTGAAATAAAAAGATCATCTCAAAATTTGTAGAAAACCAATATATGTGTGTACAAAATAATATCTAGTGATGTGTCAAATAACGGCAGGTAATTTCAAAGTAGCAATTATGTAGTTGAGATCTTTGCAACCAAATTCATCAGATATAAAAACAGCTGAATTTTCAGTTGTGGTGAAACCACTGGCATTGCTGATATAATTGTATTTTCCTTTTGGCTATATTTAAAAGGAATGAAATGCTAAATTGCAGTTAGACTTGGTGAGATTAATGATGTCATTTGTCCCTACAACTGTAGAGACATGGCATTCCCCAACCCCTAAAAACTTCCACCCACAGACCCTGGTCCAGAAGCTCCAAGGTAACACATCTGGAAGATGAAAGGAAGGTCACAGGAGGACTTCCTCTATTTTCATTAGAATCTCAAGAAAAAAGCAAAACCTTGAAATAAAGTCTATTGTTTCTCCCTTGATTAGAGAAGCTCAACTAAGGGCAGGTTGGAAATATACGTCATTCTCCTGTACACACTCAGAAATAGCCAGCACATGTCTATGGACACAGTGGATTATGGGGACAAGAGTTGCCTGTGTGATAATACCAGATTGATATCCTGATATACAGGGTAAGCCAGCTTCTCTGGGTTTTAACCTGCTGCTTATGCTCGGAGCTTTGGCCTTCTCATCTATCAGATGAGAACAGCAGTGGTGTCTACGAGGTTATCGTTAGAGATGCAGTCTTCCCACCCCTGAAATGATTTTCTTTTTCTTTTTTTTTTTTTTTGTCTTTTTAGCTATTTCTTGGGTCACTCCCGCGGCATATGGAGGTTCCCAGGCTAGGGGTCGAATCGGAGCTGTAGCTGCCGGCCTACACCAGAGCCACAGCAACTCAGAATCCGAGCCGCGTCTGCAAACTACACCACAGCTCACGGCAACACCAGATCGTTAACCCACTGAGCAAGGGCAGGGATCGAACCCGCAACCTCATGGTTCCTAGTCGGATTCGTTAACCACTGCGCCACGACGGGAACTCCCAGAAATGATTTTCTTAAGATGACACATGTAACATTCACAGAACCGGACCTGAGAACTGATTAATAAATGCCAATGATTAGTACATTTTCTGCCCCTGGATGGGTTTGGGGGAGCATAGCACGTCACCACTCTGAACTCTAGTCTTGTCTCTTGTCAAAAGTGGTTGTCAGACATCCCCTGCCTCATATGTCAAATGATGACTCAAGTCCAGGGATTCTTGAATACTCTTGGGCATTGAGATGTTCTGGGTGCCACCACCTGAGTTAACTGATGGCAGAGTTGTGAAGGCGAGGACACGCCAGAACCGTGTGATCCGCGAACCTTCTATTCATTGCGTTTTCCTCTCTTCAGGGCTCTGTGGAGGTGGGTTTTCACTGGTCACCATGACGACTCATGTGACCATCAATAAAGAATCACGTTTGAATGGTTTAATGATTTTGAGCTTGTATTTTATTAACTTATAACATTTTCTCTAACTTTATAACCATTCGTCTTAGTTCTGCTCCATGGAAGCGCATGCCCTAATTACCTGTTAGTTTCAAATATTAATTTCAAACATCACCCACGCTTTGAATGGAACCCCTTCCATTGCACCTTCAAACCTCTTCATTTCTTTATATTCTGTCATTAGCAAGATGAACACATGACGCTGTTGGCTCTCTTCCATGCTGCTGTGTGTGGGTGGCTGTATGTGTGTGCAGGTGTATATAAACCAGCCAAGTATATTCGTGAACTTTTGTTTTGGACTGAGGTTTTAGGACACTATTTATAACAATGTTATATTAAGATAAATTTCTTAGGAAGTCATAGGCTGTCTTTTTTTTTTTTAAATCAGAGTGACAAGAATAAATCATTTTAAATGAAAAACATACAATAGGATCTGTGTTAAGTGAGGAATAAAAAAATAATCTGAAAGGGAGTAAGTTACTTGAACCTAATCTGTACCTTCTTGCAGTCTTCTGAAAATGTTTGCATAACTGTTCTTTTGTATTTTTAATACTCATGCTCCTGGTTCTTCTTGGTTCTGGTCAGAATATGAAGCAGACGTGCCAAGAGAGAAAAAAGAGTGATTTTTGTGATGTCTCCAGGTCAAATAAGAAGAAGACACAGTGTAATAATTTTGACCTCCTCGTCCGTGTTCCCCATCTGTGATTTAAAATTCCAGGAGCAAAAGATTTAACTAACTCTCTTTAGGGTTCATGACATTATCTTTATTTCATTAATGTAAATAACTTGAAGATATTCAGAAAGATCTGAGATGGCTTTTGTTCAATATGTTTAAAACAGAAGAAGCAAAACCTTGGAGGAGGAAGAGATACAAATACATCGGTTACCTTGAAGTGTTGTTATGAGGACAGGCTACATCAAACTGACCACTTCTGGGCATCTTCACAGCCAAGACAAAAAGGAAAACATTACCACTCAAATTCTTCTCACTGCCTTATCCTAAATAGAAATGAAGTCAGGTCTATGACCAATAAACTATTTCTAGCATTCAATTTTGAAAGGAATATATTGTTTTTTATACCTTCAAGGGACATTATGTAAAACAACATATAGCAGCTCTTAGAAAGTTTTACCAAGACATAAATATAAAAGTTATTTGTATAACATGTCAACAGGAGTAAAATCGAGAATGTTCGTCTATCAATATTTTTTGGTGATCACATTTACTAGAAAGAGATGTCCCTTGACGAATCAATTTCATCACTACTTCCTGCTAGGCTAAAAGAGTTGCACAAAGAATGTGACATATGCTTAGTGCACTACTAAACTTGTAACAGATGTGAGGAAAACATCAATAACTTGGTTAATTTTGCCAAATTATTTGTATGAAATGCTCTTATAAATTGAGACTAAGATCAAGAATTGGGTTTTCCAGAGAAGGTAGAAATGGGGAAATCAAGCAAGACCAACATCCAAGCCCATGCACGTTTTCATCTGACCACATACTTGGGAATGTATGTGTCACCTCTTCGTTTTGACTTGTTCAGATGAGACGGAAAAAGAATGACTTAATCAAATAGCATAGAAGGAGTATATACTCAAAAGCAAAATCTTACCTCCTTTGTTTAACTGCCATTGAGTTTCTTGTGAATCTCAGAAATTTGTGGTGCTTGGGATTAGCAGATGTAAGCTATTATATATACGATGGATAAACAACAAGGCCCTACTGTATACAGTGGGAACTATTTTCAACATCCCAAGATAAACCGCAATAGAGGAGAATATAAAAAATAATGTAAAACTGAATCACTTTGCTATACAGCCGAAATGAACTCAACATTGTAAATCAACTATACTTTGATAAAATTAAAAAATCTGTGATGCAAATATAAACAGAAGTATGTATAAATGTTATGGATACTTTTACATAGATATAGTGTTACCATTTTGACTTTTCTTTTTGCTCTTAACAGTATATTTTGGACATATTTCCATAATAGTATAATTAGATTATCTGCCTGCATTTAGTAACTGCATAGCATTCAAATATATGGAGGGCCTTGTGTTAAGTAACTGGTTATCTAGCACTGGACAGGTCCATTGTTTTCAGTTTTTCACTATTATAAAAAATCTGGGAGTTCCTGCCACAGTGGAAACAAATCTGACTAGCATCCATGAGGTTGCAGGTTTGATCCCTGGCCTTGCTCAGTGGGTTAAGGATGCAGTGTTGCCGTGAGCTGTGGTGTGGTTTGCAGACGTGGGTTGGTTCGGGTGTTGCTGTGGCTCTGGTGTAGGCAGGTGGCTACAGCTCTGGTTCTACCACTAGCCTGGGAAAATCCATATGCCATGAGTGAGTCCCCCAAAGGACAAAAAGACAAAAAAAAAAGTCTGGAATTGATATCTATGTACACTTATGCAAAGTTATCTGGATTATAAATATTAAGATTTGGATCAAACACTACCGATATTTAAAATTCTGATACAGAATGCTGAATTGTTCTCCAATGAATTCACCTCTCCACCAATGTTTATTGCTGTGCCTCTTCTCTGCTCACTCAACAAAACTCTGTCCTCAGAGGTCCCTTTGTGGATCAGTGGTTAACAAACCCTACTAGGATCCACGAGGATACGGATTTGATCCCTGGCCTTGCTCAGTGGGTTAAGGATCTTGTGTTGCCGTGAGTTGTGGTGTGGGTCACAGATGTGGCTCGGATCTTATGTTGTTGTGGCTGTGGTGTAGGCTGGCAGCTGCTGCTCTGATTCAACCCCTAGCCTGGGAACTTTCATGTGCCGTAGGTGCAGCCTTAAAATAAAAAGAAAGGAAGGAAGGAGGAAAGAAAAAGAAAAAAAGAGATTGATGATGTTTTTGGGCTTTGGAAGAATATACATGACTAAGGAGTTAGAAACTCAAGCCAATTGTAACAGCATGGGTGGTAGACATTACAAAGCTGGGAGTTTTTCTTAGAGGATGACTAGAAATTTCCCCAGAAGAGATTGTGGGAAACTTCAGGAACAAGAGTTACTGGACATGGGAGCTTTTGACCTGATAGATTCAGGGAACAGGATGTAAAAAAGCACACTGTGAAAGACAAGTGTTTACAGGAGAGTTCCTGACCTCAGGCAGGAAAGGTAGCATGTGGTCTGGGTGTGAATGGATTTGCCTGCTGGCTAAAGACTGCAGGTGTTTCTATAGCCTTGGAAGACCAGCAACCTCAGACAATAAACAGAGAGGGGCCAGGATTGTACGTGTGGAGAGAACTCTCTCCGGCTGATGGGCAGGTGATGGACGAGCCCAGAAGAGACCTAGACAGAAGGAGCAGCTCTGGGAAGGGGAAGCTGGAGGGGAGTAGCGTTGGAAGGCTGAGAGGGGTGTCGCTCCAGAGGAGGGGGTGAAGAAGGTAACAGGTGTAGGCGTGCACACGCTGAGTCTGAGGAGTGTTGTGTGGGTGGAAGACATACTGAAAATGCTCCTTCTTCTTCTGTGTTGACCAAGAAGTGCATATGGCACCCTGGCACGAAGTCCCTGTGTCTCCCTGACTGCCACTCATGCCTTTCTCTGCACCCATTGACCTAGAACATCTATTGCTACAATGTCTTCCTCCACTGCAATTATTTAAGCTCACCATGTTCAAGAGCCTTCATTAACAGCAAACTCTGCTTTAGAGCTGGAGAATGAGGGACTGCTTATTTCTTATGCATGGTACCTGGCCCAGGGCCTGACATAGCCTAGGGGCCCCCGTAGACATTTATTGATTGAGTTGGTAATTAATTTTGGGTGACGGTAAATATGTAGCAGTCAAGAGACTGCATAAGAGCTGGTCAAATCCTCCAAATCCTTGTGAGCAAGTCTCAGTACAGAGCGCGGAGCTGATGGGCCTGCATTTGACGGGAGTGTCATGGGTGTTGGCTGGAATGATTATGCACCTTTTGTCCTTCTAGACTCAACGGTCCAATGACTGGAAATGAATCATGTTGGGTCTGACGAGTCAGCCGCTCATCTCTGCGCACTCGCGGCAGAAGCGTTGCTTTGTCGTCTCTCCCTCTTGGGTTTCTGTTTGCCTGGATCCTTTACTTTCCCAGTACAATCAGGTCGTTGGTCCTGGTTTACGCAGTCCTGGAAGTAGTGTCCCAAAGCCACGGAGGCCCAGCTCTGCATCCTCCAGGCTGTAATCACCAAGAAAAGTTGCTTCACTCTGTGCATCTCCATGAATGAAAAAAAAAAAAAAAAAAGATACAAATGAACTCATTGACACAACAGAATCCAACCCACAGACTTTAAAACCAACTTGTGGTTATGGAGAAGGAGAGGTGGCTGAGGGATAAATGAGGAGGTTGGGATCAACATCTACACACTACTACATGGAAAATAGAGAACCAACAAGGACCTATTGTGGAGCCCAGGAAACGCTATTCAATACTCTGTAATACCCTATATGGGAAAAGGATCTGGAAAAGAATGGATAGATGTGTATGCACACTTTGCTGTACACCTGAAATGAACACAACCTTGTAAATCAGCTATGCTCCAATATAAAATAAAAATTTAAAAAGGTGAGTATCACATATGGTATTTGACCCTAGTTTCATTGTAAGGATTCAAAAAAAAAAAAAAAGCGTATGTTGTATCGAGTGTGATTGCTTACTTACACACAGAGAGCATATCTATTGGGTAAAATTTAGAAAACACAGAGCAGCAAATGAAGAAAACAAACACCCACAATGCTGCCACCCAAAAGTAGCTTCTATTAAAATTAAATAAAAGGGAGGTCCCTTCGTGGCTCTGCGGTTAAAGAACCTGACTAGGATCCATGAGGATGCGGGTTCAATCCCAGGTCTTGCTTAGTGGGTTAGGGATCTAGTGTTGCCATGAGCTGTAGGGTAGGTCAGCAGCTACAGTTCTGATTCAGCCCCTAGCCTAGGAACTTCCATATCCCGCGGTGTGGCCCTACAATCAATCAATCAGAAAAGCAAAGCAAAGCAAAGCATAGAAAAGATGGAGCCTGGACTTGAGAGTTTCCTGAGCAGACAAAACCATTTAAACCATATCAGCAAAACTAAGTTCAGCTTAGTTCATGAACATACGTGAAACCTAATCTGTTTCTTGTAAATGCCTCTTATCATCATAAAAGAAACTTCAGTCATGTTCTTAAAAAAGGTGTAAAATAATCCCCTGTCATCTGTAAATCCCCATTGTGACAACCAGTCCTTGTAAGGGGAACTTTCGTATGCTGCAGGTGCAGTCCTAAAAAGACAAAAAAAAAAAAGAAGACAGAGAAAAAGAAAGAGCTCGGTTGTGTTCCCTTGACTCTGCCCGCGGCGCGGCTGGGTCTCCTTGCTCTCTGTGAGCCGTCCTCACTCTCCACAGCGTCCAATGAGGTTGTAGGACTGGTGTCCCCGGGTTGTGACAGAGGGAACTCTCAGAACCAAGCCGTGTCTCCACCTGCTCCCTCCAGCTGGCTTTCCAGGTAGGATGCTAGGCAAATCCTTACTAGTCCCTTACTGTTAATCCCCAAATGGAGTGTCTCTGTCTAAAGAAATGCAGGTTCTTAAATTTTTGGAAACATGGCTAAATTGTCCTACAGAAAATTTGTGTGGTGTTAGTTTTCATTCTTATTTTTATCAGCAGCAGCAAATAGTTCATTTTGCTTCCTGGGTAGGAGTGAGGATCAACCAAGCAGACTCACACAATTTGCCAAGTAGGATGCAGAAAAATACCTCTTAATTAGTTTACATTTGTGTTTCTTCTATTACCATTATTCTATTACCATTATTTTATTATTATTATTATTATTATTACTAGTACTACTTTAGTCATTTCTCTTCCTCCCTGGATGACTTGCCAATTCATGATCTTTATTCAGCTACTTCTGAGAACATATTTTAATTGCTAGTTTGGAACCGCCATTTATTTAAGAATATCAATACTTTTAGATCCTTTGTATGTTCATTGTTTTTCAAAATCAGCATACCATTTCTCATTTTACTTTATCATTTTTTTTTTTAGAACCACACCCATGGCTTCTGGAAGTTCCCAGGCTAGGGGTCAAATCGGAGCTACAGCTGCCAGCCTATACCACAGCCACAGCAACCTGGGATCCAAGCCTCATCTGCAGTCTACACCACAGCTCCTGGCAATTCCGGATCCCCGACCCCCTGGGCAAGGCCAGGGATTGAATCCGCATCCTCATGGATACTAGTAGGATTCATTTCCTCTGTGCCACAACGGGAACTCTCTATTTATCATAATGTTTTTAAATTAATCTTTATTTGATATTATCGTATAGTTGATACAAACTGTTGCTTTAGTTTCAGGTGTACAGCAAAGTGAATCAATTATACATATACACGCATCCATTTTTTTTCAGATTCTTTGCCTACAGAGGTTATTACAGAATATTGAGTAGAGTTCCCTGTGTTACACAGTAAGTCCTTGATTTTTATCTATTTTATGTATAGTAGCGTGTACCTCAAATTCCTAATTTATCCCTTCCTACTGCCTTCTCCTTTGGTAACTATAAGTTTGTTTTTAAAGTCTGTGAGTCAGTTCTGTTGTGTAAATGAGTTCGTTTGTACCATTTTTGAGATTTCACGTAGAAGTGATATCCTGGAGTTCCCATCGAGGCTCAGTGGTTAACAAATCCAACTAGGAACCAGGAAGTTGCATGTTCGATCCCTGGCCTCGCTCAGTGGGTTAAGGATCTGGCATTGCCGTGAGCTGTGGTGTAGGTCGCAGATGTGACTCGGATCTGGCATTGCTGTGACTGTGGTGTAGGCCGGCAGCAAAAGCTCCGATTCAACCCCTAGCCTGGGAACCTCCCTATGCCGCAGGTGCTGCCCTAAAAAGACAAAAACAAAAAACAAAAAAAAAAAAACAGCATCTATATGTTTTCTACAGGGACTTTATTTTCAGTTTACATTTATTGTTTTTATTATAAGCTGCATTCATGCTGAATACAGCTGTGGTTCACTCATTTCCACTGTATATATTATTTTGCTGTGTGGGTATGCCATAATTTAATTTTTCAGCTTTCCATTTCTGGATATTTGAGTTACATCCAGTTTTGTCATGAATAATGATGCTCTTACTTACACAATATCTGGAATGTGCTTAAAAGACCAACAAAAAAGAAGGAAAAAAAATCAGGGAAAAGGGAGCTGGATGAAACACATGTGGCCAAATGTTGATAATACTGAATTTGGCTAAAGAATAATATTTGGGTTTTGCTATGTTATTCTTTGTGTTGGGGAGTTAAGTTAAAACTTCAAAACCTGTCATTTAAAAAAATAGATTTAAAAAATACTACCATGACATTCTTTCTGATATAGTGGTAGACTTGAGCAAAATCTCTCTACCATGTAAACCTAAGAATAGAATTGCTGAGGTATAAGGCCTGTGAATGTTGATCTGTACACTCTCGGACCAGTTCTGTTCTGGTAGTGCATAAACATCTTTAAGTCCACAGGTACCCAACGCTTAGTATTATCCAACTTCCTTTTTTTTTTTTTTTTTTTTTTTGCTTTTTAGGGCTGCACACGTGGCACATGGAAGTTCCCAGGCTTGGGG
Organism: Phacochoerus africanus; assembly: GCF_016906955.1. Taxonomy (NCBI): domain Eukaryota; kingdom Metazoa; phylum Chordata; class Mammalia; order Artiodactyla; family Suidae; genus Phacochoerus; species Phacochoerus africanus. The sequence continues at coordinate 49,462,775 of NC_062559.1, read as the reverse complement.
TCAAATTGGAGCTATAGCTGCTGGCCTAGATCACAGCCATAGCAATACAGAATCTGAGCCTCATCTGAGAGCTACACCGCAGCTCATGGCAATGCCGGATCCCCCACCCTCTGAGCAAGACCAGGGATTGAACCTGTATCCTCGTGGATACTAGTCAGATGCGCTTCCTCTGTGCCACAACTCCCCCAACTTCCTATTTTTTATTTGAATTTCTTTTCATATGTTCTGGCACCATTTGTGTTCCTTATCAAAAATTCTTGTTTATAGATTTCACATATTTTAAAAACAAGATTGTTTTCTTGCTGATTAGGAGTTTTGTAGAAATATATTCTGTACGGTAAATTTCTGTGTTTTTTCTTTGTCTTTGGACTTGCTCCACTGTGTTTTGTTTGTTTGTTTTTCCTCTTTTTTTCTTTGTTTTGGCTACACCTGAGGCATGTAGAAGTTCCTGAGCCAGTTGTAGAACCCCAGCCACAGCAGTAACCCAAATCACTGTCACAACAACGCCAGAACCTTAACCCACTGTGCCACAAGGTAATTCCTCTATAGTGTTTTTTGATGAACAAATCTTCTTAATTTTAATATAGGTGAATCCATCAATTTTTTATTTTATTCTTAGCAATTTTTGTGTATTGTTTTAAGAAATCCTTACCTGATTTGTGGTACATAAAGTTCTTCTCAAATGTTTCCTTTTAAATGTTTCAAAGCTTTGCCTTTCACATTTACATCGTTAGCCCAGTTGAATTTAACTGTTATTATTTTTTAATAGGAATTCCCTTCTATTTTGTTCCATGTGGACAACAAACTCAGACCACTTCTCCCCCCTTCCCCCCTGCCTTAGCAAGTGTCCTCCTCCTTCTTTTTTTTTTTTGTCTTTTCTCTTTGTTGTTGTTGTTGTTGCTATTTCTTGGGCCACTCCATCGGCATATGGAGGTTCCCAGGCTAGGGGTCTAATCGGAGCTAAGCCACCGGCCTACGCCAGAGCCACAGCAACGCGGGATCCGAGCCGCGTCTGCAACCTACACCACAGCTCACGGCAACGCCGGATCGTTAACCCACTGAGCAAGGGCAGGGACCGAACCCGCAACCTCATGGTTCCTAGTCGGATTCGTTAACCACTGCGCCACGACGGGAACTCCAAGTGTCCTCCTTCTGACATGCGAAGTAGGCATGATACCGTGAGTGTTTCTGTTGGACCATCATGTAGGATGTGTCCCATCAGAAAAGACCCGTCGGAAGGGCAGAGGAGCTTGAATGAACAGAGAGCCTCCATTCGAGCCATAGAATTCTGCCTTCCAGACTTACTTTAGGGAAAGAGAAATGAAAATCAGCTTGATCGGTTATCCAATCGCAGTTGGAAAAACCTTCTGTTCTAACTGCCTTGTAATTTCAAAAAGAAGTGATCTTATAAGACAGCGATAAGAGACTTTGGCACACCATTCTCTACTTGAAGAAATAGAAAAACTAACCTCAGATGGAAACTTTGATACTATTCTTAAACAAGAATATATTGCTTTCTTTCTGGCTTAATTATTGGAATTACAAGAGAGACAAGTTCAGTTTCTCCTTTGGAAGGAGGACAAAGGGCTTATAATTATTTACCATATTCCCATAAGTAGATATAATTCAAACTGAGCTTCCAAGGTTCAGGAGACTATGGTTATAGCTCTATGAGAAAAGCAGGATAAAAATAATCCATTGCTGATATTTCTATTAATAATATTTAGAAATTTTAATTCAAGGACAAAGATGCAATTCAGTTACTCTTTGCAAAAGACATGATTGTTCCTTTGTCTGTTTGCTAAAACTGCCTTTTTCAGAAGGGCATTGGTTTTGAGGCCTTAACCCCAAGCCCCCAGGTCTCTGCTGCTTCTCCAACTCATGCTGACATCTGTTACAAAGCCCACATAACACAATTTTAGGACTGGACCTGGAGCATGTAAAGATTCGGAGAAGTGTTTGTTGGTTATAAAAGCAACTTTCTTTGAGCTGTCTAATGAAGGCGTTTTTCACAGGGTGTTTCTTTTAATTTTAATTTTTTGGTTTTTTGGTCTTTTCAGGGCCACACCCATGGCATATGGAGGTTGCCAGGCCAGGAATCCAATCAGAGCTTTTGCTGCCAGCCTACATCACAGCCACAGCAACGCCAGATCCGAGCCACGTCTGTGACCTACACCAGAGCTCATGGCAATGCCGGATCCTTAACCCACTGAGCAAGGCCAGGAATGGAACCCACAACCTCCTGGTTCCTAGTCGGATTCGTTAACCACTGAGCCACGATGGGAACTCCTTCACAGGGTTTTTCAGATGAGCCTTGAGCCAAACGAGATGTCACCCCAAACTCGTTCAAACTGGAGAACGTTTGTATTTCCTTTGCTTTAGTCTGTGAGCTAAACTCCTGGGCTCACACATTCAAAGGAGACACCCCTGGGAGCTCCCATCGTAGCTCAGCGGTAACGAACCCAACTAGTATCCATGAATATTCGGGTTCAATCCCTTGCCTTCATCAGTGGGTTAAGGATCGGGTGTTGCTGCAAGCTGCAGTGTAGGTTGCAGATGCGGCTCAGATCCCTCGTTGCCGTGGCTGTGGTGTAGGCTGGCAGCTGAAGCTCCGATCAGACCCCTAGGCTGGGAACCTCCATATGCCACAGATGCAGCCCTAAAAAGACACACGCACACACATAAACAACAACAAAAGAAACCCCCTCTGAAAGAAAACATGGTGCCTGTAAATTAAAAGCTGTTTATATTTGACTTAAATTTTTTGACTCTCAGCAGGCCAAACTCTTGAGATGGTTAGAAACTCTCTTCTTTACTCTCTTCCATGGAAGGAGTTTTGGTTACAGAAAGGGAAAGGGACCAGGAAACTATCCATTTGTTTGTTTGTTTTTATGACGTGAAATCAAACGAAAGATCCAGCATGTTTCACACAGCAATATTTAGCCTCAAACCCACATTACATTTTAATAAACTAAATACAAGAATGTCGACAGCAAAGTATCAAGGCCACGTCAGATGGACACAGAACGTCTGGACAAGCTGGGCAAGGAAGTAGAAAGTCGGTTTCAGAAAATTAGAAGGTTACCCTTTCAAAACTGTCACGATTGGAAGGGTCTCTAGAAAATGTTTCTCTCAAGTCTTACCTCTCCCAGGTCTAGAATCAGATAGCAAGTTGTTTACTGAGGCTCAGGGCTCCACCCCTGGTGAAGGAACCAGAGCTGGAAGTATGAGCCTGAGTCCTGGTCCAGGGTGACTTCCTTCGACTCCAGAAGCCCCTTCTTCCCTGTCAGGAAAACTCTGTTCCTGCGCCTGAAATTAAGGTGCCTAAGGGGCTCATTTGGTGCAAAAAATAAAAAAATAAAAAGATACCTTCCTTTTTTTAATTTTTGTATTGGCCACACCCCACCTGTGGCATGTGAGAGTTCCCAGGGTAGGAGTTGAATCGGAACCTCAGAGGTGGCCTACGCCACACACAGGACTCGCTGGAGCCAAGCTGCATCTGTGACCCACACTGCAGCTTGCCAGAAGGCCAGATCCTTCACCCACTGAGTGGGACCAGGAACTGAACCTGCATCCTCATGCCGTACACCACAGCCGTAGCATGCCAAACTGGATCTGAGCCGTGTCTGCAACCTACACCACGGTTCATGGCAACACCAGATATTTAACCCACTGAGCAAGGTCAGGGATCAAACGTAGCACCTCATGGCTCCTAGTCAGATTTGTTTCTGCTGTGCCATGTTGGGAACTCCTCATTTTTTTTTTTCTTCTATGTTTCTATCCTCTATTTCATTATTATCCACTCTGATGTATACTATTTCCGTCTTCCTGCTTGCCTTAGTTTTAGTTTGCTCTCCTTTTCCAGTGTCCTATGGAAGTTTTGGTTATTGATTTCTGACTTCTTGTTTTTTTAAATACAAGGTGTTTATAGGTAGAAAAGTCTCTAGGCTCTGCTTTAACTGCATCTCAACAGTTTTGGCATGCTGCATATTCATTTTCATTCATGTCAAAGCATTTTCTAATTCCATTTGTGATTTCTTCGTAGGTACATTGGCTATCCAGGAGTGTACCATTTAATTTCTACATATTTGTAAATCTCTCAAACTTCTTTATGTTGCTGTATCTCTTTCCATTCTGATTCGAGAACATACTTTGTACAATTTTAGTTCTTTTAAATGTATTTAAGGTCTGTTAGGGTCTAGAAAAAGGTCTCTGTTGGAGAATGCTCCACGTGCACGTGAGAAGAATGTGCATTCTGCTGTTTTAGGAGTAGACCTTCTACAGCTATGTTTTAGCGGCCCTAATTTTAAAGAAAAGGAAAAAAAAAAAAGGGTAAAGATATTAAATAAATTAGGAGTTTAAAAATAGGAATATAGGAGTTGCCACTGAGGTGTAATGGGATCCACTGCGTCTCTGCTTGCACCAGGATGCAGGCTCAGTCCACAGCCTGACACAGCCACTTAAAGGATGTGGCATTGCCACAGCTCCAGGGCAGGTCGCAACTGTGACTTGCATCAGATCCCTAGCTTGGGGACAGGGCAGCCAAAGAAGAAAATAAATAAATAAATAAATAAGAACCTATATCCGAGAAAGGACTGGACAGTAGGCTTTTATCAGTCTCATTATTCTGGAAACACTGCTGGATGGGTCCCCCTATGGAATATGCAGACTGGCACAAAATAGCAAGATTGGACCCCTCCCAACAAAGAGGAACTAGCAACTCAAGGCAGAAAACTGTCCATAAATGCAATGTGGTTAATCGACCAGCTATAGTTTTGCCCTAATTTGTATTTCAAGTAAATCTCTGACTTTCAAGTCATTCCCTGTACAGTGGATGGCATTTCCTAGTAGAATATTTCTGTTTATTATTATTATCACTATTATTAGCCCCTAAAGAACCCCTGTAAATCTGTTTTCCTAAAACCTCCTCCCAAAAATTCAAAGCCGCAGATACACTGTACATCTCTTCTCATGTTGTATGAATATAATAATTTATACATAAAAATGTAAGTTATTTTGAGCACTAAGAACCAATTTTTCCCCCATTAGGTATAATTCAGTCCCCACTAAGAGTTCCTATTGGGGTCCAATTTCCCCAGAAGAACTCAGGTGAGAAGAAAGAGCCTGAGGGAGCAACAGGAAATAGAGCAAAAAGAGGCAGTAATCTCGGAGCCCCTGACCAGGAGTGTGTTTCTTCATTATCCCAGGTGAGATGATCCATTGTCTGGATGAGAACAATGGATACAAGGATAGATAGAAAGCAAATGTGAGAAATAATTTTGAGAACAAGAAACCTCAACAATAGTTTTATTTCAGAAGTACAATAAGCATCAAAATACTAGTTCACCTATAAAAACGTTTAATGGGGAGTTCCTGCTGTGGCACAGTGGTAACAAACCCAACTAGTACCCACATGAGGATTCAATCTCAGGTTCAATCCCTGGCCCTGCTCAGTGGGTTAAAGATCCAGCATTGCTGTGAGCTATGATGTAGGCCTGCAGCTACAACTCCAACTTTGTGTGTGTGTGTGTGTGTGTGTTGTCTTTTCAGGGTCACACTGGCAGCATTTGGAGGTTTCCAGGCTAAGGGTCTAATCGGAGCTACAGCTGCCAGCCTACACCAGAGCTACAGCAATACCAGATCCTCAACCCACTGAGCGAGGCCAGGGATCAAACCCACAACCTCATGGTTCATAGCTGGACTCATTTCCGCTGCGCCACAACAGAAACTCCCTACGTCTCCAATTTGACCCCTAGCCTGGGAACTTCCAAATGCTGCCAGTGCAGCCATGGGGGGGGGGGGGAATTGAGTGGAATAAAAGCATTGCCATACTAAATACAACTATTGATTCCAAGAATCAAGCCAACCTCCGAAATTGAGAATGTGAAAAACCAAATAATAGAAAATAGATCATTAAGGTCAAGGAGCCCCAGAGTTTCTAGACTGAGGACCTGGATACCCACACGGTCATGGCCTTTATCACACAGCAGAGAAGGAGCCGCAGGGGAGGTGATGGCCGTCAGACCCCGGCCCAGTGCAGTGATGGACTGCGAGGTCAAAACGTTCAGTCTCCCTATTTATGAGGTCACAGCAGAAATGCAGTCAAGGCTCTGCCCTGAGCCAGATGGGAGTGTCAGGAGTCCAAATACGTGGCACATCCAAACCTCAACTGACTGGTGTTCCATTTCTGCCATGACTGAAGCAGGGATGAAAATGCTTCTACGAGGCAGGATTCAGCGCTGATTCCAGGGACCTTGTGATTGCTAGCGCCTCCTTCCTCTACCCCACCTCCAAGACTGGTCCTGGGAGCTTCCTGCCCTCCTCCTCCCTGGGATGTGAGATGAATTGCCTGCTCACCACTCAGTCCAAAACCTTAGCCTGAGAATGGGATGACCACATAAAGTAAACCCAAACCAATCACCATTATAATAAATGTCAAGTTATCACGCATTTTGCAATAACAAATTTAGAGGGTCTTGGTTGTGGGTTTTTTTCCTACCATATTGAATAACACAGACAGATCCTTGGGGAAGACAGCAGTGTGGACATAAGCTCGACAGGGAGCAGAAAGAAAGCTGGTGAATAAGCGTTTCCTAGGAACTTGAATAGCATAAACCTTAGGGAAACGCTAACGTGTAAAGAAATCAGCCAGCATTAAAATAAATACTGAAACACAAAGTCAGTCGAGGAAAGGATTGCAGTCGGGTGGATGAAGAGGCGTATCTCCTTGGGGACTGGAGCATGACAGCTTGCATGGTTTTATTGTGGAGAGGTCTGAAGATCTTCAGACTCAGTGGGAAAGGATGCTGTGTCCATGACTGAAAGTTGGTCCAGGTGTGAAATTGGGAGCATGTTAGCTGCAGTGCCAGGTAGTCGCAGCCTCTGAATTAGCAAGAAGAAAACCGTGCATACATATAAAATTTGTAATGCCTGACCTCAAAGTAATAACGGTTATTTTAAATTTTTTTAACTTACATTTTACCTTTCTATATATTTCAGCTGCTTTCATACCCTTGGGGAGAGAGAAAATTTATTTAAGGGGGAATTGCTTTTTATTTAGGAAAAAAAATTAATACAAGAGAAGAGACCCTTAGCTGGTCTAAAAGGAAACTAAGACCCTGTGTGTGTTGAAACAATAGGATGACCTCTTGGGATGGAAGGACTGATCACACGGATTGATTTGGGACTTCCCTCTGGACAGATCTCAGGGAAGGGTTCTAAGCATATTTGAGAACCAGTGAAAAGGAGAGGTAGGGGGATTCGCTCCGCGGGTAGAGAGTGAGCTTGAACGGACCAGGAATACAATGGGTATTATGGAAATGGTTCACCTACAGATCTTGTGACTGAAAACTATAGCCATTGTGATGTCTGGCCTCAATGCCACTTCTACATAATGGCTATATTAATTTAATTTTTTTCATAATGCCCAGGCTGTTCCAACATTTGCCATACTGAACAACTTTGCATTGGTGACACCTTGAGGTGTGTGTTTAGACAATGCTTGGATTCTTATGCCAAGGCCCCTCGAGGTTGCTGGAGCAGGCAGTGGGCAGAGGGGTCCTCAGACGCCAATTCAGCCCTGGCCTGCAGAGAGAGAGGACACAGGGCCCCCCAGGAGAATGTGAATCTCTGCCCTGGTTGGGAAACAACGAGATGCGCTCAGGTCATCCCACAGAGAAGTGGTGTCCGACTCGAGGGATTGCCTCTGGCCCCTGGAGCAAAGGCAAACCCAGCACACTGGAGCTGTGGGAAAGATTCATTTTCTTCTGCCTTTGCCCATATGAGCACCACAGTTTCAGTCATTTTGCTTTATGTGCCACTGTGAATTTCAGTGCCAGTATCTTTCAATAAGGTGCAAATTTTATCATGAAATGACAGCGATAGTTGGAGTTTTAAAAGTTAGGTATAAACTAATTCTTAGCAAAAGGGAAAAAAAAGAAACAAAGTAAAAGTAAAACAAAACAAACCATAAATAACAGTCACAATGCATTATGTTTCACTTCAGTATGAAAAGAGAGAGGACATCTGAAGCTGGCTCAACTGAATTTTAAAATTAAGAGGGCAGGAGTTCCTGTCCTGGCTTAGTGATTAACAAACCTGACTAGCATCTGTGAGGACGTGGGTTCCATCCCTGACCTCACTCAGTGGGTTAAGGGTACAGCTTGCCATTGGCTGTGGTGTAGGTCAGAGACTTGGCTTGGATCCTGCGTTGCTGTGGCTCTGGTGTAGGCCAGCAGCTGCAGCTCCAATTGGACCCCTATATGCCACAGGTGCAGCCCTAAAAAGACAAACAAACAAACAAACAACAACAAAAAAAACCCATGAAATTAAGAGGGCAGTCTTACAACTATAAAGGAGAGCAACAGCCTTTATAAGTTTTTAAGATCAGATAATTTATATAGCTTTCAACATCGCTTTTTCATCTTAAGCTATCCCACCATAAGCCTATAAATTCCCTAACTCAGCATGTCAGAGTTATTTAAGAAAATAGCATTTTGATGGCCATTTTTATGTCATATAAGTGTACAGAGGCACTTAAATTATTTTCATATATTTATACGAATCAGGATGAACTCCCTTTCGTGGAGGTTTAGTGGTGAGAATAGGAGATAGGAATCACATCCGTATGTGATAAATTATTCACTGTATCACACTTCATTTAGTGACCTCAAGACTCTTAATCTTCCTGAAAATTTGGTTCCTCAATTGTGAAATGAGAGCATGGGGGCCCCGTTATCTCCGAACTTTTTTTTTCTCCCAACACAACTGGGACAAGAATAAGGAATGCTATTCTAGTTCAGCTCTGGGACCTCAAGGTCTCACTGTATAAATAGGAAGTAGGATAGTGGAAAATTGCCTTGGCTCAGCACGAGAAGGTTTCATTACTTAACCACTGCAAAGGTCGCTATAGGGTGACATTCCTGTGAATTAGCAGGATTTCCCCAGAAACAGACCCATCAGAGTGGGTACAGTTACACCATATTTTGTAGTTGAACATATGTCAAAAAAGTAAAGGCCTGATGTTTTTATTTTTGTTTTGTTTTTCTTTTTATACATACGAACGATGATTATAGACCTAAAATAACAGCCTTGACAGAAAGAAATTCCAAAGAGTTTTCTTAAGATATTTCAAGGGCTATTATATCAAAGAGAGCTGGGCTGGGGTTGTGTACCACCAGAAAGAAAACCCAGAAAGGTTTTACAGGAAGGCGGTAGAAGTAAAAAGTGACCCATCGCTATAGGTATCAGTGCTGGATGTGGTGAGCTTGCAGCTGGGTGGAGGGGGGCAGTGTTCTGGCAGACCTGAGAAAGAGATGCTGGAACTTTCCAGAGCACATGATGGCAGTGGTTGCAGGTGCTGCCTTCCAAACTTCAGGTCTTCAATCCAAAATGTCCAATTACGGAGTTCCTTTTGTGGCTCAGTGGTAATGAACCCAACTAGCATCCATGAGAACACTGGTTCAATCCCTGGCCTCTCACAGTGGGTTAAGGATCCGGCATTGCTGTGGCTGTGGTATAGGCCAGCAGCTGCAGCTCTGATTCGACTGCTAGCCCATGAACTTCCATATGCCAAAGGTGCAGACCTAAAAAGAAAGTAAAAAAAAAAAAAGCATCAAGTATGGTGTTTCGTATAGATTTTTGTAAATACTCTTCATCAAGTTGAGATAACTACCCCCTCTTAGTCCTTATTTGCTGACAATTTTTGTCACGAATGGATTCTAGATCTTGTCAAGCCCTCTTTCTTCTTTCTTTTTTCAGTTTTTGGCTGCCCCATGGCATGTGGCATTCCCAGGCTAGGAATCAGATCTGAGATGCAGTCATGACCCAAGCGGCAGTGGCAACGCCAGGTCCTCAACCCACTGTTCTAGCGCCGTCTTCCAGCGCTCCCAAGACAGCTGCTGATCCAATTACGCCACAGTGGGAACTGCTGTCAAATATTCCCTCTTCATCAACTGGTACAATCACGTGGTTTATTTTGTTTCTTTATCCTGTTGACGAGGTAGATTACACTGGCAGTTTTTAAATGTCCAACATGCTAAACCAGCCTGTGTTCCTGGAATAACTCCCAACTGGTTGTGGTATATAATGCTTTTAACACATTGTTATATTTGACTTGCTGATTTGTTTTTACGTCTATGCTCATGAGAAACTTTAGTGGGTAGTTTTGTATTTTCATAGTGTTCTTGTTTTGTGTTGGTATTAGGATGATGCTGGCTTCATAGAATGAGTTATAAAAGCAATTTATGAAAGCAATTGCGTAAAATTCATATAATTTCTTCCTTAAATGTTTGAAAGGATTCACCTTGGACTATCACACAGGTCCCTGAGGTTCTGCCCATATTTTTTTTTCCGGTCCATTTTTCAGAGCGGATGAATCCTAATATTCTGTCCTGAGCTTACGTATTCTTATTTCTGTCATCTCCACTCTACTCCTGATCTCCTCGTGGGAGGTTTTTTTAAATTTATATTTTTCAGTTCTATAATTTCATTTGGGTCTTTTTACTGTTTGCACTTCTTTGCTGATTTTGCTCTTTTGGGGGGGAGGAATCTTTTTGTCTTCTTCGAGGGCTGCACCCACATCTCCATCTCCTGGGCTCTGACCTCCACACAGACTTTTCCAGATGCCTCCTGTGTGGCTGTCAGGCACCCATCATTCCAAGCTAAAAAGTTCCAAACTGAAAACAATATAGTCCCCCAAATCCATTACTTTCTTTTCTGGATTTCCTTAGATGAGGCTGTACATCTGTTTGGCATCGATTACGCATAATGCCCAAGTGTTTACATCTGTCTTGAAGCTCCAACTTGTGACAAACTAGAGCGTGTCTTTCCTGTGCATGGTCTGATCAGAGGTTGAGTACCTACCATCTCCTTATCCAATCCTAGCACAGCAAAGCCAATATCTCCCTACCCTAAATCCTTGTAGGATCAAGCACAAGACAGCCAGAGACCATCCCATAGCCTCAAGCGCTCTCAAATGATTCAGACAAGCCAATCCTAAATTGTTTACAATGCCCTCCTTGTCTCGTCCCAGGAACCCAATAAAGTCTCTCCTGTGCTCCTCCCTCTGTCCTTCTGCCTCCTGACTGGCCCTGGTGCTTTCCGTGTGGCCTGCATGGCACGGCATGTCCCCATCCCCTAGAAATTAGTAAGTAATACATTTTTCTTTCAATGGCATTGGCCTTTCGACGTCCTTCCTTGGTCACCGCCACCCATTGAAATCCACAGGTACCCATGAAACCCTCTCCTTCTGTGCCATCACAGCATGAAGCTCAGGGCGAAGCATATCTGAACTTGGAAATGTAATTCCAGCCTTGCCAACTACTGCCTGTGCAAACTGACTTGACTCTCAGCCGACCCATGAGAGCCTGACGAGGTGATAGAGATGCGTGTATGGCGTAAATGCAAAGAGACACACACTGTCAGATACAGAGGCTTTTGGTCTCTAAGGCCATAGGTTACAAGAGGTGATACCTGTCTTGGTCACTGTAACTTGGAACAGTTTCTGCCACAAGAACAAGTTAAATGGTTATACAGTTATATAAATAAAACACGTGGGTGTGGAGTTCCTATTGTGGCTTAGCGGGTAATGAACCTGGCTAGTATCCATGAGGATATGGGTTAAATCCCTGGCCTTGATCAATGTTGCTGTGAGCTGTGGTGTGGGTTGCAGATGCAGCTCAGATCTGGCATTGCCATGGCTGTGGTGTAGGCCAGCAGCTGCAGCTGGGATCCAACCCCTAGCCTGGGAACTCTCATATGCCACAGGTGTGGCCCTAAAAATAAATGAAATTTAAATTAAAATTTAAGAAGATTAAAGTGTGGGGGTGAAGCCACCCATGCTCTCTTCCACAGGATGTTGGAGAGATTGGGAACTTTGCTTTCTACTTCTTGTCAGTTGTAGGTACAACTTCTGATTATTGCGTGGGTCAAGTCTTAATGCCTTTACTACTGAGCTCATAAAAGCCAGCAGTGATGAGATCAGACAGGCTCAGGGTGCAGAGTCTGAAATGGTGATTTGCACCCTGGAAGATGCATCGAAACACAGGCGCCCCCACTTCTTTGTCCCTACATCCTCCTCCCTCCCATGAAGGCAAAAAGCACAATCCTGGCCTCTGTCCGCCCCGTGTGAACTCTTTGTTGAGTGTATGCTGTGACTACTACACAGAATGAACTGCAGTAAATTTGTTTGTGTGCGGATGTGAGCGCACATCGTGCACGTGTGGGTGGATATGTGTTTGTATGTGTATATGCGTATGGTATGTGTAGACACACGTGATGTATGCGGCTGTGTGTATGATGTGATGTGCGCAGGCATGTGTGTGCCATGTGCATATGTGTGTGCACAAGCATGTGAGGGTAGCTGTGTCTCCTGTGACTCTCTGGAGAGCCAGGTTCTCGGTAACCTACTCACAACAATAGAGCTGGTCCTGGGGAGCCCAGACACACACACCCCCACAGTCTCCATCTGGCTCCCCAGAGCGATCACACTAAAACTCACTCTTCTTGGAGATCATCTCTCCAAGTGAAGGACAGGAAGCCCCCCTGGGCCTTTCCCCACTGCCCCCCCCTCCCCGCCCCGTCCCATGGCCAGTGGGGAAAGGCCTCGTCCCCACAAGGATGACTCTAACCACAGTACGTTCTAGATGCTCTTCTAGCTGGAGACGCTAGGGCCTAGGAAGATGCCTCGTCACAGGTTTGGTTTGGTTTTGCTTTTGTTCCTGGTTAGGTCAAGGTCAAGGTGATTTAGTGTTAACACCTGCAGCTTTCTGGAACCCACCCTCCCTAAGCACTTATCGTTTGAAATAAATGGTTTCTGATGTGCAAGAAAGGTAGGTGGACCTCGAGCTTATGATACTAAGTGAAGTAAGTCAGAGAAAGACAAATATCATATGATATCACTTACATGCGGCATCTAAAACAATGATAGAAATAAACTTATTTACAAAACAGAAACAGACTCAGTCATAAAAAATAAACTTATGGTTACCAAAGGGGACAAGCAAGGGAGAGAGATAAATTAGGAGTTTGGGATGAACGTATGCACACGAGTCTACGTAAAATAGACAGTCAACAGCACAGGCAACTCGACTCAGTATCCCGTAATAACCTATATGGGAAAATAACCTGAAAAAGAATGGAGATGTACATAAATATACATGTACATATCTGATTCACAGTTCAGCACATATGTACATAACTGAATCACATTGCTGTATACCTGAAACCGGCACAGCATCGTAAATCAACCATACCTCAATAAAAATTAAAAAATAAAATACACGTAAAAGGAATAATAATAATAACTATAAAGAACGGGTTCCCGAAAGGTTGTGAACCACTGTGTTAACTCACATACCCAGTGAAAAACAAAACAATTCCGGGGACGTTCCCCTTGAAACAGTAAACCATCGTCTTCTTATCTTGTTCTTGTAAATATTGCCTGATTCTTCCGAAATTCCTTCAGTGGAGTGTATTACAGAGACCACTCATCGGGGCTAGGGATATTTATATACAATTGTGTACAGTTTCCATGGAAAAAGTGAATAGAACCGTGCTAGATTTTACTGTGGTTTCGAGGATTAAATGTCAACTCTGCCTTCGTGAATTTGCACAACGTACACCGGCCTGACGATCTTTCCGTCCCATAAAGTTTGGACTCTTCACACCTAGTCCTGGGCTTGGAAAACGAATGTCCACCTAGAGAGCCCCCCAAAGAACTAATGTGTTCAAATTTGCCCTGCTGATCTTATCTGATACGAAATGAATGAAAATCAAGTAGGCTAAAATTTCAGAGTTAGAGAGAAACGTATGGTCTCCTGGTTAGGCTGCATTCTTAGCATAAGAACGTGGAACAGTCCCCCGGCCCTGGCCCAGGCCCCCCCCACTGCCCTATCCCACCTCCCCCGCAACGTCCTCTTCCCAGATGCCCCCTCTGGCTGCTGCAGGTGTGCAATTTCCACTCAAGAGACCCTGCGTCAGAATCCTCACACCTGCTTTTCTCTTCCCCTGAACCACTGTGGCCCCAGATGCTTTACTTCTGCCTCTCTGGTGTCTGCTCAAATGTCAACTCAGAAATAAGGATGCTCTGAACACGCTAAAGAGCACGGCCGTGGCGCCCAGACTCACACTTTCCGGCCCTCCATCTGCTTGTCATTTCCCCAGAGCCTTTTGCCATCATCCTAAAAATATGCATTTCCATTTAAAAATGTCTTTTCTGCCACTCTTTGTCTCTTGCCATCTCTCTATGGACAATGAGAGTGGACCCACGGCAGGCACTCCGTGTGTATCTCCTGAAGGACTAAAGGAGCCAACACAGTCAAGTGCCAAGGATTCTGAACCCTAAGGGAGTCGTAATTCTAATCTAGGTTGTGATTTTGCTGTAATTTCCTTTTGTTTCTTTTTTCTTTTTTTTCTTTTCTTTTTTTTTCTTTTTTTGTCTTTTTAGGGCTGCACCCACAGCATATCGAGGTTCCCAGGCTAGGGGTTGAATCGGAGCTGTAGCCGCCGGCCTACACCACAGCCACAGCAACACGGTCTCTGAGCCGTGTCTGCAACCTACACCACCGCTCACAGCAACGCTGGATCCTTAACCCACTGAGTGAGGTCAGGGATTGAACCTACGTCCTCGTGGATGCTAGTCAGGTTCATTAACCCCTGAGCCACAACAGGAACTCCTGACTTTGCTGGAGTTTTAATTCAAGCTAAAAGTCGAAAGGCAGCTGTCTGGACAATATGAATTGATCACAGGAAGGAACTGGACATCTTTAAAAACAGCTACTATTGTGTTTCTCCTCCTCGACTGATAAATATTTTTGTCTCTGGGAAGGACGCACATTAGACAAAAAATAGTGCCGGACAAACCAGCCACCATGTGGGGAAAATGTATTCTCACTTTGCAATGACCATTCCTAGTTGCAATTGAAACCAAGCGGGGCCCTGTGGGCTCCCGGGCACAAACCTTTCTGCATCCCCCATTCCTTGTTTTTAGGGCATAAACTTCAGCCTCCGTGACTTTGCCGGAGTTCTGAAGCACAGGCTCAAACAGCTGTGAATCAGGGAAGGGAGGGGATGCAGAGACAAGGAAGGAGCCGCCCAGAGACAATAGCTCAGCTTTGGGGCAGGGTCTTGGTCCCTCCTCAAAGAATATACATAATGACATATTTGAGTTCTTCCGCAGACATAAACCCCCTCCCCCCAACATCACTGGAAGATGTTAACGAAACATTCTTTATTCTGGAAAGAAGACCACCCGACCACTGAACACCAGATTTGAAAACAATGCAAGCTTGCCTCTGCCTGATCCTTCTCTGTGGCCCTATTTTTCACTCCCCAAAGCTATGAAAACACCTCCCAATCTCTCCTAAGCGGGACAAGGTCTTTGAGGCATCAGCTTGCTCTGACCCTCCTTTGCCTGGCAAAGCAATAAAGCTATTTCTTTTCCTTCACCCCCAACGCTGTCTCTGCATTTCTGTTCAGCACCAGTGAGCAGAGGCTGGGTTGCAGCAACAAATTCAATGTTTTTACAAGTTTTTATGACCTCAGGTCACTATAGAGCGATGCATGGCAGCGCCTTTGAAGCCTAAGGAGGGCAATTGAGGTAGAAACTAACCAACTGTTGAGGAAAGGACCTTTCTTTTATTAGGAAAGTTTCATCTAGATTGGGTATCTATTTTCAAACCAAGGATGCATTAAAGGATTGTCTAAATGTCTGTTATTTCTGCAGAGAAGGGAAAGTGAACTTTCTAAAATGAAAGTCTGGTTATGGCTCTTCCTGGATCACTGGAAATCTTTTTGTGAATTCTCTTTTTCCTCCCAAGTGGCTTCCCCGACACGTGCAAGCTTACGTGTGCAGGAACATGAGCACACACACACACGCACAGACACACACACGGAAATGCAGGCGTGGAGAAACCAGATGCAGAACACTCGGAAACCGGGCACACACAGCTGTGGAAAGACACAGACATGGGAAAATGCGGATGTGGAAACAGGCAGACACAGGAAACAAACACTCCCCTGGAAACACGCAGACAAGGAAACCGAGACCCACAGGCACGGATACAAGCCGACGTGGAGACACAAAAGTGCGCAGAGACACAGACACAAGAAACAGGGGATGCGGAAACACGCAGGTGTAGGAAACACACCAACAGAAAGACACACGGATGTGGAAACGTGTGGACATGGTAGTGAGGCAGAATTGTAACTCAGGTGCTCAGTGGAGGAGCAGGGGCCGTGCCGCATTCTTTGACGCGGCTGTTGATGAACATTTGTGCCTTAAGGGCTCCAGGGAGTAACATCCCCAAAGGCCTGGCTTGCTAGAGGGAGGGTACCTACGCCAGATGGACATTAATCCCTAATCCCCTGTGACTCAGTTAACGGGAAGGAAAAGGCAAAGAAACCATGAGACTTATAAGACATTTCCATCCCTAAAACCCTTATTGGACAAGGACTGGCATAGGTAAGTGGGCAAGGCCAGTGGGAGAAAACCACATCTTTCCGGACCGTATGCTGGTACCCCCATCTTTAAGGGATTAAAAACCCCGATAAGATAATAGCGAAGGGGGGCTCTTCTTCCCCCTCCCAGCTGTCCTGGGAACTGTTTGCTTTCCTGTGATAAAGACTTTGCTTGCTCGCTGCCTGTGTGTTTGCAACGTCCATTCTTCGGCTCTGAGAACAAGAACGTGGATTCCAGTAGCATCTTCCTGGCATCAGTAACACTCAGAGCTGGCAGTACACAAACACGGCAACAGGTAAATGCAGAAGCAGGCAGATACAGCAGCCGAAACAAGACTTTGACCAAGCCCTGCCTTCCAGCTCACGATCTGCCAAGGTGTTTGATATCGTCTACACTCCATTTTATTCTAGTGCCTTTTCTTTGACCCTCAGTCTTGCTCTGACCTAATAACTTCTTTTCGTGACTCCCCCTGGGTCATGACAAGTGGCTGAAAAACACAGATGCGCAGGGTAAAGCCCGAACTTTTCACATGGTAGCCTCTCTCTTTCACAGGTTGACCCAAACTGTCTTTCCTACAAAAACTCCCCCCCCACCCCACCCCCAGAACGTCTGCTCCGCAAACCCACGTCCTGCTTTGGTCCCCCCCTCCGAAGGTCTAGCAGGCCACAGGGAGTGAGCAGAGTGCAGACCGCGTGGGCTGCAGTCTCCACGTCTCCAGCAAGGGATTAAAGGAGCTTGCTTGTCCCCCATGGATTATTTTCATGACCACACAGTCCTCCTTAAACCCCACAGCCAGGGACCTTGCCTTTTTTTATCTTGTAACATCAGTGCCTGACACGAGAGCTGCCACAGAATTCCAACAACAGGATCCAACCTTGTGATTGTGAAGATCAGGATATAGTTGGAAGCCTCGGCAAGAAATTCTGAAAACACCCTGTGATTCACCATATCTCATTCCTTCCCATGCGCTGGCCTCGGTCAAGGGTGTCAACGTGATAATTGCATGAATAAGCCACCTCATTATTCTGAAGCAGCAAGGGCGAGCATGTGGCCGGACGTGGGGCCAAGTACTGACGGTTTCAGCATGTTATTAGGTGGTTCAGCAACATCAAGGCCCTTGTAGCTTGGCTTGGCGCTTGCTCCATCCTCTATCCCCTCTTTCCTGAGGGCTCACGCCCCTGCCTTTGCACACACTGATGAATCCATGGCAAAGGTATGTACCTACCCCTTTGTTTTCATGGCCAACTCTTGCTTACATTTCAGGGTCCAAAACACTGATGTTTCCTTGTCAAGAGGCTGAGTTCCTGAAATGGAGAAGACAGTCCATTCGCTCTAACAGGTCAGCCTCCCCCGGCTGAGGAGATAGGCAAAACCCCTGGGCCTGTGCCCTGAGGGTTGGGACGAAACTAGGGTCAAAGGTGAGGGGGTTTGGCAGAGGGAGGGGTCAGGCTGTATTTCACAGGAAAGTGTGAGGAGGCAGTTGAAAAGGATATGGCTGCACAAGGAACGGAGCCACGGCGATGACACGGCCGATGACATCCTGCGACTTGGAGACACGCAGCCCATCTTCCCGTTTGGGAAGCTGGTTGGCTGGGCTGCCAGCCTGGCAAAATCAGACGGTGAAGGAGCTCTAGGGCCTCGCTCGGGTCCATGCGCTTGGATGGTACTGATGGGGGGTGGCCTGGGGCGCTGAACCGGCTTCACCAAGGGGAACAACCCAACGAGCAGGTTTACAATGGAGAAGGATAATCGGGTTTCATTTCAAGGAAATGTTGGTCTTCTTTACCTTATTTCTTCCCACTCTTTCCTTATCCTCGTCACCTTTGAGCAAAATGTTAAAACAATTACAGTCACTGGCTATCTGTCCTTCATTTTCACCAGGAAGTGTTGAGTTTGCTGTCGTGTATTCAGTGAGATGGATAAGATACATCCCTGTGGCTCCCAGGAAGGCACTCTGTTTGGAGTTTGGCCTCCAAACAATGATTCAAGTACAGCGTGAGGGCTGATGAGTGCATCCATGTACTCCACGCAGCATCCTTTCCGCACGAACACGACGGACCTGCTTCATCAGCACATGGTTATCATTCCAGGAAACTCTTACTCAGAAAGATTCGTGCTGCAGATGAGTTTATTGTCCATTCCAAAAGCTTCCTGGAAGATCTCTCTGAAGTTCAAGCATTTTCTGACAGTGTTGATCTGAGACACTTTGAACCGCTTCTGGAAAACTCCACTTCCCGCTGTGCCCACCCACCCCAAACCAGCTTGTCCTGACCTTTAACGAATCTGCCAAACTCCTTCATGCAAAGACCCATCTTGCCCTAGATCTTAAAGTCTCAATGAATAGCCGAACCTTGGAGTTCCGCTGTGGTGTAGTGGGTTAAGAACCCGCCTGCAGTGCCTGGGGTTGCTGCTGGGCACGCGGGTTTGATCCCCAGCCAGACGTGGTGGTTAAAGGATCCAGCAGTATGTTGTAGGCTGCATCTGTGGCTTGGATACAATCCCTGGCCCAGAACCATCCATATGCCAAGGATAGGGCCATAAAATTAAATACACAAGTAAATAAATAAATATCACAACTTCACCCATCTCTGCAGTGCCCTCAAGACCCAGCTGAGGGGAGTATTCCTTTCCACAGTAAGGGATAAATAAACTTAGGTTTGTCTTACGCACAGCTGTGGCGATGACAGTTTAGAGAGCCTGAATTGAGCAGGGCGCTGAGTATAATTCGCAGGCTTCTTGCTCTCAGTGTAGAAATGGGGGTGCATTAGCACCCACAGAGTGAGTGCCGGAGCCCCCAGGGATAGTCAGTGAATGAGGACTGCCTTTTCCATTGAGGAGCACAAAGCCTTCTTTGGGAAGGAGCTACGTAGACCACAGTTGTGATGTGTGTGTGTGTCATAGCAGTTGTCTAGAGGGGAGAAAAGCAAGCTTTGGGATGCAGGGGGTAGGAAGGCTAAGCCAAATGCTATTAGCCTCATTTTAACAGAAGAGGAGAGGAGAAATGCCTGCAGAGTGAAAGCGGGACTGAGGCCTGGCTGCCTGCATTCCTTGGAATAAGCAGCCCCTGGGTCATGGGTGGGAGGAGGGGGCGGTGGATCTGCCATTGCGAGGCTCCTGTGCTTTGATGTAGAGACTCCAGCTCCCCAGTGGGACCCCTGTCAGGGGGAGCTGCCCAGGAGCAGGCTCTCTGGTCTCAGCAGGGCCTTGGCTAATGCTGCCGGGAGAAAGGGGTGGAATTAGCCACCCTGGGCTGCCCCTCTGCACCATTCTGGAGGCTACTGAGGCTAAATCTCCACCAGAGAAGAACTTCTGATAGGGACAGAGTAGACACGGGTCGTTGTAGGAGTCCCAGTCAAGGACCACAGATAACGAGGAAAACTTCGGGACACTGGGAGACAGCTGTCAAAAAAGCCATCAGCACGAGGCAGCTTTGCTTCACTAGTGGCGCCTTGAGAATTGCCCCAGGTCGTTGGGTGGGGGGTGGGATGAGGTCTGTTTTCAGATTCAGACCAAGGGCCAGAGTTTGCGGACCGCCCTTCTGCGGATTTGAATACACACCTTAAGGGAAACTAAGGGGGAGCTGCTCCTCCCAGAAAGGGAGAGGCGGGCTTTTCCAACCCCTCCTCCCCTTGGATGATAAAACTCTAGCCCACGGGATGCTCAGGGCAGAGCCTCCTCGCCTGTCCGCTTGCAGGTCTCACAAGCACCCTATCTTAATAAAGTCTATTTCTTGCCCATCACCTTGTCTCTCGCTGAACTCCTTCAGCACGGAGACATGACGAACCTGAACCTCAGTGAGTCCAGACACAGGGTGAGTGATTCTAATTTCAAACCTTGGGTTCGAGTCCCAATCTGGGTTTAGGCTGGGTTCGTGTCCGGGCACGTGGGTTCAGGTCCCAATCTGGGTTCTGGCTGAGTTCAGGGCATTAATATTGTCAGTTTCACTTTCAGGAAGCTTCCTGCAAACCAAAGTCCCAGTCCTTATCCAAGGACTTGAAGAACAGAAAGGCAATCCGGGTACCTAAAGGGGAGGGGAGTTCATGGGTCTCTCCTGCTCCCCTGGGAACACGGCCCCTGCCTGGCATTTCTCTGTCCAGCCACCCCTTACTGCAGCTTCTCTGAGCCGTGGGACTGTGGGCCACTGAGGCTTTGTTCCTCTGCCATTGATACACTTTTTCAGAGAAATTTGATTTCATTATCTCCACCATTTCTCATTCTCTGAAAAATAACCAGAGATGCCCAAAAAAGGAGTTTGGCTGACTGATAGAGTGAAGGAGTGTGGGAGAAAAAAACAAACACTTATCTGATAAAGTCGAAACACCTTGGCAGGCAGGGGATGGGAAAGGCTGAAAATCATTGCGCTGGAACCATTTATGCCATATTTCTTTCTCTCTCTCTCTCTCTCTCTTTTTTTTTTTTTTAAGGGCCATACCCATGGCATTCGGAGCTTCCCAAGCTAAGGGGTGAATCAGCTACAACTGCCAGCCTACACCACAGCCACAGCAACCCAGATCCAAGCCACATCTGTGACCTGCACCATGGCTCACAATGCCAGATCCTTAAAGCACTGAGCAAGGCCAGGGATCGAACCTACATCCTCATGGATACGAGTCAAGATTCACTTCCACTGAGCCTTGCCAGGACCTGCCATGTCTTTCTTTCTTTCCTTCTTTTTTTTTTTCCCATTTTTGGCCATCCCCCTACATGTGGATTCCCAGGCCAGGGATCATATCTGAGCTTCAGCTGCGACCTATGTCACAACTACAGCAACACTGGATCCTTTAACCCACTGTGCTGGGGGCTGACCAGGCTGGGGATGGATCCTGCATCCTGGCACTGGAGAGAAGCTCCAGATCCTGCTGCACTTAAGCCATTTCTGAAGCAGATGGGTTGTCTACAGGGAAGGCTATGAGAAACTGAGACAAGCTGTGTCATTATTGCCATGCAGCTGAGTATAAAGCCCTTGGTGGATCCAAGGGAACATGACCAAGTGCCAAGGATACCATAATTAGGCACCAGTATCTGGAGACGTCGGCACCAAAAAGAAACATATTCCTCGATCCCACAGGCTATGCAAAGACTCAACAGATAAGCTTACTCATTCAACAGCAAACACGTGTTGCGTCTATAACTGTATCTCCCGAAGGTTGCCTTGGTTACTGGGGATGCCAAATTGCAGAAGGCATGGCCTCTGCCCTCTGGAACCTCCTGGACTGCTCAGAGATGGAAGAAATATATGTGAAACATTATTGTTTGACTTCCTCATCTCCACGGACCTCTCCTCTGTTCCTTGTTATAATCCCCAACTTTGTAAGGGTAATGAACTTTATTTTGCAAATTAGAAGATCACATCCCAGTTTCGTCCCATAAATTGCCAATGACGCAGAGCTCTCCCTTGAAGGCGTAGACTTCCAACTCGTCCTAGCATGTCTCCTCCTTCCCTTGGAGGGAAAGGGCTCCCTCCTACACATGAAAGCTCAAGAGTTAACAGTACAGCGCACTTAGAATCATGGGTGCGAACATTGGGGCGGATCATCTGCCTGGGGTCCTGGCCACCCAGTGGAGAGAGACCCATGTGGGAGCTGGGGACATGGTCCACAGCAGACCTTGTCAGGAGACAAGGTCACTCAAGACAGGGACCTGATCCTCACAGAAAGCCAGTCAGCGGATAGAAACTCACTGTTGTGATGCAAAGTCCTGATAGGATTGGTCACAACTGATGAAAGAATTTTGAGAACTTTAGCTAGAATAATTGAGAGCAGGCTGGAAAGTGGAGAGTATGTAGAGAAGGCAGCAGTTGAAAGCTGAGGCTTCGGTCAGTTCAGTTCGATTTGGGGCTACTGATTCCTTTTGGTTGTGGCGGCTGCTTGACACCTTGGCCCAGTCAACCTCTGAAAGCAACTCTGGGAGTTCCCGTCATGCTCAGCAGAAACAAATCTGACTAGTATCCATGAGGACGCAGGTTCAATCCCTGGCCTCACTCAGTAGGTGCAGGATCCAGTATTGCCAGGAGCTCTGGTGCAGGTGGAGGACGCAGCTTGGATCTGGCGTTGGCTGTGGCTGTGCCGTAGGCTCTGATTCGACCCCTAGCGTGAGAAACTCCATATGCCGCAGGTGTGGCCCTAAAAAGACAATGAATGAATAAATAAATAATAAAAACAACTCTGTACATTGGGCTGAACTGGGAGATACATCAGTAGAACATCTTAAACAGACATCACTAAGACTCTCTTTGAAAATATCCGGTGCTGAAAAACTCACTTGATCCAAGGCAACGCATCCCATGTTCTTAACAATTAACCATTGCAATGATCACTTGTTTCTTTTTATTGAAGTATTTACAATATTCACAATATTGTGCTAGTTTCAAGTGTACAACAAAGCGATTCAGTTACATATAGATATATTTTTCTAATATTTTCCATTATAGTTTGTTTCAAGATTTTGAATATCATTTCCATGTAATTATTACATTTTTTAATCACTTGTATTTGGGACTAAGAAAGAGTGAAAAGAAATGTGTTAGGACTTAATAAATACCCAAGTATATTGTTACTCCAACACTCGGAATGGAGTTACGTGGGATTTTATATGCTTTTCAAATGTACTGAAACCTCCTAATAATTTCCAGTTTTTCCAATTAGAGGCCTTGTGCCAGGAATAAGTCAGTAATACCTCAACGTTCCCATTGTATATTCTACCCTGCCCATAGAAATTGCCTTTAAAAGTTAGAGAGCCAGGTAAAAGACAAGCCCTCAGTCATTGGCTCCATATTTGCAGGAACCCAAGGGGTGACACAATGATTTATGGTCTGACAAAGCAGCAAAGTGTCTGCACAGAAAGAAGCAGAAATATTAATAACCATAAAGAGGAAATGCATACCTCCAACACTTCAAAGCCTTTTTTTTTCTTTTTATCTACTCTCCCATCAAGCCTAACAGTGATTGAACAGGATGCAATCACTGTTCCTTTTTCACAAATCCACCTGGGTAGTGTTTGAATGAAGAAAGATCCGGTGTTTTGTCCTCGGTGGGTGGCTAGCTCATGGGTTGCAACAGCACTTTTGCATAAATTGTTAATTTCAAGTCAAAGTAACCCTGTAGAATCTGTATTCTTATCCCAAATTTACAAACCAGGAAAATGAGCCTGCCATTGGCTCACACACGAATGGCAGGGAAACTGCTGTTCTTTGGGGAAGGAGAGTGGTGGCTGTTACTGCAGGTTCTAAAAATGTTCCCAAGTTTGAGCTTCTGGAACTGGGATGCAAGACCAAAGAAGTACATTTGCTTGTAGCTGGGATATAGGATTCTAAAATCAACACTCTGGGTTAAAAATCTGGTTGTACTGTGTTAATCATTTTCTTTATGGTCCAATTTCATCATCTGAAAAATGGGGATTATTCTAATCACTTATTGCACAGTATGTTTGAAGATTTAAAAGTATGACCAAGCAGCAAAAGAATGGAAAGGATTATTTCAGGAGTTTGTATCTGGTCTTTGGCACTCTCACTGAGTGTATTAGCATTACTGAGACTATTTATTTTTCCTCCTGTCCAGAGTGGTATTAGAGACTGACCCCAGGAACAGAGAACTGCCAGTGGAAGAGTCTACAGTGAGTCCTGAAGTGACTGGAACTGGCAGAGAGAGGAGGGTAAACCAGATGTCAGAATCTAGGCGACAGCACCAAGCTATGGAAATGCATATGCAGATACATGGACTGGGAGTCCTTGCCCTTCTCCAGCTCCCACCCAGCCTTCCACATCTGGCCATTCCCTTCATTGGCTTCCCACCCTATACCTATGATGCCTTTCTATCACCCAGGTTCAAATGAGAAGGGAATTCAGAAAGGCCTTGGAAGACAAGGCAGTGGATCCTTGTAGGGAATCAGGGAGAGAAGGGGAAGGACTTTCCTGGAGAAACTGAATAGGAAACAAAGATCGGACAAAGTGTTCAATTGGATGGAGAGATTTGGGAAGCTTGAGAAAAGAAGAGGAGATACAAGCAAGGCTGTGCAAAGCAGACTTGGGTTTGGTGGTGTTGCCCCACCAGCCCCTTCTGGGGTCTCCTCTCGTAGGACTCACACAGGACACATGGTCCCCGGGGAGAAGGACACAAGTCTCTTCTCCTCTTTCTCCTGCCCTCCTGGGCCCGTCAGTGGAGCTGGAGGTGGAAAGATGAAAAGGAATTACAAAAATCCTCTCTCTATATATGTATCTATATCTATCTATCTATCTATCTATCTATCTATCTATATCTATCTATCTATCTATCTATCTATCTATCTATCTATATCCATCCATCTATCTATCTAGAGAGAGAGGGAGGATGTCCCCCATCCTTTTGGGAGCACTGTTTTATGTCTGGACATGAGTCCAGTCCAGGGCCATGGTGCAACTTTGACTCACTCACATCAGGTTCTCATTCTGGCTCCAATAAATGCTACTTTCAAAAAAATGGACCTCAGTTTTATCACCAATAAAAATGGATTGTGATCCATGTGTCTTCCTAGGTTATGGGAGGAATAAATTAATTATTCATGTGGACACTATAACTCAGAATATGGTTTTCATAATGCTTCATAAATGATAGATCCTGTTCTTTGATACAGCTTAAGCCATAACCAAACAGAACACATAATAGTCAACAGGGCCGCAATAAACATTTCTCAGAGAAAAGAAGAAACAAAAGAAAAATGAACAAA
This sequence comes from Phacochoerus africanus, assembly GCF_016906955.1. Lineage (NCBI taxonomy): Eukaryota > Metazoa > Chordata > Mammalia > Artiodactyla > Suidae > Phacochoerus > Phacochoerus africanus. The sequence goes on along the minus strand of NC_062559.1, from coordinate 49,437,616 downwards.
GAAGCATGTCTATTCGGTCTTAAACAGAGGCACAACCTAGGGATGACACTCTTGGGGAAGAATATAAGCCATGAATAAAACAAAATGCCAAGAACCTATTTTTATTGGGAGTATGGGAGGCCAGCCAAAAGAACAGTTGCGTTAGTCTCCTCACGCTGCCATCACAAAATGCCATAAACTTGTGGCTTAAAAAACAGAAGTCTGTTCTTACAGTTCTGGAGGCTGGTGAAATCCAGTTCAAGGTGCCAATCAACTGGGTTACTGGCGAGCATTTTCTCCCCAGCTTGCAGATGGCCACTTTCTTACTGTGTCCTCATCTGGTGGGGAGAGAAGGAGCGAGAGCAAGCTCTCTTGGTGTCTCTTCTTATATAGACACAAATTCCACCAAATGAGGCCCCCACGCCTTTGAGTACCTGTAACCAAATCACATCCTAAAGGCCCCCCTCCAGATAAAGTCACTCCGGGGGTCAGGGCATCAAAATAGGAACTTGGGGGACAGGGGCAGAGGGCACAATTCAATCTATAGCCTCAAGGTTTGCAAGAGCCATTGGGTAAATGCCTCTGTTAGCATCGTGCTGGCCTCCCCAAAGCAAGATTTAAAGAAGCATCTGAAGTCTGTGATGAGATATGGGATAAAATAGATAAAAAGAGAAAGGTCAGACTTGAGACAGCTTAATCTAGGTAAATAAAATTACAGGAAAATATGTTTTAAAGGATTTAAAATTCAAACTTAAAAGAAAGCAGAGTTCTGGAGTTCCCGTTGTGGCTCAACAGAAACAAACCCAACTAGGATCCATGAGGACTCGGGTTCCATCCCTGGCCTCACTCAGTGGGTTAAGGATGTGGCGGTGCTGTGAGCTGTGGTGTAGGTCACAGACAAGGCTCAGATCCTGCGTTGTTGTGGCTCTGATGTAGGCTGGCAGCTGTAGCTCCATTCCGACCCCTGGCCTGGGAACCTCCATATGCCACGGGTGTGGCCCTAAAAAGCAAAGGGAAAAAAAAAGAAGGCAAAGATCTTATTGTTGTTGTTGCTTTTACTCCATTCAAAAGTCAGAGCCACAGTCACCTTCCAGCCACCTGGACAGGCGGGCTTCCTTGCATAGGCATGAGAAAACCGGCCTCAAAGACTCATTGTAGGGACTTCACCAGCCCCCTACCCCAGCCCTGACCTTGGAAGACAAACATTTCCAGCCCATAAATCTTGGTGAGGCCAGGGCCAACCCATCCTTGTACTGAATCTCTCATTTTCAGAAAATCTACTGTTTTGATGTAATCATCAAAGGCGAATGGAAAAGAATAATATTATTCCATAGTTTCAAGCAAAGAAAAGGACATCTGGAATTAACTTTGAATGAGAACGATAGTGACCTCATAGACAACATGTAGAAAAAAACGGAGTGAAGCCCACAGGCAGCTTTCAGTGTCAGGGACGGAAGACTTGGGCGATTTTAATCATTGAGATGCAAAACAGAAACTTTGCCTGAAGACTAGGCTTTTGGTTTATCTGTATATTCTGATTTGTACGAACTTGTTTCAGTTTTAAAGGAAAGTAGGTTGGAAAGTTAAAAAAAGGTGGGGGGGGAGGGTGCTTTAGGATCAGACGAACACAGGTCAAATCCCAGTTTTTCCCTAAAGCAAGCTGGGTGGTATGACGCATAACTCAAAATGTGACCCCTAGTATAGGTTGCCAGATGAAATTCAGGACTCTGGGTAAATTTAAACCTCAGAACAAAAAAACACTATCTTCGTATAAGTATGTCCCCAATATATCACGGGACATTCTTACATTACAAAGTGATCTGTTGTTTATCTGAAAGTCAAATTTCAGTTGGCACTGTGTATTTGTTTGTACAGCCTGGCCCAAGGCGTCCTCTTCAGCAGCAGGGGTAAGCACACCCACCTGCACGGTTATGTGGGGTTCGTGACGACAGAGGCAAAGCACTTTGCACTAGGCTGGGCGCTTAGGAAATACGCCAAGCAGTAAACTGCTATTATTTTTTCCTTTAATATCTTCAGGAATGAGGACCATGTGTTATACTGTGAGATCTTCCCATTGCCTTGGAGGCTGTATTTGATTACATTTCTACTAAAATTTGAAGTAAAATCAGGGACAATTTTTTAATAAGAAAACTTACTCAGGAGTTCCCGTCGTGGCTCAGTGGCTAAGGAATCTGATTAGGCACCATGTGGTTGCAGGTTCGATCCCTGGTCTCACTCAGTAGGTTGGCGATCCACTGTTGCCATGAGCTGTGGCGTAGGTTGTAGATGCGGCTCGGATCCCAAGTTGCTGTGGCTCTGGAGTAGGCCGGCAGCTGTCGCTCTGATTAGACTCCTAGCCTGGGAACCTTCATATGCCACAGAAGCAGCCCTAGAAATGGCAAAAAGACCAAAAAAAAAAAAAGAAAAAAAGAAAAAAAGAAAAGAAAACTTACTGAAAAGTACTGAAAAGTGGGTTGGGTGCTGTCACAGGAGCTCGTTTGTACGATGGGCGATGCCATTTGATGTTCCCTGTCTCTGCCGCATCTTTCTCCGTTTCCGTCCGCCCTCTCTCTCCCTTGAGAACTGGAGTATCCCGTTCAGAGGAGGCGCTCAGCTCACCACGCTCTCTTGGGTGGTCTGGGCTTCCGGGAGGCAGCCCGCAGGCTCGTGGTCAACCACCTGGTCCCAGGGGTCTGACACACCCCAGGCTCACAAACTGAAACCGACTCCAGGTCGGGTCCTTTCCTTCCTGTCATCCCAGGAACCTGGGGTAAGGAGACCCCATTTCGGAGGAAACAAATCTGACTAGTGTTCATGAGGATGTGTGTTTAAACCCCGGCCTCATTCAGTGGGTTAAGGACCCGGCGCTGCCGTGAGCTGTGGGGTATGTCGCAGACGCTGCTCGGATCCCGCGTTGCTGTGGCTGTGGTGTAGGCGGGCAGCTACAGCTCTGATTCAACCCCTAGTCTGGGAACTTCCATGTGCCGTGGGTGCAGCCCTAAAAGGCAAAATAAATACATAAATAATGAGACGTGTCACATATACTCAATGTATGTTACATATATATTTTCCCTCTTGTACCAACAGACCTGGATTGGTCACAAGGGTGCTAAAGCCTCCTGCATCCTGGCCCTGTCCTGAACATCTGCACATGTGAATAGGCGTATCCTCCATGTATTTTTATTTATTTATTTATTTGTGCATTTTAGGGCCACATGTGCAGTATATGGAGGTTCCCAGGCTAGGGGTGGAATCAGAGCTGCAGCCACAGGCCTGCACCACAGCCACAGCAACATGGAATCCGAGCGGCATCTGGGACCTACACCACAGGTCATGGCAGCAAGATCCTTAACCCACTGAGTGAGGCCAGGGATCGAACCTGCGTCCTCATGGATGCTAGTTGGTTCATTATCACTAAGCCACCATGGGGACTCCACGTATCATTCACTTATTATCGCGTGCTTAAGAAAATGAAGAGCTGGAAGAGTAAACACATGGTGTCCCAGCACGTGCCGGCCACAACCGCGCAATCAGAGACTGCGCGCATGTGCGCTCTCCAACAGGATGCCCCTAGAACTTCAAGATGCTGTTTCAATGGAAGAAAAGTGGACCACCTCAAAAGCGCTTGATTTAGGATGTTTAGCCCCCAATCAGGGTCTCCTTACCCCAGGTTCCTGGGATGACAGGAAGGAAAGGACCCGACCTGGAGTCGGTTTCAGTTTGTGAGCCTGGGGTGTGTCAGACCCCTGGGACCAGGTGGTTGACCACGAGCCTGCCTCCTGGAAGCCCAGACCACCCAAGAGAGCGTGGTGAGCTGAGCGCCTCCTCTGAACGGGATACTCCAGTTCTCAAGGGAGAGAGAGGGCGGAAGGAAACGGAGAAAGATGCGGCAGATACAGGGAACGTCAAATGGCATCGCCCATCGTACAAATGAGCTCCTGTGACAGCACCCAACCCGCTGTGGAGTTGAGTTCTGCTCGCCCCATGGTAGGCACATCACGTTTGCAGGGAAGAAGGAAAACGGGCAGGTGCATGTTAAGACCCAGGTCCTGAGAGTCGCCCGACTCTAACTCTTGATCTGCGCATCTTGTGGGCTGACGACAAACTAAGGGATTTCAGAACCGGGAAGCGATGCACCCGGGGCACCTGGCCAGGTGGGGGCGGGGCTGGGCTTGGACGCTGGCTCTCCTGCTTCCCAGACCTGGGCTCTTTCCTCTGCCTGCCCCCGCTCCACCCCCGTATGTCCAGTTTGTCCTGAGACACCACTGCAGAGGAGGTCCCTGTGTAAGCAAATGAAAGCTCACTGGATGACATCGGTGTAAATTCTTCTGGATGCTGCACTCAACTAGGGAGCCTCTGAATGGGCTTCTTTTCACAGCGGTGAAAATTTCTTCTTCTCAAAATTACAGTAGCTGAGGTACTGTCCTGGCCTCTGTCAGCATCTATCATTTGAAATTTTTTTCTAGAATATTCTATGACAATAATCAGGCCATGTTATCTATTTTGACCAGAAGATTTTCAAAATGTTTTTCCAATAAAAGCTGTTGTAGGCAAGGCTTCCTTAGGAGGTGTCCTGGGTGAGGAGAGCACTTGGAATCCAAAAGGGTGTCAAGGAGCCCAGTGCTTTCTGAATACTGAACACAGGACCATTCTCTACTGATGGGCGTTTGGATTATTCCTGAGGCTTATTTTTTTTATATAAAGTTTTATGGAAGTATAGCTGATTGAGAAGATTGTGATACTTCCTGCTGTACAACAAGGTGACTCAGTTATACATACACACACATCCGTTCCCTTTCAGATTCCCTTCCCACACAGATGATCACAGAGATTGGGCAGGGTTCTCTGTGCTACACACCAGGTCCCCGCTGGCCCATCATTCCGCATACCTCATATCCCACTCCCAAACCCCCATCCCTGCCTCCCATCCCTGCACCTGTCCCCCTTGGTAACCATACGTTTGTCCTCTGTTAGCCTGTTTCTGCTCTGCAAGTAAGTTCTTTTACTAGCCATAAAAAGAATGAAATAATACCATTTGCAGCAACACGGCTGGACGTAGAGAGTATCACACCAAGTGAAGTTAGACCTTGAAAGTCTAACTTAATAGGATATCACTTAATGGGGAGTTCAAGATTAACGGTTTACAGATAATGTCACACACCATCAGTGCTACTGTGAACGCAAGCGGAAGTGCCTGGCTGAGGGATGTGCCCTTCAGACTTATGGATGCTTCTAACTTGCTCTCCAAAGCTGTCCCTACTTAATGGGCTCTTGAGCAAGCAGAATATCTGCCCGTATCTTCAGCAACATGTGGTATGACCACACTTGTATTTTTGCCAATGTGATCGTGAGGAGAGATTTCGCAAAACTAGCTGAGTTTCCATGACCCTCTGATTCCTGGAGACTGGAGAATCTTTGAGATGTTTGTGAGTCATTCAGAATTCCTCACGTGTGAACTTCTTATTCATGTCTTCACAATTTATCTGTGAGGTTGTTTGTTTGTTGTTCAATTAATTTCTATGAGTTACTTTAATATTCTGGATACTGATCGGTTGACTATATATGCTATAAATATCTTTGCTACTTTTTACTTTCTTTACAGAATCTTTCTCAAAAAGAAGTATTAGTTTTTGATCTAGGCCCATTTAGCCTTTTCTTTCCTTTTTGGCTGCTCCTGGGGGCCAGGGATAGAACCTGCACAACAGCAGTGACAACGCTGGATCCTTAACCTGCTGAGCCATAAGGGAACTCCTTTCCTCTTTCTTTATGACGTATACTTTTTATACTTTGTCTAAGGCATCCTTTCCTTTACAGGAGATCATAAAATATATTTCTATATGTTCTATGAAAACTTTTAGTGTGATAACATATGTATATATTTACTGTTATATTTATTTTATGTACATATAATAAATAATACCTATAATGTATAAACAATGCACACATATGTATACATACAATCTCTTTTTCTAGGTTCTGTTTCACGTGTCAGTCTTTAAGTTAATCATATTATAGCCTCAAGGTTAACTTGACATATGTCACATTGAGTCCGCCTTCCTCGTTCGTCTTTTTCATAAATTTTGGTCTTTTCTTGGAATTCTACTCGGGTTCCAAGTGTGTTCTAGATGCATGTGTACTAATTCCTGTTGCTCCTTTGGAAATGTTTGGATCCCAGATGGATCAGCCTCAAGAAACATCTTTGTGACTTTGGCATTTCCCAAAGTTGAATAGAGACTATCTCAATATCAATTACAATATTCTGGAATGTCTTTAGTAACATATTATCAATTTTCCCTGTGATGTTTCTGCAAACATATTGTTACCTTGCTTCCTGGGTGCACCCACGGTTGTTTCCATTATAAGCGGTGCCTGTTCCCATTGCCCTACATGATCCTATGCCCAGTGATCCCGACAAACTTTTTTTTTTGTCTTTTTTTGCCATTTCTTGGGCCGCTCCCATTGCACATGGAGGTTCCCAGGCTAGGGGTCCAATCGGAGGTGTAGCTGCCGGCCTACGCCAGAGCCACAGCAACCCGGGATCCGAGCCGCGTCTACGACCTACACCACAGCTCATGGCAACGCTGGATCCTTAACCCACTGAGTGAGGCCAGGGAGCGAACCCACAACCTCATGGTTCCTAGTTGGATTCGTTAACCCCTGAGCCACGACTGGAACTCCCCAATGAACTTTTGACTCTTTTTTTTTTTTTTTTTTTTTAAGGCCCACACCCACAGTACACGGAGGGTCCCAGGCTGGGGTCCAATCGGAGCTGTAGCCGCCAGCCACAGCCACAGCCACGCCAGATCTGAGCCGTGCCTGCGACCTACACCACAGCTCATGTCAACATCGGGTCCTTAACCCACTGAGCAAGGCCAGGGATCGAACTCGTGTCCTCATGGCTGCTAGTCAGATTCATTTCCACTGAGCCACAACAGGAACTCTCTGATGAACTTTGGGGATTTAGTTTCGTTTCTTCTACTGTAAGTCAGGATAATAGCACCTACACCCTAGATTTACTGACCGTAAACCACAAAAATATGTATAAAGCCACAATGGTTGGCATACAATTAGCATGTGATGAGTAATACTCATTTCTCTTAATTCCTCTTTCCAGTCAATAAAGAAATAGCAAATCCTCAAACATTTTCATATTAACTCTCTTTGCATATTCTCTTCCTGCCTGGAAATCTTTTCATGACAGCAGGTCATCTCTTTTATCTACTGATAAGAGGCCCAGAAGGAGATCTGGCATTTGGGCCTTCCATAGATAAGGCTGGAGTAGGCAGCTGTCTTGTGCTGCAGCAGGTTAAGGATCCAGTGTTGTCACCGCAGTGGCTCAGGTCACAGCTGTGGTATGGGTTTGATCCCTGGCCTGGAAACGTCCACATGCAACAGGTGTGGACAAAAAAAAAAATTTTTTAAGGTGTAATAAAGGAATTAATGAATTAAAACATGTGGTGATAGAAAAAGCCATATTTTTCCAAAGTAGGGATCAAACGGAATTTGCTATTTTGACCAACTTACTTTTCATCCACTGTCTTTAGGCCCTGTTAGGGTTAAGCCATGTTGTCCTGAGGCAGATTCTCCTTCAGTGAAATAATCTATCCCAGCCACTCCTGTTTTACTTACTGGACCTTTCTTCCACGAGGCTCTGCCTCTCATTGCACACGTAGCATCTCTCTCCGGACCCTCCGGAGCCGTCCCGGGCACGGCCCCTGGACCACCTTCCACTCTCTGATGCATTCCTCACAGCGTTTCCCAGGCTGGACTCTTAACCCCTCAGGGTGTATCATCAACATTTCTCTTGGCATCGCTGAGCCTTCCAGGCTCAGAATGCTATTCTGTCTGACTCGAATACTTGGCACTTAAGCTCTAATATCTGCTGAGCATATGGGTGAACCAACGAGTTTCTGCATTTCGCGCTACACTTGGTTTCCTTCCCCAGCTCTGCCTTCTCGCGAGATTAAGACCCTCCAGTGACGCCCATCACCCAGGGGCCAGCTTCCGAGACCCTCTATTCTTTGTGCCCTGACGTAGCTCACAGCACGTACCCTGTGCCCACCCCCACCCCCACCCCCACCCCCACCCCGGCCTGTGATGTCCCCGAGGGCCCGTGACGTGTTTATTTTGCCTCAAAAACCCCTTCTGCTACTACAGCCCCTGGCAAATTATAGATGATCTGGAAATATTAAACGGAGCACTTCCTTAGGACAACAGGTTTCAAAGGAATTTCAGATGCAGTCTTGGAGGCAGTAAGGTAGGGGGCAGAGACCGGACTGCTCAGGAGCGAGAGGAGGAGCAGGGGAGGTGTTTTGGAGGCTCCTCGACACGGAGCATGGCTGACGACCGCAAATTACCATCCTCCTTCGGGGGAGGCCAACCCAGGCCCATGTGTGCATCTGGGAGCGATTCGACGCATGACACAGCGCCAGAAACTCAGCATTTATTTTTATTGTCCATCTGTTTTATGTACATTGTGAATGCACACATCTGTGTGTGTGTGGGGGGGGGGGAGAAACATTCTGGCCTCCAAATAATATTAAGCTTGGAAATAATTTTTGATACGTATACATAGCTTCAATGTCTCAACTTCAGGCAGTGCTTTTACATGTATTATATGTACCTGCCTCACAGCTATCTCCCCCAATAGAGCTACAAACATCTCTTAATTTATCTCTAAGTTGTCGTGGGTATGCAGATTTGACGTTATATTCCAATTCTTTTCAAGAATATTTTTCCTCGGAGTTCCCGTCGTGGCTCAGTGGTTAACGAAACTGACTAGGAACCAGAAGGTTGCAGGTTTGATCCCTGGCCTTGCTCAGTGGGCTAAGGATCTGGCGTGGCTGTGGCCGTGTAGGCCAGCGGCAAAAGCTCCAATTGGACCCCTAGCCTGGGAACCTCCATATGCCACAGGTGCGGCTCTAAAAAGACAAAAAAACCAAAAAACTTTTTCTTTTCTCTTTAGATATTCTTAAAGAGAAACCTATATTTTCATGGTTGGTGCTGGTCATTTCCTAGTTTTGTAAACTAGTACATTATACAAATGAATGAGACCCCATTCGTTTTCATGATCAAAATACTTTTACAAAAAAAGATCTGAATATTAACACCATAAAGTCCATTAATAGTAATTGTGTCCTTTATAATTTTTTAGCACAAAGAAGGAAACATGTGACAATGGAATCTTAAATTTACCAAAGTATTTTGCAAGGGATTTGATTATTTACAGGGTGTTTTTTGTTTTTCCTTAACTTGTAACAACAAAATAAATGTGGATGAACTTCAGAAGCCTTAGGCAACATCTATTGTTTCACGAGAAAAATCTGTGTGTACCGGAGCCCCGTGGCTCATCCCATGTGTAAATAATAACAACCAGTTATATTTGGAAATTGAAATGCTTCCATGTGTCATAGAGCTGGGGAACTTCCTCTGAAAATGGGAACCTAGACACATGACACCTTTTCCTATTCAAAATTGCTTCAGGAGTTCCTATCGTGGCTCAGTGGTTAACGAATCCGACTAGGAACCATGAGGTTGCAGGTTCGATCCCTGGCCTCGCTCAGTGGATTAAGGATCCTGCGTTGCCATGAGCTGTGGTGTAGATCGCAGACGCGGCTTGGATCCCGCTTTGCTGGGACTATGGCGTAGGCCGGCGGCTATAGCTCTGACTGGATCCCTAGCCTGGGAACCTCCATATGCCGCAGAAGCAGCCCTAGAAAAGGCAAAAAGACAAAAAATAAAATAAAATAAAATGTTCCTTTAAAAAAAAAATTGTTTCAGGTGGTTGAGGACAGAATTTTAAAGATGAATTATTTAACAGGTACACATTTAAAAATTGTCTAGGAAGGCCAAAAACGTCAGGAGAGTTTTTCTTCTTTCTCCTGTGTTTCGGGTATGTGTTGTGTCCCCAGGGAGCCTGCCGGGTTAGGCTGGGTTAGGCTGAAGCTCTTTTTCAGCCCCTGGGGGGATACATCTAAGTGTGTCGCCCTGTTCCTCACAAGAGGGCTTGGGAGTCGGTGTGCAGACCAACTGAAGCCAAATAAATGCATGACAATATTTTCCATGGCCTCTGGAAAAATTACTCTTTGGGTCTTTTCCCTTCCCTCCCCCACCCTCCCTTCCTCCCCGTCTCCCCCGACCTGTCCTCCGGTCCCCTTGCTTTTTCTCCTCCTCACCCCGCTTCCCCACGCCCTCTCCCCACATGCTGTCAAGCAGAGAGATGAGAAATCGAATGTGCGAATGGACGATGGCCAGACAGTACATATAAATAGAACTCTGACTCACGCCCTGCAGCAACCGGCCCAGGAAACCAACCTATCGTCCACAGGAACCAGCCTCGTTAGTCAGCCTGTTATCTGTGAGTCGGACTCGGAGGAAGGGTCCGTCTCTACTGACGATCTAGGAAGCTAAGTACTAACCCCCTTGGCCGTCAACCCCAGATGCCCGGACTGGATTATTAACTGATCATTTCCTAACTTGGGCCCTGACGTCCAGTTTAGGTCCACCTAGAGGCAGAGAAAGGCGCACCCCTAACCAATCACACGGGACACCCCACTTCTAGGAACCGCCCCAGCTTCCCCAGACCCTCCCTCAGGGCACCCCTGAGCCTTCTCTTTTTTCCCACTCTAAAGCCTTCCTGCAGAGTCTCGGCCAACACACAAAGGCTGGCGGTTGACGGCCTTGCTCTAGCAAAGCTCTGAACAAATGGCCTTTGCTAGTTCTCATGTGCTTGGTCTTTGTTTACCTGCACACATGTGACACGAAGCATATTTCCCATAGAGCTCAAGCCGAGTCAAGGCAAGACTCAGACAGAAGGCAGACCTTAAAGCGTCCCACGGAATCGAGACGGCAGCCCCTGGCTGGGCGCATCCTGAGGCATCGCTCTTAGATTCCCGACGAGTTAACTCGCAACTGTGTTTTATCACTTACTCCAATTTGCCTTGTGGTTTTTATCACTTGCTGCTCAACGTCGATAGAGAATTTTTTTTAAAATGTGTACGTGTATATATGTGTATATCTATATATACATGCATACAGATAAGTACACCTATATATACATGACTGAGTCATAGGTATATATGACTGAGGCTGTACAGCAGAAGCTGGCACAACTCTGAAATCATACTTTAATAAAAATAATAAAATTGGTCTTTAAATGTACTGACATAATCCACCCTGAAATGTCAAGCTGACTGAATGGGGGTGGGGCGGGGGGGGGGGGACAGGCTGGGGGCAGTAAGGACCTTGCCCCTCCCAGCGGGGGGAACAGACTGATGCATCGTACCATGTGCCAAAGTGCCGTTGCCTTTGGGGTCGGGGTGGGAGCAACTCTGGATGTTCATGTGAAATCACACTGCACCAGACAATTGGAGATGATCTTACTGGGGCGACTGCAGTAGGGAGAAGGGTCAACAATGAAAGACGGGGGCTTTAAGGCAGGCAAACAGGAGTCACCCTGAGGCTTAATCAGAGTCAGGAGGAAGGACAGAGATGGAGGACCAGGTAGGGGGTGTCCCCTTCTTTCTGGGAGCCCAGAGGCTCAGCTAAAATCAGTGTAGTCATTGACTTGTGGCCTTCTCCAAGATTCTTAAAAAAAAAAAAAAAAACAGAGCCAATTTTAGGCTGAAGAGGGTATATCCGAAGGCAAAAAGGAAAGAAAGACCGAAAAAAGACCCGCTTTGCCAGGGAATTCATTTTACAAGAAAGACAGAAAGTTGAGTAAGCAGCAGTCTTCCGGGGCTAGGACTATATGCCACTGGGGTCCTGAGGAACAATTTGTGTTAGGAGAACAGGAAGATTGGAGGTTTCGCAGGAGCTGGGATTGCACACAATCAAATCTGATCCCTCCCGGGCACCTCCTACTGGTCATCGTTTACTGCCAGAGACCACGGGGCCCTTTGAGAAAACAGGACTTAATTCTGATTCCAGGCTCTGTTGTAAAGCAATAGCAAGAAGGAAGTAGAGTCCATTGAACTTAATTCCAAGGGGGTAGGTGCTACTTCCAGTTGCCAAGAGACAAACATTCCCAGACTCCAGAGAGAGAGGGCTAGACTGGGTGTCCGGGTGACTAGAAGGGCATACAGAGCATTTGACGGCGCCACGTGGCCCAAGCCATCCCAGCTTTGCCGGTGCAACCACTGAGGCAAGGCCATTGTCAGTCCAGTGCACTGACCAGCAAGGTTAAGCTGTTGAGGTGAACTCAGGAGGGGCGTTGAACCCCTTGACAGAGCCTGATAGGCCTGGGGAGCCCTCCTAGGACAAAGCTGGGCCACTGAGGCCACAGGGCAGCAGAGGGTCTCAGAGAGACCAAAACTCCTGCCTCTTCTGCTCTGAGACGAGGAGAGGGCAGCAGTCGCTGACCGGAGTGGGCTGTTTCTCATGTTGTTTGACATTAGACTCTATTTTGCTGCTGCTGGTGGTTCTTTCAACAGCAGAACTTCTGGGTTTGCAGGTGGGGGGCTTCACACGGAGCTCTAACTGGGCAGAACCAGGTCTCATAAGCTGGATCACCAGCTTGGGTTTTTGGACGCCAAACCTGGATGAGACTTTGGGATTCTCTATCGGGCTAGAAAGTGAATGTGTTCCTGGGGAGAGGAACAATTTTAATGTGAAAAAAAAGAGAAGGAGCATGAATCCTGGATCCTAAGGAGCGGGCCACCCCACACCCAGCAGGCCGTGAAGTCTGGGCACTTCAGCCAGCAGATTCTGTTACTCTAACAGCCCCAGTTACAGGAGGCTGCACGTGGTCAGAGAAGGACAAGCCAAAGCCTCTCTCTGCTTGGATTTGCCCTGGAGACGGGGACTGTCCGGAAAAGGACACATAAAATAAAATAAATGATAAAATGTGATAATGAATGGGGAGGGAAAGTTTCCGCCTCTTCTGGGATTTTCTTTCTTTTCTTTTATGGCTGCACCTGCAGCGTATGAAAGTTCCAGGGCCAGGGATCAAATCCACATCTCCGCCAGCACCCTGAGCCACTGCATTCAGATGCTTAACCCACTGCACCTGCACCACATCAGGAAACCTCTTGGGAATTTTTTTTTTTTTCTCTGAAGAAATAAGAAGATGGCTTTTCTTCTGGAAGTTGTGTTGTGCAGATGTGGGCTCCGAAATGGCTGTGAGCATTTCACTGCCAGCCTAAGAATGATTCAGTAAAGATGGAAGCCCAGCGGGAGCAGAGCCGAGAGCCCTGGGACTGAGAACCCCACACCTGACCTGGGGACCCCTGCTTACGGGACACAACAAAACACATCGCCCTGGAACTGTTGAATTTGGATGTTTAATTCCTTGCAGCTCACATATCCTAAAATTCCATTCACTCACACTTCTACTTCCTTCGTATTTTGTTTCCTTGGCAAGTTTTAAGCTCTCTGAGGGCCATCGTGTTTATATATTTACATTCTGCACATTGCCAAGCCATGTGGGAAAGGGTTAGTTAATGGCCATTGCGTTGGCTCATGAGGTCAAGGGGTAATGTTTATGAAACAGCAAAAATGAATTTAATAAATTTATAAAATTGAATGTGGTGGTGTGCCTGAGCAGCTATAACAAATACCATAGACTGGGACACTGGGTGACACACACTTATTTCTCACAGTTGTGGAGGCTAGAAGTCAGGGTGGAGGTCAGGGTGCCAGCATGGTTAGGTTCTGTGAGCACTCTCTTCTGGGTTGCAGACTGCTGCTGACTTCTGCAACCTATGGTGGAAGACGCTAGGGAGCTCTGTGGAGTCTCTTTTTTAAAAGCCCTAATCCTATGGAGTTCCCTAGTGGCTCAGTGAGTTAAGGATCTGGCACTGTCACACTGTGGCTCTGGTTACTGCTGTGACATGGGTTCAGTCCCTGGTCGGGGAACTTCCTCATGCATGCCATGGGAATGGTGAACACCCCCCGAAAAAAAAAACTCAAAATAAAAAAACAAACAACAAAAAATCTATAGCACGAATCCCATCCCCGAGGACCCCACCCTGTGACCTCATCACTCTCAAAGGCCCCCACTTAATTCCATCCCAGTGGGCATTAGGATTTCAGTGTAAGAATTTGGAGGAGACACATTCAGACCAGAGCACTTAACATGAGTAAATGCAATATTATGGAATCTTTGCCTGACCATCAGAGCGGGAGACATTTAGCTGTTTATTTACTTATTTCTCTGACCATGGTACACAGCCCCTCAACGAGGCACCGGCTCAGTGACCATGGCATGAAGGATCCAAAGCGCTGGCAGCGTGCACACATGCGGTCTGCACAGTAGCCATACACCGTGGGCACTGCTATGATTTTCATTTGTCGTGAGAGGTTTTACACACGCTTCAGGGTCATAAGGTTAAAAAACAGAAAATTGGGGATGAAGACACAGGCCATCTGATTTCAGGGCACACCCCACTGCAGAGAGGAGACCCTCCTGATGTACTCACACCCACAAAGACTCACAAAGGCTTGGAATAATGACCTTTTGTTTAAAACTAATTTTGGAGTTCCCGCTGTGGCACCATGGATTAAGGATCTGGCATCACGGCGGCTACAGTGTAGGTCACAGCTGCAGTTCAGATTCAATCCCTGGGCCTGGGAACTTCCATAGGCCATGGGTGTAAAAAAAAAAAAAAAAAAGTTGGGGGGAGGCAGTTTTACGGGATTTCACTCTATTCTTATGACTTGCCCTTAAATAAAACTGCTACTGGGGAGTCACTGCTTCTAGACCCTCATGTCTGGTAGACCAAGGAAATGCCTGTGTGTGTATATAGCACTATGTGTACACATACCTCTATAGATATTTCTATATGTAAATCTCCTAGCTAGATCAAGCTAAACATGAATTTACATGCCATCTTTGACTCTGATTCTCCATCACATGATTCACTCTAGCCACCTTTGCTTACTTACCTAGGAATTCCCACTCCAGCAGTAAGAAACCTAGCCACAACATAGCTGCTCAGATCTTTGCCCATTTAAAAAAAATTTTTTTTTTGGTTATTTTATTGTTGAGGGTTTTTTTGGTTTTTTGGTTTTTTGGGTTTTTTTTTTAGGGCTACACACGCAGCCTAAGGATGTTCCCAAATTAGGGGTCCAATTGGAGCTGCAGCTGCCAGCCCATGTCACAGCCACAACAACACAGGATCTGAGCCGCGTCTGAGACCCATGCCACAGTTCACGGCAACATCAGATTTTTAACCCACTGAGCAAGGCCAAGGGGTCTCCTATATTGTCTTCAAAAAGTCTTACAGATCTTCATTTTACTTTTAAAGCTATGATCGATTTTGAGTTAGCATCTGCAAAATGTGTTGGGGGTGTGGCTAGACTGATTTTTTCCCACATGGATATCCAATTGTTCCAGCAATACTTTTTGAAAAGACTGTCATTTCTCCCCTGAATCACCTTTGTTCATTTGTCAGATATCGGCTGACCGTATATATAGTTCAGTGGGCCTATTTCTGAGCTCTCTGTTCTGTTCTATGAGGATCTGTGTATTTATTTTTTACCACGACCATGTTGATTTAATCAGTATGGCTTTATAGGAAGTCTTAAAATAAGATAATGAGAGTTCTAAAACCTTGTTCTTTATCTTCAGTGTAGTGTTGACTATTTGGGGATTTGTGCCTTCTCATATAATGATTAAGATCAGTTTTTCACTATTGATAAAATATATAAATATATTTATGAGATTTTAATTGAGATGACATTGACTCTGTAGACCAACGTGGAAGAAAGAAGTGCTATCTTAACAAAATTGATTCTTCCAACCAGAAACCCTGAGCTTTCCTCCATTTATTTATGTCTTCTCTGATTTCTTTCATCAGGTTTTAGTTTGCTGTATATAATTCCCGTACTTATTTTGTGAGATTTACATTAAGAGTTTTGTTTTTTTTTTTTTTTGATCATTTGGTGCTATTTGAT
This sequence comes from Phacochoerus africanus, assembly GCF_016906955.1. Taxonomy (NCBI): domain Eukaryota; kingdom Metazoa; phylum Chordata; class Mammalia; order Artiodactyla; family Suidae; genus Phacochoerus; species Phacochoerus africanus. Next base: position 49,421,743 of record NC_062559.1, on the reverse strand, counting down.
ATATTCTCTTTTTAATTTCAAATTCCTCGTATTCAATGCTGGTACATAGAAAAGCACTAAAAGCATTGCAAGCTCTTCACATGTCCCAGGGCGAGGCACGCCAACCGAGAATCTCCACAAAACTAAGTCCTAAGCCCTGTTAATACTATTTTAACACTTGGCTTTCCACTCACCAGTACAGGACTTGGTGCTTTTATAACATGAGTTTCTTTTGCTTTCACTATTATCCCTTCATTTATTGCTTAGCGACCACTGTCTTCACATCAAAGAGGTTACGATGTCTGGCAGACGAGCAATCAAAGTAAACATGCCACACAACTGAAAACAAAGTCAACTTTCTCAATAGCGTTCTTTATATGTCAATCGCTTCTTTGTAATACCTACTGCTAACATGAAAATGAAATCTAAAATTCGCTTGTATTTAAGCAGAATTGAATTGTCTTTGTATTTATAGATCGTCTCAGCATTGAAACCATATTTCAACTGCTCTTCCTTGAATAAATCCTAAAACCACTTGAAAAAATGTTATTATTTTTCCACAGCCAACATAATAACATAACAAAAAACATGAACATGGAAGAAATAAATCCAAAGAAAATGGTTAGAATTGCTTTTCCCACAGTTCGGGAGTTTGGGTTTTTTACGTTGGAGAATAGACAATGGGTAAGCAAAAAAAAAAACAAACTGTAAGAAATAACACAACCAAATTATTTGTTAAGCAACCAAACTGTGTGATATGTGTAGAATTTGGCATGAAGAGCATCCTAGGATGCTATCTGAGAGGCACACTCAAAAATATTAGTCTTGAACAGTTTCTAAACCAGAAGACCTTGTAAGATCACAGTAAGCAAAGCCCTACAGACAAAAGGCTTAATGTGCTTACACACTACTTCACACAGATATTCATGGCTACTAAGAAATGCAAGACGCATAACATCTAGCTGGGAAGATAAAACGTGTTCAATGAAAAGATACACTCCCTGGCTCGTCTCTTTCCTTCCTTGAACTTTGATTAGAATATATAAAGGATAAAAGGTCACAACTATTTAGTTTGCACACTCTTTTGTAATTTTAGCATGGAGGATTCTATAGTTAAAATTATAGACGTGTAAATTGTAAAAGGTAAATAATCAATAAGCAAAAACAATACTTTGGATAGAATGTAAATTAACAAAGTATCTTTGGAAAACAGTTTCACCTTCACTGTTAAATACAAACACGCGTGATTACAATGTTCCAGCAATTCCACTTCTAGTGAGTACACGCCCAAGGGAAAGGTATGCACATTTGTATCAGAAGACATATAAGCAATGGTAACCGAAAGGTGTTTTTATAAAAGCCCAATCCCAAATCAACCCAAAAGTCCATAGACATTTGTAGGATGGATAAAAGTATATATGCTTATGTATATCTCAATAGCATTTAGTTATGTAGGTGAACAGACTGCTTCTGTGTGGGGTAATTCAGATGAGACTCAGAGATAAAATATTAAACAAAAGGAATCAGAGATAAAATAACACATTCTGTATCAGTCAAGTGAAACAAAATTTGAAAATAAGAGCACTACAGGGGAAGAACTCAGAATGGGGAGAGGAGTGGTCCAGGGCCACGAAGGGCGGTATTCTGAGCATTTCCGTGGGTGAGGCTTTACATGCGTGTCTCTCCAATGGTGTTTGATCTGTACGTTTAGGGTTATTTTCTGACTGTTGGTCTTGATGGTTTTTTGGGTTTTGCTTGGTTTTACTTTTCAATATGAGGGTTCACTTCACAATAAAAAGTTCTGCTGTTAGTTTAAGGAAACTGGTTAAACATGTAATAGTGAAGGTAGCATATTCCAGTCACAGAATTAAGGATGATGACAGATGACAGATGACAGAATTTCTGGGAACGTGTGCTCGGGGTCCCAGGGCGAGGCTCGCCAACAGAGAATATACACAAAACTAAGACGTCCTAAAGCTTTACAATTCTGCTTACTCATATGGGGGCAGAAAAGAGATGAGTTCCTATAAAGTGTGATGTGGCTAACTGGACACTCATTTAAAGCTCGCATTTAAAATTAAGTCTATAATAAAATAACTAAGTTAAATAAACGAAGTGGAGTTGACCCTGGGACATTGCAAGGGCTGGGGGCACCAACCCTCTCTACAGCCAAAAATCCAGCAATAACTTCACAGTCTGCTCTCCGAACTCCCATTTCCACTTAGACAAATTCAACCCACCGCAGACCAGGTAGTACCGTGGCACATTTTTTTGAAAAACGTTCATAGATAAGCAGGGCTCCGCAGTTCACGCCCGTGTGGTTCAAGGGTCAACTGTAGGGAGTTCCCTTCATGGCTCATTGTTAATGAACCCAACTAGGAACCATGAGGATGTAGGTTCGATCCCTGGCCTCGCTCAGTGGGCTAAGGATCCAGTGTTGCCATAAGCCGTGGTGAAGCTCACAAACACGGCTCAGATCTGGCGTTGCTGTGGCTGTGGTGGAGGCTGACAGCTGTGGCTCCAACTGGACCCTTAGCCTGGGAACTTCCACATGCTATGCATGTGGCCCCCAAAAAGGGGGGGGGGGGTCAACTGTAGATGTCATGTCTCTAATAACAACACTAAATGATAAAAATCGATTCACTCAAAATTACACCTTCACTTATAAGTTTGAAAGCCATCACTTATCTTAAAAGTATAAACAATGAAAAAAGGGCTACATATTTTGCTGTTATATCCCTATTTCTTCTGATGATGATTTGGGAATGGTCAGCAAAATTATGGCACACATGTGAGGCTGCCCTTTCTAGAGCTGGGGCCCAGCACTCGGGTCCAGGTTTCAACACGGCAGTGAGGAGGCAGTGGAATTTCCAAAGTTAGATGTGCAGAGGGGCAGGGCGGGGGGTCCAAGGTGGGAGAAGCGGACCTTGACTTCAAAGGTGCCCACAGACAGGCATTGCCCAGACACAGCTGTCGTCACCCAGCTCTCCTGCAGCAAAGACATTTTGATTTTGCCTAGAACCAATAAATAAATAAAATACCGATAATGCCATAAAGGACTGAACAGAACGGATGAGAGGTAGGGTACACTGCTGGTAAATGGCTCAGGAATAGAAGCCTGTGGTAGGACTGGGGGACTGACCCACGGGTCTCGTCTGAAACGAAGGCAGCTCCAAGGGACGGGAAAGCCAGCTTCAGGCACTCCTCCTCTGTGCAGAGACCCTTCCTCCAGGAGTCTCATCATCACTTTTTATACCAATTTGCATGCGACAGTGACTTGCAAATGCTTGGCTGCCAAACCCTTCAATCTTCCTCATAATCTTTGGTTGGCTCTGCAGCGTGGCGACTCTTGGATAGGTGTGTTTTTTATTTTTGTTGTTTTTGTTTTACATTTTATTGCTTCCTTGTACAATATCTGTGCCCCATGCTGCTACTAGGCTGCTTCTCTCTAGTGACACTCATGCTAGTTTAAATTTTTCTTTTTTTTTTGCTTGATTCACTAAAATGAGAGAAATTACTTGAAACAAGTAGAACAGCTTGTTCCCTATGTGCTCATCATTTGTCTGCACTGGCACCCAGATAATCCTGTATTTTCTGTAAGCAAAAATAGGACATTATTAAAGCAGGGTTGCTTAGAGGAGGGCAGAGGAGTGGTATAAGCACCATTTTCCCTTTGGGCTACACTTTTTAATGCTCCCTGGCACTCCTCCTCTGAAAACAGGGTATCATATTTTTCCCTGAAATTATCCACTTGTCCATAAATTTTTTCAGAGGTCATTTTTTAAAATGTGTTGAGCCACAGAAATCGAAGTGATCAAGCAATATAACTTTGGTAAGATTGTTTGTCCATCTAAAATGAAACAATTCTCTATTGAGGTGCAAAAGTCTTACCGTGTGCCTGATTTTCCTCCAAACTATCAGTAAATTTCCTCAAAGTACTGGAAGTCTATTGAGCCTGAACTTCTATAAACAACCTCATCTAGGAATTCTGCATACAGTCCAACCAAAAAAAAAAAAAAATTGGTCATCCAAGCTGTGACTCATTCATTCATTTACACAACAAGAAATAAGAGACTTCTAACTGCCCAGGCCTTGTGCTAGCTGCTGGGATTATAAAAATACATATGATATATCATCACTGCTCTGGTCCCAAGCTGAGAGTGTGTATAAGCAAACTACCGTAATGTGGTATCACAAAGCCAAAGATACAATTTAATACAGGATAAAAATAATTGCACAAATTTGTCATTATCAATCCACTTTCCCTGGATTGTCGGAAAAATACTTAAGAGAAAATGTTGCCCCAAAACTTAATTTAAATGTGCAATAGGAGCTATGCAGTTATGAGACGGGAAGGTGGATCAAGAAGAGGTCTGGCCAGAGGTTCTAGGGTAGAAAGAGCACAGTGATCTTGGGAACTGAAATAATCAGACACGGTCAAAATTCAGAATTACGGTTCACTGCCATGAGCGATGAGGCTGGAGGAAAAGGCAGGGGACTGGGTCGTGGGGACTTCCTCTGACAATGGAAAGAAGATTTGACCTTGTCCTGCAGCTGATCCATATACCCCTAGGCTGCTTGAGCTTCTCAGTCCTAAGACCCTGTAGTTGCCAGGGTTTTCCCCTCAGGTCTCATAAACAAAAGCTGCAACTGGTCAGGATGTTCTTTCAGAGGCTGTTACTTTGTTTCTTTCAAATTAAGTTCCTCTGGCTCATCCTGTCAGGATGTCACATACAGGATGCTGCTCATGCGAGAAGCCCAGGCCACAAAACAAGAAGACTAATTCCCAAAGGTGCCATTTTATCACGGTTCCTCTAGCTCCCAGAACCCACAAGAGCCCTGAAGAACCACATGGTCATTTTATGCCCTTGACAACCACACACCCCGCCTTACAACACCTGCAGCAGTGTTGGCCCAACTCCCCTACGGCCAGTTTCCGTGGGGGTCATGTTTTGTCTTGCTTTCAAACCCCGTTCTAATAAAGCCTTGCCTTGGTTCATTATGAATCGTAATAATAATAATCGCAACAACAGCTACCACAACAACAATAATAAAGTCCTCCTTACAATGCTTCAAAACATGTCAAGTTCATCGTAAATCTTGCCTCTAGCACGAAGCATGTGCCAGTAATAACGACTGAAACCGTAAGAGTATAAATTCTTGAGGTGAGCGTGCATCTTTGGATGTCCTCAACCTGGTACCCAACCAGCGTTTGCCCAATGATGGAAGTGACTGATTCGCCTCCCCCCGCCCCACGTTCCAGGATGGCAGGCATCATGCCTGATTTATTCCTGGCATTCTGTCTGGTACCGAGTAAGTGGTTCATGAATGTTTAGCAAGTGAACTTCTCCCTTTCTCAATGGTACAAAACAAATGTAATTGGTACCATATGTTTTGGGGACCTGAGCATCACCACATGAGTAAGTCATTTTTGGTGCCTCTGATTGCTTTTGTTAGGATGAATGCCTGTCTTCTTTCTTCAATAGAAGGCAACTTTTTCCATTATTTTCTTCTGTCAATTTAATTCGACAGACATTAATGGAGCATTGGCTGAGCTAAGCAGTTCTGTTAGATAGTTCAAGAATACAAGGATAAACAAGACAGTGCCCCAAGGGAGCTCATGAAACAAACATGTAAACACCTCATCCACATGCAGTGCTCTTTGCAAGTTTACAGGCATGTCTTCTTCGATTGCACTTTATTGTGCTTCACAGATATTAAGTTTTTTACAAACTGCAGGTTAGTGGCAACCCCGTGTCAGACAAGTCTGTCCGCGCCCATTTTCCAACGTAATTTGCTCACGTTGTGTTTCTGTGTCGCACTTTGATAATCCCCGCATTATTTTAAGCCTTTTCATTATTATTAAATTTGTTATGGGTGTCCGCCATCAGTCATCTTTGATGCTCCTGTCGCCATCGTTTTGAGAAGCCACACACCAAGCATATGTAAGACAATGAACTTGATAAAGGCTGTGTGTGTTCTGACTACTCACCTCTAGAATTTATACTTGGATGCCCTGACAATGCAAAAAATAATACAATTAACATAAACGAAAGGAAAAGGGGGAAAATAGGCTGAAAGAAGAATATGGACTCTTTGGCTAACTCAACAATATTAGTTAAAATTCAAGGGAACAAGGATGCCAAAAGGAAATCACTAAGAATTTCATAAATACATTGATTTAGAGGTCCACATGCCTTAGCATGGGTCGCCCCAGGAGCAGATCACCTTGAGACAAGACTGGAGAGCAGGTAGTTTGAGAGGAGGCAATCCTAAGACTCAGTATGAAAGTGAGAAAGTAACAGAGGGAAGGCAAAGACACCAGCCCAGGAGGTGTTGACTACTGTGTCAATGCCGCAGGCAATTTAGACTCAATACAGTTGGCACCTTTGGTAGATTATGTAGATCATACCCCAGAACCGACCTGAAAAAACGGTAAGACAGATGGAGGAGGTATCCCTCTACTTCCATCTCTTCTCTGCTGAGGGCTGCTCTCAGGGGCATTAATACAACAGTATCTATAGCCTTCTCTGTGCTTGGGCCAAGCATGTCCTCTGGCTGGAAAGAACCCTCAGGAAGAGACACCAGCAGGAAGCAGCCAATCAACTGTATGGAATCTGATAAAAATCTGCAAAGTGATTCTTCTGAAATGTACAAAGAAAGAATGCCAAAAACAAGAAAGAGAGAGAGAATTCACATAATGTAAAGATTGCATGCACACAGTAAATCTGACCAGAAAATTCTATTACAGTAGGTGCTTTTGACGCTGGAAAGATGGAGAAGACACTTTCTCCTAGTTCTTCTGCAAAGCACAGGTTCAACAAACAAACAAACAAACATTGGGCACTACATATACAATAAGCATGAGAAAATTCGGACGGAGGAGATGGACTAGACCAGCAGGAATGTTCCTGGGAGCAGCACTGCAGGGAGGTGCCTGAGTTTCTTTTCTGTCCCCCACGTCATAGGTCACTGCTGAAGAAAATGTCAACTGAGAAATTCCAAGGCATTACAAAATGAGCCCCAAGAATAACCTGCTTTCTCTGAACAAAGGACAAAGAGAGGAGCAGCCTAGCGAGATGGGAAAAAAAAAAATTTTTTTTCTACAGCTGCATTTGTGGCATATGGAAGTTTCCAGATCTTCACAGCCACAGCAACAGCAGATTCGAGGCACATCTGCAACCTACACCGCAGCTTGTGGCAACACTGGATTCTTAACCCACAGAGCGAAGCCAAGGATCAAACCTGCATCTTCACAGAGAGTATGTCAGGTCCCACCTGACATAATGGGAACTCTGACAGAAAATTTTAGATGATAATGCTCTAGTCTATCCAAACCCCGCAGGAAAAAACAAAACAAAACAAAACACAGTCCCAGTGGGGTCCACAGAGGAAGGAGGCATCCCACCCCCTACTGGGTGGTATCAGAGGAGGGGAGTAGAAGCCAGGTCCCTCATACTCGCCCAGCATAACAATGTCCTCCTGTCCCCAGAGTCAGTGAGAACCAAGCAGGGGGACTGGACTTCCACCTTCACCCACTCCTACCCTTCCCTCTGGGCTGGTGTCAGAGGATGCTTGGTGGAATTTACCCACGCCACCCACGGGGTTGGAGAAGCCTCCATGGGGAGCAGTTAGCACCCATCCTGTCTCTCCCACTCAGGGTGGTATCAGCACAGGACTGGTCGGAAGCCAGAACTCCCACCCCAAGCTACGAGCTATGAAGCGCCCTTCTTCCTAAAGAGCCAGCTCGGTCCAGTGGGGAAACCTGAACTTCTACCCCAAAGCATACACCAGAGGCAATGATCCTCTCCACTCATTCACTGGAGTGGGTGTCCGGAGAGACCTGCTCCGACAAGAGATTTAAGTAAGATCGAGATCCTCAGAAGCTAACACCTACGTGCACAGGTTTCAAGTGAAAATCACCAGTCTTGCCAAGACCCAAGAAAATCACAACTCAAATAAAAATAAATGTCAACAGAGGCCATGAACAAGATGCCACAGGTGTTGGAATGATCTGACAAGGATTTAAAACCAAGGAAGAAATAAATCTCACCAAAGAGATGGAGTGTCTCAGCTAATAAATGGAGGACACAAAAAAAAGAACCAAATGGAAATTTTGAAACTGAAACATGTAGTGACAAAAATTTAAAAAGTCAACAAATTGGGTAGTTAAACGGGGAGGACAGAAAAAAAATAATGAATTACAAAATACAACAATAGAAGTTCCCCATTCTGAACAGCAAAGAGAAAATGAATTTTTAAAAAAGGAACAGTCTCCAGTTCCTGTGGAACTGTGACAAAATATCTGATATTTGTGTTATCCAAGTCCCAAAATGAAAGGAGAAAAGGATGGCACTAAAATACCATTTGAATAAATTATAGCTGGAAATTCTATATGTTTGGTAGAAGATAGAAATTATTTATCCAGGAAGATGAGAAAACCACAAGCAGAATATATTCAAGAAATCCACAGCAGGAGTTCCCGTTGTGGCCCAGTGGGTTAAAACCCTGACCTAGTATCCCTGAGGATGTGGGTTTGATTCCTGGCCTTGAACAGTGGGTTAAGGATCTGGCACTGTCCCAAGCTGCATTGTGGGTCGCAGACTCGGCTTGGCTGCAGCTCTGATTCGACCCCTGGCCCGGGAACTTCCATGCGCCACAGGTGCGGGCATAAAAAGAAAAATAAGGAAAAGAAATCCACAGCAAGGTACATGATCTTCTGAAAACAAAAGGCAAAGAAAAAATCTTGAAAGAAGAACAAAACAACACCTTAACATTTGCAATTAGAACGATGGCAGATTTCTCATCAGAAACAGGGAGGCCAGAGGAAGCCTCACGCATTCTTCAATGTGGTAAAGTGGCACTTGCTTGCAGATCTAAACACAGTCTCACCGCCCATTCCAGGGCTTGTAAGTGCTCACCCAACTTTTTAAAAACTTAAGTACATACAACAGCCCGAATCTTAATGTTTGGTGCAAATCACCAAAAGCTGAAAGCAACCTAGGTGTTTTTTCATGGGTGAACAGCCAAAGAAACTGTGCTGTATCTATAGGGCAGACTATTTGGTGGCAATTTTAAAAAGCTCTCAAGCCATGAAAAACATAGATGATCTTTAAATACCTACAGCGATGTGAAAAAAACCAGTCTGCCAAAGCCACATACTGTATGATTCCCATTCTAGGACCTCCTGTAGAAGGCAAAACTATAGCAAGCGGAAGGGATGAGTGGTTTCCAGGAGTTGAGCAGAAGTTGGTGTGGGTTGAATAGGTGAAGCATGGGACACTCTAAGATTTTCAGATCGTACTGTTGTATATAACACTGTAATTATGAGTAATTGACACCATTCATTTATCAAAACACACATGATATCATAACACTGAGTAAGCCTTGCTTATATGTAAATTAAGAATCATTTAGGGGAAGTTCCTGTTGTGGCTCAGTGGGTTAAGGATCTGACATTGTCTCTGTGAGGATGCAGATTTGATCAATGACCTCGCTCAGTGGGTTAAGGAGCTGGTGTTGCCAGGAGCTGTGGCGTAGGTCACAGATAGAGTTCGGATCCAGTGTTGCTGTGGCTGTGGTGTAGGCCAGCAGCTGAAGCTCTGATTCTACCCCTGGGCTCAGAACTTCCATATGCCCATGTGCAACTGTAAAAAAAAAAATCCTTTAGGAGGTCAGTGGCAGTGGCTTTTCAGATGAAGGCAGACTGTGACGGAATAATCTAAGTCTATTACACATGTGGGGAACCTCTTCACAGGAGGGCATGGGGAAAGGGGCTAGCCTAAATAACTTTGAAATAAGTGGAGCTTATTGAACTTAAAGCAAAAGATATTGTACAGCATCCCTGTTGTCTAGTTAATGCATTTTTTATCCCATGGGGGTACTGGTTAGCAGTTTTGATAACACATCCTTCTTCTATACGTGTACACTGGAATGGAACAGCTAAGTGGATGGGTGGCAGATGGTGAAAGAGAGCAGGTTTTTCACTATAAGAGTGGGAGGTTACAGATCAGCAAGGGAAGGAGCTGGAAAGGCATGGGTTAAGGGATTAGAGTTGGAGACAGTGTCCACTCATATTGAACTTAATATACAGATGGTAAGATGCAGTTATACATATGTATATGTAGGTATGTATGCATGTCTAGTCACAGGTTCACATACACACATATATGTCTTTGTGCCATCTGCCAAGAGGACCCAGAAGCAAGGACATCCCAGTAGCACCCAGCACGCCTAGCACCCAGCACGCCTAGCACCCAGATCTTGGTTTCTAATCCCTTTCCCCATAAAAGGTACTCAGGTCTCTTTGGAGAATTGTTGATTCTAAGACAAGGGCAGGAAACATACAAGATGAGCCTGAAACCTTTCTCTTTTCTAGAAAAGGAAGTATTCTCACAGACACACACACGCCACAAGGATAAGGGGATGTCAAATGGATGTAGAGTCCAACTGAAGGAGTTCCCGATGGCCAAAACTGAAGCAATTTGACCACAAAATAAATAAAGAGGCATTGGATTATAACCCAAAGTATAAAATAAATAATTGTGAGTTCATATTATCTAAATAAATAATTGAATAAATAAATAAAATGTAAAAGAGATGACTCTCTCATGCGGAAGAATGACAAGTAATTCATGCCAATATTGCACAAACTTTCGAAGCACCCCTTTCCGCCACTCACATGTGGGCTATGCATGGTGATGCCCGCCAAAGCATTCGGTACAAAGCAGAGGAACAAAATGAGTAACTTCAGGGGAAACCTGATAAACACAGCCCAGCCTAGAGGTCGTGGTGAACACGACAGTGATAAATCATATTAGTATGCACCTATTGTATAATAAAGAATTTGGCCGGTCTTTGTCCATGGTTCCTGGGAAGGAGCCATTAAACTCTTGGAATTTCCTGAGTGACAGATGCGTCTTGCTATTTATGCTGGGGTCCTGGGGTCACACCTGCCTTTATGCTAATGAGGTGACTCACCGTGGGCCCCTAGAGAAATTCAGGATGGGGGCTGGTCACGTTCAGTTAGAAGCTCTAACCGTGGGAATAGAGGGTTGAGGCTTTGAGCCTTGTGATATCAGCCTGACCTCTGGGAATGGGCAGGGAGTTGGAAACTGAGTTTAGTCTTGTGGTTAATGATTCAATCAATCAAGCCTTTTGTAAGAAAACCTAGACCCAGCTCAGGGGAACTTCTCAGTTGGTGAAACACGCCAGTGTGTCTGGAGGGGGCTGTGTCCTAAGGATGTGAAAACATCACGTGTGGGACACGGCAAGCAGTCACCATATCTGTCTCTTCTAGTCACTGATCCTGATTTGACGCCTTTGTGCTAAAGCTGCAAGAGCAAGTGTAGTGTTTCTCTGAGTTTTGTGAGTCACTCCAGCAAATGAGAGCATATGCTCCCAAATTTGCAGGCAGCTCATCGGAACAAAGGGTGGCCTGGGAACCCCTGAGCTTGTGGTAATGTCTGAAGGAAGGGAGTCTGGTGGGACCTTGTATCCTTAACCCAGGAAGGATGACCTAACTCCCAGTGGTTATAGCATCCAAACTGCACTGCACTTCTCCTGAGATGATGTAATATAGAAGGCCCTCTATTTCCAACACCTTCCTTCCAAAAACCCATAGCCCTACTACAACTGTGAGAAAAACATCACAAAACCCAACAGAAAAATATTCTACAAAGCACCAGGGCAGCACTCCTTAAAACTGTCCTCAAAAGGTCAACCAAACGAGGAAAATCTGAGAAACTGTCACAGCCAAGAGATGCCTAAGGAGACATGACAACCAAACACGGGTCATGGATAGGACCCCGCAACAGGAAAAGGACGTTTGGTAAAACCTTAAGGAAACCTGAATAGAGTGCGAACTTCACTTAATAATGACGTATCCATAGTAGTTCATTTCATTGTGACAGATGTGTCATACGAACAGATGTTAACAATAGGGAAAATAGGTATTCATACGTGGAAAGTTTCTGAATAGTTTCATAACTTTTCTGTAAATCTTAAACTGTTCTAACAATTGAAGCTTTTTTTTTAAAGACAAGCTAGACCTAAGGAGAAAATATCTGCAACCTGTAAGCTTTTGACAAAATACTCACATCTTGACCACAAAGTACTCATATCTTGACTATGTAAAGAACATTTCAACAGTAAAAAAAAAAAAAGTAGATTGGAAAATGTGCAAAACACATGAGTGAGTATCTCACAGAGATGAGGTAGAAATTGTAGGAAATTAAATAAGCACATGAAACAATATTCAAGGCCAGTAGCTATTAGGGAAAAGCAAATTATAGTTAAGATACCACATACCGACGGGAACGTCCAGGTTAAAAAATATCAGCAATATGGAGTTCCCTTTGTGCAACAGGATACTCTGAGAGAGGGAAACCAGAGTCACATAATGTTTATTGCGTATGGTGTTCTGATTGTTCTATTTTATTAGTCGTTATTATTGTTAACCTTTTGCTGTGCCTAGTTTACAAATTAAACTTTATCATAGGTATGTATGTGCAGGAAAACCCACAGTATGTATACACATTGGGTCAGGTACTATTCATGGTTTCAGGCATGTGCTGTATATAATATTTTATATTATCATATATAAATATATAATAGCCTACTGATTTGGTTTCTCTCAAGAACCTAGGCTAAGACATCCTCCAAATGAGATAATTTCAACCATAAAAAGAACAGTGACTATAAATGACTAAAACTTATCAAATATACACAATTCCATGAACCCATGGTGACACAAAATAAAAGGGATACCATTCATCAGAGCTCAAAAAACTATCTGTCTATCTGATATATAAACTGTATTTCAGGATATTCTAATAACCATGGTAGATGAGGAAGACTCTGCTATAGAGAAAAATTCTACCTAAACCTTACAGAAGGTAAGACCGAATTAGGAAATTACCATATTGCTGCTTCAAATGAAATAACTGATTCAGTCAATAACTTTGTATCGCTGGGAATCTAACTGCCAGGTAATAAGAAGGAGGAGATAAATGAGTAAGTTACAATGATTCCAGGAGGAAGATGTTAACCACACTAGAATGTGGGACCTTCTAAGGAACAACTGCCCAGGATTCTTCAACAAGTTATTTAAGCCAAGAGAGGGAGGGAGTTTGACTTGAACAAACCAACTGTAAAAAGCCACTTTGGACCGTCTCGGGGAAACATGAGCGTAGACTGTATTTGATGACATTAAGTTATGGTTCAACTTGTGAGGTGTGACAATCATTAATGGTTCGGAAAACATCCTCATTGTTGTGTAAATGTGTACTGGGGATCTTGTAGGCAAAACCGAAGAGTACTCCCGTTACAAAATGGAGAAGAGCAACTTATAAAAATATGGCAAGGTATTGATGGGTTTTGACAGCAGAGGATGAGGGTATGGGGGGTTGTTAGATTACTACTTTGACTTTGAAAGGCCTCACTATAAAAAGTAAGAATAATATCCCAAGATATCCTGTGATCGGCCTCCCTCCACGTCGCTACCTTCCAACCTGCTCCCTTTGAGAAAACACAATCGTAAGAGAAAGCAACTTTGCAAGAATGCGCCAAGAGTTATTGACCGGCCTCTGAGGATAATCCAGGTTTTCTGGAACATCTTCCTCCACAGTGATCTGACCTTTTAATGCAGACACGGGACCCATCATTCAGAGACAATTTTTTTTTTTTTTTTTAGGAGCAACAAGGATGCTGAAGTAGAAGATATGTCTGGGGTTTTAGCAGCCAAGGCTAAACCATCAACGCAGCAGCCCAGCTCCACTTCGTGGGAGGGTCTGTGTGCTGAGCGACGGCAGAATTGGAGAGAGTTCATCCACATGGCTGACCCTCTTCACGGTAACCCAACCCACTACTGAGCTGTTATCCCCGTTGTGCACATGTCAGAGCAGCTACAAAGAGAGTTAGTTACTAATCTTTCCAAAAGCGAATGGCCCATCAGTGGGGAAGGTGGAAGTCCTAGGCTCAGTCACTTGGGTCCAGTTGACCGTCCATGCTCCGGGGCAGCAAAGGGCCACAGAGCACTGTTCCCAGGACGGATGTACCTGGAGACCACTGTGCGCCAGCAGTGGCCCACAGGTCGGTGCACTAGGCAAATGACACTAGGGACTCAGCTTGCTGGGAGGGCCCTCCCAGACCAGCCCTTTGCTCCCCCAGGAAGACTGCCATGGCTCAAGGGACCAAGATTGCTGGAGAGGAGTGCGAACCCAACTGTCTTGATACCTGGAGTAGAAGTCTTCCGTCACACACCCATATACACAAGCGCTGGTTGCAGACAGATGATGAGAGAGCCTCAGAAGCAGAATGTAAGAGGTTAATGACCCCCAACCACCCCGCCCCCGCCCCACATTAAGGCAAGACTAAGGTCCAAGGATGGAGAAGGACTTTCCCAAAGCTGTGTATGAAATGAGTGCAGAACAGGCTTAAAGGTCCAGTGTTGCTGCAGCTGTGGTACAGCTGTGCCACATCTGTGACCTCTGCGGATCAGGCATTGTCATTGCTGTGGTGTGGCTTCAATCCCTGGCCCAGAAACTTCCCCTGCCTCCAGTGTAGCCAAAAAAACCAAGGAAGGACAGCACAGCCCTGAGCCCTATCTTGGCACCGTGCACAGTGGACAGGGTCCTGGGGCAAAGCTCAAAACCTGGCTTCTCCTGCTGGTTCCTGACAACCACTGGTAGGCCATCTAAGGCCTTTTCTTTTGCCCTGAGCCCCACCTTCTCCCCCAGGGCTTCAGAGACCATGAGCGCACATTGCGATCGTAAACAAATTGTCATTATTGATGATTTGAATACTGGGTTGGTGGGATTAGCCTAGAAATAACCAAATATAATAAATTTCCTTGTTGTTAAAAGCTTCTCTTTGTGAACCATCATAAACTCTGGTTCCGCGTTTGTCTGGTTAACACGATTTCTGCCGAAACTGCCTAGATGGGTCTGCCTGAAATATTCAAAACATATGATTTGAATTGGCTATAAATACATGCATGTAAAATAGTTAAAAGTGATTCCTGCCTCCTGCCGCGCCTCTGGGAGGAACATGAGGGGTTAATTACAAGGTGGCGGTGGGTTCCTACATCTTCTCTGTAACAGTGTGCTGTTTTTTCCCCCAAGCAGCACGTGGGCAGGTCTCAAAGGCTCGTTAGGAGTTCCTCTGTTGGTGAATTTGTCTTGACAGCTTTCCAGGCCGATGCCCTTGACCTCATCCCGTGGAGCACCCCTGGAATCTTGCCCTCCCTGCTCTACCCGGTCCCCGGCTCTTTGGGACGGGTTACCTTGCATTTCAGTCGTGGTTCAAGTAAAATGTGAGTTTGTCATGTATCAAATCATGCCCAGGCATGTGCCGTTCTATGGCGAATAAAAGACTTGGTAGACGAAAATACGCCTAAATTGGATGCCCCTGTTAAAACGGAAACATCTATTGATGCCAACCAATTAACTCATACAGTCTCTCCTCCAAGAGATCCAGCTAAACATGCTGTGGATCCTATGACTGTGGTTTTTCCAGACCAATGGGTTCAGGGTCTCTTAAAGAGCTGCTAGGAGCTCATCTCCAAGTCCCTCTTTAAGACAGCCTTCCGCTAAAAGAATCTGACTCAGAGATGCTTCTGGGGTCCACGATCCTAGCAGCAGAATCTGGGTGGACCTCCAGTGGAGTATGCGTCTATAGAGGGGAACTCCATGGGGGCACAGATGAGTGGGAAGAAATCACTTCCATTCTCGTGTGAATGGAATATATTCGGTTCCCAAACGGAAGGGTTTTCTAGACGTGGGATTCCCACCCCTGTTGGCGCTTAGAATGACCTGCAGAGCTTTTCAAATGTGCCCTGGCCTGGGCCCCATCTGAGACTATCTCATCTCAATCTGGAAAGCCCCCATAAAACTGAGGCAGAATATTAACTCAGGCAGTCAGTGTAGGAGCAGGGGCTCCAATACATTCCTTTGATATGGATATTGATTAACCTTTGTGGCTTAAGGGCTCCAGGCAGTAACACTTCCACAGGCCTTGTTTCCATTATAGGAAATGCAAATTCCCCACAGACTTGGTTTACTGTAGGGAATGCGAATCTCTAGCCCACTCCTCAACTGGTAGAAAAGGAATGAGAGGGGTGGTGACCCAATCGAAGGAAAGAAAAGGACAAAGAAACCATAAAACTTACAGGGTACATGTCCACCCCTAAAAGCCCTGTTGGATAAGGACTGATACAGGAAATTGGGCAAAGCCAATGGGAGAAAACCACATCTTTCTGGACCCCACGTTGGTACCCCCCATCTCTAAGGAATAAAAACCCCAAAAGGACCATAGAGAAAGGGGGGCTCTTCTCCCCCCTTCCAGCCATCCTGGGAGCTATTTGCTTTTCTTTAATAAAGGCTTTGCTTGCTTGTTGTCTGTTGTTCGCAGAGTTCATTCTTCAACTGCTGTGAACAAGAACCCAGATTCTGGTACCATCTTTCCGGTACCAGAACCAGAGGCCTACAGAACAATCGAAGCCTCGGAGAACTCAGCCAGAGGGAAGCAGGAGCAGTGCTGGACAATTTGTCCCGCCTCAGGGCCTGATGGAGAGAGAGAACACTCAGCTGAAACTCTCCACATGCATCAAGACTTACAAAGGCACCGGACAGCAGCCACCGGGCTTCCATGATCAGCCGAATCTGCAGAAAAACAGAGTCTGCAGCTGGAGAGGGAATAGCTCCTAAGAGCCCGTCAGCTTCCCCTGGTGGAGGAATGGAAATTTATCAGCTTCCCATTTATCAGCTGTCATTTTGTGTAAACATGGACGTTTAGATCCGTGGTACGTGGCAAAGAGCATGCAACCTCGTGAGCTCAGAGCATGCACTCCGTCACTCTCAGCTAAGACTTTTATCCTTGTCATCCTGTCCTAGTCTCAGAACCACTCTGGGCCCTGTTGTGTGGCGTCAAGGACGGGCAGGCAGTGCTCGACCTAGACCAACCCTGTCGGGGGGATGCTGTGTCTCTAAGAAGACCCAGCATCTGCAAGCCTTGTTTCTTGTCTGGGTTGGCTGCCCCTTACACACCTTACACACCCCGGATTGTGGTGGACACACACGTACCCACGCACGCCGCATATACACCACACACTGCACACACAGATCAAAGAGGTTCTCCGTTTAGATATGCAGACAAATTGTCTTGCTCATGGTGGCATTTGAGACTCCTACAGACCACGCAGTCACTGCCCATGTCCTTTGGAGTATTTGCACAGGTCTTTCGCACATGGCTTCAGACTCCGACCTAGACCTGGGCTGGTCTTTGTTTCATCTCGTCCATAATAGAAGGGTTGCCAGAGAAAATACAGGACACCCAGATACGTTTGCATTTCAAAGAAGAAGAAGAACATCAAAATTAATATATGTCCCAAATATTGCTTAGGACATACATACACGGAAAATTATTTGCTCCTATCTGAAATTCAGATTTAACTGAGAAGTCTGTATTTCAATTTGCTGCACCTGACAACCTTACCTAGAAAAGCAGTGACGTCCATGGCTGGGCCCCATTGTCTGGGTTTGGAACCAGTGCATCCAAGGAGGTGGGGGAGTCCAAGGTGGTTAAAGGTCGAAGGTCCCTGGGGCCACTTGGCTCCCTCTGAATCAGGATGCAAGTTAGAGATGATTAAAAACAGATGGGATGTGCCCCCGACTGTAACACCACTTCTTTGCCGTCACCATGATCCTTAAAAACTCTTCATGGAAGCTCAGATTGAAGTTTAGTGAACAATTGCCCAAAATGTGGGGTTTCCCACACTACCTGTGGCCAGGGAAACGGCACAAAGGCAGTCTCCCGGGCCTGTTCTTAAGAATTCAACATCCTGCAATTAGAAGACACAGTCCATTGATGTATTTATCTTAAGGAGTTTATAACCTCTTGGAGGAAATTATAAACTTCCTTTTTATCCTAAGTCTTTCTTCCAAGTCTTACTTGGCATAAGTCAAAACATAAATGTCTTGGTTCAGAGTGAAGAGAAAAATGCATTTCTAGAAGCTTTCTATCTGTAGCCACATCTCCCCAGCTCTTCTTGTTTATGTAGAAAGTAATTATGAAAACAACTTTAAAACACGCCCGCCTGTTTCATCCCTCTACTTTGAGAATATTGACGCTGAATTCATTAGACTCCATTTTCCACATAAAAGTTTAAGATAAAATTGGTTTCATTCTAATGCCAGGGCTCCCTTGTTTTCTAGTTCTTGCCTTTTATTTATTTTTATTTTTAGCCTCTATTCCATTTTCTAATCTATCGAAGATAATGATTTCAGTGGTCTCTCCCATATGCCACTGTTCTCACAGGATGACCCTGATAGTCCCGTTTCCAGGTAAGTGATTTTTATATTCTGATCATGAATGGTAACATATTCAAGGACCATTATGTACCAGGCGTTGTATTAAGCACTTGGTTATAACCTTCATTCTGTTCTCATAATAGTTCTACAAATTAGGGACTCTACTGAACCCAGTTTCACGGCTGGGAAACTAAAGCACGCTGCATTATAATTCTGAACTTCAGTGCAAACCATCTTCCTTAAGTAGACCTTAAAAATGCAAACATGCAATGCCCCTTGTGGTTCAGCAGTCACGAATCCGACTAACACCCATGAGAACGAGAGTTCGGTTCCTGGCCTCATTCAGTGGGTTAAAGGATCCGGCATTGCCTTAAGCTGTGGTGTAGGTTGCACACGCAGCTGGGATCAGGGGTGGCCATGGTGTAGGTTGGCAGCTGTAGCTCTGATTCGACCCCTAGGCTGGGAACTTCCATATGTTGTGGGAAGTTAAAAAGAAAAAAAAAAAAATTCAATTGTTAGGAGTTCCCTCATGGCTCGGTGAGTTAAGGATCTGGTGTTGTCATGGCTGTAGCACAGGCTCAATCCCTGGCCCAGGAACTTATGCGTGCCACAGGCAGAGTCAAGACAAAACAAACAAAAATACCAAAAACCAAACATCACCTTGTAAGTCAAATGCTTCTTCAGAAGCAATTTTTAACTATACTTATATCAGGCTCCTAGATCAACAGTTTCAACTGAATTGAGATTTTCAAACAACCAAAGCAGGTGGCTGGTTTGTAACATGCAGAGAAACTTACATGTAAATATAAACTCCTACTTGGCACTTTAAAATCACTTCTTACGAGTAAGATAAGGTAAAATTTTTGAAGATATGTTGAAGAAAATAGTTTACTGGGATATTAATAAGTGCCACATGATAAGGGGGGGGTCTCTTGTCAAAACACACAAAATTAAATGGCAGCTTTCCTCTGCATATGTTCTAGTTACCATAGCTACATAACAAGCATTCCCAAACTCAGTTGCATAAAACAGCTATTTGATCATAAGCATAGGTTTGCAGGTTAGGAACGGAGACATAACAGAGCAGGAATAGCTATCTGCTCCATGATGGGTGGGGGTAGGTATGAAGACTCACGAGTTAGTGGGATGCAGTGATGGGGGCTGGAGTCGTCGGGAAGCTCCTATAATCTTGATGTGTGGTACCTGAGCTTGGATGAGTCAAGACTAGGATTTTCATCAGGAGCACCTATGCCTCACCTACACTTACTCTTTTCTATTTGTGCTTGTTTGTTGTTTAATTATAGCCATCCTAATGGGTATGAATTGGTATCTCACTATGTTTTCGATTTGTATTTCCCTAATGTTTACTGATACTGAGCATCTTTTCATGTGCTAATTGACCTTTTTATACATCTTGTTTGGAGAAATGTCTATTAAATATTTTGGCCATTTTTTAAATTAGATCCTTTGGTTTGGGGGGGATTGCTAAATTACAGGAGTTCTTTGTATATTCCGGATATTAATTCTGCATAAGATTTATGATTTATAAATATTTCTTCCAGGAGTTCCCATCATGGCTCAGTGGTTAACAAACCCAACTGACATCCATGAGGATGAGGGTTCCATCCCTGGCCTAGCTCAGTGGGTTAAGGATCTGGCATTGCTGCAAGCTACTGCGTAATTCACAGACGAAGCTCAGACCTGGCATTCCTGGGGCTATAGTGTAGGCCCCACTGCAGGTCTTATTTGAACCCAAGCCCAGGAACATCCATATGCTGCAGGTACAGCTGGGAAAAAAAAAAAAAAAACCACCCAAAAGTTGAGCTAGTGATTACTCATGCCTCTTTTATCTTGAAAATGCTTATGTGTTTTTCACTCCTGCTTTTCTACACTTTTTTAAAAAGAATTAAAACAATCTGTTAGGAATATAATCAAAATAACACAGACCTTTTTTCTAATGAAGATTCATATCTATAAATCATTTATAGTTTTTAAGAATAGAAACTTCAGATTCTAAAACACTCAAATGAATTTCAACTTTTTTTTCTCATGTGGCTCCAGAAAAAAACCTTAAGTAAGGAAAATGTGGGAAGGAAAGAATTTTTCCACAAAAGTCTCTGTTCTTTTTTCCCTTGAAAAAGGAACAAAAAACTACCAAAATTCCAAAGAAAACTAGTTTCCAGTCTGCTCTCAAGAGAGGCAGCAAGTTGAGCCTCACAAAACGTCCACACAGACCTGGCTGTCAGGTGGCCCTTGGCCCCCTTGTAGCTCCCTCGAGGGCACTTGTTCTGAACACTCCTCTCCTCATCAGATTCCTCCGGAATCCTCGTGTTCCCAAAAGTATCCCGGACCACAGAGGACACTACTCAGACATTGGGCACTAAATCTTTCCAGAGAGCGATTTCAACCTTCCTTCCTCAAGACAAGCTAATGTCTATTTATAGGACAAATGTGCTTTCTAAAAATAGAGACTGCAGGTTGGCGGGGTGACAGCACTCATTGTTGTGTTGGCTTTTGATCTTATACTGCTGCTCTGATGTGGTCACCGTGGCACTGAACAGACACCTACTGAAAGGACTGTGCGCTCCCATGCAAGGTGCTATGGAGTCAAAGTTTGCTAATTTTATAGTTCCTTTCCTTGGAGCATTCCTGGTTCACTGGATGAATCTGACATGTAAATAGAGCACAAAGCAATCAAAATAAACCTGAACCGGAGTTCCCTCTGTGGCTCGGTGGTTCATGAACCCAACTAGTATCCATTGAGGGCATGGGTTCAATCTCTGGCCTCGCTCAGTGGGTTAAGGATCCGGTGTTGCCGTGAACTGTGGTGTAGGTCACAGATATGGCTCAGATCTGGCGTTGCTGTGGCTGTGCTGTAGGCCGGCAGTTGTACCTCTGATTTGATCCCTAGCCTGGAAACTTACTTATGCCTCAGGTGCAGCCCTCAAAAGAAAAAAAAAAATCTGAGCACCTTTGTTCCCCCACTTTGGCAACAGTTTTGGGGACAGAGGGCTGTGATATGAATAAGGAGAGTGTGGCTTCTGACCTTCCCAGGTGATGGCTCTGTGCCCCCCGGGGAACCGTGCCCCGAGGCCACCCTCCCGGACACAGTGATGATGGATGCATTTCCTTGATGACCAGTCAAGGTGTCCCTGCTGGTCCAGGCGGGGGGTGGGCTTTGGTGTGCTGGTTGCCCCCGTGGTTCACCCAGCACAGTGCACTGCGGGGGCCTCCGTGGGGGCCAGCGCATTACCTTCCCAGCCAGTTCCCCACTTTCTCCGTCAAAGACACCCAAAGGCATTCTGGAGCCAGCCAAGCACCTCTCAGCCCATCTGGTCTCAGCCAAGATTAGCTGAGGACTTAGAATAAGGCGGCCCAGATGCAGGAGGAGAAGCTCCGGCATTGAACCAGGCTGATCTGGGTCCCTATTCTAGATGTCACTTACCAGCTCTGTCCCCTTGGCTAAGCTACTAAACTTTTTTTTTTCTTCTTTTTATGGCCACACTTGTGGAATATGGAAGTTCCCAGGCTAGAGGTCAAATCGGAGCCACAGCTGAGGCCTAGGCTACAGTCACGGCAATACCAGATCCTTACCCACTGAGCGAGGCCAGGGATGGAACCTGCATCCTCATGGAGACTATGTCAGGTTCTTAACCTGCTGAGCCACAGTGGAAACTCCAGGCTGCTAAACGGTTTTGAGGCAGAATTTTCTCTTGAATAAAATGAGGACTATAGGAGTTCCCACTGTGGCTCAGCAGGTTAAGAACCCAACTAGTACCCATGAGGCTGCAGGTTCCATCCCTGACCTGGCTCATTGAGTTAAGGATCTGGCTCAGTGTAGACTGAGGATGTGGCTCGGATCCCATGTTGTTGCAGCTATGGCATAGGCTGGCAGCTGCAGGTCCAATTATATCCCTAGCCTAGGAACATCCGTATGCCGCAGGTGCAGCCATGAAAAGAAAAATTAAATAAATAAACAAATAAAATGAAGAATATGAAATTCACGTTGGTGGGGTCTGTGAAGATTGACTTAAATGGTTGGTGAGGAGTATCTGGAATACATTCGCCAGGCAGACAAGGCCATGTACCTCCTTGGGACGCTGTTTGCCCTCAGCGGGTCAGGGGGCAGACCCGCTCCTCTGGGCGCAGACGCCCTCCGGGTCTCACCCTCCATTCAAGACACTCTGCCGTAATCACCTTACTCTGCCTCTGTCTCTCCCACCGGACTGTACAAACGCTTGGCAAGGATCCTGCCACATTATGTCTGCGCCTCCTAACAAGAGTCCCCGCACGGAGTTGATACCCTATTCACTTTTCAC
The DNA here is from genome assembly GCF_016906955.1 of Phacochoerus africanus. Lineage (NCBI taxonomy): Eukaryota > Metazoa > Chordata > Mammalia > Artiodactyla > Suidae > Phacochoerus > Phacochoerus africanus. The sequence goes on along the minus strand of NC_062559.1, from coordinate 49,399,137 downwards.
AGAACGAACGTTGACCAAAACATCTAGCTCGGCCTTGACTGACTTGTCAAGCCAGAACAAGTCTGGCTGGCGCCCCTGCATTTCTATCACCTTCCATTGCTGCATCTCTGGGTCCATGCTTCCTGAATCACCCTTGGTACGCATGTTTCATCGCTTCCTTCCATGTATGGGTGACTCTGTCATCCACAGCAAATGTGCTAGAGAGATGTGACGTCCCCCCCATCAGCACATGTAAAAGCAGCCACATCACAAACAGCAGTTCTCTTGGGACAACAATTAAGCACAAGTTTCCATATTGCTCACTCGCAAAACAGACATAGACTCAGTTCTATGTTAGTGAAAATATCCCTATTTAGATTTATACTAGGAGTTCCCACTATGGTGCAGTGGGTTAAGGATCCGATGTCTCTGAGGCACCTTGGGTTGCTGCTAAGGCGTGGGTTGGATTCCCAGCCCAGTGCAGTGGGTTAAGGATCCAGTGTTGCTGCATCTGCAGGATAGGTTGCAGCCATGACTTGGATTTGATCCCTGGCCCAGAAACTCCATATGCAAAAGGTGCGACCACACCCCTCCGAAAAAAAGAAAAGAAAAAAAAAAAAAGATTTGGAGTTCCCATCGTGGCTCAGTGGAAACAAACCTGACTAGCATCCATGAGGACGCAGGTTTGATCCCTGGCCTCACTCAGTGGGTTAAGGATCTGCCATTGCCATGAGCTGTGGTGTAGGTCACGAACGAGGCTCGGGTCTGACATTGCTGTGGCTGTAGTGCAGGTGGGCGGCCATACCTCTTATTCGACCTCTAGCCTGGGAACCTCCACATGCTGCGGGTGTGACCCTAAACACACACACACACACACACACACACACACACACACACACAAAGATTTACACCAAACACCTTGAGTTCTGAATGACACTAATGCTCCCCCAAGCACTTCTTGAGACCTGCTAGACTCCTGGGAAAATAAATAAGCTTTCTAGAACATCTTTCACCCCATGTGACCTCTGCCCCTTTTCAAGTCCTCTGTTTTCTACAAAGTGTCTGCACTGGGATTCTTTCATTCACTGTTACCCCAAATGCTGTAACATATTCCTGCAAAAATCTCATGGGCCCAAGATTTAAAACCATCTGATGTGGAAAACTCTTCCAAGTCCAGCCGGGCAACAGTTCAGATGAATTTTATTTTGTTTTATTTTTTATTTTATTTTATTTTATTTTTAGTGTTTGGCCCTGCCTGCAGCATGTGGAAGGTCTTGGGCCAAGGATCAAACCCACGCCACATCAGTGACAACACCAGATCCTTAACCACTGCACCAGATCCTTAACCTGGGACTCCCAGAGGAATTGTAAATAGTCTTTAAACATTTGGAGAACATGTACAAATTTGTCCTCAGATACTTTTTTTTCTGTTGGGAAAAAAAAAAAAAGAGGGGAGAAAACTTTGTTTGGAGTTTCATCCAAAAAGATGTTAACTGAAAAAATTAAAATAAAGGAATGGAAAGATACGGTGCAACTTATTACTCATGGATGTGAAATGCAATTAACAAAGCCTGCTACCCTCCAGGCCGCAGGGCAGCAGCTGCTGATGACTTAGGCAACGCACCCCTGGGAAGCTGTCTTCAGAGACAGAGCTCGGTCCGTTTGCAGGGCAGTGACTCGCCTGCATCCTCCCTTGTTTGTCTTTTTTGTCTTTAGGGCCGTACCTGCAGCGCAGGGAGGTTCCCAGGCCAGGGGTCCAATTGGAGCTGTAGCCGCCAGCCCACACCACAGCCGTAGCCATGCAGGATCTGAGCCATTTCTGTGGCCTGTACCACAGCTCACGGCAACACGGATCCTTAACCCACTGAGCAAGGCCAGGGATCAAACCCGCATCCTCATGGATCCTAGTCGGGCTCGTTAACCACTGAGCCATGATGGGAGCTCCTGCATCCTCCCTTTCACAGGCCCCTGCTCTTCCACTCACCTGGCTGCCCGCCTACCCCTTTCTCCAGCTCGCCTCCTGAGCAGCGCCGTCTTCGTCCCCTCTTCTTGGTACTGGCACCACCTTCGGTGACAGCCCCCTCCTTCCAAATCAGCAGCCCGTCTCCCCAGGCCTCGGGCTCTGCGCCCTTCCAGACCCTCTCCCGGCCTCTGACTGTCTCTGACCCACAGGTGTTCTCTCTGCGCCCCACCCACCACGACCCTCACCCCCTGCTTTCTGCCTCCGGTACCCTCCCTTCCCTCCTTCTCTTCTGATCCTTGTGCCCTTTGCCTTTCTCTCTCTCGCTCTCTCTCTCTTTTTTTTTTTTTTTTAATAGCTGCACCATAGCCTGTGGAGATGCCCAGGCCAGGGGGGCAAACCGGAGCTGCAGCTGCCAGCCTACGCCACAGCCACACGGAATCAGAGCCACATCTGTGACCTACTTTCCGAAACGCCTCACCTTGCAGGAACACTGGCTCCTTGACCCCTGGGTAAGGCCAGGGATCGAACCCACAGCCTTACAGAGACTACATCGGGTTCTTAACCCACTGAGCCACAGTGGGAACTCCTGCTTTTCCCTCTCCACCCTGCCCTACCTACCCCAAGCTTCTCACCCTCCAGAAAGGTCTAGCTTCTTTCATAATCCTGTAAATTGCCCAACTCGTCAAGCTTCTTTCCCTAGTCATCTTCCCACCCTTTCGCATATACTCGCTCTCCCCCGTTCCTGCGGAGCCATCATTCTTGATTCCTTTCCAAACTTCTACGTTTCATTCTATCCGAATTTGACAAACAAGGGTCCGAGGCTTTGCGTTTAATAAGCCTTTCCCTTGAGCAACTTATTTAAGCTTCAGAACCACAGGCGAGTGAGGGGATCCCCTGATTTCCATTCAGAAGGGTGGGCAGCTCTGGGTCCTGAGCAGGTTCACAGGCCAGAAGAGCCAGAGGCCCGGCCACTGCCAGAGGCTTCATCCAATTTCCTGCCCCAATGCCTTTCCCCACCGCCTGGCGACAAGGCACAGGGTTCCAGGCCTCACGACAGGAGGACTCAGCTCGGCAAGGGGTTCATTCTCCAGCTCTGCTCTCTCTACAATTTCTTTCACCCCACCCTTTCCTCCCCTCGCCTTCTCCTCTCTTGGTTTTATTTTCTCTCTCTTCGTTGTTGGCCAAGAGGAAAAAAAAAAAAACCCTAAGTGACAGAGATAGGCCTTTGCTCTTCTTGTTTGTCCTGAAGCAGTTTTTCCAGATCTCAGCTCGATTATATTTGGGGTTTTGTGACTTTGTGGTGGGGGCGTCCTGTGCCCACAAGGTCATGTAGCCACATCCCTGGCTTCCACCCACTAGATGCCAGTAGCACCCAACCTCCCCCACCTCCCACTTACGACCTGGCCACGTGTCCAGGGTTTGAGAATCACCCTCGCAAAGTAACCCATGCGTGTAAAGTGGCTCCGTTCTACGGCAGAGATTAGACAACAGGTTTCTAACGATTTCTTTGGGAGCAATTCCAAGAGAACGAAAGTCAACATGGGAGGCACCGTGAGCAAAACGAGGGTCCAGTGGCCTGGCTGATGTAAGACGAGGAGCCCCGAGACGTGCACCACGCAGCCCGGGCTCTTGGTTTGTGCCATGCCGATTGTCCCATGCCACTTGTTCTCCGAGAAAGAGAGGCCGAAGGACCGGGTGCCCAGATAGCGATGCCACCAGGCTTAAGGGAAGGGAATTTTAAGGGAGCGATGCTGTGGGAGCCACGGATGGTGCCAAGGACCACGGGCCAGGAGCCGGCCCACCAGGCAGGGGAGCCGAGGCCAGGCTGTGGGGAGGGAGATGGAGGCTGTGGAAGCAGAGGCAGAGGAGGTTGCTGGAGAGGGCAGACACGCTCACGCTCGTTTCTGGAGAGGAGGAAGGCGGCCAAGGCCAGGAAGCCGCGCCTAGCCATCAGAACTGCTGGGTCAAGAAAGGGGTCCATCATTTTCTGGGACAGAGGAGGGAGGGGGATGAGGTGGGGGGAAAGGAGGTGCAGACAACAGTACGGTTGGGCAAGGCGAGTAGGCATTAGCTGGACCTGGTCACTGAAAACCTCATTTTTCCATGTGAACCGAGAACCCCAGCCCCTCCCCTGGGTTAAGGGGTACAGAGGAGTTTGGGGCCTTGAGACAAGGAGGGGAGTGTGCATCTGCCCCTGAGGGGGGTGAGTCCGTGGAGCCCTGGGGAGGTTTGACCCTAGGGGTCCTGAGGGGCTCCCAGGTGGTTCCGATGGCAAAGCTGCAGCATCTCCCACCTGAGGGGCCTGGCTTAGGGACTCTCTAATGGCCCTGTCTGGTTTAGCCACGTTGGGTGCATGTCTCAAATGTCATTCCTCCTCCAGAAGAAACTGGTACAGACTCACCCGCCACTTGGTGTGTTCTTTTCAGCTCCGCAAAACCAAAGGGGAAAAACAACTCCGGACAAGAGACACAGTCTTATGTTTTTTTTTTTTTTTTTGGTAACCACTGGAATTTCTAAATGTTGATGGATCCATGGCAGACCTCGTTCAGCTGCAGGGCTTTGCACGCCAAGATGAGCTTTCTGGCATATAGCTGACTCTCCTCGTGTTCAATGCAGTCAAACATAGACGGTAGGAGCAGAGAAAAGTTAGACGTCGTTAGACGACATGTGAACTGGGACCCCGACATTTTTACTCGCAGCTCAACATATGTCCTTGCAGAGTAAGTAGAGCTCTCTGGAGCTTAACATGCACAGTTTTCACAGTGAAAAATAGAGTGAAAATACCTCTAAATTCCTGTGCCTTACACACTGTACACTATTTCATAAGTTGATACACACAACCTGGTTATAGAGTCGCCACACACACACAAGATCACCCTCATTTGTGCCCAGTTAACTCCCCACACACAGACAGGATCTGAACCCCTGCACCCACAGACCTAAATATTACCCCGTTTGTGTAAATAATCACCCTACACTCACATACAGGAATGTCCCACTGCACACACATATTCACACCCACACGTATGTGCCCCATTCTTTCTTTTTTCTTTTTCTTTTTAGGGCTGCACCTGCAGCATATGGAAATTCCCGGGCTAGGGGTGGGTTGAATTAGACCTGCAGCTACCAGCCTACGCCACAGCCCCGGCAGTACCAGATCCAAGCCAAATCTTTGACCTACACCACAGCTCACGGCAACGCCGGATCCTTAACCCATTGAGCAAGGCTGGGGATTGAACCCATGTCCTCATGGATACTAGTCAGGTTTGTTACTGCTGAGCCACAACCAGGAACTCTGCCATTCTTTTCTTTTTTCTTTTTTTTTTCTTTTTTTTTTTTGTCTTTTTGCTATTTCTTGGGCCGCTCCCGCGGCATATGGAGGTTCCCAGGCTAGGGGTCGAATCGGAGCTGTGGTCACTGGCCTGCGCCAGAGCCACAGCAACGCAGGATCCGAGCCGCGTCTGCAACCTACACCACAGCTCACGGCAACGCCGGATCCTTAACCCACTGAGCAAGCGCAGGGACCGAACCCGCAACCTCATGGTTCCTAGTCAGATTCGTTAACCACTGCGCCACGACGGGAACTCCTGCCATTCTTTTCTTAAACATCTACGCATGCATGTCTGCTTCACTGTCTCTCAGCCACCAAACCCTAAGTCTCTCCACTCCTTATGGGCTCTAACAGTCTCTCTGTGTGTGTCTCCCTCTCTCTTTCCCTTACACACAACTCATATACACACGCCCGCACCCGCTCACTGAGCACCCCTCCATGCAGACCCACAGGCTCCGACACAAGAAATCCATGCCAAGATTCATTCTAACCAAACTTATAAAAACTAACAATGATGGGGAAAAAAAAAAACTTGAAAGTATTAAAAGGTAGGAGGAAAACTTATTTATAGGGGAGAACTATTTGGTGACAATGGCTTTCCTCATCAGAAATAATGGAGGCCAGGGAGTTCCCACTGTGGCACAGCACAAACCAATCCAACTAGTACCCATGAGGACTCAGGTTCGATTCCTGGCCTCACTCAGTGAGGATCCAGCGTTGCAGGGAGCTGCGGTGTCAGTTGCAAACACAGCTCGGATTCAGAGTTGCTGTGGCAGTGGTGAGGCCGGCAGCTACAGCTCTGATCCGACCCCTACTCTGGGAACTTCCATATGCCGTGGGTGCGGTCCTAAAAAGCAAAGAAATTAATAAATAACCTTAAAAAAAGAGAGAGAGAAAGAAACAACAGAGGCCAGAAGGAAGTGGTACAACTTTTTCAGGGGTCCTCTATCCACAAAAAAATCCTGCAGGCGTGAAGGGGAAATCCGATGTTCTCCAATGAAGAATAACAGAGCGCCTCGCAGAGAAGCAGACCTACCCACCTACCCTGATGCCGTGGCTAACAAAAGTTCTCTAACAGAAAAGATGTGATAAATTAGAAATAAAAAAAAAAGGGGATCTTCAGGAAGAGAAATAATAATAGTGGGAAAAGGAAGTTAACGGGTAAATAAACAGACGTGCCTTTTCTTTTGGAACTTTCTAAATTATTTTTGAATTTTCTAACTTTTCTAAACAGAAATTACACAATGGCCTGATGTTCTCAATGCTTGCAGAGGACGTATTTAAGACATTTTTACTGTAAAGAAGAGAGCGCAAATCAACGTAAAGGGAGATAAAGCTTCTCGACATTGCCAGACCTGTTCCAAGGAGGAGCCAGTGCATTGTGATAAGCTAGGTATCTAGGAGGCAACACGTCCAGCAAATGCTGAAAAGGTATTCAAAGAGATACACTGAAAAAATGCTACAGACACAACAAAATGAAATTCTAAATAATGTTCAAGTAACACACAGAAAGGCAGGCAGAGAAAACGGAGAAAGAAACAGGGGAAACAAACAAATAGAAAATGTAAGTATAAAGGAGTTCCCGTCGTGGCGCAGCGGTTAACGAATCTGACTAGGAACCATGAGGTTGCGGGTTCGATCCCTGCCCTTGCTCAGTGGGTTGACGATCCGGCGTTGCCGTGAGCTGTGGTGTAGGTTGCAGACGCAGCTCGGATCCTGCATTGCTGTGGCTCTGGCGTAGGCTGGCAGCTACAGCTCCGATTAGACCCCTAGCCTGGGAACCTCCATATGCCACGGGAGTGGCCCAAGAAATGGCAAAAAGACAAAAAAAAAAAAAGAAAGGAAAATGTAAGTATAGAAAGGAGGGGAAAAAAACCTGTTTTAGGCAGTAAAATATAATTAATATACTATAATTAATAAATAGATTAAGAGGGGGCAGTGGGTATAAGGATAATCAAAAGAAAACTTTTATTTTTATATACCTTCAAGAAATTAAAAATGAGATTTAAACCATTTACGATAGCATCACAAAGATCAAATCTTTAGGAAAAAATGTAATGAGAAATGTAAACCATATACCAACAAAGAATAACATAATTTATGGATAAAAATGAAAGAAGAACCTACATAAAGGAAGCACACATAGTATCGTGGCTCAATGTTGAAAAGCTGTCAATTGACCCCAAATTGATCTGTAAATCTAATGTAATCACAATTAAAGTCCCAACCAGAGCTCTCTTACGCAGAAGCGTTGCTGGGATGAATGAACCTGTATTCGCAGCGTTACCATCCAAAGTCCACAGTTGACATTACGGTTGACCCTTGGTGTTGTACATTCATTCCACGGGGTTTTGACACACGTATCCACCGTTACAGTATCTTACAGAGTATTTTCACTGCCCTAAAAATTCAACGTGTCCTATCCATTTATCCTTCTCTCCTAAGCCCCTAGCAACCACTGATCTTACTCCTGTCTCCATAACTCTGTCATACACTTGGAATCACACAATATGTAACTTCTTCAGGTTGGCTTCTTTCACTCGGGAATATACATTGAAGATTCCTCTGTGTCTTCTCTCGGCTTAATAGCTGATTTCTTTTTGGCACTGAATAGCATTGCATCATCTGGTTGTGCCACAGTGTACTTACCTATGGAAGGATAAACTGGTTGCTTCAAAGTGTTGACGGTTATGAGTAAAGCTGCTATAAATGTGTGCAAGTTTTTGTGTGGACATAAGTTTTCAACTCCTTTGGGTAAATAGCAAGGAGACCGATTGCTAGGTTGCTCAATGAGAGTATGTTACATTTGCCAGAAACTACCAAACTGTCTTCCAAAGTGGCCACACCATTCTGCACTCCCACCAGCAGGGAATGAGAGTTCCTGCCGCTCCACATCCTGCAGTAGGTGTCATCCGTTTTCTGGATTTCGGCCATCCTAGGTGGTCTGTAGAAGTGTGTCACTGAGGTTTCAATTTGCAAATCCCTAATGACATAAAATGTGGAGAGTCTTTTCATGTGCGTGTTTGCCATCTGTATATCTTCTTCAGTGAGCTGTCTGTTTAGGTCTTTTGTCCAGTTTTTAATAGGGTTGTGTGTTTTCTTATTGCTGAATCATAAGAGTTTTTCTGTATTTAGGATAACAGTCTGTTATCTGATATGCATTGTGCAAATATTTTTTTCCCCTAGTTCATGGCATGTCTGTTCATTCTCTTAAGAGTTTTGTACAGAGCCAGAGGAGAAGTTTTTGATTTTAACAAAGTCTGTATGTTCTTTCTTTCATAGATCCTGCCTTTGGTATTTTACCCAAGTTCATCCCCGAACTCCAAATCTTCTAGATTTTTCTCTTGTGCTAACTTCTAGGAGTTCTACAGGTTTACATTTTACATTTTTGTCCATGTTCTATTTTAAGATAATTTTTAGGAAGACGAAAGTCTGTGTCTAGGGTTTTGTATGGAGATATTCAGTTGTTCCCGCCTCATTTGTTGAAGAGACTCTCTTTGCTCCATTGTTTCTACTGTCATTTGTCAAAGATCAATTGACTCTCTTCATGGGTGTCTGTTTCTGGGCTCTCTCTTCCGTTCCATCAAGCTATCTATTATTTCATCACTACCACACTCTCTTGATTACTGTAGCTTTATAAGTCTTGAAGTCAGGTGTTGCCAGTTCTCCCACTTTGTTCTTCTCCTGCAGTATTGTGTTGACTATTCTACATCCATGATTTTATGATTTCCATTTTATAAATGGAAGCAGGAACTGAAACTCAGAGAAATGACCTCATTCGCTTTCTGTCACTGAGCTGATAAATGATGGGCCTGCCTTTCCTCTTCTTCCAGACCTGAGTAGGACATATTTCGAATCAAAACAAACCTCATGAAAATGTATCTTCCCCTAGAAAATGGACACATCTTTCAAACGCTTCAAGTTGTTCATTTTACCGTCTCTGTAATTTTATGGTAGTAGAGGCAAAAGCTTTCTTGACCTTAATTTTAGAAATACAGAATGTTCTAAAACTTCAACTATTCTGAGGATTTCTGCATTTCACAACTCTTAACCAAAATGTGCTGTTGTTTTTACATATTTCTGCCCTATACAATCCCAGAGGAATATCTAGAAGCAGGAGAACAGACCACCCCAAATATCAATCTTCTAAAAAAAAGAGTAAGAACAAACTGAAAACTGGAAGACAGCATGTACCAAAACTCTGCCAAAATAAAGGAAACACAAATTAGAGAGATGAACAAGAAACTTTATTGGGTTTGCCAATATCCAATTCTGCACATTTTGATCAAAAAAATCTCAGCCACGACAGAAAAACCAAGAAGCCAGGACCAGCTCCTTCGCAAGATAAAAGATGCACAAACACCCCCTAAGCGTACCAATAAGTAGAACTTTGAATATATGACAATGATCCATACACTTTTTGCTGCCAACTAGAAACCAAAGCAATCTGTGCTTTTAAAAATGCCCTCGTTTCAATCATGGGCCTTATTGAGTGTATGTCATACACCCTTGTGGTTGACCTTGAGAAGACAAGATGAATCAAGCATCACCGTCCTTGCCCTTAGGACACTCACCTCTACGGGGACTCAGATACACAAATAAATCATGGTAAACAGGATAAGCTACCAGGGAAACATGATGCAAGGGCTGATGAGACACGGTATAAGAGTATGTGTCGGAGAAGACATTGTACCCCTGAGCCCTGCCTTCCCCACTCTTGTCCAGCTGCAGATGTGGAGGACTTGAATGCCACAGACTCATCTCCACCATGTGCTTAGGCAGCCCAGGTCAACGGGATCTCATACTAAGAACTGTATTGCCAGGGGCTGGAATCTGTGATATGAAAGTCATCTCAACATAGCTTAGCGCACGTGCACACGCGCACACACACACACGAAGTCAAACACATGAAGTTGAAGCATCTAGAAGTCATAAATTTACCACATGCTTAGGCGTTGATTTCCAAGGGCTCAAATTTAGACTGGAAAATCGCTTTTGAGATTCTCGTACATGCAGGTGTCGCAGACACATATAAGGAAGTATGTAGGACACAGTTAAAATAGCCAGCTTTGCACACGAGTCTTCCATAGGAAATGCTAATGAGAACAAGACTGCAGCTAGTGGTGGCGGGACTTTTCACAAATCAGGGAAAAACTTCTGAGATCGCCTTAGTATAAGATGACAGGGAGAAAATACTTCTAAGTACTGTGCCCAAGCACTCCGTGGGCTGGAAGAAACGTCCTGTCCTCTGACCTGTGTTTGTGTTAGTCGGCATTGGGCTAATATTTCAGACAGGAAACTGATTAGGTATGACCTTAGAATTATGAGTACTGCTAATTGCTGACAGAAAAAAAGAATGACCAGCCATTGAATTAGCTTTGGTTTAAGAAGGTAAACCATTCAACAGGAATCAGCATGGATTACGGTGGGATATAGCAAGAGGCCAGGGGCCGCAAAACCAGGCAGAGAGGGCTAGAAATTGGGCGATGATATGACTTACCAGGAGCTCCGCCCGTTCTTGGCGAGAGGAGCACAGCGTTATCTCGAGAACTAACCATGATTTTGTGTGCATGATAATATTAATATTTTGCAAATAACTGTGGCTGTGCTCATATGTTTACACTTAAGGATGTGTATGTGTCCACACTTCTCCAGATCGCTTCATAATTCAGCTCTATATTTATGGCTCAGTAGAGGAATTGCTGCTTTTAGAAATTGTCTTAATCTAGGCCATCAAGAGACATCAATTATTCCCAAATAATTATTTTGGCATGTATTTGGGGGGTGGAGGCTCTGCCCGAGGCATGCAGCAGTCCCCCGTCCGGGGGTCAAACCCACGCCACAGTAATGGCAACACTGGATCCTTAACCCACTGAGCCCCAAGGGAACTCCTTGATATGTAATTTTAAGCAGGTAGTTAAAGGGCCACTTTGGATGCTGCTAATGAGAGGACCTTGTCTGATGAAAGCAGGGCCAGTATTTGTAGTCACAGTTGTTTTACCCCTGGTGGGCAGAGCAGGTAAGCTCCCCAATATGGATACAAGTCTGTGGAAGGCAGTTCCCAGGTAGAAACACACGCAGTATTATTGCACGGGGCTCCAGGGTTCTTCTAAGCAATGCTATGGATTCAAGAATTACATTACCCTCCACTAAGAAGGACAGTGCACTCAACCCTTCTCTGAAGATTTTTATGCAAATGTCAAACTGTTTCTAAAAGGCTACGGCAATTTGTGATCCCATTGGCAGCATGCTTTTTTAAAGATTATCCAGTTAGAAAGTTTCTTTTCTGTATCAAAATAATTTCTTTGTGAGTCAGTTTGATACTTTTTCCCCAACATTTATGTCTCAGTAAGAGTTTACCCACTGACAAAATTCTAAACGTCTCGTTATTTGTGAGCAACTACGCAGTGTAAATATTTTTAATTAAAATAAAGCTTTTTTTTTTTTTTTTTGCCATGTGAATTGTATATCTAAAGGAGCACCAAGGGAGTTCTTGTCGTGACTCAGCAGGTTCAGGACCCAACATTGTCTCTGTGAGAGTGTCAGTTCAATTCCTGGCCTTGCTCAGTGGGTTAAGGATCTGGCGTTGCAGTGAGCTGGGGCAAGGTCGCAGATGCTGCTCCAATTGGACCTCTGGCCCGGGAACTTCCATGTGCCACCGCAAGTGTGGCAGTAAAAAAATAAAATAAAACGAAATAAAATAAAGGAGCAGCATTTTTGTTTGAATTAAAAACATTGATTCCAAGCAGGCAACTTTAAAACTGTAGTAGCAAAATTGCCCTGCAGAATGAACTCATTACAAACTTTGTTTTGCATTTACTTCCTGAATATACCCTCCGACAAAGCAAAACCAAGAGTCCTTCCCCAAGAAAAGCTGCAAAATGCCCTCTCTGTCATCTTTCTAGGCTTTGGAAATTGAGAGATTGCAGAGCTCAGTTATTTTCTAAACATTTAGGAAGAATTGATAAGAATTTTTTTCAATATTTTGCAAGATCTTTGTCTTTAAGATCCTTACTCCTTCTGTATAGTGCAGGGAATTATGTTCAATATCCTATGATAAACACTCATGGAAAAGAATACAAAAAAGCATATTATATATATATATGTATGTATGTATAACTGAATCACTCTGCTATGCACTAGAAATTAACCCAACATTGTAAATGAGCTACACTTCAATAAAATTTTTTTAAGTTATGCTGCAAAACATTAAAGTATCACCTTTACAATTCTGTTTTGAATATTTCCTGCTTAAGATCAGTGTAAAAGTAGCCTAAAATGTATAAAACTGTGACTAAGTAGAAATGCTCACATCAAATATAGCAGATAAAATACCAGCAGTTATAATATTTAAATGAGCATATGCAATGTATAAAGCCATGAAGATTTCATTAGATAAACAGGCAGACGATATCAATGCAGCAAACAACTTTCAACCATTTGGAAATGTTTAAAGTCATTAATAATACAATAATTTCAAATTGCTAAATTCCACTTTTTAATTTTTTTAACTTTGAAAGAGCTGATTACAAAGAAGGGATTACGCATGTTCGTACTTAAATGCTGGCAATATGTGATGACATCAGTGGATACTTATGCTTCTGGTGACAGTTTAATGTGGTCACTATATTTTGAAAGATATAATAATAAAAATAAAAATCCTCCATATTGGCTAGATTTCCAGATCTTCTGCCTCTGTAATCCTGTGTCTGGAAGTTTTTCTTAAAGGCTTAAATTGGAGAAGCAAAAGCATATTTTAGCATCAACTAAATGGAACAATAGAAATGGAAAATCTTATATATTCTGTAATTCATTCTAGGGCCCTGGCGTAATACACGACATTTATAGTCCTACAGGCATTTCACGCTAATGAGATAAAATCTGTCTACTCTAATATTGTACAACTTTGAAACTTTATTTGCCTCTGTGTAAGAGAATATAAAAGTAAATAAGTCGGTTAAGACCGTGGTAGGGTATGTTTTATTTTGTCCACAAATCCCAGTGTAGAATGGTTTTGATGGAATCTTAGTGTGGAAAACATACCAAAAACATCTACCCTATTGAGGTGTGTGTTATCCAGGTAAGATTACCTGCCTCTATACCAAAGATGAAAGCCCACTGGGCTGAAAGGTCACAGCAGAGTTGGTGGCTTTCGGTGGAACCTGCAGAAATTCTTGGGTCAAGTCCTTTAATGAGTGCTTGCTTTTCCCAAATTGCTTGTGCAGAAATCCACAAACTTTATAACGCAAGCCAGGAAATTGATTCAAACACAGATTGTTCTCGTAGGCGCCAATAAAAGTTCCTGTCCCAGTCACAAGATTTAAATGCTGTAGAGACGTGGTGCCACAGAGTCTGAGAAAAGTCAGCCCCGTTTTATTAGTATGATCAAGGATACCACCCTACCTTTATTTAAAGTGCTACCGTATGTTGGAGATAAACACGATACGCTGGGACTAAGAGCCCCGCTTTATTTTCAGGCCACTAATGGGAAGGAGAAAACCTTTTTCCCAGAACAAACTTGAACATTAGTTTTCTACCCCAAAAATATGTATATACCTTGATTTCAAGACCCTCTCCCTACGCCAAAATGATGGCTTTGTGCTTGCTTGGCTCCTAAAGCCTTGATTGTATTTGCAAGGGTGGTTTTGGATGGATTTTCCTGTTTGGATCTTGTGTTTACTGGTTGCTATGCGTTATTCAAAGATGAAGTTTAACGGTTAATGGGCAGGCACTACTTCCAAGCATGGCGCCACTGTTGGGACAGGCAAGGGGGCAGCCCCAGAGGGTGAACTCTCAGTGGCCATGTGACTTCTCTTTTCTGGAATTAAATCACAACTAGGTATAATATGACTACCTGAAGTGTTGAGAACCATTCGTTTGGTTTTCAAGGACCACATGGCTGAAGGAACAAAAATAGCTTCATGTCTAAAGTCAGGCTATCTGATGAAGCACCTGCAGGCTCCTGGGTAAGCTGTGTGTTCCACCCCAAGTCACAACGTCTCTGAGTCTATTTACTCACCTGTCAATGGGAATGACTAAGTGGGACTTCAAGACATTACTTGCAGGAGTAAATTAAACTCTACGTGTAAATATGGGATTCGTGTGTATTCTTCTCTGCTTCTTTCTAACTTTACAACAATTCAAATTATTTGGAGTCAGTGACGATCCATTGGAATTTTTTTTCCAGCTCTCCGTTTTGGTATCACAACAACGCAATGTGCTCAGGGTCGCATCTCCAGCCTTTGCAACCGCCCGCCTTGACTGCACCCATTGGGGAGCAGGGCCTCTCCAGTCTATTTATTCCTCCAGGGAGTTGACCGGTCAGAAAGTAGTAGGTCAACCTTCAGAATGCTGACGCAGGCACTTACATTGTTTGGCTTTGTGGGCTGCCTGTCTTCTGTATACCTGATATTCCTTATGTTTCTTTCTTTTTGCTTTTTAGGGCCATACCTCTGGCACCTGGAACGTCCCAGGTGAGGGGTAAAATCAGAGTTACAGCTGCCAGCCTACATCACAGCCACAGCAACACAGGATCCAAGTCTATCACCTACACCACAGCTCACGGCAACACTGGATCCTTAACCCACTGAGTGGGAGGCCAGGGATCCAACCTGCATCCTCATGGATATGAGTCGGATTTGTTTCTGCCCTACCACAACAGGAACTCCCCGTTTTTACATTTTTTAAAGTATTATTTTCTTTCTTTCCTTCTTCCTTTCTTTCCTTTTTTCTTCCTTCTTTCCCTCCTTCCTTTAACCCACCATGCTGGGCCAGGGGTTGAACCCACTTCCTCTGCAGTGGCTTGAGCCCTGCAGTGGGATTCTTAAACTGCTTCGCCAGTGGGAACTCCTATATTATTTTCTATCGTGGTCTATTAGTAATTAGTTCTCATTGTAATACAGGTTGCATAGCTTACAATTCAGAAACGTACCATTGGATGTAGTTTTTAGTGTAGGTATAAAGTTGTGTAACTACCACTTCTAATTCCAGAATGCTCTCATCACCACCCCCAAACTCCATATCCATTGGCAGTCATTCTCCATCTCTCTTCATCTCATTCTTTTTTCTTTCTGTTCCTCACCTGGATTAGCTCAATTGAACTACATTTTCACTGTATTTTTCTTCACCTTTGAGCCCTTTGAGCACATCTGTTCATTTTATTCATCGTGCTTTTCAAATCCAGACTTTCTAATTGGTTCTTTTTTAAATAATCTCTTTATTGATAATCTTTATTTGTCAAGGTATTGCTCTCAGACTTTCTATTCGTTGTTTAAATTTGTTTTCCTTTAGTCCTTCAACATATCCATAACAGATGATTTAAAGTCTGTCTAGGAAATCCAACTGCTGGACCTCCTCAAGGACAGTGTTTGCAGACTGCATCTTTTTCCTGTGTAAGTGCAATATTTTGCGCTTCTTTGCCTTTTCCGTATTTTTTGAAAACGGAACATTTCAAGCAGTATAATGTGTAACTCTTGAAATCAGACCCCCTCTAAATGCCTAGGTTTTTTATTATTATTGCAGTTTATTGTGGTTCTTGCTGTTTTGCTTACTTACTTTCCTGAGTTAATTCTATATAATCTGTATTCTTTGTCATGTGTGGTCACTGAAGGCTGCTCGATTACCTTTTACCTTTTATTATGATTGGACAGAGATTTCCTTAGATAGCTTGAACCAATAAGTCTCCCAGCCTTCACTGAAGGGTTCTCTCTGCATGTTACAGCATGTCTTCAATGGTCTGACAGGCAGATTACAGCTTTTCCTGAGCTTAAACTTCCTGCTTGCCCAGAGCTTCATGGTCCAGCCAGAAGTGAGAAATTAGGGCATTCTCAATTCTTTCCTCAGCATGCACCCTATCCTGCATGTGTGTGGCTTTCTTAATTCCCAAGGACATGTTCAGATTTTGTATCTCTCCTGTGTACCTCTCATTCTCCAAGTTTTTGCCCCACCTGTTAATGATGCCTCCGGCTAATGCAATGTTAAACAATTGCCACTGATCGTTTTTGACAGATGCCCCAGGAAAAAAGGTTGTTCACAAAGTGTAAACTCTGAGTCAGGTAAAATGCAGATAACTTTGGCTGGAGGTTTCCAGGGAACAACCAGATAGGTCAAATATCAACAATCCTTTCCAGACTCTTTCTTTTCTCCAGGGGCTGCTAAGCTGCTTGTTTTCCTAGCTACTGTGATTGTGAGTCTGTTGCTTTTAAGCGTTCTCACAGAAGTTATAAATGTCATGTTAAAGTGTCACAAAACATTGTAAATCAACTACACTTCAACAAAAAAAAATAGAAAATAAAAATTAAAAACAAAATGCCATGAAAATTGCTATATTTGCTGAGATTCATAGCATTTTCTTGAATATACACTCTCTGGATTATTGTAATCTTTGGTTAATTTCCAAAATTCTGAAAAAGCTGAATTTCCCTATTTGCAGTATTCTTGTTACTTTGGAAGGAGGAGCAAAATTTTAGAGGTCCTTACTCTGCTGCTCTGGAATTGCTCACAAAATTACTTTCTGATGCTTCCAAATAAGAATCCTGCCTGAGTATTCATAGACTGATACAAATATTTAGCCAATTCATTTGGCTTCCTGATAGCCATTTCCAGAAGCCACATCCCCCTAATATAACCCCTCTCGACCCAAAGCAAGAACTTTAAATCAACTTCAACTTGTATTTATAGGTAGGGGTCATTTGGGGAAATTTGTTTTTATTTTTATAAATGAAAATTCTGTTCCATCTATTGTATACTCTTACATATAGCAAAATGTAGAAAAGAGATGGTATGGTATGATATTAGACCAACTTCTCCTTGCAAAGAAAATGTTAATAACCCTGAAACATTGTGTTAACTTTCAGAACATTCATCACAAAATGTAATTATATCAGTTAAACAGTATGAATTTGTTGAATCTGAAATTCAAAAGTGATTGAATATCGGCATTTCTGTAATTCGACCTAGTAGACATACTTGTAGGTATTAACTGTATGTTTACCCAGTAGATTTTGAGCATCTCTCCACCGTTTCCCTCACTTCTGTGTTCAAGGAGAATAACAGTTTCTGACAAATTAAATAAGTCCAAAAAAAAAATGAATGAATCTACACTGTATGAGAAGTTAAGCAGAATTTAAGCTAGAGAAGAGAGAACAGAACTAGATGGGAAGGGCTCTATGTGCCTTTTTTTTTTTTTTTTTCTTTTTAGGGCCATACCTGCAGCCTATGGAAGTTCCCATGCTAGGGGTTGAATCGGAATTGCAGCTGCAACCTCCAGCACAGCCACAGCAACACCAGATCCAAGCAGCATGGGTGACCTACACTGGAGCTGGTGGCTATTCCAGATCCTTAACCCACTGAACGTGGCCAGGGTTGAACCTGCATCCTTGCAGAGACAACATCAGGTTCTTAACCTGCTGAGCCACAATGGGAAGTCTGTAAATGCTTGAAAAATTGATAATGACTTTTTTTTTTAATTTTAGGAAAGTAAAAGTTGAAGAGGGAAAGAATCGGTCATGTAAAAACTCTTTTAAGACAAAGCAAAAGTAATTGGACAAAGAACCCAGCCACAGAGACAAAGAATGAGGAAAATTAGAACAGAAAATTTATGATAGGGTGTTATGAACACTGTCAGATGACACAGAGAAGAGATAGGATCATCATTCCTTTCAAAATCCATTAAGTTGAGCAATTATGGATACTTTTGATGAAAATAAATTTAGCCCAGGGGTAGGCACAGATCCTGAGAATAGCACTTATGCAGGTGGTTTGCTATGGGAGGTCCCTGCTTATCTTTTATTGGTAGTGGGATCAGGTACCAGGAGAAAATCCTTTCTTTTCAGGTTCACTCAGGTGGAAGTCATATCTTAGAATATGTATTAATACTACCACTCCCTGTCCGTCTTTCATCCTTCTTTACGTTTTCTCCATGCAACTTTACTTTTGAATTATGAGTGCGAGTATTTATTTGATCACACTGTTTCAGATTCCCTTGCCAAATTTTCTCAGGTCCCATTATAATTACAATAACTTTCCCATAAACCCCCTCCTCATGCCGCTTTTATAAAAACTTCAGGAGTTTCCACCGTGGTTCAGTGGTTAACCATCCCAACCTGTATCCATGAGGTTGCGGGTTTGATCCCTGGCCTTGCTCAGTGGGTTAAGGATCTGGTGTTGACGTGAGCTGTGGGTGCATGTTGCAGATGCAGCTTGGAGCCCACATGGCTGTGGCTGTGGTGTAGACTTGTGGCTACAGCTCCAATTGGACCCCTAGCCTGGTAACCTCCATATGCCTCTGGTGTGGCCTTAAAAAGACAAAAAAAAATTTTTTTTCAAATTTCTTCTTGATAACTTTCATGGAAAGCACATTAAATGGTTTATTAAAACAGTATCTCTGCTGTAAATCTGGTTTCTTTGGAGATTTCCACATATGCTGTCATTTGCATTATATATGGTATAGCCTAATGGTTTAATTCAATATAAATGATTTATTTATTTATAAAGGATGTATCTGAGATTAGAATAGATAATCTGGATTAGGATTAGTCTGAATGGTCTTCTATAAATACACTATCAACAATTCATATATAAAGAAATCTCTAAAATAAGCGACCCTTCAAAAAGTTAAAATTTTTTTTTAGGGCCGCACCCACGGCAAATGGAGGTTCCAGGCTAGGGGTGCAATTGGAGCTGCAGCCACCAGCCTACACCACAGCCACAGCAATGCCAGATCCAAGCCATGTCTGCAACCTATACCACAGCTCACGGCAACACCAGATCCTTAACCCACTGAGACAGGACAGGGATTGAACCTGAGTCCTCATGGATGTTTGCTGGGTTCATTAACCACTGAGCCACTATGCAAACTCTCAAAAAGGTTAATTTTTAATAGTAATGATTTGAAGAAAGATCCAGGCAACTTTCATGAGCTACTAAAAGAAAGATATAAATTATTGGAACTAGGAAATTTAGTACATTTATGAACTTTTGAAAGCATTATAGCAGCCCAAACCTTCTGAAAAGCATTAAGAGCTTACATTTGTGATTAACTTTTTATATTCGTGGTAAATCCACATACCAGCCACTGTGTTGCATGTTGATTAATACTTTTTAATGAACTTAATCCCCTCTGTAATTAACTTATTCTAGGGTAATTCCATAAAAGCAAACAACATGTATAAAAATATTTACTATACTGTTATTTTTATAAAAGCTTAAAACAGAGTTCAGTTACATCAGATTCTGAAAAGTTAGTAAATTAGAGGAATATAACATTATACAACCATTGCAATAATTATGGAGACAAAAATATGTTAAAAAAATGAATTGAAAATAAATGTTACTGTTAAGCTAAGTTTGTTTTTGTTTTGTTTTGTTTTGTTTTTGTCTTTTGTCCTTTTAGGGTTGCACCGTGGCATATGGAGGTTCCCAGGCTAGGGGTCTCATTGGAGCTCTAACCACCGGCCTACGCCACAGCCACAGCAATTCGGGATCCGAGCCGCGTCTGCAACCTATGCCACAGCTCACGGCAACGCTGGATCCTTAACCCACTGAGCAAGGCCAGGGATCGAACCCGCATCCTCATGGTTCCTAGTCAGATTTGTTTCCACTGTGCCGCACAGGAACCCCAAGCTGAGTTTTGAATACCTAGAAAAGTAGTGGAAGGAGATCCCCCCGTGAAGCACTGAGATCAGCAACGTCTCTGCAGGGCCAGGACGCAGGTTCAAACCCTGGCCCAACACAGTGCGTTAAAGGGTCCGGCATTACCACAGCTGTGACACAGGTCACAACGATGGCTCGGATCTGATCTCTGGCCCAGGAACTCCACAGGCCACAGGGTGGCCAGAAAACAAAAACAAAACAAACAAACAAAATTAATGGGGGAGAAAATGAACGCTTGTCTCTTACTTCGGGTTGTTCTTGAATAATACGTTTCACAGACGTACAACAGCAAAACCTACAGGTCAGTTTCCTCCTTAACCAATAAGACCTCTGCTACAGGGTTTCCACGGGGCTGGACCTCTCTCCAAACGAAGAGGACTGGATTTTCCATTTTACTCATGGCGCGTCTCGATTCTTTGTGTTGCGTTGTCTGTCAGTTGTCTGCATGGAACTGAATGTTGCTTGAAAAAGGGCCAGGGTGTGGCTTGACCAGATGGTCCTTCCTTTTAAATGCAGGTGTTTACATTATGCTCTACACTCTTTTCTGCCTCCTCTGGATGGAAATCCTGGCTCCTGTCTTCTCGAAGCCCCACTGGGATCTAGGTTTCAGTGGACCAGTCTCCAGCAGGCAGGTTCAGCCTTTGACACAGCTACTTACTCTGTTAGTAATATCACATGCTATGCAAATAATGTCTACATTGTATTGTGTGCCACTTACATTCCTCAGGTTAATGTAGGCTTTTACTTAGTCTTCATATCCCAATAAAGGATTTTTTTTTTTTTTTTTGGTTTTGTGCTTTTTAGGGCTGCACCCGAGGCATAACGAAGTTCCCAGGCTAGAGGCTGAATCAGAGCTACAGCTGCTGGCCGACACCATGGCCACAGCAATACCGGATCCAAGCCGCACTGACAACCGACACCACAGCTCGGGGCAATGCCAGATCCCTGACCCACTGAGCAAGGCCAGGGATCGAACCCAAATCCTCATGGATACTAGTCAGATTCGTTTCCGCTGCACCACAACAGGAACTCCCAAGAAAGGCTTTTAATTCTTCATCCTTCTGCAACCCCCTCCCCTCTCCTCCTACCTTCGTAGCATTGCTAACTAAATCCATTTTGCTCTCCTGCAAGGGTAAAACAATCGCATTCGATTTCTGACCTCAATGTCCTAACAGCCAAAAGACGGCCAGCACGGACTCCAGCACCGCTTGGAGCACCGAATGCAGGGATTCGGCTTACTGACTCAGTCCCTCAGCTTGTCACCACATGTCTGCTCATCTTCCATGGCTGAGGCTCCAAAGGTTGCTAAGCAGGTGGTTGGCAGGTAGGTAGGTGAGGGGGAATCGGGGGCAAAAAGAAAATTCTTGGTTGCCCTGGAGATGGAGGCAGAGGGGCGGGGCAGCGGAGATGCAGGGTAAGTGTGCTGGACTAAGGGGGACCAGAAGAATCAAGATGACCTGGAGACCAAGAGCAGGTCCGGACTGGCTCTGGCCAAGGCACCCTCCACAGATCAGGGCCACCACCTCCTGGCCTCCCTCCCTACCGCCCACTGGTCCACTGGCACGTTCTCTCCTAGACCAAGCCACCTGTGTTCGGCTGCTGGGAAGAATCTCAAAATTCAGGAACAGGCTGCTGGGACCAGCTCTCTGTACAGCCTCCCAGCTCAGGGAACTTGGGAACGTTTCCTGTCCCCCTAGACTTTAGTCTCCTCCTCTGCAACGTGGAAATGACAGCAGCTTCTCCCTCTGGCCTGCATTTGTGATCAGGGTTAAAAGAGTTCACATCTGCAAAGCACTTGGAACCTGGCACACAGTAAGTGCCAAATCAGTGTTTGCGGAGGGAAGGAGTGTGGAGGGAGGCCCACTTGTAAATTTTTAAAAGGCTACTGAACCACAACAGAATCATTCACTTGGCCTCACAAGGACCTTATATGCTAAACAAACAAATGAAAAGAAACTAGACACTTAGTTGTTAAGGAAAAAAAAACCCTAAACATTTTTAAAAGGCTCGCCTAAATCAAGTGGCAGAGAATGGCTAAAAGAATAGATCGGCTAAACTTCATAGTCCACCAGGGCTTCCATAAAAGTACCGCAGGCTGGGTAGCTCAAAACATCGATTTCTCACAGTCCTCGAGCTGCAAGTCCAGGGTCAAGGTGCTAGCTGAGTAGTTTCTGGGGAGACGTCTCTCCTTGGCTTTCAGAGGGCTGTTTCTTGCTGATTTTTTTTTTCTGTGAGCAGGTGCATCTCTGGTATCATTTCCTTGAAAAGGACAAGGACACCAGTGCTATCGGATTAAACGCTCACACTTTTGACCTCATTTAACCGGAATTCCCTGGACACAGACACACGTAGCAAGATCTCTTCTGCAGAACAAAAACCCCCAACACACAGACGATGTCAACCCCTTGATGAAGCACTCTTCACTCCAGAGGGAAGATCACAGTTCGATAACCTTGAAAACACAAGTTCATCAGGAGACCCCCCTCCCCGCCCCCCAGGTCAGGTTAAAGGATTACAGGCCCTACATTTATCCTGATCCTTATCAGCAACCCTGCCCTTGAACCCTTTCGCTGTAAAACTCCTCACCAAACCCCCTGGGTTAGGCTGCCCAGTTTTGAGGGCACTCGCTGGCCGTGGCCCCCTCTGCCTGGCAAAGCAATAAAACCATTCTTCTCTTCTTCACCCAAAACTATCTCTGAGATTCAATTCAGCTTTGGTGCACAGAGGCCCGGTTACAGCTCGTAACAGGAGGAAACGGAGTTCGAACGCACAAACTGCATGCTGCTCCCCCAAATCCTAGAATAAACTGGACAAATTGGGCCCGAATTGAGAGAAGGGAGTGGACATAAATTATATTTCCTCCTGTTTCCTTCTCCCTCTGTTGCTCTTTCCTTGTCTCTTTCCTTCCTTTTTTCTTTTTTTTTTTTTATTCTCTGATAACCTTTTGTTTTTATTTTATTTTATTTTATTGTCCATACCCACAGCATGTGGAAGTTCCCAGGCCAGGAACTGAATCCACACCATAGCAGCAACCCAGGATGTTTCAATGACAACACCAGACCCTTAACCCACTGTGCCACCAGGGAAATCCTCTTTCTTTTTGTAAGTTCAGTTTGCTGATTAACACCGCTTTGTTGTTTTATTTTATTTTTTAAATTTATTTACTTTGCTTTTTTAGGGCCTCCCCTGCCTGGCCTACACCACAGCCACAGCAATGCTGGATGCAAGCCTCAATGACCTACCCCACAGCTCGTAGATCCTTAACCCACAGAGTGAGGCCAGGGATCAAACCCCATCCTCATGGATCCTAGCAAACTGCTACCTCGAGCCACAAGTAGAACTTCCTGGCTTTCTTATTTTAAAGGATTGAGGGTAGAATCCCCCATCTTATTTGCATTTGTATCACCCCAGGAGCTATTAGGTATCCACAGATGTTTGTTTAATTGAATTTTTTTTTCTTAACTTGAAAAAGAAAATACTGGGAGTCCCATGGTGGCTCAACGGAAATGAATCCGACTCGGAACCATGAGGACAGAGGTTCAATCCCTGGCCTCGCTCAGTGGGTTAAGGATCAGGCGTTGCTGTGAGCTGTGGTGTAGGCTGCAGACGCAGCTCGGATTCCACGTTGCTGTGGCTGTGGTGTAGGCCAGGGGCTACAGCTCCGCAATTCGACCCCTAGCCTGGGCACTCCCATAGGCCACGGGTGTGGCCCTAAAAAGACAAAAAAATAAAAATAAAAAAGAATTTAAAAAGAAAAACAAAATACAGATGCACGAGCCGAATTAACACTAAAAATGATAAAATCTGGGTATGTTCTTCAATCTGGTACTTTTCAAGGACAAAGATGCAATAACTCATGGAATATTACCTTTCTTTTTCTGTGGAAGAGGCTGTCAAATCCACTCAGTTTTCAGTGAGAAAGAGACCCGAAGAAATGCAGAAACCCCGCAGCTCTTTCTCCTGAGACGTTTGTCCCCATTTTCTTCTCATCTGCGAAGCTGATGCAGATTGAATCCTCTCCCCGCCAGGGTTTCAGCTCACACCAAGTGTTTTCTGACTTTATCACCTTTTTTATCACAAAAGAAAACTCTCCTAGGGAAGATGTAAGACGCAGACCTGCAGGGGAGACAGACCCTCCCCCATTTTATCTAATTTGAAATCTAAGTGCCCTCTGCTGCCCGGTGCTCCCCATTTTATGCATTTTCCCCTTGACCCCCTTCTTCACAGGGTCAATGGGAAAGCGAACGAGCATCCAGAGAGAGCCCAGAATAACACCCTATTCGCCTAACCGGTGCTCCTGTCTTACTTACTGATTGTTTTTTCTCTTGCATGGTTCAAAACCACACAAAACAACAACAAAAACCAGATAACGGAATTCACTCTGGTCCAGAAACAAGTGCAGGCTTTTACCTGGGAGTTTGAAAAAAAGGCCTGTGCCACCGGCTGCTGTCTATAGGAATCAGACCCAGGGGTGGAGGGAGGGTGGGATGTGGGCTGTGTAGGTGTGGCCTGGGTTCCCTGAGTGCCCAGCTCTGGCCAAAAGCCACCTGCAAGCTGGTCTGGCCACAGGCTGGAATCCTTCAGCAGGTCAGATTGAGTTTATGGTTGTACCCACTTGGGCCCTGAGCTGCAGGTGTCTGCCTGGGGGCTCTTTGAAGAGGTTGTTAGGGTGGGGTAGGGGCTGCTGGAGCCCACCAGGGCAGTGGTGTCATCCTGGCTGGCAGGCCAGGGGGCTGAACAGGTGTGCAAAAGGGAGAGTTGACTTGAAAAAAAAAAGAACATGCACAACTGTGCGTTTCGGTTTCACGTGGGGACTTACTGAGGACAATGACACAGGAGGCAGCCTCTCAGCCAGCTCTGAGGAACTGCTCCAGAGAGGTGGGGGGAGGCCAGGATGTACGGCATTTTGGTGAAGGGGTGCGTGCAATTACACACACATCTCTGGAGAAGGGGCCTGCCAGTCATGAGGAAGAGCTAGCCCAGTGATTTGTTTGGGTGCTTTTCTAAGTGGGGAAAGATGCAAGCAACTGAGTTCATAAACGTTTCTCCTGCAAATATGTAACTCTCTGAAGGCCCGTTCTGCGGTCTGCCCAGAGCACAGAGTGCCTCTCTCCTGACCTTCGCCGTGAAATCTTTTGAGGGTGTGTTGCAGGCCCATCGCCACAGTGGCTCGGGCCTCGATTCTTAGAGAACAGGATGGGGGGGCCACAGCCTTTGCTTTACAGGACCCAGGTCTCAGGAGGAGAGAGCTGGCTTCCTGGAAGCCCTCTGCACTGGCTGCTTCCCCTCCCACGTTGCTCCCACAAGGCCCCGCTTCAGCACAGAAAGAAGGCCAGGCTGATTCTCCAGCTTTGCTACAGCGCCCATGGGAGCCACGCATCCTCAAGGATCACTCTGTTTCCATTGCTCTTTTTTTGGGGGGGGGGGCAGTCTTTGAAGTCCCCACCTGCGGCATATGGAGGTTCCCAGGCTACCAGTCTAATTGGAGCTGTTGCCTCTGGCCTACACCACAGCCACAGCAACTCGGGATCCCAGCCGCATCTGTGACCCACACCCCAGCTCATGGCAATGCCGGATCTTTAACCCACTGAGCGAGGCCAGGGATCAAACCCACAACCTCATGGTTCCTAGTCAGATTCGTTAACCACTGCGCCATGACGGGAACTCCTTTCAAAAGATTTTTAAAATTTTTTTCTATTTATCGTTGAAAGTAGTCATTCTTCTGCTGATTTTTGTTTTGAAAGTACAATTTAGACCTTTAAAGCATTCTTCACTAAAGTATAATGGGCTATAAACAGGCAGCATCCATGATTTAATGAGAAATTCCAGAAAATGATGCTGAACTTTGAATCCTTTAGTAAGAATAATCATTAAAAAAGAACGTTCACATAAAAAAAGTTAAGTAAGTCAATATGCTTCTTGTCGGGAGTCAGCAAAAATATTTCTTATGCTTTAAAGAATTGTGGGATGGGGCGTTCCCATCGTGACTCAGCAGAAACAAATCAGACTCGCATCCGTGAGGACACGGATTGAATCCCTGGCCTTGCTCAGCGGGTCCAGGATCCAGCGTTGCACGAGCTACGGCGTAGGTCTCAGATGTGTCTCAGATCTGGCGTTGCTGTGGCTGTGGCGTAGGCCAGTAGCTGCAATTCCAATTCGACCCCTAGCCTGTGAACCTCCACATGCCTCGGATGTAGCCCTAAAAAGCCGAAAAGAAGAGAAAAAAGAAAAAAAAAAAAAGAATTGTGGGATGTATTCATAAGTACTACAAAATAATTTTGAAATAATTTTGAACATATTTTCCATAATGTACTTAACCTTATTTTTAATTTTAGAATCACAATCCATGTTAGCCATTTTGAAAATATTAACCAAGTGACATAAAATAAATTACACATTTAATTAACATTTCACATTCTACGATTCACTGACAATTTAACTGGTAGATCATATGCACTAGATTTAAATGTTAAATAATAATGTTTACACTACTCAGATCTATAACTTTGAATCTCAAGAATAAAAGAGTATAAATTGATATCCGAGGCTTAAAGCACATGTGATCGAAGCTATTCTGGAATATCCTCACTGACAGGAATCTCAGTATTCCTGATAATAGCTCATTCCATCTTCGAAAGGGTTTTTTTTTTGTTTGTTTGTTTGTTTGTTTTAGGACCGCACCCATGGCATATGAAAGTTCCCTGGCTAGGGGTCGAATCAGAACTGCAACATATGCCGCAGCTATTGCATCACAGGATCCGAGCCACATCAGCTGCAACTTATGCCACAACTTGTGGCAATGCTGCATCCTTAACCCACTGAGCGAGGTGAGGGATCAAACCTGCATCCTCATTGATACTAGTCGGGTTCTTAACCCACTGAGCCACCATGGGAACTCCTAGAAATTTTAGCTATACTAAAATCTTCCCTTCGTCCTGATTCCAAGTGAACTTCCACTAATTAGAGGGACTTTGTTGCGTCCTTGTACAGACTGAGTTATTTTAAATTTCCTGTGAGACACCTCAGGATACTTGAAGATACGTGTATTTTGTTGAATCTTGCGAAATTGCCATTTCCGTAGGCCAAGACAGCTGAATATCATCACCGGCTCATGTTTCACCTGGTTGCTCTGAGTGTTTTCGTCTAGAAACTGAACTTGGCACATCTTCCCCATTGACAAGCCTTCCCCATCTTCTTCAAGGTTGAGGCCACTTTCTGCAGAATCTCGGACAATTCTTTACTAGTAAGGGACTGATTATGTGCATAGGATGCCGAATTAACTTCTCTCCTGTTGTTTGTCCATTTAGACCACACCAGGGGAAAACCTGGGAAAATGCGCATCATATAAGACATGTACCAACAACTTAGAGCCACCATTGGTAGGGAACTTATAAGAATCTTCTAAATCTAAAACCCCCTTTTCACAGCAGAGAAAAGAGATTGATTCTCAAGCAGGCTGAGTAACTGGCTCCAGGTGACATGACCATAAATGGTAGCGTCTAGATTGGACCAGCTCTCTATGGCTCCACATTCTGCAAATGCCCTTTCCTCCAACAATAACGACTCTCAAAAGGCACAGATGGGTGGAACATTGGAAATGTTAGCATGAAATGAGATCGCCCGGACAAAATCCCGAGTCTTCTACTGACCAGTAGCAGATTTCCATTCCAAGTGGAGGTAGATGGACGTAACTTAGAAAAGCTTCAGGATAATCCCTCGTTCAGAAGGGCTCTATTTTGCGCCTTAGTACCAGCCTTGGATGGAATCATCTGATCATGCATCTATGGGAGTTAATACTGCATGCACATCTCAGTGTCTGTGCAAGGGTTCACCAGAGAGAGAAGATGGGCCTGAAGCATCCAGGCATTCCAAAGAACTTGGATGATATGGGCCCATCGTCTTAAACTAGAAGGTACTAAAATGGATATTCCTGCTTAACTTGTGTGGTTAAATCCTGTCTTGGATCATTTTGATACATCATTTTCTCTACCTGGAACAGCCTTCTCATGTCTAACTCTTGCCTCCAAACGCCCTGTTTTTATTCGTGTTCCCCTCTCTCATCCTCTTCACGGTAGAGAGAATAATGGCTTCCCAAAGATGCCCCCACCCTAATCCCAAAACCTATAAATGACCTATGCCCATTATATTGCAAAGGGGCTTTGCAGGTGTATTTAAGGTTATGCATTTTAAAATCAGGAGATTATCCTGGATTTTCCGGGTGAGCCTAACCTAATCCCATAAGCCCTTATAAGCAGAGAACTGTCTCCACCTCCCTGGAGAAGAAAAGGCAGGAAAAATAAGGCAGAACAGGAGACCAGAGAGATTTGAAACGTGGGAAGGACTCAACCCATCACGGTGGGCTTTGAGCCTGGAAGAGGGGCACCCAAAGAAAGGAAGGCAGGAGGTTTCTAGAGGCTGAGAGCGCTCTCCAGCTGACAGGCAGCAAGGAAATGGAGACTCAGTCCCACACCCTCAAGGAAATGAAATCTGTCAACATGAATGGGCGTGGAGGTGGGTCCATGCCTAGAGCCTCCAGAAAGGAGTGCCCCGTGGCCAACACATTCATGTTGGCCTTCTGAGGCTCTGAGCAGGAGACACAGCAGGCCTCGCTGCCTCCAGAATTCAGGCTGACAGGACTGTGACCTATGAATGGTTTCAAGCTGCCACGTCTATAGTAATGTGTTACAGCAGCAACAGAAAATAAAATAGATTCTTTGGTATTTACTCTAAACCTCTATTTTTTTTTCTTTTTAGGGCCATACCTGTGGCATACGGAAGTTCCCAGGTGAGGGCTCAAATCAGAGCTGCAGCTGCTGGCCTTTGCCACAGCCACAGCACCACCAGATCTAAGCCATGTCCACAACCTACACCACAGCTCATGGCAATGCCAGATCCTCTCACTCAGTGAGCAAAGCCAGGATCAAATCTGCATCCTTGTGGATATTAGTTGGGCTCTTAACCTGCTGAGCCACAGTGGGAACTCCCTAAACCTCTATTTTGAATGAGAATATTATTTTGCTGTTGTTGTTTTTTAAGTGTCTGCAGTTCTCTACACGGATGGTGACTTTGTCAGCTCTGTCGTCGTCATTGTCCCCAGCCAGCAGGAGGCAGAGAATGTAGGATGGAGCGCAGCGCCCACCAGTTCGAGCTGCAGGGGGCTGCCCTCCAGCGCTCACCTCCAGGGCTCCACATTCAGTAGAAAACCAGGTTCCTAGAACTAGAGTTTGGACACACACTGCACAGATTCACGTTCGAGTTCCCGCTCTCCCATTCACAAGCCATGGGACCCTGGACCAACTGCTCAAATCCCCTGTCCCTCACCCTCCGTGTCTGTGTCCCACTTAACACCATGAGTTCACTGTGCAGCTGAAGCAGTGCATTTGGGGTCCACTGTGACCCCACTAGGAGGCTCTGATGCTCTTTACTGAAAGGCCATGTCTTATCCATGAATTCTGCCTGTGAAGATCATTGTACTACAAGATAAGAAAACTAACAAATAAACAAGTTAAAGAGGTTGAATTGCCTGAAAACACGTAGCCAGTTATTGACCAGAAACCACTTTTAGACTCTGAGTTGTTTCTTATCATGTCAGATTGAGCTAACATTTGAGTGGGCTGGGTTGGCCAGGTCCCAGGTTTTAGCCATTTCTGCTACCTCGTGGGCTTGCAACCCAGCAGGACTTCACAGGGGCCTCTCCAGGACAGACCCCCCCCCCATGTCCTCCACGTAGGACATGGGGGGGGGGTCTGTCCTGGATAATTTTAGCCTCCGGGGCTTTCCCCGAGCTTCGCAGAACAAATTTAATCAGAGAAGTGAGAAAATGCAGAAACAAAGTAAAACAGTCAAACAGGATGGAATAATAATAGTTTAGCCATTGAACAGGTCAAGGCTGATTAGCTCCTCCTCAGGGGCTGTAGACAACATTTTGAACCATATGCTTGAGCTGTTTTGCAGATACTGAAACCCCCCACCAGGTGGAAGAAGTTAACTCCGTGCTGCCCACAAGCAGGTAGAGCTGGACGGATTGGAACCAGAGGTTGATAATGTTTTTTGTTTTGTTTTGTTTTGTTTGAGGTTGATAATGTTGACTCCAGATTACCTCACCACCAGCCAATCAGATGAGTGTCCATGAGCTAATCACTTACCCGGCCACCTTCTCCTCACCCCGTCTTCAGAAACCTTTCCCTCGAAATGCCCAGTGTGGCTCAGTGGGTTATGAGCCTGAATAGTATCCTTGAGGATGCAGGTTCAATCCCTGGCCTTGCTCCGTGAGTTAAGGATCCAGCGTTGCTGTGAGCTGTGGTGTAGGTCACAGATGCAGCTTGGATCTGGGGTGGGTGTGGCCAGTGGCCACAGCTCTGATGAGACCCCCTAGCCTGGGAACTTCCTTATGTAGCAGGTGTGGCCCTTAAAAGCAAAAAAATAAATAAAAATAAATTTAAAAAATTTAAAAAGTTTCCCCTGACATCCACCAGGGAGTTTGGGCCTTTTGAGCATCAGCTGTCTGGACTCCTTGCTTGGCCTGGCAATAAACACTGCCCTCTCCTGCATCGCAGCCTGGTGTCAGTGGGCAGACTCAAGCCTGGTGTCAGTGGGCAGACTCAAGCCTGGTGTCAGTGGGCAGACTCAAGCCTGGTTCGGGAACAGGCTGACAATTATTCCTCCCGTCCACCCCACCTCCCTTCAGAGAAAAGGGGAAAATATCTCAGGGAGGGGAAGGGCCCCTCGCAAGGCCAAGCCAGACGTGAAGACCCGGTTTGAACAGGTCTTTCTTTGCCCACCTGAGCTGGCTCCTTCACACCACAGTTCTCACAACCCTCTGAATTCCACAGCTAAGTCCACAAATCTCTTCCTCCTCGAAGCTTCTCCACCCCTCCTGCTACACGATGCCACCCCACCCTCACAATGCGAGGGCTCCCCATTTCTCAGTTCTTCCAGCAGAGTCTGTCTATCCCACCCCTCAGCTCCGGAGTGCTCGGTGGAGTCAGCGCTGGCAGCAGGCACTGGCTGACCGACCAGACAATGGAGGCCTTCAAGGCTGTGTGTGGGATGGGGTGTGTGTGTGTGTGTGTGTGTGTATGTGTGTGTGTGTGGCCAGGGTTGCAGAAGGAAACGACATACACTCTGAAGCAGAGAAAGGAGGAGGCTGTGGCCTATCACACTGGAAGTGGGGGGTTCTGTCTCCAAAGCTCGTTTGTCTCATGGATTCTTAGGGAGAGCAGGGATGTGTGTGTGTTTGGGTGGGGGGGGGAATGTATGGCATATTTGCCACTAGAGACAAAGGGTGGGAATGTGCTTGGCAGAGATACAAAATGAAGAAATGCCACTAGGAGTCCCCACTGTGGCTCAGCAGGTTAAGAACCTGACTAGTATCCATGAGGATGTGGGTTTGATCCCTGGCCTCGCTCAGTGGGTCGGGGATCCAGCGTTGCTGGGAGCTCTGGTGTAGGCTGAAGATGGGGCTCAGATCCCGCATTGCTGTGGCTGTAGCTCCAGTTCAACTCCTAGCCTGTGAACTTCCATATGCTGCAGGTGTGGCCCTAAAAAAGGGAGACGGGGGTTGGGGGGCGGCAAAAACTTAAGAAGGGCTAATGGTCAGGTGCCCATAGATCAGGGAATATGTGTGAGTGCCAGGGAGAGCCACTGACCTGTTCAAGGACAGACCTTCTTGTCGCTCCCTCCCCCACGCAGACGGCAGACCCGGGAAACGCCTTCTCATCTCTTCCCTTCCTTCCTCTCCTTGCTCGTCACCTGGGTCATTCTCCAGCTGTGTCTATAAATCAAGGGAAACTGCTCTTGGCTCTGAGTAGCCTCACGGCTGAAGGGGTTCCACTAAAGTATAAACATAGAGCTGAGTCCTCGTGGGGGGGAGTGTACGTGGTCCCCACGCTCCATTCCCTCTGTTGGTGAGTCTTAGAGAGCAGAGCACGTGTGTGGGAAAAACGAGCTGGCCTAGGGCCACAGTGCAAGAAAAAAGGGTACTTTGTGAGGTCTGGACTCCAGCTTCCATAGCCCATTTTTACTGTTTTTTATAGACTTTCTGGATCAGGTCTCGGTGTGTTGGAGGCAGAGCCCAACTTGGTGGCACCAGCCTAGTGATTGCGCTGCAGGTGCTGTATCTTGGTGCAGCACTCAGATGCAGGGTGCTGAGGAATCTGGCTGCTCTCCCATCCTTTACCCCATGACTCATGACGGATGCCTGTGGCAAGATGCTGCTCGCCCGGCTTTACCCCCGTCCCTTTCTCTGTGACAGATGAGGAATGCAGGAACCCTGGCAAGCCTGGCACGGAGATTTGTCAAGCTCTTCAGCATGGCATGGAGTGAGGCAAAACCAATCACAGAAGCCACCCCTTGCTGTGGTTGGGAGATTAACATCTTTACAAGATAATAAAGGCAACAAATTACATCTGCCAGCACTCAACGCAGGAGACTCAGAAAGTGATTCTTGGATAAGCAGTGGGGCTCTGTGCCCTGGCCCATCAAAATCAGAGAGAAAGTTGCAATCTGGACAAGCCATAGACCAGCTCCCAGGCCTGCGTGCTTGAAGTAGTGGCTGCCAAAGAATGCCCTTGAGGGTTAGCTCCAGCCATTGAGTGTATTCTCACACAGGGAGGCAGAGGAGTGGGCAGCAGGAACTGTTGAACCAGTAGAATACCAGAATGTGTATTGTATTGTATTATATTATACTGTATTCTATTGTACTGTACTATTTTTCGGCTACTACCACAGCATGCAGAAGTTCCTGGCCAGGGATCGAAGCCACACCAAAGCAATAACCAGAGACACAGCAGTGACAATGCCAGATCCTTAACCCCCTGAGTCACCAGGAAACTCCAAATAGCAGCTGTTTTAAAATTAAAACTTCCAGGGCATTCCTGCCAAAGCACAGTGGGTTAAGAAACCGACTGTAGCACCTTGGGTCTCTGCAGAGGTGTGGGTTCAACCCCCGGCCAGGGGCAGTGGGCTAAAGGATCTGGCATTGCCGCAGCTGTTGCATAGGTCACAGCTGTGGATCAGATTCGATGTCTGGCCCAGGAACGTCCATATGCCACGGGTGTGACCATACATATTAAAAATACAGAAATAAATAAAAGGTGGACGTTAAAACATCTAAGATGAAATATACAGCAGTGGAACTAATGTCATGTCAGATATTGCAGGGGAAAGAGACTAGGGGGATTAAAGACGTAGCAACAGAAAATATCCAAAATTAGATGTAGGAAAAAATGATTTAAAAAAATAAACGCAGTATCAGTGAGCTGCAGGAAAACTTCAAACAGCCTAATGTATGTGTTATTTGAATCTATAAGGAAGTCATGACAGAAAATAGTTCCAATAAATAATGGTCAAATATTTTCAAATTTGAGGCAAACTATAAACTCACTG
This sequence comes from Phacochoerus africanus, assembly GCF_016906955.1. Classification (NCBI taxonomy): domain Eukaryota; kingdom Metazoa; phylum Chordata; class Mammalia; order Artiodactyla; family Suidae; genus Phacochoerus; species Phacochoerus africanus. The sequence goes on along the minus strand of NC_062559.1, from coordinate 49,365,826 downwards.
ACCCAAGAAACTCAATGAACTTCAAGCAAAAGACATCAAGAGAATCATATGAAGGATATTACTAAACAAATTGCTTACAACTAGCAATAAAAGACAATTTTAAAGACAGAGGAAAAATACACATTATATACAGAAGAACAAATGTAATGACAGTAGATATATCATCAGAAAAAATACAAGTGAGAGGAAAGTGGAACAGAATCTTTAAATTATTGAAAATATAAGTCAGCTTAATATGGGATAGCCAGAAAAAAATATCTCCCCAAAACAAATGCACAATAAAGTCTTTTTCAGATACACAAAAGCTGAAAGAAGTATCCCTCACCATGTCAAGCCAAAGGACATGTTAGAAAGAAACCCCCGGAGGCATAAAACAATGCTCTCAGGTGGAAATCTGCATGTACACAAAAGGATAAAGAGCGACTGAGTAAGAGTCTCTCTGAGTAGTTAATGTCTTTAGAAATAGTTGACTATTCAAGCAAAAATTTACATAACAGCCCTCAACAAAATGCTCGCACACTAAATTCAGCAACATTTAAAAAAATAATAATACCCCGTGACCAAGTGAGATTTCAGGAATGCAAGATAGGTTCAACATAAAAATCAACCACTGTCAGGCATCACGTTAACAGAATAAAGGAGGAAGAAGGGAGATGATGCTCTCATATGCAGCGACAGTACACCTGACAACATCCGACGACTTTTCATAGGAAACACACTCAACACACTAAGATGGGGAGAAATTGCTTTCAACCTAATAAAAGGGGATCCTATGAAAAAACCCACCGAGAACATACCCCACTGAAGCGCAAGACTGAAAGCTCTTTCACTAAGATCTGGGCTAAAATAAAAAAAAATACCTTTTCTTGTGACATCTATTCAACACTGCGCTGGAGGTTCCAACAGGGACATCTCGGCAAGAAGAAAAAATAAAGACATCCAGATTATAAAAAATAAGTAAAATTATTCCTGTTTGCAGATAACAGGAGCTTTCTGTGGAAAATCCTAAAGAATTCACACACACACAATGAAACCTGATAAACAAGCTCAGTCAACTTGCAGGAAAAAAGAATATAGACAAAATCAGTTGCATTTCTATGCAGTAGCATGAGCAATTTAGGTAAAATCTCTTAAAAATCAAGTTAAAATAACCAAATGAATAAAATAGTTATGAAGAAATCTAAGGAAGTATGACACATATACTGCAAATCATTGTTGAAAGAAACTAAAGACATAACTAAATGGAGAGAGATCTCGTGTTCATGGATTGGAAATTTTAATATTGTTAAGACGGCAAGACTCCTCAAGTTGATCTACAGATTCTAGGCAATTCCCATCAAAATTCTAAATGGGATTTTTGCGAAAGAAATTTTTTTTTTCAAAAATTAGGAAAAGCTAATCCTAACATTCATATTGAAACACAAGGGATCTCAAACATCCCAAAAAAATCTTTTATAAAAAGAACAAAGTTGGAGAACTCAGACTTCCTGTTTTCAGAGCAAACTATAATGCTAAAATAATCAAGACAGTGTGGTACTGGCATCAAAAGAGACATACAGATCATTGGAACAGAATTGAGAATCCAGAAATAAACCTATACCTCAAAAGAAAAACTGGATCTTCTTTTAAATAATGTTAAGAGTACCCTTATCAGCAAATGGTGATAGACGATGGATATCCATATGCAAAAGATAAGTTTGGACCTTAGCGCATGCCACATACAAAAATTAAGTGAAAATGGATCCAACGCGTAATCATAGTGCGAAACTCTTAGAAGAAATACGGGTGTAAACCTGTAAAACCTTAGATTCGGCAACAGCTTCTTAGATATCACATGAAAAGCACAAGCAAAACGACAAACAAAAACCAGAAAAATTGGAGTTCCCGCTGTGGCTCGGCAGGTTAAGAACTGACATAGTGTCTGTGAGGATGCAGTTTTGATCCCTGGCCTTGCTCAGTGGGTTAAGGCTCCAGCATTGCCACAAGCAGCAGCATCGGTCATAGATGCACTTAGATCTGGTGTTGACCCCTGGCCCAGGGAACTTCCATATGTCGCAGGTGTGGCTGTAAAAAGAAAAAAGAAAAAAAAAGATAAATCGAACTTCATCAAAATTAAAATTTTGTTTGCTTCAAAGAACGCCATTAATAAAGAAAGGAAAACAATTCACAGAATAGGAGAAAATATTTGCAAATCATATTTTGTTAAGAATCTAGGAAGAAGCCTTACAATTCAATATTAAAAAAATAATAACCTAATTAAAAATGGACAATGGATTTCAACAGACATTTCTCCAAGAATATACACAGATAGGCATTTCTCCAAAGAGTGTATATAGAAGACATATATAACATTTGATACAAATGCAAATCAAAACCAAAGTGAGATACCATGTCATGCCCACTGGAATGGCTGTTAACAATTTTTTAAAGGAAAATAATCAGTGTCAGCCAAGGATGTGGAGAAACTGGAACCCTCATACATACAGGTGAGAAAGTAACGGGGTACAACCAGGGTGGAAAACAGTCTGGCAGTTCCTCAAAAACCTAAACACAGAATTTCCCTGCAACCCAGCAATCTGTCAAAGAGAAAGTTGTAATTATTTCACTTCAGAAGTTCTTTTCACATTGATGGTATCGTATGGTCATATTTCTAGCCCAGAATAGAGGGTCATTAAATATTGTAATTTCCATGTGATAAATACACTTAGAAAAAAATGGATTTGGATAAGGAATAGATGAGCTGGGGCAGAGAAATTCCTCCCCCTTTGGACTAAACCATGACCAATGTATAGGGCCGATTTCGGACTGGGGGAGGAAGATGAGAAACTGCAAACCTGATGGGGTAAAAGAGGCTCAGAGTTCGCAATCAGAAGACCTGAATTTCATAAATGGTTTTAGTTTCTTTCATCTATAAATTGGTAGGGACTTTCGATCAGGATACGGGTAAAGATGAATGGAGATCCGCATTTTTTTAAATACCTATTTTTAAAATTTTGTAGAAGGTTGCGTGCCTCTTATTTATAAGTTGTCCTGGTGGGTGGATGCCTTAAGTGGGGCTCATGTCTCAGAAGGTTGCTACAGATTTGGGGAGGAGGCTTTTTCTAAATTGTACAAAGTATGATCATCTGGAGCCATGGCAGACCCCGTGCAAACAGTGCATAGAGAATTAGGAGTGAATGGTTTTCCAACCTGTGGCTGGCAACCCCACGGAGAAACCAAGAGCACACCCTGGTGGCGCCTGAGTGTGGCCAGGCAAGGCGGGAGCCCACAGGGCTTCAGGTGGGCAGGGCCCTTTGCGAAGAGCTTTGCTTCACTTGCGGGTGTCCATGTTGACGATTTCTGACACCTCTCCATCCATCTCAGACATCCTGTTGCTTTTTTTCTATCACTTCTTAACATCTGCCCCTTCGTTTCCCATTCATTTGTTATCCCTCAAAATCAGCCCTTGAAAGCCTGTTCCATCCGCCTGGTAATGTGCCCTTAGAAGCACGATGACGGGTGCTGACGGGATAAGGTCAGTATGGGCAAAGCGTGCAGATTTGAAGGCCAGGCTCAGGGATGCTCAGAGACAGGGCAATGCATGCACTCCAGAAGGGACAAGACCGCAGGGGAGAGGTATCTGGGGACTTACCCTTGATCTTGATCTTCAAACTAAAATCCTGAATTTACCTTGCTGGGACACAAGGGGTCTTCCAGGGTCCTCCGTCACTTTCGTTCTGACTCTCTCCGCCCTTGCTCCCTTCTTCCTTCCCCTCTCCACAGTCCAGCCATCCCTCTCCTTCCCTTTGTCTGACCACGCTCAGGTCCTTCTTTACTTTTCACTTTCACCCCATCCCCCAGACCGTCCTGTAGCCCTCCAAGTTCTTCCTGATGTCTGCACAGCGGTCACTCACTGGCCTACCGGAGTCAGCCACCAGCAGCACACTTTTTTTTTTTTGCCTTATATTTCTCTCTCTCTTTTTCTTATATTTCTCTCTTTCTTCTTCTTTTTTCCCTTTTTTTTTTTTGCTTTTTAGGGCCACACTTACGGCGTATGGAGGTTCCCAGTCTCAGGATGGAATCAGAGCTGCAGCTGCCAGCCTACACCACAGCCACAGCAACACCAGATCCAAGCCACATCCTCGAGCTATGCCACAGCTTTCTGCAATACCAGATCATTAACCCACTGAGTGAGGCCAGGGATCAAGCCTGAATCCTCATGAATACTAGTTAGATTCATTACTGCTGAGCCACAACGGGAACGCTGCCTTATATCTTAAGATTGAGAATTCAGTTAAAAATCAATAGTGGATTATACATGCAAAAATCTAACAGTACGTCGTGGCTCCTGGCTTTAGCAGGGGTAAGAGTCCTCATCATTCGCTATCATGGTCCTTATTTTCTTTACACACAGCTTGCCTGGACTCTGTGAGCAAGTTTTTTGAATTTGTGGCTGCTGGTCCAGGCCCTCATTGTGCTGAAAAAAACTGGAGACCTTTGCCTGCCTCCTCCTCACTGAGAAGAGAACCAGATGTAGCTCCCAGGAAGCACAGACTAAAACCAGGAAACCTGTGCACCCCTACCTCAAACACTACCTCTACTTGGGATGCGTGAAGAGAGAGCCCTATTGGCTTTCCCAGCTATGCCGTGAGGAGCAGGTGATGGCTTTTCAAGAAGATATGGTTCTTCCAAACCCTGGGATGCTGCCCCTCCACCTCCATAATTTAAAGGAAGTGCGGAGTTCCCGTCGTGGCTCAGTGGTTAACGAATCCGACTAGGAACCATGAGATTGCAGGTTCCATCCCTGGCCTTGCTCAGTAGGTTAAGGATCCAGCGTTGCTGCGAGCTGTGGTGTAGGTCAAAGACGTGGCTTGGATCCTGCGTTGCTGTGGCTCTGGCGTAGGCCCGTGGCTACAGCTCTGATTAGACCCCTAGCCTGGGAACCTCCATATGCCCTGGGAGCGGCCCTAGAAAAGGCAAAAAGACAAAAAATAAAATAAAGTAAAATAAAAACAAAGGAAGTGCTTGAGGAATAGAATGAAGGAAATAAAGAAGTATAATGCGGTGTGCAGTGCAGTGGTGAGTAACGTAGGACATAATAAAAGAGAAAAAGGAAAGAAAAGTAGATTGTATTGTAAGAACAATGAGAAGCGATGGGACCTCTCAGGCAGAAGAGGAATAGGCTCAGCTGTTCTAAGATGCGAGTGGACTGTAGGGGAGAACGAGCGGGAGAAGGAAGGCTAGTTAGGGAGTTCGTGTGGGGTCGTGCAGTAGGGAGCTTGCTCCCATGTCCCGAGGTGAGGGCACAGATGGGGACTGAGCTGCGAAGACGGTGAGACAACGGAGGAAGGGCCAGCAGGACCTACGCATGCGGGGGACGTGACGGGAAAGAGTAATTAAGAACGACACCCAGAACTGGGTTTTGAGTACCAGGGCGGAGGCCAGAGCTTTTAATAGATAGGGTTTGGATGTATCCAATGGCATCGAGGCTGGGATCCTACAAATAGCTCCATCTTCCTGAAACACAACCTATAAGACCATGCGGCTGGAGTGAGAGATCAGACAACACGCAGCAAGAGGTGACATCACGCAAGGTCTCACACAAGAGGATTTTCATCATGAAAGTGAATGGACCGCCACTTCCCCACCCCTCTTATTTTTGTCAACGTTCCACCTCCCCTCCCTCCAGCATGCGAAAGTTCCTGGGCCAGAGGTGGAACCACAAGGCAGCAGTGACCCCAGCCACAGTAATGCCAATGCTGGTTCCTTAACCCCCGGAGCCATCGGGGAACTCCCCACCCCCTTTCCTCACGGCTCCCTGATGTTTGAGAGTGTTTCTCTCTGGTGATGGCGCGGAGTTTAGATTCCAGGAGGAAAGGCCACAGGGCGGGAGGGGGACAAGTGAGGAGGCTGAAGTGAGACTCCAGGATGACTAAAGCCTCCCTACTCAGCTACTTCTCTGAAACAAAATTACCCATTACCTGACATCAGCATTCCTTTTGCCAACTCTCATCATTGCGAATGCCAGTTCCAAGATGTGCTTGCAGCCAGGGATAATTATCTAATTATCTATTATCCACTGGGTCACGTCTCGTTTTCTCGTTCTCCTGTCGAGTGTGTGGCTTTTGGCCGGCTTGAGAAAGATATGACTCAGTCGCCTGTCAGCACCACTTTCCTGAGGAGACATCACGGACCAGGAAGCTCGCGGGTGCAGGAGCAGCGCGGTAATTGATTACTAATTACTGAAACGGCGTGTCTGCGGGAGGGATGGTGCAAGCCTACTTTCCGAGGCTCCGGGTCATTAGCAAACGTGTTTGAGACACTCTGGGATGGCCCCAGGAGAGAAACGTCTGAAAAGAACGCAACTCTTACCCTCCTTCTAAGATTCACTGATGGCTTTCGCATGATGGGTCATGATGTCTCAGGCTCAAAGGATGTGGTCGGGGCGCAGGGCCGTGCAAAGGAGGATGAGGTTAGAAGAGCCTCCCTGGGTCCCCCAAAGGCAGGACAAACGAGAGCAGAGAAAGGGAAGGAGTGAGCTGAGCCCTTCACCTTCTCAGAAACCCTCAGGGCCATGTTTCAAAAATGCAAGTCTGAGCATGTCCCTTCTCTGCTTGAGATTCTCCAATAACCTGCTTGTCTCCTGAGAGGTCAAGATTCTCAATTAACTGGCTTACAGGACTCTCCTGTCTGCTCTCCTGTTGCTCCCAGAGAAAGGCTGGGGTGGGGGGAGGTGGTGGCTCCTTTTTTCAGTGCCTGGAAAGGACTGGACCTTCACTCCCAGTATTTGCACCTTCCGTGTCTCATGCCTACAGCAACCTCCTCTACTCCCTGCCAACTCTCTCTTCCTCACCCTTCTTCTTAGCGCAAAGCCTGCCCTGATGGTGAGGCTTTCTCCTGGACCATAAACATGGCTGTACCCTTCCACCAGCTCCTTTAAAAAAAAAATGAATTTTTTGTTTGTTTTTAGGGCTGCACCTTGCAGAATATGGGAGTTCCCAGGCTAGGTGTGGAATGCAAGCTGCAGCTGCTGGCCTACACCGCAGCCACAGCCATGCAGGCTCCTTCACCCACTAAGCAAGGCCAGGGATCAAACCTGCATCCTCATGGATGTCAGAGTCTTAACCTGCTGCGTCATCGTGGGAACTCAAATAAATAAATTCTATTTTTTTTAGCGAAGTTTTAGACTCAGGGGAAAAAATTCAAAGTCAGTACAGAGTCTTCGTCCACATCCCACTCCATTTCCTCAATTATTCACATCTTATGTTCACAAGGTACATTGAATACAACCGATGAACACAGCCTTGTAAAGCAACTAGACTCTAATATAAAATAAAGATTAGGAGTTCCCGTCGCGGCGCAGTGGTTAATGAATCCGACTAGGAACCATGAGGTTGCGGGTTCGGTCCCTGCCCTTGCTCAGTGGGTTAAGGATCCAGCGTTGCCGTGAGCTGTGGTGTAGGTTGCAGACGCGGCTCGGATCCCGCGTTGCTGTGACTCTGGCGTAGGCCAGTGGCTACAGCTCTGATTCGACCCCTAGCCTGGGAACCTCCATATGCCGTGGGAGCGGCCCAAAGAAATAGCAAAAAAAAAAAAGACAAAAAAATAATAATAATAAAAAAATAAAATAAAGATTAATTAAAAAAAAAAAACTACAAGGAGGAGTTCACACTGTGGTGCAGTGGAAACGAATATGACGAGTAACCATGAGGATGTGAGTTCAATCCCTGGCCTCACTCAGTGGGTGGGGGATCCGGTGTTGACGTGGGTTGCTGCGGCTGCGGTGTAGGCCGATAGCTGTAGCTCCCATTCAACCCCTAGCCTGGGAAATTCCACATGCCATAGGTGCGGCCCTTAAAAAAAAAAAAAAAAAAAAAAAAGCTTTAAAAAAAACGCTGCAGTGAATGACCCAGTACTGATACATTTTTATTCACCACTGTCTATAGCTATTCAGATTTTCAAAGTTTTACCGAATGTCCTTTTTCTATTCCAAGATCTCCTTTTTGTCCACGACCTTCCATTTAGCTGTCCTGTCCCCTTCGGCTTCTCTTGGCTACGTTTTCTCAGACTTTCCCTGTTCTGGGTGACTTCAGAGTTTTCCCAAGCGCTGCCAGGGTATTTTGTAGGCGGCGCCTCTCGGAATTGGATGATTTTTTAGGCGGGGGTAATGGGTGCTTTGGAGGGGGGACCGCAAGAGTTGAGAGTCACTTCGTCACGCGTCCTAAGCTAGGTGCTGGCTGCACGACTCATCGTCCTTACCCTTGCCCCTGATCATCTGGCTAGAGCCGTGTCTGCCAGGTTTCTTCACGGCAGACTGGCTCGTTCTCCTCCCTTTCCAGGCTGTTCTCTTCGGAAGAAATCACTATGCACAGAACACACTTAGTTAGGAGCGGAGAGGTGTGGCCCATCTCCTTGAATGCCCAGCACCTGCATTCAGTTACGTAGCTTTTTCTGCCTGGGAGATGGGTCTCACTCCCCCACTTCTGAGTGTATGTATGCATGTTTCTATGTGTTCAATCATTTATGTGTAGATGGACACATGTATACTTATTTTATTCTTTGGCTTACCGGTCTACACTGCTTTATTTATTTTGTTGCTCTGATTTTTCAGCTTTGGCTACGGCGAAGTTTTCAGTGCTCTCCTTGGTCCCTTTGCATACTCACATCCTCATAAGGTCTTTTGTGTTTGTTTGGTCCTTTGGGGTTTGGTTTTTTTGTCTTTGTTTTGTTTGTTGCCACATGTGGAAGTTCCGGGGGCCAGGGATTGAACCTGGCTGCTGCATTGACAATGCCAGATCCTTAACCTGCTTTGCCACCAGGGAACTCCCGGTTTTGCCTTGTTTTGTTTTAGCACCTCCTTAATTCCTGGTGCTACAAAATAGATGCTCCAGGCTTATCTTATATATTTTCTGCCCTTGCCCTAGATTCAGCCACTTCTCTAAGAAGTCCTCGTTCCTTGAACTCGAGAATGGCGTGGAAAGCCAACATCATGGTAGTAGGTGTGCTCACTGTTGACAAGGCGTCATAACGTCTCAGCCTTTCAGCTGAAATAGCAAAGGAGTAGTTGAGTGTACATAACCCATGTGTATGCACATATCTGCAATATGTCTATATTTCCTACCTGTATCTACCTTAAGTTAAACATGAGTTCACAGTGATATCTCTAATTCTAATCCATTACCCAGTGGGTCGTCTGCCTCTTCCACCTGCCTTTCTGTAAACTTTCACTGTGAATAGAAAGAAATCTGGCTCCCATTTCCTCCCCTCCACTTATTTAATTACTTAACTCCAGGGTGTATGTGCGGGTGTCAGGCTGTTAAACCAGCCCCCTGTGGGGACACTTTATCAATCACAGAGCAAGGCTCCCAAACCCCTTGTTTGGGCTTTAGTCTCATAGACTGTGACCATTTCCCCTCGTCTCTTCAAGTGAGGTTATTTCATAACTTTTTAATAGAACGCGATTGTTCTTATCGTATCACACATTCCACCTTGAGCTTTCCCTGTATCCTCATGACTTTTTCAAAGTTTGCATATTGTCTCTTTGGAAAGATCAATATGTTCATAAAGGGAGTTTCTGTTGTGGCTCAGGGGGTTACGAACCCGACTACTATCCCTGAGGATGTAGGTTCTATCCTTGGCCTTGCTCAGTGGGTTAAGGATCTGGCATTGCTGTGAGCTGTGGTGTAGGTCACAGAAGCGGCTCAGATGCAGTGTTGCTGTGACTGTGGTGTAGGCCAGCAGCTGCAACTCTGATTCAACCCCTGGCCTGGGAACTTCCCTATGCCATGAGTGTGGCCCTAAAAAGCAAAAAAAAAAAAAAAGGAAAGGAAAGGAAAGGAAAGGAAGGGAAAGGAAAGGAAAGGAAAGGAAAGGAAAGGAAAGGAAAGGAAAGGAAAGAAAGAAAGAAAGAAAGAAAGAAAGAAAGAAAGAAAGAAAGAAAGAAAGAAAGAAAGAAAGAAAGAAAGAAAGAGAAAGAAAGAAAAATGCTCATAGAACTCACCATTACAGTGTCATCAAGAATCGTGTCACCACCCTAAAGAATCAATCCACAGAGCCTCAGCTATTTAGCTTTCCTGACCCCTGAAATTTCCAGAAAGGATCAATCTTTTCAGCACTACTGAAATTGTGCTTTAATCAAATGTCATGGAATTGGCCTGCTACCAGGTAACATCTTCAAACTGAGTTACGTCACTTAGAAATATGCTTCATGATTTACCCAGGTCTTTTCACGGCTTGGTAGCTCATTTATCTTTATTGCTAACTAATAGTCTATAGTCTGAGGTACCAGGGTTTATCTATGCCCTACTGAAAGGTATCTTGCTTGCTTCCAAGTTTGGTGTATGACGAATACAGCAGCTGTCAAGGAGTTCCCATCATGGTGCAGTGGAAACGAATCCAACTAGGAACCATGAGGTTGTGGGTTCCATCCCTGGCCTCAATCAGTGGGTTAAGGATCCGGCGTTGCAGTGGGCTGTGGTGTAGGTCGCAGCTGTAGCTCTGATTCGGCCGGTAGCCTGGGAACCTCCACATGCCTTGGGTGCAGCCCTAAAAGGACAAAAGACCAAAAAAAAAAAAAAAAAGAAAAGAAAAAAAAGCAGCTAGCAACATCTGTGTGCAGGTTTTTGTGGGCCCAAGTTGGCAGTTCATTTGGGTAAATACTGAGGGGCACCACTGCTGGCTTGTATGGTTAGTATAGGCTTAGCCTTGTGAGAACCTGCCCAGCTGTCTTCCAAAGTGGCTGCACCATTTTACATTCGCAACAGCAATGAATGGGAGTCCCTATTGCTCCACATTCTTTTCAGCACTTGGTGTTATCAGTGTGGTGTTGTGACAGCTGTGTCATTTTAACCCTTGTAATGGCTGTGCAGTGATATCTCGTTATTGTTTTAAAGTTCAATTCCCTGATGATAACTGTTGTTGAACATACTTCATATGCTACTTGCCATTCTTGCGTCTTCTCTGGTGAGGTGTCTGTTGAAGTTTTTTGCTTTTTTTTGGTCTTTTGTCCTTTTAGGGTGGCACCCATGGCATATGGAGGTTCCCAGGCAAGAGGTCGAATTGGAGCTGCAGCTGCCAGCCACAGCAACACAAGATCTGAGCCTTGTCTGCAACCTACACCACAGCTCACGCCGACACTGGATCCTTAACTCACTGAGGAGGCCAGGGGTCGAACCTGCATCCTCATGGATACTAGTCAGATTTGTTAACCCCTGAGCCATGACGGGAACTCTTTGGGCAGGTTATTAAATATTGATTCAGTTTTGTTAATGAACAGAGGTCTATTCCTACTATTTATTTCTCCTTTTATGATTTTGGAAGTTTACGTCTTTTGAGGAATTGGTCTGTTTCATCTAAGCTGTTAAATCTGTGGTCACGGAGTTATTCAAAGTATTCCTTTATCCTTTGAACGGCCGGCCTAAGTAGTGATCACTTTGGCTTTGTCTGGTCTTCATCCTTTTTTTCTGCTCTCAGGGGTTTAGCCTCCTCTTGTTAGATCAGGTTAGCCTGGATAGAGGTGGGTCAATGTCATTGATCTTTGCAAAGAACCAGCTTTTACGTTTATTGATCATCTCTATTAGTTTTCCATTTTCAGTTGATTTCTGCTCTAATTTTCATTTGGTTTCTTGTGCTTAATTTGGATTTAATTTACTTTTTTGTCCGTTTGCTTCCTAACTGGAAGCTTATTGATTTTAGATCTTTCTTATTCTGTAATGTGCGCATTTAATGCTACAAAATTTCCTCAAAAGGTTACATTTTTTTTTTCTTCTTTTTTGGCTGTACCCACTGCATATGGAAATTTCCAGGCTAGGGATAGAATCTGAGCCACAGCTGAGACCTACATCACACCTTAACCCACTGGTGTTGAATCAGAGCCGAAGCTGCCAGCCTACAATACCAGATCCAGCCACCTCAACACCAGATCCAAGCTGCATCTGCGACCTACACGGCAGCTTGTGGCAATGCTGGATCTTTAATCCACTGAGCAAGGCCAGGGATTGAACCACATCCTCATGGACATTCGTTGGGTTAACCCACTGAGCCACAATGGGAACGCCTCATGTCAGTATTTTAATACATGCTGATTATCAATAAAACTTCTTGTCCTAGCACAGAAATATGTTGTCCATAGGTCACATCCTGTCTTCACATGGTTTTAAAATACATTTTCTTGGAGCAGAGCCATAGCCACTCGTTTACACACTGTGTATGGCTGGTGTGGTCCTACATTGGCAGAGTCGAGACTACATGCCCTGCAAAACCTAAAATATTTACTGTCTGACCTTGCACAGGAAATGTTTGCCAATAGCAATGGACCCACTCAGTCATTAAACTGCTACACTGTTGTTAGTACAAGGCCACTGGTGATGATGAAAATGTACCACCAAACCCCTTTGGAATGGAAGCTACATGGGGGAGACAAACCACATTAACGGATGTGCTATTGATTTAGAGAAAACTACTCTGCAGGTATTAGAGATAATGCTAAGTGCTATGGGCTGAATATATGTGTTGCTCCAAATTCAGGTATTGAAACTCTGCTCCCCAAAGGGATGGAATTGGGAGGTGGAGCCTTTGGGAAGCGATTAGAGTTAGGTGAGGTCCTAAGGGTGTGGCCCTCTGGAGGGAATTGGTGCCTATATAAGAAGAGGAGGAGACCGGAAGTTCTCTCTTGCTTGCACAACCAAGACAGCCACGTGAGGACACAACCAGGAAGAGGGCCCTCCCCCAGAACTTAACTCTCCTGGTACCCTGATCTTGGACTTCCAGCCGCCAGAGCAGAGAGAAAACAACATTTGTGGTTGGCTTCCTGCTGTGGTGCAATGGGTTAAGGATCTAGCATTGCTGCAGCTGAGGGGTAGGTCGCAGCTCTGGCTCAGCTCTGACCCCTGTTCTGGGAACTTCCATACACCACAGGTATGGCTAAATAAATAAATAAATAAATACATTTGTTGCTTAAGTTATTCAGTCCGTGGTGATTTGTTACAGCAGCTGGAGCAGACTAGGACACCAAGAAAATTATAAACAGCCTTAAAGCAAAAATAGGTGGAACAGTTATAGATTTATTTCGTCTGAACATGTAGACCCCTCTTCTCACTTATTCCTTGGAAAAGTCCTTTTTGATTGTGCAAGTCTAGGATGGACGTTCTGCCATCCAGGCCCAGGATCGCAGCACATTGTGTGGCTGCCAGCCATGTCCACTTGGGGCATGCACAGTGCTCCAGTCCATAGCCAAGTGTACTTGCTGCCACAACACGCCTCCCTCCCAGGGTTGCTTGGGTTTGGAAATCCACATGACACAATTATCTGGCTTCACTGGGTTTCCTTGTAAAATTAGACAAGGCATGCTTCCATAAATATAATTTGATTAAACTAATCTTTGATAATTCAGGATTAAGTTTCTTTGTTAAAGCTGTTACATCTTTCTGGAATTCCTTCCCAACTTTCTCCACATAGAGAAATCCCCAAAGCATTGTATTTATGTGTTTATTTCTTTTTCTTTTTTTTTCTTTTTTGAGGGCCATATGTGAGGCATATGAAAGTTCCCAAAATAGCAGTCAAATCCGAGCTGCAGCTGCTGGCCTAAGCCACAGCCACAGCAGTGAGGGGTCTGAGCCGCGAATGCCAGCTATACCAGCCATCGCGGCAACACCAGAGCCCCAACCCGCAGAGCAAAACTGATGATGGAACCCACATCCTCACGGGTGCTAGTTGGATTTGTTACCACTGAGCCACACCAGGAATGCCCCCAAAGCATTTTAGGCTCAGCTCTGGGTTACCTGCCTGGAAGCCTCTGAAGAAAGAGCTCCTTCCCCAAACTCAGCCCGTGGCTTCCTGCTGGGTTCTCAGGGCCCGGCGGAAATGCTGCCACCATCACCTTCTGCCTTCGCCCAGACCATGAGCATCCTGACGTAGCACCCAAAATCTATAACAACTATTTTAATACGCTTTCGAATTCCCTAGGGAAATGTGTCCCCCAAATGATTTTTATTATGACCCCATCGACAGTGCAAATGGTCATAAAATGTGAATTTCAGCCATTAATTTATCTGTTCTTTGAGAACATTTAAATGTTTATATTCCTTTAAGAAAATCCACTTTGGAGTAGGAGATAATTTAATTCATTTTCTCCCCATAATCAACTGTACTTGGAGGAAATTTGGAATCAAAAACATTTATTTAAAAAGAGTCGTCCTACCACCCGAAATAATGATCATAAAACCTCAGGATTATTGCTGCCTTTATGTTAAATAACACATATATCTGATGGATTTTTTTTTTAATCCCTTCAAGAGATCTTGTTGCATGTAGTCAAAAACTGTCATTGACATTTTTTTCTCATGGGTGTTTCAGAGCTTCAGGTTGCAGATTTATGCACGTAGATAAACGCCTGGGTTTGCTTTTCAGTGATGTTTGTTAATGAGCTGCTGTAGACATGCCATGTACCCACAAAGGGAGTGTTTATGCTCTCCTATGTGTAACCTCAAATCATCCTTCTTGTGTGACAGTCCTTTCTCCTGGTTCTAATGTTCCTCTTTCAAAAATACATCTTTCAAAAGCTGACTTAGTGAGAGGGTCTGTTGTTGATAAACACAATTATTGTGTGTTTGAATACGTGCCATTGTTTTAAAATGTAAATCTCTCTAGAGAGAAAATTCAGGATTATCCGTTATATCTCTTTGTTCTTTAATAATATTTAAAGTGGAAAGTAGAAACTGGACATCGTAAAGATATATCTATTCTACTACCACTACTAATTTTGCAATTAGTGCAATTGTTCCTTTGCAGGCAATATTTATTTTCTCTTTCACGGTTTTAAATATATTTTTTCTTCAGCTCTAAGAGACGTCATTGACAAATAAAACCAGAATACATTTAAAATGTACCACATAATGATTTGATATACGTATGCATTGTGAAACTGTCATTAACCCATCCATCAGCTCACATGTTTACGTCTTTTTTTTTGTGAGAACACTTAAGTTCTACTCTGTTAGCAAATTTCACCTGCAGAGCGTTATCACCTATGGTCATCACCTATTCAGTTTATAACTTAAAGTCTGTGTCTTTTTACCAGTCTCTCCTTACTTCCCTCAACCTCCAGCCCCCGCCGGTCATTATTCTGCTCTTTCTTTCCTTCTTTTTTTTTTTTTTTGGTCTTTTTGTCTTTTCTAGGGCCGCACCACCAAGCGTGGGCAACTTTGTTTTGTTCCTGATCTTAGAGAAAAAGTTTACAGCTTTTCATCATAATGATGGTAGTTGTAGGCCTGTCATATATCGTCTTTTTTATGTTGAGATGCATATTCCATCTCTACCTATTTGATCATTGTTTTCATCCCGAAAGGATTTTGAGTTGTATTGAATACTTTTTTCTGCATTTATTGGGATGATCGTGTGTTTTTCTTATCTCTCATTTTGTTAATCTATTAGATCACATTAATTGATTGAGGGTGTATTGAGCCGTCCTGTCTTCCCAGGAACAAATCCCACTTGATCGGGCTGTGCAATCCTTCTATACTGCCGAATGGAACTTGCTAGTACTTTGTTGTGAATGTTTACATCCATGTTCATCAAAGATATTGGCCTATAGTTTTCTTTTCTTGGAGCATCCTTACCTGGCTTTGGTATCAGGGTAATGGTGACCTCATAAAATTAGTTGGGAAGTGTCTCCCCCTATTAACTTTTTGGATGAGTTTGAGAAGGATTGGTATTAATGTTTCTTTGAATGTTGGTAGAATTTACCAGTGGAACCATTTGATCCTGGACCTTTGTTTGTTGGAAGGTTTTCCATTAGTGACTCATTCTGGTTACTCGTAATTGGTCTGTTCATGTTTTCTGTTTTATCATGTTTCAGTTTTGGTAGGTTTCACGTTTCCAGAAATGTATCTAGTTCTTCTAGCTTGTCTAGTTTGTGGGTATGTAATTGTTCCTAGTACTTTATTATGATTCTTGCTATACCCCCATTGACTCAGAACCAGTCAATGTTATGGCCCCTTCCCTTGGGTGGCAGCCAGAAAAGTGGGGTCACGGACTATGTGGACAATCTCCTCCCAGGGAGAAGTTAGAGGCTTGGTTTTACTGTTGGAGCAGGCTAGATGGCAGATGTAGGGAAAGTGCCCGCCATTACTTTTAGGCTCTTGGGATAATGCCAGTCGGCATCTAGATGCAGACTGATCAGAAGCAGAAGCCACAGGCAGTAACTGGGAGACTATGCCATCGAACTCCTTCCAGGAAAAGAAGAGAAAAAATTAGGAGATGGGAATTTTTTCTGCTACCTCCGCATGGTGCCTGAGTAGGCAAGGGGAGTGCTTCTTTGTTTGCTGTAGCCCTGCAGGTATTATGGACGCAAGCCCTTTTGGTCAGAGCCAGGTAATCTGGGGCCCCATCAGGTGGCAGCCTTAAAAGTCAAGGTACTAGATGTACAATCCAAAACTTTTTCATCTTGTGGGAAAGCTGGAAGTTGGGAGTTTCCTCTTGCTTGTAAGTTGCTGAGCCATGGATGAGGTTTATGGCGAGAATGTGTAATTCGCCTTTTCTACCCACTTTGATGAGGTTTTAAAAACCTTTTAAATGATTATGTGATCTTTACCTGTCATTTATTATGAATTTCATGGACTGATTTTCAATTGTTAAAGTAAAATCAAACTATTAGAATAAAATCCCCTTTGTTGTCATGCATTGCAAGATTTGGCTTACTAAGTCTTTTTTGTCATGTTTGCATTACTGTAAGATTAGCCAAAATTTTCTTCTACTTAATGCCATAGTAGGGTTTTTATTTCA
Organism: Phacochoerus africanus; assembly: GCF_016906955.1. Lineage (NCBI taxonomy): Eukaryota > Metazoa > Chordata > Mammalia > Artiodactyla > Suidae > Phacochoerus > Phacochoerus africanus. Next base: position 49,349,068 of record NC_062559.1, on the reverse strand, counting down.
AGGTTAAAACTGCCTCAAAAAGAAAAAAATAAGAAAAAAAGAAACGGATAGAAATTACTCTTCCTTTATTCTCTGGAAGAGTTTAAGCGGTATTTTAAGTATGTATTCAAGTACTTTTAAAAATTTTAATGAAAATTTTTTGCCAGAATGATTTATACTATAAGTCCTTTTTTTTTTTTAACTTAATCGATGATTCTGATCTTCTATTCCTTTGCGGGTCAGCTTTGGTAAGTTGTTTCTTTAATAATTTCCCACTTCAGGAGTCCCCGTCGTGGCTCAATGGTTAACGAATCCGACTAGGAATCATGAGGTTGCAGGTTCAATCCCTGGCCTTGCTCAGTGGGTTAAGGATCCAGTGTTGCCGTGAGATGTGGTGTAGGTCATGGACAAGGCTCGGATCCTGCGTTGCTGTGGCTCTGGCGTGGCCGGTGGCTACAGCTTCAATTTGACCTGTAGCCTGGGAACCTCCATATGCTGCGGGAGCGGCCCAAGAAATGGCAAAAAGACAAAAATAATAAGAATAATAATAATTTTCCACTTCATCAAAACAGTCAAATGTGTGAGTACAAAATTATTCATAATATGATTCCATTATCTTACGACACTTCGATCAATGTAATTTCTATAGATTCTCTCTTATTATCCGTGATATTTCTGCATGTGTTCTGTACGTGTTTGAAAACATATTTTGGATCTATATTTGAAAGAATACATATTCTTCAGGTTTAGATTGAGTTTTCTACATATTTAAGTTGGTCAAGACGGTAATTGTAAAAAAGAAAAAAAAAAGGAGGTCCTGTGGTCCCCCTGTGGCTCAGCAGAAACGAATCTGACTAGGAACCATGAGGTTGCATGTTCACTCTCTCAGCTCACTCAGTGGGTTAAGGATCTGGTGTAGCCGTGAGCTGTGGTGCAGGTCACAGACGTGGCTCAGATGTGGCGTTGCTGTGGCTGTGGCATAGGCTGGCAGCTGCAGCTCTGATTCGGCCCCTAGCCTGGGGACCTCCATATGCTGCAGGTGCAGCCCTAAAAAGATGGAAAAAAAAAAAAAGATAATTGTCATCTTCCAGGTAGCTACAGATTATGTTTTCTCTATACTTAAGTTTTCTGTAAGAAATGGATTAAAATCACCATGATTGATCATTTCTTTTTTGTAGTTCTGACAATTTTTGCTTAAGCCATATCATTAAGCACAAATTTGGAAGCTATAGAATCATGGGAAATTAAAAGTTATAAAAATGTGACACTTTATCTCTTGTAATGATTTTGCTTTAAAATCTACTATGTCTATACTTTCCTTTGGTTCAAGTTTAGTATATTTTTATATCATTTTAGATTCTATTTCTCTTTACCTTCCAATTTCAGATGTGCGTAAGTTGAATAAAGTTGGCTTTCCCCCCCAGGCAGAAGTGTGCAATTGGGAGAGTTGAACATATTTCCTGGTTACTGATGATAATTTAAATATTTATTATTTTTCAGTTTTTGCAACTGATCTATAGACAGAGCACAGCTGATAGAATTATGACTATGAAAAAGGACTATAAATGTATCTACCATAATATGTAATAGTAAAGTTAGAGTTAACAGATATTAAAGGAGAAAGGGAAGTAGAAGAAAGTGTAGAAGCACTAGCATTTCATCTTGGTTGTGTGGGAAAAATGCACGTCCCATAATCTTTTCATTATCTTTGACTTAAAAGTACCGTTTCAAAGCTCCTTGACCTTGGCCTTGGTTATGAGTGTCTGGATCCGACACCAAAAGCAAAGGCCATAAAAGCAAAAATAAAGATGTGGAACTAATACACAGCAAAGAAAACAATCAACAAAACCCATCGGGTGGGAGAAAAATATCTGTAAATTATATATCTGATAAACGGTTAATACCCAAAATATATAAAGATTGTACAGCTTCGTGGCAAAAACAAATCAATCTGATTGAAAAATGGTCAGAGAATCTAAATTGGCATTATTTCCCAGAAGACAGACCGTCGGCCGACAGGTACAGGAAAAGTTGCTCAACATCACTAAGCAGGAGGGAAATGCAAATCCAAACAATGAGGTATCAGCTCACACCTCTAGAGTCGTTATCGAAAAGATAAGAAAAAGGAATGTTAGTGAGACGGTGCAGACACAGAAACCACTCGGCACTGTCGGTGGAACTATCAGTTGATGCAGCCCCGAGGAAGACAGTACGGAGGGTCCTCAATAAATTCAAAATGAAACTTGCTGCACAATCCAGCAACTCCACTTCTGGGTGTGTATCCAGAGGAACCAAAGACACTCACTTGAACAGAGATCTCCATGCTCGATACAGTGTAATTTACAATGGCCAAGAAATGGAAAGAAAATGTGGGAGAGAGATATATATATATAATGGAATACTATTTAGCCGTAAAAAATAAGGAAACCTTGCCATTTGCAACAACACGAGTGGACCTTCAACACATTATGCCAATTGAAAAAATATAGAGAAAAATAAATATTGCATGATCACAGTTATTTGTGGAATCTAAAAACAACCCAAAAATTGAGCCTGTTGATGCAGGGAACAGACTGGTGGTTGCCGGAGGCAGAGGGTGCAGGTTAGGAAAAAATGAAGAAAGGGGGTAAAAAATAAGTCACAGGGCTATAATGTGCAGCCTGGTAACTATGGGCAGTAATACTGCATTGAGTATTTGAAAGTTGCTGGAGCGTGAATCTTAAAACTGCTCATCACAAGAAAAAAAATATTGTAACTATGTATGGTGAGAGAGGTCAACTGGACTTATTGTGGGGAACATTTCACAATATTTGCAAATATCTAATCATTATGTTGGACACATAAAATGTATACAATGTTATACGGGGGTCATTGACCACAGCATTTAATCTTGAGACCCAATATTGAAAATAGTACCCGTACATATTAGGCTGTGAATAAATATATTTTGGATTGACAAAAGATAAATTGTAATTATTTAATGTTTCCCAAAACCATAAGAAGTAGATAATTCTATCTACATGTGAATGATAAGTAGGCAAAAATTTGGTGGGTCACCAGCACAGGGACACATACATTTGGTTCTTCAAGGAGTCGAATTGATTCCAATATAAATGCTGTCTTGGTTTTACTCTTCTACCACTCCAAACAATGTCCTCGCTCAACTTTTAAAGATAACTAGGAGTTATTATTCAGAAACAAGTTTGGGATTGCTCAGAGAAGGGTAAGGAATATCTCAAATTCATGGAAATGTTTCCTTACCCACGAGAAAAAAAAAAGGAATTTATTTAACTGATATTTATATAATGCATGTTCCATAGAGTTTTAGACACGTGGAAGTATTAAGTCATTTAGCTCTGATAACAAACACGTGAGCCTGGTACTATGACTGTTCCTATTTCACCGACGAGGCGACAGAGACATGATTGACGTCTGATTGAGTTTTCCTGAGGGTCTCATGCGGTAGGGCTTGGAAAAAAGTCTCCCCACAAAGAGGAGTGGACCTCGCAGAGGAAACAGCGTGTGGAGGAGAGAACGCTTGGGTGGGGGGGTGGCAGAAATCTTCGAGGAGAAACCGTTTGCTATGTCACACCCACGAGTGAAGAGAGGGTCCCTTCCATCTAAGAAGGCCTCTTTGTCAACTGGAACGTTCCTAGGTTAAATGAACATTTTGTGAACTAATGAGGTCTGGGGTGAAATTAAAGTAGCAGCTACAAAACTGCCAGACGGGATACTGGACACGCCTGCCTGTCAGGGAAGCCTTGCTGTGGCTTTGGAGTCCAGATCCTCTTTTGAAGGTGTTCATCAGCGCTATGCAGTCAGCCGTCTTCATACCATACTGCTTTAAACCCCAGCAGCTTCAGAACCCTGCTCTTCCTGCTAGAAATAGCAGTACTCTCAGAGAGAGAGCTTGATTTTGCAGGATTGTTTCCAGTGTTTGGCATCTTTGTAAACTTTTTTAGAAATCCACTGATCATTTATCTTGCATTGTTTTGTTTTAAGCCCAAAAGGGTAAACTACTCAACGGTGTGTTTGAAACTTTAGGACCATATCATGTTAAATCACAGATACCCAGGATGGCTGAGCGAATGTTTACCTCCCAGGGCCAGCCTAAACAAAGGAAAACAACTGTCCCAAAGAGTTCCTTGCAGAATGATAACTAAAGACTCTTTTTCCCGGAGCCTTAATCCTAATCTTAAATATTTGCTGCCCTAAATTAAGGAAAGTTATGTCTGTAGTCTTCTTATCTGTTTTTCTTCATGTTCATCATAAATGCCAAAGGGTAATTCTTCCTAGAAAAATCCATCTTTTGTGATAACATGCAATGTGTTTTTAATTAATGAAGCTGCTTGATGCTGGCAGACGAGAGGCATCTTATCGTTACATGCTGGGGAAATTCATGCAGGGTCCTGTCTGTGCATATGCCAAGCCCCGGAGCCCAAGAAAAATCTCCTGTCATGAACTGCTCAGCTTAACTAGCTTACTTATTAAGAACCAAGCCATCAGTCATGCTGGATAAGCATATCAAGATATAAGGAGACGCCAGCAGCTGATGAAATACTTTGGTGAGAGCAATGACCAGTTTTGTTGTAATAACTTGTGGTTCATCTTCAGTGTGCGGGGGGAGGGGGAGGAGTCATTTGATATTGCTCAATATTCTTGGGCAAAATGTAACTGTCATCTGAATCCAGAGGCAGAAAAGAGAATCTCTGTTTATTTTGTTCGTTTTGATGTGAAGATGAAGAGCAGTTTCTCAGTTGGGGGACAGCTTTGGGTTGAGTCATTCATTTTTTTCTTCTTAATAGCCCTAAACCCCTGGTGCATGCCACCTGTCCTCTCCAAGACTCTGTTTCCTCCACTAGAAAATGAAGCTGAGCCCATCCACTTTATGGTGAATACACAGGATAAAGCATTGACAGCACATCATAGGCTATAGGGACAAAGATGCTATTATTCTTTCTTAAAATTGTGCTTATTTTATCCTTACAGGAAACCCCACCACCATGAGAGCTGGGAACACACATTCTTAAATATTCACAAAAAGAAAGATGTCAAGGTATCCTCATTTTTCAGATTTCCAAATTTTTGAGTTTTAGTGTGCAAAGCTGACCAACAAAGGCTCCTTTCTTTCTCCCCTGAATGTGGCCAAAATAAAACGTAGGCATGAAATGCAGGGAATTTTTTGATAATGGAACCGAGAGGTATTTATTGTTTCAGAAAGCACTTCCTGAAAACATTTATAACCATGGAGCCAATAAAATGACGGGTTCAGAGATAAGTACACTGGAAGGAAACAAAGATCATTGCAACACATAGTGAAACACCCTGGAACCATTCTTCCTTGTATTCTTAAGCATAATTTTTACATTAATTTAAAGAGTCAAAATAAAAGTTCCCTGCTGGGCTTTTACAACTCCCAGCAACTGACCAACTTGTGTAAAGAAAGCGCAACCTGATCATTTTTAATTAGATAAATATAGCTCAGGTTGATTTATCTTGAAAATGCAATCCTTTCATAGGCATCGACATTCTTTTAATGTTTGAAGGATTAAATTGTTTCTGAATTATAAGCTAACAGGATGAATATTGAATCCAATGCAAGACCTTTATACGACGGAAATAATAAAATCGCATAACTGCAGGTAATAATAATATAAGGATATTATCTCAAAATATAATAATGGTAACAACAATATGTAGAGCTCAAGGAATTTGAGAAGATGATGGAAGCAAAAAAGATGAGAGAAACTTGCAGAGTTGTCAATGGACAACCTATACTGGTTCCTCTTCTAGAAGCGTCCACTCCTCAGTATCTGCATGATCACATCCCGTATTTCAAAGCCCAGATAGAACCCACCGTCATGCTCAGAACTTCCCCTTGCTCCTACATATCCCTTCTCCTTCTAAGGAAATCCCTCTTGGCATTCACCTCACAATAGTAATTTCCATGTGGGCTGAATCTTTTTTTTTTTTTGGTTTGGCTGGGGGGTGGGGGCTGTACCCAGCCACATGGAAGATCCAAGCTGCGTCTGTGACCTACACTGCAGCTCGCGGCATCACCAGATCATTAACCCACTGAGCGGGGTCGGGGATTGAACCCAAGTCCTCATGCTGAGCCACAGTGGGAACTCCAAGGCTGAATCTTAAATATACTCCCTTTTATAGCACCCAGTGTCCCTAAGCAGTACTTACCTATGTTCATTGTAGCCCACATGAAATGAATCATATGACAGAAGAGAAGTATTCTTAAGACACATAGCTGGGGAGTTCCCGTCGTGGCGCAGTGGTTAACAAATCCGACTAGGAACCATGAGGTTGCGGGTTCGGTCCCTGCCCTTGCTCAGTGGGTTAACGATCCGGCGTTGCCGTGAGCTGTGGTGTAGGCTGCAGACGAGGCTCGGATCCCACGTTGCTGTGGCTCTGGTGTAGGCCGGTGGCTACAGCTCCGATTCGACCCCTAGCCTGGGAACCTCCATATGCCGCGGGAGCGGCCCAAAGAAATAGCAAAAAGACAAAAAAAAAAAAATACAAAGAACTTCTAAAAAAAAAAAAAAAAGACACATAGCTGGGTTTATCTTCCAGGGTGGGCAAGAGGCAATGCTTGTGGCCCCTCGGTGCAGGGAAATCTGATTTGGAGCCCCCGTCAGGATGCTCGTCATCCTTAATAATGGGTCAGCACACACACACTGGCAGACCAGACAAGAACCGATGAGAGGCTGATCTCTGGTACGAACTCACTGGTAGCTATTATTTTGGAGAGTGTATTAAAGGAAAATGACTTTCTGATCCAGGATACTAGAACATTGATAATTGGAAGTAAACTGAAGGAGAGATATTGACCACACAAAATTCACAGGCGTGAGAAAAGCACGGGCTATTTCAAGTCTGACCATCAGGTCAGAGGAAACAGGAGGTGAGATATGATGGAGAATTGGATGGATGGCCAGGTATTGTGTTTGGAGCTGGCTCTGTCCCCACCCCTCCTACCCACCACTGTTAGGGTGCAGGAGTCCCCAGCGTTGTGTAGTGTGCTTTTGAGACCAGAGGTAACTTAATAGAGAAGATCAGGGCTTTTAAAAGCCAGACGACGTGTTACCCGAGAAACTCGAGACAACATGCTTGGGTTTGTGTTCTATCCCCTCCTCCTGAAAAATCAGCCCTCTCCTCCTGTGCCAGAAGCAGCAACCCTATGATCAAAAACGATGGTTGCTCACGCCCAGTCGGCTCTTTCTATAAATCTGTGGAACTTCACTCAAGTAATCGCCTCAATATTATTTCCTGTATCTGAGTAAAAAGAGAAAAATCAAGAACCACCAGCAAAAAAAGACATTAAATAAAGGAAATAAACGCAACCAAGTAGCAAACAAAAATGTTTTGAAATAGGCAATAAAGGGTTAATAAGTGTATTCATGGAAACATAAAAACATCTCAGTAGAGAGATGCAAGAGGCAATTATAGCTGTTATACAGATAAACTTCAATGGAAAAAAGTATCAGTATTTATAAATATAAACATTATCAGTGCGTCCATTTCAGAAGCGTTGGGTGAGCAGAGTCCAGCCCTGCCAAGCTGGGGCAGCAAGCAATGGACAGCAAGGAGAATGTGTGGAGCCAGGATTCTCTGCGAGAGGAGCAACGGACTTGGGCAGGCTCCTCAGAGGACCACTGACCCATGAGACCAAGTGGTCTCTCACCAGGACATTCTGTGCTCCGTGGACAACCATGTACGGTATGTATTTTATTTGTTTATTTCTTTATATATTATTTCTTTGGCCACATCCATGGCATGTGGAAAATCATGGGCCAAAGACTGACCCTGAGCCACAGCAGTGACTCAAGCCACAGCAGTGACAACTCCGGATCCTTAACCACTAGGCCACCAGGGAACACCCATAAGCAATTTTTACATCGTGAAAAGACAAACAATAAGTCTCCAAACATTTATATTGATATGGGCATTTCGAGAACAGCTAGGGTCTGCCAGCTTGTCCCATGATGAACGTGTGTGTCAGAAAGTAAATCGAAAAGCGTCAGAAATGAAAACAAGTGTAAGGCTTGAATCCATTTCTATCTTACAACATGATCACCATCATAGAGTCAGCATCAGGCAACTAGCACTCCTTTTTCTGTGATGAGAACACTTAAGATCTACTTTCTGAGCATCAACCACTAGATTGTATCTAAGTGAAAACAACAATGCAGAGAGAGCCAGAGATACAGAAACTGAGAGACTTTTTTGGACCCTAACTGAGACTTCTGGTTGAAAATGGCCATCTAAGTACATGCATTTATCTCCTCCTAAAAGCCCATTAAAATGACAGTGAAGGAGGAGAAAGAAAGAAAGAAAGAAAGAAAGAAAGAAAGCAAGCAAGCAAGCAAGCAAGCAATAGACCTGCAAGAATTCAAAGAAAATGAGGGAAATCATCTATTAAAGACAGATTTTAATAAAGCCCTGGAGCGTGATGAAGAAGTGGGAATGGGAAGCAGAGTGGAGAAAACTCCAGCCAAGACAACATGAGAAAAAAAATGTTTGGTTTAAATAAAGACTAGAAATATTCCTTCCGGGTTTACTGTGCATCACATGACAGCAGACAGCACAGAGTTGAACCAATGGAAGCCCTTACTGTGAGAGGCAGTAAGAGTGAAATAATTAGACGGCTCCAGTCTATGAAGATGGCTCAGATCTGGCATTGCTGTGGCTGTGGCTGTGGCCAGCAGCTACAGCTCTCATTCAACGCCTAGCCTGGGAACCTCCATATGCTTCAGGGGTGGCCCTAAAAAAAAAAAAAAAAAAAAAAAAAAGAGGAAAGAAAGAAATCAATATGCAAAAGATGTTTGAAAATTCCCCAAGTATTTTGATATTAAATAATAGACTTATAATTAACCCTTAGATCAAAGAAGGACTCAAGGGAAAATTATAAAGCATCTTAGCCTTAATGAAAATGAAAACACAACATATATCAAAATGTCACTGTTGCAATAGTTAGGAAGAATTTACAACACTAAAATTCTATGTTATAAAAGATGAATATTACAAATAAATCACCTCAGCTTTTACCGTAAGAAACTAGAAAAAAAGAAAGCAAATCACACAAAAGGTAAGCAAAAGAAATGAACATAAAGATAAGAAAAAATAAAGATGAGTGTATATCATTAACAGGAGAAATAGAACAGTAGAGAAAAATGAATGAAACTAAGAGCTAGCTTCTTGAGAAACTTAATCAAATTGATTGACCATTCTCTAGAATGATCAGGAAAAAAAATAAGGGAGACACAAATTACCAATATCAAAAATTAAAGAAGAGACATCCTACAGATTCGACGGACATTAAAACAATATTGGGGGGGGTTATGAACAACTTCATATCAGAAACACAGTTCAGAGGAAACTGATACATTTCTTGAAAAATGCAAACTACCAAACTCATTCAAAAATAAATGAAGAACCTGAATAGCCTTATACCTATTGAAGGTATTTGTAGTTACAAATATCCCCACAGAAAACTGTAGGCCCAAATGACTTCACCAATGAAGTCTTCTAAATGTTCAAGGAAGAAAGAATACCAATTCTACTCAAACATCTTCAGAAAATTCAAGTGGAGGGAATGCTTTCCACAAGCATCTTTTCAAAACTGTAAAATAATATTTATTATGAACATAGATGTGAAAATTTGAAACAAATTTTAGCAAATTGAATCCAACACCATATACAAATGATACCAGGTGATACCTCACCGAGATTTATCCCTGAAAGCTCTGTTTGTTTAACATTCAAAGATCCTCAATATAACTCACCATACTAACAAAATATAATTATTATTGTTTTACTAGATGCAGTAGAAGCAAAACTCAACATCAATTTCTGACAGAAAATCTCAGCAAATGAGTAAACCAGTAATTCCTTAATACAAAAAGAAATAGCTATAAAATCTACAGCTAAGAACATACTTATGGTGCAAGATTACCTGTAGGATTCGGAATAAAACAAGGATGTCAAGTCTTACTGCTTATGTTTAAAATTATACTAGTGGTTCTAGCCAGTTCAACAAGGCAAGAAAAAGAAATGAAGACATCTAGATTGCAAAGGGAAAAAAAGCCAATTTTTGTTCTCAGACAATGTAAAAAATCTGAATGAAGCTGCAGAAAAGCCATGAGAACACTCATCAGTGAATTTAACGTGGTTCAGGATATAAGATCAATATACTTTTGTATATTGTATCTCAATTATATTATATATTATTATTGCATATCAATCATATTTTAATTTACTCTTAATGAACAGTCGTAAATTACATTTACCACTGAAATCATGATAGTCAACAAGTAATTTTCTTATGGGGTTTAAATTTTCCAGTGGGGCCATGCTTTCATAACCCACCAGGTAACAGTAATGATGCTATCTTTTGTCATCCCCAGATCCAGTGTCCCAAGCTAGAAACAGAGGCCACCTGCTCAGACTTTTTCTCCATCGTCTTTATCCAGAACCCTCATCCTCCACCTCCTCAGAGTCTGGTGGTGTTTCCATCATCTTTGTGTCCCCTCAGCAGACTTTCTTTGATTCTGCTTCCAGTTATGACTGACCCGTTAGTCGCTCGGTCATTCAATCAATCAGAGATCCTTCAATTATTCAATCATAACTTCCCTCTTACTTCTCTCGATCTCTTTCTGCTCTCTCTATCATTTAAGAGTCTCATGGGTCAGTGTTCCTGCTGTGGCACAGTGGGTTAAGTACCTGACTGCAGTGGCTCTGGTTGCTGCAGAGGCACAGGTTTTATCCTGGCCCTGCAGCACAGTGGATGAAAAGATCTGGCATTGCCTCAGCTGCAGGGTAGGTCACAGGTGCAGCTTGGATTTAATCCCTGGCCTGGAAATTTCCCTAGGCCATCGGTTTGGCCATTAAAAAAAAAAAAAAAAAAAAAGCCTCATGGGCATTTGAAAATCAGCTGCCAAGACAGAACTCTATTTCGCCTCTGTACAACTGCCTCTCTTCCTAGATTCTCCATCTAAATTAACAACACTTTCCGAGTGGTTAGAAAAATTTTAGGGACACTTTCTCGGCTTTGCCCTCCACTTTCTCCTATGGCCACCCCAAAACATCGCCCACACCCTCCAGGTCTCTCCAGCTCTCCCAAAATACCCCAGGCCACCACCGTTCTCCCTGTGACTGTGATCCCAGACTCTGACTCTGCCTCCACCTTCAGACCCTACATGGAGACCTCATCCTTCACACTTAGAGATGCTGTAGAAATCCTTACAAAACAGAAATTAGATCCTATCTTTTCCATACTTAAAATCCTCCAGTTTCCTAACATATAACTGCCTCCTTTCTTGTCTCTTTTGGTCTTCCTGTTGTCCTTTCTGTTCCGAGGTTTATTTGCACCGAGGGAACTTTGTGCTTTGCTATTTCACGAGGCCATCCTTCTCCCGAGACTTCTCATTGTACCCTTTCACTTCATTAGACTCGCCGTTTTAATGTCACAACTCAGGAAAGTCCCTGCTGACCCCAATCAAAGGAAACCCTATGTCACTATCTATCACCTTCACTTTTCAAATTGTCCACATGCCACATAACATGACATGGTGTTTTGATTGTGTGTGTGCATGAGTGTGAGTGTGAGAGAGAGAGACAGAGAGAAAGAGACGGAGACAAAGATGGAGAGAGGGAGAAACAGAGAAAAACAGAAAGATAAAGAAAGAGAGTCTCAGAGAGATGACGGAGAGGAACAGAGGGACAGAGAGAGACAGAGACAGAGAGGAGATACAATGAGAGAGAACCATAGAGCGGAAGAGAGGGGCAGAGAGGCACGAAGAGAGCAAGCATATTTATTACTCGTCTCCTTCACAAGAAAGAAACCTCCAAGTGAATACAAACCATGAACCACGTCAACCCTCAAACCCATTTGAGGCATAAATGATTCTGAAACCCGGAGGGTTGGGGGCCCCTTGGCCTTGGACCTAACCAGGCTTAATGCATACAGCACAGAGGATGGACTGGGTGCAGGGTGGGGACCCCTTTTGTTTAGTGAACCTGCTGTTGCTGATGGTGGTGGAGCAGAGCGTGAGAAGCCTTCTTGGGCTTGGTGCCCACTTGTGCTTCAGATGACCCAGCAGGCTGACTTGTTGTTTGACCCCAGAAAGTTGACATTAGCTTTTCTGAGGGGAAGGTCAACCTTGAACTTCGCAAGCAGTGCTCTCTGAGCCCTTATGAGACCGGGAAGGAAGCCATCCAAACATTGGTGTGTGCCAAAGAATGGTGTCATCCAAGGCATAGATGAGGCTCAGAAGAGATAAAAAGTGATGCTGAAGAATTTTATCTAAACTTGTTATAAATGGGCTTATAAATGTAGAGAAAACTGAAGCACAGGAGCTTTCAAATGTGATAAGAAATAATGAGGGACAGGGAAAGGGCAGCTCGCTTGAATCTAGGCATCATTTTCCCCCCAAGGTCTAGGGTTATCTGGAGGCAAAGCTTGAATTCTGTGTTTCCTTCAGTGGAGCTCATTTCCTCAAGACTAATTAAAAGAGCTGTCTGGCAGTTTCCATACTGTCCATAAAACTTCCCGTTTATAGCCCTTCCTTTCTCAATATGTATCTTAGCTACACCTCCGTTTATGGAAAATCCGAGACAACTTTACAAGGCATGGAGGACAAAATGCCCACATCTTTTTCCTCAATTATCTTGAAACCATGTCACATTTAAGCTCCATCATAGACATCAGGGATAAAATGAAATGATATTTGAAGCTATAGATAATATTATTAACCATTTTGTTTGCTGACTTGCTTTTAAGAAACAAACAGAAAAGAAGATTTTAATTGTAAGGAGACAAGGGGCCTGATTTTCATGATGTATTGCTAATTCTCTTTGACGTTGCCTTTGAGAGTGAAGATATGTCCTTTTTCTGGCATCATTTCTGATGTTTTCCTCACTATTTAGTGGGGTCAAAACTTGGTGCATGCCTGGTGACAGTTTGGAGAAGGACTGCCCTGGGGGCTAGAATTCAGGATCTTTATTAAAAGGCCATGTTTACAACCACTATGGAAAACAGTATGGAGGTACCTCAGAAAACTAAATATAAAAATGCCACTGTGATCTGGCAATCCTGCTCCTGGGCATCTATCTAGACAAAACTTTCATTGAAAAAGATACATGCACCCCTATGTTCATGGCAGCACTATTCACAATAGCCAAGACTTGGAAACAACCTAAATGTCCAACAACAGATGAATGGATTAAGAAGATGTGGCACATATATACAATGGAATATTACTCAGCCAAAAAAAGAGCAAAATAATGCCATTTACAGCAACATGGATGGAACTAGAGACTCTCATACGAAGTGAAGTAAGTCAGAAGGAGAAAGCCAAATACCACATGGTATCACTCATACCTAAAATTATAAGTGATATTGTATGGTATCCTACGGGATCATGTTGAAAATATACAGCACAAATGAACCTATCTACAGAAAAGAAACAGACTCGTTGACATGGAGAACAGATTTGTAGTTGCCAAGGGGAGCGGGGAGAGAGTGGGAAGGACTGGGAGTTTGGGGTCGGTAGAGGCCAACTCTTGCATTTGGAGTGAATAAGCAGTGAGATCCTGCTGTACAGCACGGGGAACTGTATCTAGTCCCTGATGATATGATGATAATGTGAGAGAAATAATGTCTGTATATCTATAACTGAGCCACTTTGTTGTACAGCAGAAATTTGACAGAACACTGTAAATCAACTATAATTTAAAAATTATTTTAAACAGTCATGTTACTTTTTCAAAGCTCTTGCATGGGTTTATGTTCTCACTGGACGTCCCTTAGCTCTTCACTAGTAGCGCCTTACATATTAATTCTTACAACTCGTATCCGTATAACATGGTCATTTGATTTATGGGCTCCTGATCACTAATAAGCAGAGAAACTCTTCAGTCGTTTATTGGCTATCTATGATTTTCTCTTCAGTAAATTGCTATTTTTGCCTTTTGTCCACTTTTCTATTGGGTGGTTTTTCTTTTTCATTTTCCTTTTTTTTTTCTTTTTAGGGCCACACCCGTGGCATCTGGAAGTTCCCAGGCTAGGGGCTGAATCAGAACTGCAGCAGCCAGCCTACACCACAGCCACAGCAACGCCAGAACCGAGCTGCATCTGGGACCTATGCCAGTTTGCAGCAATGTCGGATCCTCAACCCAATGAGCGAGGCCAGGGATCGAACCCAGATACCGAAAGACACTTTGTGAGATTCTTAACCTCTGAGCCACAATGAGAGCTCCTGGATGGTTTTTCTTTTTTTCATTTGTTGGTAGATAAATAGGTGATAAAGAGATAGATGATTGATAGATTAAGGGAGAGAAACATATATACATAGGCATATAGGTAGGCAGTGATAGATAAATAGGGATTACATTTCAGCTACACGTATTACAAGTACCTTTTATCTTCCCTCCATTTTTTTTTTGCTTTTGTTCACATTTTATTAGGTTGTTTGTGATAAGCAGATGTTTTTAATTTCAATGGAGTGGACTCCATCAATCACTTCTTTTGTGATTGGTGTTTTTTTGTGTGTATCTTGCTCAAGAAATCTTTCTTAACCCCAAGATCGGAATGATTTTCATCTACATTGCTTCTAGCAGTTTTAAAGCTTTGCTTTTGATATTTAAATCCTTAATCCATCTGGCTTTAATTTTTCTACGGTGGGAGGTAGACGTTTATTTCACAGATTCCATGTAGAAATGCATTCTCTTCGCCCCATACGTCACATCACCCCATCTTTAAACAACGACCTCCCGTGACTCTGTCATCATTTATCAAAATTTCATATAGTCTTTGGTCTGCTTTTACTACCTAGTTTCATTCCTTAATTCGCTCTCCTCTTGCAAAGTCAAAATATTAATTACTATAGTGGCATAATTAGATCAACTTGGGTAGTGTCTGCCCTTGCTTCTCTATCGCTTGGGAGCCCTTTGAAAATAGAGAATGTGCCTCATTCATCTCTGTCTCCCCAAGAAGAGCCCCTTAAATGGTACATCAAATGCTCTTACTAAGTACCTTTTTGGCAATTTTCATATGTGATTCTTCTCCCATCAAGGTGTGGAGCCTACGTCCTCGCTCTTGAACCTGGGAGAGCGTGTGGTTATTTGACCTCTGGAATATAGTAGGTATGATGCTATGTGACGTCTGAAGCTGGCCTTTCTTTTTCTTTTTCTTTTTCTTTTTTTTTCCTTAGCTATTTCCTTTTTCTCTTTTTAGGGTGCACCTGTGCCATATGGAAGTTCCCAGGCAAGGGGTCGAATCGGAGCTCAGCTATTGGCCTATGCTGCTGCCAGAGCGATGTGGGATCCGAGCCTCATCTGTGACCTATGCCCACAGCTCACAGCAACACCAGATCCTCACTTAGTGAGGCCAAGGATCGAACCCACATGCTTATGTGTACTTGTCTGGTCCTTAACCCACTGAGCCATAACGGGAACTCCCTGAGGCTGGTAATTGTAAGTCATGCAGATTTTTCCTCATTCACTGATAATTTTTTTGCCCTGGGAGCCAAGAACCATCGTGTAAGGAGTCTGACCACTTCAAGACAGCCATGCCTAACTAAAGCCACAGCCACATGGAGAACTGATAGGTTGGCATTCCTAGCCAGGTTTGGTTTTTGTTTGTTTGTTTGTTTTGTTTGTTTGCTTTTGGCTTTTTAGGGTCACACCCACAGCACATGGAAGTTCCCAGGCTAGGGATCGAAAAAGAGCTGTAGCTGCTGGCATACACCACAGCCATGGCAATGCCAGATCTGCAAATCTGAGCCACATCTGCAACCTACACCACAGCTCACGGCAACGCCAGATCCTTAACCCACAGAGCAAGGCCAGAGGCCAGAGGCCCAAGTCCTCATGAACATTAGTCGGGTTCATTACCCCTGAGCCACAATGGGAGCTCCTCTGTCCAAGCTCTTGAGTTACCCCATCTCTGATGCCAAGAAATTGAGAGAAGAATCCTCCAGGCAATTCTGGCCCCAAGCATTTGAGTCATCCCCAGCTGTTGAATCTTCCCAGCTGAGGCCTTAGGTGATGCGTATAAGGTTAGCAAACAATACAACGCCACCTCCAAATCCCTGCTCTGCTGAGCCTGGGACTCTAACCACAAGGTTGTTGTTTTGCACCCTGAAGCTTTGGAGCTGTTTACTCTGCTCCGACAGACAGCCGGGAGACCGATAAGCGGACCTGAGGGAAGACCAAGTATGGAGAGAATTACGAGCAACAGCAAGGCCCTGGGATGGAAGACCATGCCAGGTTCACTGAGGAGCATAACTGACCACGTATCCCCTTACTGGTCTAGTTTCCCCTCTGCAAAACCACTGGGTTGCACGCAATAATTTAAAAGTTTCTTCTGAGTTCTATTGTCTCTAGCTGTAAGCCAATCCAATCTGATAACCATGTTACTTAAAGCCAGAGAATAGGCTTATAAATTCACCTCCAAATTTCCATTTCCAGGATTTGCCAAGTCAGTGAGTGCGAATGGTTACTGGGAATGTATTTTACTTCCTGGATACATAATATTCACCACCCAAATTTCCTAATAAAAAGGGTTTGTCATTCATAATGTATTCTCTTACCACATTTAGAAAGATTAGACAGATATTCGATGGAAATTAGAGGAAAATACAGGAGAGGTAATATCCACAAAAATGTATATTAATTTAGCTACCATCTGGTAACAAACTGGCCATGTCTACAATAAATAAATTCAGTTCTGAGCAACCAAGAAGCAAAGGCAAAATATCATGTGTTACTGAACTTCTTTGTCCGATAAAATTTATCAGGTAAATGACTGAGCAATGATCAAAGATGTTCTGATAATGTACTATAGGAGTCAGGCACTGATAAAAAGCAACGAAGCTTGCAAAGACCGCACTCTGTCAGTTAGATATCCCAGCATTCCCATTTTACAGATTAAAAAAAAAAAATGAAGCTAAGGAAGACAAATGACAGTTGCTTAAAATTATACACCTCCCAAATGCCGGAACAAAGACTCAAACATAGTTGCATGAGCTTGAAATCAGTCTCTTCCCACCATGTTTATAATAAATCCCAGCACGTGATGCCAGCACATGGGCCAGCTTGTGTCCAATGGCTCCGATAGCGACTGTGCAAAAATCCAGAGATGTGACACTTCCCTGAATCCACTTCCCCAAATCCCTGAGGTTACAAATGTAATAAACTCACCAAAATGATGCGAGTGTGTTGTTTATGTCAGGGGAGTGAGGGAGGCTACCCAAATGAAATTCAAAAGTTATTAAAAAAAAATATGCTCTGCAGTACATGGAAGAATAGTGGGTTTGCTTGTCCTGCCCTTATCTTTCTCAAACATCAACCTCCTCAACCAGGTCTCTGATAAGACTTGGAACGCAAACAGTTCAAAATTGGTCTTTCTTGGCTAGTTGTAGGAATAAACACCATGAAATAAATTTATTGTGAGTCATTGCGACATGCTGTAACCTGCATGGGCAACAGCCAAAGTGTTGTGTGGTCCAGCAATCTTGGTCAGTGTTTTCATGAGCAAAGGGCAGGTGCCTTCCAGTTGGACCTCATAGAGTATTGTTAACGTTCACTAGGTTTTAACTTTCAAAATACTAGGCTTTGAGTCATGAAAAAAAATGCCTTAAATACTGTGGGTGCAGAAAGTCTTCACCTACAGCTCTTTCTTAGGACCCCGTCTTGATGCTCAGCATGGTCTGATTGAAGCCAGAGGCCCCATCAACCTTTCTCATCATCCCCAACCACTAAGGCCCGCAAATGCTGGACCTCTGCCCCGCTGGTGGACTTCCTAGACTTTCAGAAGAATTGTTGGAACCTCAAATGCATACTGGCAATTTTACATGACTTGTCTTTCCAACTATTTTCAGGCTTTTAATTCATGACTTTTAGCAAAATGCCCACAGGTGGCTCCACACACTTGTAAATTAAAATTCTCCGCACGCTGCAAAACAAAACAAAATAACAACAACAAATTTTCCCCTAAAGATGGGAAATAAAAGTACTCAGAGATATTTTGAAATGGCCCTGGATCTATTAGGAGATGAACGTAGGAGAGATTATCTTTTTCATCATTTGCCCTGGTTTAGAATTTTATTTTCAGGCTGTAATTCACAGGCATCCCTTTGTTCTAGGCATTTTAAAGGCTTTGCAGGAATCATAGGAAAAACCCTGGGCTCTTTCTTGTATCTGTGTCTTTTTGTAGCTTGTTCCCTTTGCCTTGGTATCCTGCCCATCAGGAGTCAGCTCTGGATAGCCCAGTTTTTACCTCCTTTTTGAAATCTTCCCCGATTTCTTCAGAAAGAATTGGGGGTCTTAGAAGCTTAAAAGGTAGTTTGATTTTATGGTAGCCATCTGGACTTTTCTCTTCACTCAGCAAACAGTCACTGAAAAATTGTCTGCATTGTTTCCTGCCTTGCGCCAGGCAACACTGTGAGCCTGGGGAGATGGCAACGAGGAAGACAGGGTGATTCCACAGTCTAATGGAGGTTACACTGGAGTGAGGTCAGCACACAAACCAAAATAAATGCATTTATAACATTATATCATATGCACACAGAAGAAAGAAAAGCAGGCAAGACTATAGGCCAGAGTTCTGGAGCGGGGGGCCCATGAAGCGATGCTGAAGCTGAAACCTGAATGAGCCCCAAGGAAAGATTGTTCCATGAGGAAGGAAGAACACATACAGAGCTTGTACGGGTAATTGCATGTGGCCTGTTTGAGGAACTGCAAGAGGCCAACAGGGATGGAGCTTAATGAGCGAGGAGGCGCGTAGAGGAAAAGGGTTTAGGGAGTGAATTCAAGGTCCCATCATGTAGGATCCTGTAGGCCATGGTCACACTTTGGATTTTCTTCCAAGCATGATGAGGAGGGAGTGACATGATCTTATATTTTATTTTTTGTTATTTTTAGGGCTGCATCTGCGACATATGAAAGCTCCTAGGCTAGGGGTCTAATCAAATCTGCAGCCACTGGCCTACACCACAGCCACAGAGATGCCAGATCCAAAGCCACATCTTTGACCTACAGCACAAGTTGCAGCAACTCCAGATCCTTAACCCACCAAGTGAGGCCAGGGGTTGAACACGCCTCTTCATGGATGCTAGTTGGATTCTTAACCCACTGAGCCACAGTAGGAACTCCTGATTTTATCTTTGAAAAGCATTAATATGGCCCCTCAATAGCTGCCACATTGGTCACTGCAGCCCCTCCGACTTCATTTACTCTTTTTCATTATTTTTATAAAATTCCCTTTCCCTGTTTAGAACACAAATCATTGGAGTACATGGGCCAAAAAACCGAAGTGGGAACACTCTCAAAGGCAGAAGCAAATTAGAAGAGTTTTTGGCAGTCAGGCAAGACAAGGTTTGTAAATTAGATGGGGCAGGGTAATGGCCTAATGGAATTCAGTCTCTTGTTGAAAGCCCTGGAAGGCCAATGGTAACTGATCCCAGGAATGCAACCCGATTTCACTAAACAATCTCCAGTTAAATTAAATGACCATTCATCCCCTGCCCAATGAAGGAAAGGATATAGCTTCTTTAGAAGACTATATTACCTGCAGACTTTCCATTTTTAAAATACATAATAAACGTCATTTTAAAAATTACTGTTTACTTTGAAACACAAGAACACATTCCCTATAGCTGCAGAAAGAACAGATAATACAAATAGATCCACAGGCTACCCAGATTTTGAAGTTAGCTAGTAAAGCCTTTAAAATAGTTATCCTTAATATGTCCAAGAAAATAAAGAAATTTATGGGCAAAATTTGTGAAAAACTGAAAACTTTTCATTGAAAATTGCAATCTATAAAGTCAAATGATAATTATAGGAAGGAAAAAATACAATATCTGAAATAAAGAACTTACAAATTTAACAGTAAAATGATACAACAGAAGCAGAATTTTTTCAGATTGGAACATAATCAGAAATTATCCAGTATTTACCAGTAAACAATATCTAATCAGAAGGATAGAGAGAGGAGTTCCCGTCGTGGCGCAGTGGTTAACGAATCCGACTAGGAACCATGAGGTGGCGGGTTCGGTCCCTGCCCTTGCTCAGTGGGTTAAGGATCCGGCGTTGCCGTGAGCTGTGGTGTAGATTGCAGACGCAGCTCGGATCCCGCGTTGCTGTGGCTCTGGCATAGGTCGGTGGCTACAGCTCCGATTCGACCCCTAGCCTGGGAACCTCCATATGCCGCGGGAGCGGCCCAAGAAATAGCAACAACAACAACAACAACAAAAAAGAAGGATAGAGAGAAAAAAATATAATTATTGAAAAGAATATTAAGTAAATATGGGGAGTTCCTGTCATGGCTCAGAAGTTAACGAACCCAACTAGCATCCATGAGGACATGGGTTCGATCCATGGCCTTGCTCAGTGGGTTAAGGATCTGGCGTTGCTCTGAGCTGTGATGTAGGTCAGACAAAGCTCAGATCCTGCATTGTTGTGGCTGTGGTGTAGCCCAGCAGCTGTAGTTCCGATTCGACCCCTAAACTGGGAACCTCCACATGCTGCAGGTGTGGCCCTAAAAAGACAAAAAGACTAAATAAATAAGTAAATAAATAAATATGAGACTTAATGAAAAAAATCTATCCTAGCATGGGATGCAGCCTCCAAAATGGCCTCATAGTCCTCCTGGTGTATACATACTTTGTGTAATCATATCCCTTTTATGTGGGTTGGATACAATAACTACTAATAAGTAGAAGACAAAAAGAGACATGAGATTCTGAGATTTAGTTATTAAAAGATTATGCTTTGGGAGTTCCCGTCATGGCTCAGCTGAAATGAATCTGACTAGTATCCATGAGGATGCAGGTTGGATCCCTGGCCTCATTTAGTGGGTCAGGGATCCAGCGTTGCTGTGAGCTGTGGTACAGGTTGCAGACAAGGCTTGCATCTGGCGTTGCCAGGGCCGTGACGTAGTTCAGCCACTGTAGCTTCAATTCGGCCCCTAGCCTGGGAATGTTCATATGCCGCAGGTGTGGCCCTAGAGAGCAAAAAATAAAAAATAAAATAAAATAAAAGTTTATGTTTCCATCTTGCTCAATATCTCAACAAGGGGAACATTTGTTCAAGAAAAAAGACCTGAATCTCTGTAAGAACAGTAAGCTTTATAGTGAATTAACTCATCCTGGTCTTTCTGCCCTCAAGCTTCCTAGCAGCCTTGAAAATAATGGCTCATATGCCCAGATCAATATGAAAGGCAGGAGTTCCCGTTGTGGCACAGTGGTTAACGAATCCGACTAGGAACCATGAGGTTGCGGGTTCGGTCCCTGGCCTTGCTCAGTGGGTTAAGGATCCAGCGTTGGTTGCCGTGAGTTGTGGTGTAGGCTGCAGACACAGCTCGGATCCTGAGTTGCTGTGGCTCTGACGTAGGCCAGCGGCTACAGCTCCGATTTGACCCTTAGCCTGGGAACCTCCATATGCCATGGGAGCAGCCCTAGAAAAAGCAAAACGACGAAAAATATATATTTATATATGAAATGCAGCCTTTACCTGCTTGCATCAGGCCCATTCACATGATAGGGAATGATCTGCTTTTCTCAAAGTCCACCGAGTTAAAAATTAATGTCATCTAAAAAATATTTTCAGGCGTTCCCATTGTGACTCAGTGGAAATGAATCTGACTAGTATCCATGAGGATGCAGGATGGCTCTCTGCCCTCACGCAGTGGGTTTAGGATCCAGGACTGCAGTGAGCCGTGGTATAGGTCACAGAAGTAGCTAGGATCCCATGCTGCTGTGGCTGTGGCATAGGCCAGTGGCTACAGCTCCAATTCGAACCCTAGCCTGGGAACCTCCATATGCCGTGGATGAAGTTCTAAGAAGACAAAAAAAATGTAAAAAGTAAAAAATATTTTCGTAGTAACATCCAGACTGATGTTTGTCCAAACTTCTACATACAGTGGCCTAGCCAAGTTGATACATACAATTAACCATGACAGTGACCAAGCGGGATATATCTAGGAAGTTAGAAGAGCAGTTTAATACACACACACACACACACACACACACACACACACAAAATCAATGTAATATACCATATTAATAAAATAAAGAAAAAATACAAGTCATCTTAACTGATGCAAAATAACATGCAAAAAATATCTCACTCCCTTAACACGATAAAAAACACTTGAAGAATAGGAGAAGGAATTGTTTTCAATCTGATAAAGGGCATCTGTAAGAAATGCACTGCTGAAGTTCACTCTGTGGTGAGGTGGGTTAACAATCTGTCTGGTCTCTGTGGTGTTGCCAGTTCAATCCCCCACTCAGAGCAGGTCAGAGATGCAGCTCAGATTCAATCCCTGGTTTGATCTCCCATCTGGCAGGGGTTGCACAAGTGGCTAGGATTTGATCCTTGGTGATTCCTCAGAAAGTTAAACATAAAATTACAAAATAGTCTAGCAATTGCACTTCTTTTTTTTTTTTTTTTTTTTTTTGCTATTTCTTGGGCCTCTCCCACGGTGTATGGAGGTTCCCAGGCTAGGGGTCGAATCAGAGCTGTAGCCACCGGCCTACGCCAGAGCCACAGCAACGCAGGATCCGAGCCGCGTCTGCAACCTACACGACAGCTCATGGCAACACCGGATCCTTAACTGAGTAAGGCCAGGGACTGAACCCGCAACCTCATGGTTCCTAGTCGGATTCGTTAACCACTGTGCCACGATGGGAACTCCCCAGCAATTGTACTTCTAAGTATACCCAAGAGAATGAAGACATACGAGCTAATGAAAACTTGTACATAAATGTTCACAGAAGGATTATTCATAATCATTCAATAGTGGAAATAACCCAAATGGCCATTACCTGATGAATACATACATAAAAGTGATATCGTCATACAATGGAATATTACTTGGTCATAAAAAGGGATGAAGTACTGATACAGACTACATCCTAAGTGAACCTTGAAAAGATACATGCTACTTCATATGTCAACCTGGAAAAGTTTTATGCTAAATAAAAGAACCCAGGCCAAAAAAAACCAAACAAAACAGTACATATTGTGTGAGTATATTTGAATCATTCCATGTGAAATGTCCAGAATCGGCAAATCCATAGAGACAGAAAGTATACTGAAGGAACTGGGGAGTGATTGCTTAATGGGCACAGGGTTTATTTTGGAGGTGATGAAAATGCTCTGGAATTAGATGGCCGTGGTAGCATAACTTTGAGAATACAATGAAAGCCACTAAATTGTGCCTTACAAAATCATTAAAAATAGTGAAAGTTGTGTGAATTTAACCTTGATTTTTTACAACACATATTTTGATTTAAAATGCATTCATCTCAAAGGGCCAACAAAAATTTAGAAAAAAAAAGATGACTTAACAAATATAAAGCATTATTTGTAACCTGTATTAAATTTTTTATTTATATAAGCTGTATTAATTAAGACAATATGAATATGGGGTAGGGACAGACCTATCTATCAACAGCTTAGACATATACCCATGAAACATTGAGTCCTTGGCACACAATAGCAAAGGCACTATAAATCTTGAAAAAAGAGGAATTCATTTATTAAATAGTATTGGGAAAATTGGTTTCCATAGCAGAAACAATAAAATCATATCAGTGACGCCATACTCAAAATAAATTCAAGATGTGTTATAAAAGACTGAATTTGAAAAGAAAAAGCTTTTTAAATACATATTATGTATTT
Source organism: Phacochoerus africanus (assembly GCF_016906955.1). NCBI lineage: Eukaryota > Metazoa > Chordata > Mammalia > Artiodactyla > Suidae > Phacochoerus > Phacochoerus africanus. Next base: position 49,325,392 of record NC_062559.1, on the reverse strand, counting down.
ATATATGTACACACACATATGCACATCAATAAGAATATTTAAAATAATCATATTTTCAAACGGTAAAAACTACCACAGAGCAAAACCAAATAATTCACCAAAGACAAACAAAAATGAATAGTTGACCATTGAGAAGATGCCTAGCCTCACTAATTTATGAGATATACCTGCTAAATTATGGGAAGTTTAAGTCTAAAACCATGAGATTGACAATAAGTACAAGTTTGATTACACTGAATCCTTTCCATTTCAATTAGAAATCGAATAGAAAATCCAAATAGGATGGACTTAACAATAAGGAAATATATTACTTTATAGAACTGGAGGTAATTTGAGTTTCTGATTGTTAATCTATTGGTTATGATTCCTTTTCTTTTCAATTCTTCTTCTATAAGTCATGTCATTTTAAGGATACCTCCCTTTCATGAACTTGAACAGAGCATTCTTAAGTTGTTCTTTCTATTATGTATCCAACACTACAATGAGATAATCACAATTTTTGTCTGTATTTGGCAGATGAAGAGCCTGATGCGTCAAGAGATTAATTTTGCTCCAGGCTGCTCAGCTGGCAAGAGGCAGTGGTACTGTAGACCCCACACACTTAACACCGTAGGGTGTTGCCTTTATAATGGAGTCAAACTTACTCCAGCACTTTCCATGTAACACATTGGCCCTTGGGGGTCGATGGTTATGTAATCACAATCATTGCCCTCGTAGAACTTACAAAATGGGAAGGTTGTCAAGAAATGACCTTGTCGTTCTCATGCACTGTGACATCTGCCAGAAATGGAGAAGAAGAGAAGACAGAGCAGTTCCCTGTTAGGGAAACTAACCCAATCTGAGGGGACAGGTAGCTCTTCCTGCATGAAAGACCCTGCCCCAGCCTCCTTTTCTGTAGGGGAAGCTGGGGGCGACGCCTTTGTCATTGGGGGTCCTAAGGACCTGTGTGGTGCCATGCAATCTTCATTTGGGTCTCAGCGGGTCCCAGAATTTGTCTGGAAAAGTCAACTCCCAAAATTTGGGAACTTTGGAACCCATGAGTCATTCTAGTTCCTCCATCACAAGAAGGAGGAACCTGGCCCTGATTCCAGGAAAGTGGAGCTTTACTGCCGCTCTCCAAAACAGCTACCCCATCCTACCCCAAAAGCTGCATCAGCTCTTATTATCCTGACAACTAAAAGTGAGCCTGCTTGATCACTTTCAAAAAACTGCTTGGGAGTTCCCGTCATGGCGCAGTGGTTAACGAATCCGACTAGGAACCATGAGGTGGCGGGTTTGGTCCCTGCCCTTGCTCAGTGGGTTAACGATCCGGCGTTGCCATGAGCTGTGGTGTAGGTTGCAGACGTGGCTCGGATCCAGCGTTGCTGTGGCTCTGGCGTAGGCCGGTGGCTACAGCTCCGATTCGACCCCTAGCCTGGGAACCTCCATATGCCATGGGAGTGGCCCAAGAAATAGCAAAAAAAAAAAAGACAAAAAACTGCTTGGAGTTCCCATCATGGCTCACCAGTTAATGAACCCGACTAGCATCTGTAAGGATGCGTGTTTGATCGCTGGCCTCGCTCAGTGGGTGAAGGATCTGGCATTGCCATGAGCTGTGCTGTAGGTCACAGATGCAGCTCGGATCTGGCATTGCTGTGGCTGTGGTGTAGGCCAGTGGCTACAGCTCTGATTCGACCCCTAGCCTGGGAACCTCCATATGCTGCAGGTATGGCCCTAAAAAGATTTAAAAAAAAAAACAACAGCTCAGTACAGGGAAGTATATCTAGTCTCTTAGGATAGACCATGATGGAAGATAATATAAGAAAAGGAATGTGTGTGTGTGTGTGTGTATACATACATACATACATATATATATACACATACACACGTATAAAACTTCTGGGTCACTTTGTGGTACAGCAGAAACTGGTGCACCATTGTAAATCAACTATAATTAAAAACAAACAAACAAACAAAACTGCTCAATTAATCACTGCGGAAATGGCTGGTGTTTTGTGAGGTTTTACTTTATACTTTACTTATTATTCGTAAAGACAGCATGAGAGAGTGGTAAGTTTTAACATCAAACTAGGAATATTAACTGTAATATGGAGATGCTACCATACCTATCCAGTAGCGTCTGTGAGAAACTGCTCTTCCGAATTGTCCAACAGGCTCTGCTCTAGGGAAGGCCCCTGTACAGCTGGCTTTCCAGTTCCCCATTCTACCCATCACTGGCTCAGTAGGTCCAAAAATTAATGCTCATAAGTATTTAGCAAGCAGACTGAGAAATTAAAATCATCAGCAAGGGGAGAAAGAGGAAGTACCAGCCAGGTCCAGAAAAATACCGGGAGTCATAAAGCAGAAACGGAGTGGTCTTTATGCAGATTGAGTATAAAATTCCTCCGAAGTGAAGGATAGGTAGGTGTGATCCATCTGTGTGATCTCTGAAGTTAACTGGGTGCCCGGAGGAAAATAAGCTAATATATTTTGGATTGATTAATTGATGAGCTGAATAATTACTGAATGTCAGCTAACAACTCAGAGCTGGTTTCAGATCAATGGCTGCCTTTATAAATCTTGTAAACAAATAGCATAAAGACATCCCTGAAAGAGTATACTATTTGGGCAAAAGAAGAATAGAGCAGAAGGGGCACAGAATTTAGAACTGGCTACCTCTGTGTGCTGTCATGGTTATCCTCAAACCCAGGAGAGAGAGAACCAGCCGCCGATGAAAGGGTCCAGGATGGAGTGACCTCGAGAACCATTCAAACCAGTCACCCAGTGGCCAGTCTAGCCACGATCAAAGCCTGTGGCCCAAGACCAGAATCAAAGCTAGGCCACAAAATTAGGTCAGGAGAAGTCTAGGTCAGCTTGAAAGAAAGAGAAGGTATTTTTATTCTAAAGCCGAAATTTTAGTATTAGGGAAATGCTGAACAAGGCCTACTATGCTTTTCCTGAATTTCACGCTGTGCCTGTTTTTAAATCATGCAGTGACGGATGACACCTGAGCATGTGTGACCTTGGATGAGCTGTGCCACTTCCTCAGCGTCTACCATGTCCAAAATGGGACCAATAACAGCCTTTTTGATACAAGTGGCTGGAAAGACTAAATATGCTGAGATGCTTAACATGTGTGAAAAATGCTGGACTGACGGGAAATGATTGCCTCATGTAATTCCTTAAGGCCTATGACGTTTCAGATCACTTTCCACTACCATCTGGAGATAGGATTTGCTTACTTCTTTGTTATAGGTATTTTGGTTTTGAGTTGTCATTCATTTTCAAATCTTATATTCTGTAATTATGAGCGAATTCCATTTTTACCACTATTTGCCATTATTGTGTGCATGGCTGCTGCCGTTTGTGATAATGAAATTGTTCTGGTTTAGTTATGCAGTTAGATCCACTTAATATTTCACATTCACAGTCCTTGCTATAAATTTGGAAAATTTTTACGCACCAAATTGTTGCCTTAGGAAGTGTGAAGCCTCATGAATATCACCCACAGTTATTTATAATTCTTTTTTTTTCTGATCACAAAAAAGCAACACTTTTATATTTCATGACCAAGCTATCGAATTGATCTCGAGCAAAAAAATGTTCATTTAAACTTTCTACCTTGAAATCAGAGATTAGGATAGACATGCCAATTTTCTAGAAATGCCTTTTCCATGTTACCTTGAACCAGCTGATGGGCTCTGGAGTGAAAATTTTACTTTTACGTATTTTAACGAATTCTTAAGGAAAGAAAGGAGATTTGGCAGTTAAGGAAGGACCCGGATATGTGGCCCTGATGATAAAAATTTTCCAAGGCCTAGATGCAGAGGCTGAGTCAGTAGACTTGGCCCTTTCCCACCACGGATTTTTCTGTTGGAAAAAGTAGCTTATCTTATTACATCCCTCAGAAAGTGCCCCAGCCTGTGACAGACACTATTTGCCTGCCATGGTCCCTTCTTCACCAAAAGGACCATGATCCATTGATCATCCTGGATCAAGATCGAAGGGTTTTCCCCTTAATCTGTATGTCTTGACTGGGGAGCGTCTGAGTAGAGGTGAGACAGGGAGAGCAGGACTCTGGGACCCGCTCACTCCGTGGATGGAGTGATTTATTCCACGTGAGGATTACGAGCACCCACCCCCACCCCGTCAAAAATCTGTGTATCACCATCTCCATCTCAAAAATGAAGGAATTGATAACCGACTCCTCCGAGGGCCGGAAGCTGAAACTGTTTGGATAGAATCAGGACTCAAACGCTAGTCCTTCGGATTCCACAAACTGAGATGTATCATCAAACACAAACTTTCTGGAGTTCCCGTCGAGGCGCAGCAGAAACAAATCCGACTGGGAACCATGAGGTTGTGGGTTCCATCCCTGGCCTTGCTCAGTGGGTGAAGGATCCAGCATTGCCATGGGCTGTGGTGTAGGTCACAGACACAGCTCAGCTCTGACATTGCTGTGGCTGTAGTGTAGGCCGGTAGCTCTAGCTCTGATTAGACCCTAAGCCTGGAAACCTCCATATGCCACGAGTGTGACCCTAAAAAGCAAAAAAAAAAAAAAAACTTTCTGCCCCCTCTGAGTTAATTTAAAGATATGTAAAATGAAAATGCAAGTACTATATTTATTGAAAAAAAAAAAATCCACCCATAAGCAGACCCAGGCCATTCAAACCTGTGTTGTTCATGGGTCAACTGTATTTCTGAATTCTTACTCTGTGCCAGGTACTCTTCTAGATGCTGGATGAGACGTTAGTAAAAGTAAGCCTATTAAGAATAATTGGGAAATCTTGGTTTTCTCCCTACAGGCACCCCCCCTCCCTGTGTTGCCTCCTCTTGCTTGCTGAAGGGAAGGTGTCATGACTAGAGCTGTAGCACTCACGATACCAACAGGCAGAAAGAGCTGATGGAATTGCAGAAATTTTGCAGGTTAAGAACCCAACACAGCATGCGTGAAGATGCAGGCTTAATCCCTGGCCTAGCTCAGTGGGTTAAGGATTCTTCTTTGTCCAACCTGTGGCATAGGTTGCAGATGTGGCTCAGATCTGGTGTTGCTATGGCTGTGGTGTAGGCCTATAGTACAGCTCTGATTTGACCCCTAGCCTGGGAACTTCCATATGCCGCATGTGCCCCTAAAAAGAAGATAAAATTTTTTTTTTTAATTTTGAAAGGATACAAATGAAATTAAAAAAAAAAAAAAGTTGTCCAATAAATCTTGAAAAGACAGAAATAGTGTGCAAAACTTTCTTTCTGGAATACTTGAAGGGACAGGTGTTCTGCAGAATAAACTTTTAAAAATATCGTAATCTCTTAATCTAACTCAAATTCTTTAGGAAACGACTCAAGATATAGATAGAAAAAATAAAACTGAAACGTACAATACCATGGTTAAACATATTAAAAATTCTAACAGAACTTTTGCTGATATTTAAGAAAACTTAAGTCAAAGATTGCCATGCCAATTTGTCATTCTCAAAAGAGAAAAATTTTTTATTTATTTTCTCTTTATAGGACTACACCTGCAGCATATGGAAGTTCCCAGGTTAGGGGTTGAATCGGAGCTACTGCTGCTGGCCTGCGCCACAGCCACAGCAACATGGGATCCGAGCCACATCGGTGACCTACACCAGAGCTCGCAGCAACGCCAGATCCTTAACCCACCAAGCAAGGCCAGGGATCAAACTCGCATTATCGTGGATGCTAGTTGGGTTCGTTACTGCTGAGTCACGATGGGAACTCCAAAAAAGAAAAAAATTAATGTTTAATCTTATACATTTGATGCTCCTGTATTCATGATTTACCTAAGGACTCCCATGGCCAAATATTTAAAAATATAATATAAAACTCATTCCATTATGTTTACTGCTAAAATAGAAAAGCTGGCTCAGTTAAAGATAACTTAAGCTTTTACTAATCAAGCACATACATTATAATAATCTGGGTTAAGAACAAAGCCAAATAAATACTCACGAAAGCCAAGTTCAATTGTATTGACGTTTGCTTCACTCTTTGCGACTTTGTATCACTTACTACTCAGTAGGCCATCTCTGAGTTGGCCTTGGTTGTCCGTTTCTCAGTGTGACATTGGAAGAATGAATCTTACTTGGGAGCACGGGAACACGGTGGAAAGGTACTTTGTGACTTTGCCGCCATCATGTGGGTATTAGATTTACTAAATATGGAGAAAGCACATGGCTTTAAAAAAAGGTGTGTTGAGTCTATTTTATTTTAGGACTTCTTATCCTCGGTCCCATGGACTCCTTAACATGTCTTTACAGGACCTAAAAACCTCCTGAAAATGTATGTAAATTCTTTGTGCGTATGGACATGTTTTGGGGAGCTTTCATCACAGCCTAAAGACATAGGGATCAAACAGAGGAACCACTTACATGAGTTATACAATCAAAAATTTAAGCACTAGAAACATAAGGGAGCTTTTTTTGGGTGGCTTTGGTATGGGCTAGCTTTGATACTGAGGCCAACACATTTATGCTTTTTCTTGCATCTGCAATCTTAGCCAGTAATTTTTCTCTTAGTCCCTGGTGTGTCGTCTTTTAAGAGTTGTGGGGAGTTCCCTTGGTGATGCAGTGGGTGAAGGACCTGACGTTGTCACTGCAGCAGCCTGGGGCACTGCTGTGGCATGAGTTTGATCCTTGGCCTGGGATCTTCCACTGCCACAGGCTCAGCCAAAAAAAAAAAAGTTGTTGTGAAGATTTCTCCAACATGTTATATCTGAGAAACAGACCTGTAAACTTTCAGTTGCTAAATTGAAATTGCAATAGCACTTCGTCATCCAGTGAGCTTTGGGTATTAGAGAAAAAATTTTATCCTGTCTAATTTTCGCTAAAATCAATGTTCTGCAAGAGCTAAACTCCGTGTGTTTCCTTCACTTCCCACTAAAACTGAGCACTGCAAATGACGAGTGAACTACTTTGCTGAGACAGAATTGCAGTGCATTATGCCACACAAGGAAGACTGTCTCCAAACTAATGAGAAGACTGGAATTTTCTCAACAGCTGGAATAGGACTCCACTTACTGTCTTCACGCCGAAATCCAGATATTGGATCTGCAAAATACACTTAATCTGACGGTGGTGATGACTTCAGGAAGCCCAGCTGTCGTCTCCATGGTGACAGATCATGCCAGGCACGGCACCGGGATGACAATATACACACAGCATCTGTTGTGCTGTTAACTTTCAAAGACCGGACAGGTGGGATGAACACTGGACACCGGTCATGTCTCCTCTAGAGCAAGGACCTTCTAAAACGCCCCGATGCTCTAAAACGTCCCTGGCGTTCCCCGTTTTATTGTTGTTGGGTGTTTATTTCAGCTTTGTAGACTAGATACATATTCAATTTCAACAGAATTTGACTTAGGTTCCACTGAAAATACACTCTCAGGAGCCAATTCTGAAAGTCGTGTGTCTGTGAGATCGTCCATGGAATTCAGAAAGAAAAATCAAGTTTTAGCTGCGGAAACAGGTCTGTAAGTAACCATATATTTTAAATTTTTTCTCAACCAGGCAATTTTGTAACCCAATGAGTCGTCCTGCCTCCTACTCAGCTCTGTTCAGCAACACTATCAGAGAGAACTTCAAGAAATGATGCCTTGTTCATTCTGGCCACATGTGGCCACTGACCCTTTGGAATGTTCTCAGCATGACTGAGGAACTCCATTTTTAGTTTTATTCACTTTTAATTAATTCAAATTTAAATATCTCCATGTGGCCAGTGGCTATTATCTTGGGCGTCCACCCTAAAGATTGGTATTTCCTCATCAGTTACCTGTAGATCACTGTGATTTATTGAGAACCATTAACCCGGGAGGTCGAATTAGCAGCTTCTCTGCATTCTCAAGAGTTGCCTGGAGAAACGTTAGCCTGAGCCCGATCACTGTAGATTTTGGAGCTCCTGGTTTACGTCTGCAATTCTGTACACAGCAGTGTATTAAAACTATCTCAGAGATATTTTATTCTGGGGAAAACAAATTATTTACCAGTCACCCAAAAGGAGTTAGCAAAATAAAGATACTTGGCAGAAGAAACACGGTCAACATCTCAGCTAAGACAAGCTAGGGTGAGGCAGACCCCTGTGTTAAGGACAGAGCGGCTGCAGAGCGGGGGACCCAGCTGCTCGGGGCGGGGTGCAAGGAGGAAAACCACGGTTCCCAGCAGGAGACCTGATCCAGGCAGTTACCCCTAACTGTACGGAAATAGTGACTGTAAATTCAGAATATCAAGGCGCATAAACATTGATGTGGGCAGGAGCTCTCAAGTGTGGTTCTCGATGATTATTTTAGTATAGAAATCTCTTTGGGGGGTTTATTTATGCATGTATTTTGAGGGCCACACCTGAGGCATATAAAAGTTCCCGGGCCAGGGGTCCAATCAGAGCCACAGCGGCCAGCCTACACCACAGCCGTAGATAGCAACATGGGATCTGAGCCATGGCTGAGACCTACACCACAGCTCGCGGCAATGCCAGACCCTTAACCCGCTGAGCAAGGCCCGGGATCGAACCTGCATCCTTACGGATACTAGTGGGGCTCATTACCACTGAGCCACAATGGGAGCTTCCAAGACATTTGGTTTTTAAATGGAAGTATGGTTGATGTACAATATTGGGTTAGTTTCAGATACGAAGCAGAGTGATTCAGTATTTTTGCAGATTATACTCCTTTGTAGGTTATTACAAGACAATGGGTGTAATACCCTGTGGTCTACAGTCAATCTTTTTGCTTATTTTATATATAATAGTTTTTAATCTGTTCATCCCACACTCCTAAATTGTCCCTGCCCCCTTCCCTTTGGTATCTACAAATTTGTTTTCTATGTGAGTCTTTTTCTGTTTTGCATATGCATTCATTTATATTATTTTTTCGATTCCAAATATAACTGATATCACCCAGTATTTTGTCTTTCTCTGATTTATTTCACTAAATATAATGTTCTCTACCTTCATCTACATTGCTGCAAATGGCAGTATTTCATTTTTTTAAGGCTGATATTCCTATGATACATATCTCACCACTTCCTAATCCATTCATCTGTTGTTGATGGCCACGCGGGTTGGGTCATGTCTTGGCTACTGTAAATTGTGCCACCATGAACACTGGGGTGCATGAAATTTGAATTCTTGAAATATACAAAAAATTTTATGTTCATGCTAGGTACCTTCTAGAAGATGTAAAGTACAGAGAAGAAACTTTACGGTAATTATAATTGAATCCTCATCAGCTGGGGCTCAATGGTAAACCATACACTTGTATAAATTTTCCTGTCGTCTTTCCAACTTTAAAATCCTTTCATTTTTTTCCCCACTAACAGATGCAACAGGAATGCTTTCTTTAGGTCTCTGACAACCTCAGATAAGATTTCCCAAGGCCTGCTCACTCTAAAGTATACATCAAGGAATGAATTGTTGGGAGTTCCCATCATGGCTCAGTGGTAATGAGTCCACCTGGTATCCATGAGGATGTGGGTTCGATCCCTGGCCCCGTGCAGTGGGTTAAGGATCTGGCGTTGCCATGAACTCTGGTGTAGTTCATAGATTCGACTTGGATCCCACGTTGCTGTGGCTGTGGTGTAGGCTGGTAGCTGCAGCTCCGGTTCAACCATCAGCCTGGGAACTTCCATATGCCACAGGTGGGGCCCTAAAAAGACAAAAAAAGAGAGAAAGAAATGAATTGTCATTATTGTTATTTGTTTATTTGTTTTCTCTTTTCCTCACAGATTGCAACTGAGAGATATTTAAGCCATATTAACCCGGATCGGAATAGCTCACAGTTGTGTCAAGAATTATCTCAATTATTTTATGCTTTCAATAATTTTAAGATTTTTGTTCACTTCTTAGTTTTAGTCTGAACATGACCTTAATGTTTTCAAAACCTTTTATATATTTTTCTTTTAAAATTATATCTCACCTATACATGCATGTATGTAAAAATATATTCAACCATGCACCATGGATAGATAAATAAATATTCGGAACTTCATCTCTATGTCCTCAGTAAGTAGCACATGTGCTCTATTAGAGATATTTAGTTGCAGAAACAAGAATGGAAGAATGATATTATTATCATTCTTTAATTATTATTATAATAATAATAATATTATTATTAATAATAATAATAATATTATTATTTCCTTTAATTCTCTCTCTATATATAAAAAGTCAGAGTAATTTTCCATTGGAAAAATAATTTGCTTTAAGTTGGCAATATTACTTTCAGAAAAATTTAAAGTACATGTATAAATTAGCATGAGTCTAAAGACCTAAGAAAATTTTAAAAAATGATTTTGAAATAAAAAGTGAGAATTTTTAACATTTAAAACATTTGACAGGTCATTTCAATCATTTTAGTGTCATGCTTGCCACATTAATAAAGTCTGATTTTATTAGATTCAGCATAGTAGTGATACCCAAAAGTGGTAACTAGATCATTTGATAGTTTTAGAATTTGACTTTGAGAAAAGCATCCAAAACTTGGAAATCAGAGCAGGGTGGCCTGCCCAGAGTTGCTATTTACTCTTCGGTTGGAACTTGAACACCATGGAGTTGGTCAATTTGTAGATTGCTGCCCAGGACAGAATGTAATGTCCTACCCGGCAGGACTTTAATAAATTTTGAATCTAACCCATCAATCTTATACTCATTTGATTTCAAAATGCTGATAAATATCCAGTTCTGAAAAATGCTCATTGATCCACTTTTGCAATTTGTAGTTCCTCCATCAATTCGTTGAATCAGGTTTTGGCACCTGAGTATTCTTTATGACAGCCACATTTTTAAATTCTGAAAGTTCTATTTTGACACTACCATTGATCATATTTTAGCACATTAATCAGAAATTAGCCAGGTGGGAACAAGAGTTTGACCTCTTATGAGACTAAACACTTTCTCCAGGAATGTGGGTCCTTAGGTATGTATGAGAATACCCTCTCTTCCCCAGAGACCTAGTGTGGGGGGCAGAGCTACTACTATGTTCCATTAAATTCTTATGAAAATGCCATCCGGTGCCTTCCTTAGTTATACGTTTAACTATCTGTGTTTCTTTTTGACCAAGAACTTAATACAGCTCAATACTTTAGTTTGCTATTGATATTATTTGCAAGCAGTAAAGTTGTTAGGATTTGCGTAATATTTTTACAAGGTAGTAAGTTCCTTGCCACATCCTCAAATCCCTTCTAATTAGAGACCACTTCCTCTTGCACAAAGTGAACCCATTTCCCAAGGTACAGCTTCATCTAAGTTCCTTTCCTGTTAGCCACACACTTTCTAAGTTAGAATCATCCTTCTCTGTTTTCTGGGTCCCAGTATAGTGTCCCATTTAGACCATATGACCTTAAAAAGGAAAAAAAGATCATCTCTTACACATGTTTGTATTCCTCACTGTGCTTAGCAAAAGCAGTCTTGCTTCTGTAAATGGTTCATGCGGTGACCTGTGAGTTAGGACTGTGAGTTAGGCCTCCAGCCTCAAGCCCGAATCCCAGCCCCGCCACTGCAGGTTTCGCTGCACACCCCATTCATCATCTATGAAGTGTGAGCAATTTGCGAAGCTTGCCGTCCAGACCGTGGTGTGGTGTGATGGAAAGTAAAGGCGTTTTGGAGTTAGACCTGAGTTCCTATTCTGGCTCCTCTACTTAATAATCGTTTCCTGATCACAAAATGGAAGAATACACAGCAACCTTACATGTTATGAGAATTGCAAGATTCAAGGAAAGCTTCTGTCTTTAGTACCTGGTAACCTCGTAGGTTTTCAAAAAGTTGGGGATTTTTGGGGGGGCGGGGGTGGTAATGGCCACACCCAATGGCATGTGGAGGTTCCTGGGCCGGGGATTGAGTCTGAGCCACAGCTGTGGCAGCGGTGGAGCCTTTCGCCCACTGTGCCAGGCCAGGGAGAGAACCCTCACCTCTGCAGTGACCCAAGCTGCTGCAGGTGGGTTTTTAACCCACTGTGCCACTGCGGGGGCTCCTGCAATAAGTACTTGCTCCCCATTTACAAAACTTTTTTCCAGTCCCTCTTGCTAAACACACCAGAGTAAATCCAACATCAAAGGAAATGAGTAGAGTCCTGAAGTCCATAGCTTGCACATTGTATGTAAAAAAAAATTAGAAATCAAAGTCAACATGGAGTTGTCCCCATTCACTAATTCCATGACCTTGCCTTCGATTTACACCTCCCAGGACACTAATCTACTTGTCGCTCCTACTCCTCCCCCAATCCTGTAATTGCTGAGGCCACCAATGGCCCTGTGAATTATAAATACAATGGAGGGTTATCTAAAACAACATCTTATTCTACCTCTCTTCTAAAGCTGCCTCTCTGGGTCTCTCCTTCCTTGCTGAAACTGCGAACTACAGCTCTTGATAAGGAATTAGTGGCCCTTCCCCTTGAGTCCTCGTCACTTAAATACTGCTACCTCTTGGCCATTGCTTTTGCTGTGAAACTTTCTGAGATGATTTCATCAACAGGCTTTATTTCACCCACCTTCTATAGGGTGGTCATTCCCTAATGCATTAGAATCCTATAAACAAATCGCTTCTGAAGAACTGCATTTAGGTGTCCTAAAGTTTCCCGAAATTCAGTGTTTCGAAAGAGTAACTCTTGGTCTTTAACCTGGATCTGCCTCAGGTATATTCTCTGTCTCAACTGTTACAACTAGCATATTCCCCTAGTTTCCGAAGCTGGAAACCCAGTGGCCAAGGGTTCAGCTGAGGATTGTGGGTGAAAGGAGCTGCTGGTAGAGGTGTGAACAAGCTCAAGAGGAGGACTTCTCAGAGGTGAGCAGAGTGCAGGGCTGAAGACAGGCATCACTTGGGGTCCAATAAGAAGGAGACCAGGAGGGACCGTACGTCGAAGGATTTAGTAAAGGCAGCAGGGAATTTTCTGAGCTGATATATGGCACAAAATCTCATACAACAGGCCACTCCCTCTGGAATTTGATCTCATATTAGGAACACATTGTTCCATTATGCTAAGAATTTCTCCCATCATCTGTCTTTTTCTAGATGACAGGTCTCTTCTCTCTTCCTGCCATGTCACAGTTCTGAACGCCCAGCCTAAAATGTGATATCCAGTCAAAAGCCACTACTTCTCTCGGATATACCCAGCTGGTGCCATAGTGGTCTTGCCCTGTGTATCTAAGAAGGGAAAATGGTTGTAAGACTTCATGGCATGGGAACTAAGTCTTTGGGTCACCCATGGTATAGGACTTCACATTTTCTGCAGGCTTCTCCAGCAAGAGGACCACCAGACAACTAACGAACTCTTCATAGTTCTGTTTGTGTTGTTGTTGTTCTGTTTGGGGTTTTGGTTTAGTTTTTTGTTTTTGTTTAATCTCATAAAATACGTTCTTAAAATGGAAGCTGTTAAAGTTTGGCATACATTGTTTAAAAATATTTCTAACTGGAGTCACGGAAACAGAAGTGTGGGTCAAAACCTTTTCATCTGTCTTGTGTAAAAGAGTAAATGTCATTGAATTTCCGGCTAAAACTTTAAGAGATTTTGGAACTAGAGCCCTTCATAGGCTGGAGAGAGTATTTCAGGAGCACCAATGCTCTTGTCTGCGGAAATGTCTGTCTTGGATGTTGAGAGGCAACTGAGAGGGCATCGGGGAGCCACACGAACCCCTAAGTCATTCTCAATCTTCCCGGAAGTAAACAGGACTATCTCTTTGTGAAGGATCCTCAAGTTGAGAGACGATTTGGATGAGAGACCTTCTCACAAAGCTAAGGCGTGTCTACTGGTCACGATAAGGGTATTCAGAGTGGGCAGGTCCGCACAAGGCCTGAGAAAATCAGACAGATGCATCGGGGGCAGGAAGCATGCTGTGTTTCCTTGTCCGTGGACACTAGCCCAAGAAGGATGAACACCTCTTGGTTGCTACATGTGTCCTAGGTTCAATAAAATAGTTCGAAAATGTTTGCTGCTGTATCGCTAATTTTAATCTAAAAACCTCGTCGTTCCAGATTCTGCTTATTTTCCTTCTTTTTTAGTAATGTTATGTAACCCTGTCTTTCATACATCATATAAAAGATATAGTTTGAAGAGTTCTCAGTATTACATGCTCTAAAACAGGTTTTTAAACACCTGAATAACGATATTATAGAATTAAACAGAAGACTTTTATTTCTTTTTTTGGGGGGGGGGTCTCTTGTCTTTTTAGGGCCACACCCACAGCTTATGGAGGTTCCCAGGCTAGGGGTCTAATCGGAGCTATTGCTGCTGGCCTACACCAGAGCCACAGCAACGCCACAGCTCACAGCAACGCCAGATCCTTAACCCACTGTACGAGGAGGCCAGGGATCAAACCTGAAACCTCATGGTTCCTAGTCGGATTCATTTCCATTGTGCCACGACGGAAACTCCCAAGACTTTTATTTCTGGTATAAAATCTCTACAACTACTTCAAGGGTTTTATTTATATTAAAGTGAATTTGAGATTAGAGCAGGATTCTTTATGAAATTGGTTGTTCGTTTTTCAACACCTAAGTAACTAGAGCAAGGTTTTAAAGGAAAAAAAAGTGTTGGAACAAGCTTATCCAGCTGTTCCTGGATTCATTTCTGCTTGTAGAAACTGTAGGTAGCTTTAAAAGGACATGTTTCAAAAGTTTGAGAGGCAAGTTAATAAGATCGCCTTATCATTAGCAAATTAAAAAACCTTGTAATTGTTTACTTAGGATTAAACTCTCATTCCAACACCACACAGAAATTAAGTTGTTCATTTTGGAGTCTTTTAATAGTAAGCAGAGTGCACGCCAGGAAGAAGCCATGTATCCAGAACATTGCCGGGAAACAGTCCTGGAGCCATAACACAAGCGCAGGGACCCTAGACCAGGCTATGCAGCTAAGTTTGGAGCAGAGTCAAAACTCACAGCAAGGCTTCACCTCAGGCCCCAGCTGCAAAGCCAACATCTCGGCATCTGTGTTTTGAGGTTTACCTTGCTGGAGTGACAATATCGGAATGTTTTCCTAAAAAAAGAAAGGAAAGCAATGCTTTCATAGAAAGAAAAAGAAATTTTGGTGTGTCCAATAAATCTGGGGCAAAGGGGAGAGTAATTCTCTTGAAAACACCATTTGGTCCTGCCCAGACCATTTTGGGGGCCATAGCAATGGCAGAAAAAGTCTTTTATTAAAAACGAGCTCTGGTGTCACAGGCAGATAGAACCATGGCCCAGGTATAGACCATGGAAATAGTGTGACCCAGACCAATGACCTGCTTAGAAAGCTTTTTGTAAAGTCGCGGGTAAGAGCAACTCAGGACTGGAATGCACCAAGAAAGAGCCTAATCAAACATTTTTCTCATCCAAAGCTGAATATAATTTGGTCTTCCAGGACCCAAGAGGCCCATCAAGGAGATAAATACCTTGCCGGGTCCACAGTCAACTCAGCAGAGTATTTGTAAGTCATGAGACAAGAAATTCGGTGCTGTCAGGGACCATGAGTGCTTCTTGCTTCATACAAAGCAGCTTGGTTTACATAATCCATTCTTCTAATGTGAAGAGTTACGTGTCTCAACTAGGATGAAGGGAGAGAGCTCTGAACACTCAGCGACCTGCATCCTTCCTTGTCGTCCACTGGCTGTGCACTTCGGGAGAAATTACATTCCTAAGACCCTTTTTCACACACACACAAAATGGACCAAGAAGATGTGATAAGAAGAATGCTCACACACACAGGATTTTTGTGATAATTAAAAACATCCTTGGAGTTCCTGTGATGGCTCAGAGGAAATGAATCTGACCAGGAACCATGAGGATGCAAGTTCGATCCCTGGCCTCGCCCAGTGGGGTAAGGATCTGGTGCTGCCGTGAGCTGTTGCGTACATCACAGACGCGGCTCAGATCTGGCATTGCCGGGGTGGAGGCCGGCAGCTGCAGCTCTGATTTGACCTCTAGACTGGGAACCTCCATATGCCTCAGGTGTGGCCCTGAAAAAAAAGAAGGAAAAAAAAGATATATATATATATACACACATACTTGGAGTTCCCATTGTGACTTAGCGGTAATGAACCCTACTAGGAGCCACAGTGGACGAAGATTCAATCCCTGGCCCCGCTCATCAGGTTAAGGATCCGGCATGGCCGTTGCTGTGAGCTGTGGTGTGGGTCGCAGACGTGGCTCGGATCCCATGTTGCTGTGGCTGCGGTGTAGGCCAGCGGCTACAGCTCCGATTCGACCCCTAGCCTGAGAACTTCCTTATGCCGTGGGTGCGGTCCTAAAAAGCAAAATATATATGTGTACACTTAAAAGTACCTAGATCTCTGTACCCACAACATATATTTCCTGCTGAATAGCTCTGTATGTTTTTAATTGTGAAAGTGGCGTGCGAAAGGCGTTGTTTCTCTCTGGCTCATGGGATCCTGTCTGCAAAGTGCTTTGCACAGTCTCTGGGCCATACTGAAAGTTTTCAATACATGTGCATCATACAGTGAAGAAAATCATAAAGAGGAGGGAGGGGGGGAGAGTTGTTATCCAGTTAGTAAAAGTGTTTCTCGCAGGCTTATGGGTTAGAAATTCTGAAACTGCCATGAATGCGTCGTTTAAAAAAAATTGAATGAATTAGTCAATATACTATTGATAATAAGAGCCCGTTACTCCCAGCTGGAGAAAAAATGTACCAGAAATAACAGGAAACACTTAAACGCAGTGGAGTTATATTTTAACCCAAAGATTCCGTATGTCTCCTCATACAGACAGATAAATACCCAAAATACAATGTGTGTACTGGGGTGTTGGTATATCCCCACCACGTCTATTTCCTGGCTTTGTCTGCTGAGGGAGACGAGACACAGGGCCACCCCAGAACCAAGAGCCCATCCAATGCCTAAGTCTTGGTTTCTCCATACCACTCACCAGTAAAAGGAAGTAGAACTTCTTGGGGAAGCAGTTTTCATTTGTTCCTTTATTGGTTGAGCAGTTTTTTCATTGTAGAACTAGGGCCAGAAAAATATTATATCAGCTTGGAACACAGCAGTACCAAAAAGTAAGAAAATGCCCTCAGAATAATGAGGCTTGGGAAACGAATACTAGGGCCAGTCCGAGGTTGCTGCCAATGGCAGAAATTGGAGCACTCAGAGCAACAAAGTAATAGCAGTATAGGATTTTAGTCCAGAGACTGAAATAAATTCATACTTAAGTGAGTAAATAATCAAACAGATAAGTGGGAGGAAGGGACAGCTTTTTCTCACTAGATTTCCGATGTAAACATGTAGAAGGAAAGGGGAAAGAGGAGATTGCTATGAAGCACCCGATGCAGTAAGAATTGCTGTAGACAGATGGATGTCAAAAATTAGTAGGTAGGGAGTTCCCGTCGTGGCGCCGAGGTTAACGAATCCGACTAGGAAACATGAGGTTGCGGGTTCGGTCCCTGCCCTTGCTCAGTGGGTTAAGGTTAAGGATCTGGTGTTGCCGTGAGCTGTGGTGTAGGTTGCAGACACGGCTTGGATCCCGCGTTGCTGTGGCTCTGGCGTAGGCCGGGGGCTACAGCTCCGATTCGACCCCTAGCCTGGGAACCTCCATATGCCGCAGGAGCAGCCCAAGAAATAGCAACAACAACAAAAGACAAAAGACAAAAAAAAAATTAGTAGGTAGGAGTTCCGACTAGGAACCATGAGGTGGCGGGTTCGGTCCCTGCCCTTGCTCAGTGGCATGGCCGTGAGCTGTGGTGTAGGTTGCAGACGCGGCTCGGATCCCGCGTTGCTGTGGCTCTGGGGTGGCCGGTGGCTACAGCTCCGATTCGACCCCTAGTCTGGGAACCTCTATATGCCGCAGGAGCAGCCCAAGAAATGGCAAAAAGACAAAAAAAAAAAAAGTAGGTAAATATTGGTGTAGGAAAAGGATTTGCCTTGTCGCAAAGTACCCCCCACCAAGACGCACATGAATGAAAAAGGGACAGATGATAACTTCACCTCGAGGCATCCCACACCATCTCAGCCACATGACCAAAGTCAAGACCACATGCTTCCTAACACAGTGCCCTGAGAGGGTATGACATCCTTTTCTGGTGTTCCTGCCAAAAACACATGACTTCAGTTCACCCACAAAAAGACTCAAATTAAAGAACATTTTACAAAGTAGCCAATCTTACATGCAAAAGCACCATTCTGGCTGCTGTGTGAAGAACAAGTCAAGGGGGAGCAAGCAGGGAAGTATGGACACTACGGTGGACGCTACTGTGACCTGGATGCAGGGGACAGTGACTTGGACAGGGAGAGTGTGGTGGTGGAAGGGTGACACATGACCAAATTGGGACAGTTACTGATGAAAGAGCAAGCAGGCTTTTCTAACAAGAGGTGGGTCTGAGAGAAAGAGAAGAGTCACAAATGCTTCCAAAGCTTAGACCCAAGCAGCAGGTGGAGGGGGGATTTCTGTTTCTTGACGCGGAGACGAGATGAGAGCTCTGGGCACCGGGAAACCTGGAGACGTGTTTTTAGGCACGTTAAACTTGATATGGGGAGAATGCAGCCAAGCAGAGAGGCCACGGAGACAGTTCAAAATCTGGAATTCAAAGGAGAGAGTTAAGGCTGGGCGCACACATTTGGGTGGGGTCAGTGTACACTGGGTATTTGAAGTGGAGGTAGAAGGCATTGCCTAGGGAGCCACTGTGGAGAGAAGGGGGAAGGGAGCCCTGGCTTTGCATGGTAAACATTTAGAGGGTCAGAAGATGAGGAGAAGCAGAAAGGGCTTTGTACACAGTGGGAGAGGAGCCAGATTTAGATGTAGTGTTTCGACATAGACTCGGAGAACAGACTTGTGGTTTTCGAGGGGGAGGGAGATGGCATGGGATGGACTGGAGTTTGGGGTTAGTAGAGGCAAACTCTTGCATTTGGAGTGGATAAGCAATGAGGTCCTGCTGTATAGCACTGGGAACTAAGGCTAGTCACTTGTGATGGAACATAGTGGAGGATAACGTGAGAAAAAGAATATATATGTGTACACACACACACACACACACACGCAGAGGTAAGAATGACGGGGTCACTTTGCTGTACAGCAGAAATTGACAGAACATTGTAAATCAACTATAATAGAAAAATAAAAATCTTTTTTAAAAAAAAGACGTAGTATTTCGAGAACGAGGCAGCTCTTCTGTAACTGGCTTGTCTCACTGAGCACAGGTGAATAACAAACTCCATCCATGTTGTCACAGGAGTTCCTTTCTGTTTCAATGCTGACTAATATTCACGTGCGATGTATGTGCCATCACATATTCTTTATACATTCATCCATAGATGAACTCTTGGGTTGTAGCCACCTCTTGGCCATTGTGAATAAGATCACTATGAACGTGGGTGTACAAATATCTCTTCGAGATCCAAATTTCAATTATTTTAGATAAATATCCAGAGGCTGGACTGCCAGCTATAAGAGGAATCTAAAATAGTCAAATTCAAAACAGAGTGGAGGAGTTCCCTTCGTGGCGCAGTGGTTAACAAATCCGACTAGGAACCATGAGGTTGCGGGTTCGTTCCCTGCCCTTGCTCTGTGGGTTAAGGATCCGGCGCCGTGAGCTGTGGTGTAGGTCGCAGACGCCGCTCGGATCCCACGTTGCTGTGGCTCTGGCTGTGGCTGGTGGCTACAGCTCGGATTCGACCTCTAGCCTGGGAACCTCCATATGCCGAGGGAGAGGCCCAAAGAAATAGCAAAAAAAAAGACAAAAAAAAAAACCAGAGTGGATTGGATATTGCCAGGGGCTTGGGGTGGGGGTGGGGGGAACAGGGAGTTGCTGTTCAAAGGGTATAAAGCATCGGTTGCAAGATGAATAAGTAAGAGACCTAGAGACATACTGTACAACTTAGTACCTATAACTGACCATTCAGCACTGTGCTCTTAAAAATTTAACAGTAGAGATAACATGTTAAGTGTTTCTACAGTTAAAAAAAAAAAAAAAAGACAAGGCATTAATCAGGCACGACCACTTCAACTGCAAGGACAGACCCCATATATTAAAGAATATCATGAGGAGCTTTCACAAAAGGGTCCTTACTGACCCAAAAAGGGGCAGTTCCATTGGGAAGTAAACTGAAACTGGACAAGGATCCGGGGAGCCTGGGAGAAGGGAAGGATGGAATGGGAAGCAGAGAAAAACGTTTTGAGAATTGTAAATCTAAGAACAAGTAGATGAGCGAAGCGGCTGCTGCCGATGTTTGCAGGCTCGTTGGGGGCTTCCTTTCCTTTCATTTGTAAGACAGAAGGAATTATAACATGCTTCTTGGAGCCCGATGTGAACGCTCTTAAGCAGAAAGTGTGCAAACGAGCTTTACCTCTGCAGGAGGGATATCTGTCAGCAAGAGGAACGCGAGGCGGCCAAGAGAAAGGAAAGCCTGGGCGTTCAAAAGACTTGAGGAGTTGCCATCGTGGCTCAGTGGTAAGCATCCATGAGGGCATGGGTTCGATCCCTGGCCTCGCTCAGTGGGTTAAGGATCTGGCGTTGCCATGAGCTGTGGGGTAGGTCGCAGCCACGAGAAAGAATGAAACAATGCTATTTGCAGCAACATGGAGGCAACTAGAGATCATCATACTAAGTGAAGTAATTTGGAAAGAGAAAGACAAATGCTATATCATATCACTTATACGTGGAACCTAAAACATGGCACAAATGAACCTATCTACAAAGCAGAAACAGACCCACAGATAGAGAGAACAGATGTGCAGTTGCCAAGGGGGAAGGGGAAGGGAAGAGGATGGACTGGGTTTAGCAGATGCAAACTATTGCATTTAGACTGGTTAAGCAATGAGGTCCTGCTGTACAGCACAGGGAACTATATCCAGTCTCTTGGATAGACCATGATGGACGATAAGATAATACATATACATGACTGGGGGGCTTTACTGTACAGCAGAAACTGGCATAACACTGTAAATCAACTATACTTTAAGAAAAATAAATAATTATTTTTAAAAAGACAGATGATGAATGATAGAGAGATATGTCTAAATAGATACACCCTCTATAGACATGTATATATACACATACAGAGTGGGACCTTAAAGAGTTACTTTTACTGAAACTCAACTCTCTCAAGCATATGTCTTGATAATTAAACGAGATGATACATGTAGAATGTTTAGCAGAGGCACCTGGAACTTAGCAAGTATTTGTCTAATGGATTGGTTTTCAATCACCATGATTACTGTCGTCATTGCCACCTTTATTCTATATTTCATCCAGCCAACTATGACACATCTGCTATATCTGATGAATAGGGTGGGCCATGAGAGACCACAAGGCTTCCTGGGGTAAAATAAGACCTAAAGAAAAAAGTCGACTGTTACATAATTTCCATCATTAGACAGAAGCAATGCTTGGGTTCCAAAGGGTGAATTGTAAGTCCCACCACCCCCAGGATCCCTGCTCCAAAAAAAAGTTTGTAATTGGATCCCGAGGAGAGGAACGGTGCGAGGAGAGACTCAAGGAATTGTGGTTATTTCCTCAAGCTCTTCGAGACCTCTGGGCACCTATCAGCATTCCCTTGGGAATGCAGAGAGAAGAGAGACTTCCTTCACTCTGCTCTCTGATAGGCCAAAGCTTTGACACTTTAAAGGTTCCAGCACAGGAGGAGGCAGTGCCCACGCGGAGCAAAGGCCTCCGGTCAAAGAACTGGAGAGCAAGTTGGTCACCCTCAGAGAGCTGGTCCCCCCAGGTGCCGAGGATGCCCCCCGGGTCCTGGTGAGGGACAACAAAGCGAGGTACTTCCCTCACCTGACACTGGGAGTGCCCATGCAGTCGGAAGGAGCCACTCATTTTCGGGCTTAACTATTTCCCGAATCACACTGTTTCCACCTTCCACGGCCTCCCTTTGTCTGTGTGAATCTTTCTTTAAGCACAAATAAGTTGAGCTTAACCTGACTGTTCAGGAGTTCCCACTGTGGCTCAGCGGTTAACAAACCCACTCGCATCCATGAGCACACAGGTTCGATCCCTGGCCTCACAGTGGGTTAAGGATCTGGCATTTCCGTGAGCTGTGGTGCAGGTCACAGATGCGGCTCAGTTCCCAAGTTGCTGTGGCTGTGGTGCAGGCGGGCAGCTGCAGTTCCCATTCAACCCCCTAGCCTGGGAACTTCTGTATGCCACTAGTGCGGCCCTACGAAGAAAAAAATGAAAATAAATCAATAAATATATAAACTGGCTGTTCACCTGGTCTGTTTCCAAACTTCGGCCCTGAGCAGTGATGAGAAGAAAGCTCTGTGCAGAGGGCAGCGGGCTCGCAGGCATGAAAGCTTTTTCAGAGTTTGACATGCAGAGAGGGTACACGGTACATGAGTGAAAACGCTCCGGGAGGCTTCATTCCTCAAGCCTCCAGGCCTGGGATGACATGAATGCTATCAGCTTCTCTGTGTTACCCAGCAGGACCTTGTGGGACACAGCAACAAGAGACCCTTCACCCACTGAGCAAGGCCAGGGATTAAACCTGCATCCTCATGGATACTAGCCAGGTTCTAACCCACCAAGCCACAGCGGGAACTCCCTCCCTTGACCTTTTAAAATGTTTTGCTAAAACCCATCAGGGAGTTTAGGCTTTTTTGAGCATTATCTGACTCAGACTCCTTGTACGACTCCTTACAATAAAGGCTGCCCTGCCCTTCACCACCATCCAGGGTCAGTAGACTGGCTCTGCTACGCATGGGGAAAGGGACCTAAGTTTTGTGTGAGCAACCTCTGGATCCGAGTAGTAAGTCAGAACAGAATGTGGAAGCTGTTTCTCCACTCACCTTCTCCATGGCCTTCAGCAAATCTCCATAAGCTCACCAGGTTACAACCGTGACAATAAGAAAATGCTAGTGACTATTGTAGCACTTAGCCCCAGGGGTGGGAATACTCAGTACTTCTATGCACACTAACCCATTGTACTTTCTGAAACATCTTCGGAGATGAGAGTATCATCCTGTTATCTCTACAATAATAGTTACTGTAATCATGATTATTAGAACACAATGGCCACAGACTCCAGAATGGTGGGAAAGATTTTTTTAATGTAAACACCTTAATCTGGCAAACAGTAAATAAGTACACAATAACTAAGGCTCCGTTTTTACAGTTACTTTTGTTATTGTAAATGTAAACACTTTACAAACACGAACTACAATGCCTGAGAGGGGATCTTGCCTTCAGAAATCTCCATATAAATAAGAAGGAGGAAAAAGGCCCTGAAGCTGTAGGTTCCCAGGACTGCACCTCTCCTTCTGTCTGAGACTCTGTGGAGACCCTCTTTCTCCCTGCAGAGACCCCCAGTGCCTGCAGCTTTACTTCTGGCCAAAACCTCCCCATACGATCTGGAAAACTTGATGAAGAGGCTAATCGAGAAAAATGATGACATTTCCAGGTGGTTTTCTAGCTAAGACATCTCTTTTGAAGACTATGGAGATAAAATCCTACGTCTGGTACAGTCTATGCCTCGATTCTGGGCAATGCTACCCAAGGGGATCACAGTGAAATGAATGTGAAAACCTCGAGGCCACCATGTGAGAGTCGCTGGTCTGCCCCCTCTTCCGAGATAATATCCTTCACTCTAAGAGCTAACGTCTGACCTTTCTTTCGTGGCCTTTGAAATACTTTGGTCCTTATAAGGGGGTTTAAGTTTAGGGGGAGGTAATGGCTTATAGCTGGTTGGCTGCCTGGTCTATGAAGAGAGAATGACAAGAATCCAGGAATGAGCAGGTAAAGGACTGAGGAGTTTCACTTCCGCATCTTCCCAGGCCACTTAGGGCAGAACAGCTCTGAACAAACTCTCTAAAGAACATTTAACTGGAATTCATCACAGCCAGCACAGGGCGAGGTTGGCATTCTGCTGTGCTTTAGCTCAAGGAATCCTTCCACAAGCTAGGAAGGGGGGAATGGCCAGCAAGCCAGGTCCCACACGAGGAAGTGGAGCTGCCAGGAGGGTAAAGAGCCAAAGGAAACATGGGACTCCCTAGAGGTCATTGTCAGCAAAAGCATAAGTAAAAGGTGACTAGAGAGGCAACTTCAGCTCTGATGCCTTAAAAAAATATGCACAACCTCAAAGTTGAGAGGTGAGTTGTATTTGAGGCAAAATGAGGACTTGAGCCTAGGAGGCAGCATTTCAGACAGCTCTGAAACACGGCTCCAAAGAGGCAGGTGGGAAAGGCCAGGGTCTGAATGATGTTTGGGGAAGGGGAGGTACGTACGGCGGAGCACACGTTTTTACAAGAGTCGCTGCTGGTCTCCTGAAGGTTCCCGCCAGTCACAGGGAGCAGATGTCACCATGATTTTAGTGCTTTTCGAGATCCAAAGGAGATGCAAGAATTGGGCTCATAAAATCTTGTCCCGAAAATATCTATCTGGAGATCTGTTCTTCCAATTTTCCCGGAGCACAGAGAGCCTCACCCCCAAGCTCCACCCTCAACTCTCGCAGGGGGTGTTGAGCGTAGGCAGCTGTGCAGTGGCTCGTGATTCAATGCATGTCGAGGCTGACAGCATGTGCCAGTCTCCAGCTCACAGCATCACTGTGTACCCATTCAGAGTTTAGAAGACACAAACCCTGGACCTTGGAGACAGTGCATCTTGAAGGTGGGACGTCCCTTCTCGTCTCTGAGATAAGGGATCTCAGAGACGACCTGCTGGAGGCATCAGCTCCTTTCGCCTCACCTTGTTCTGCAAGCTCCTTAATCAAGCACCTCTGGGCTTTGTGGTGTGAGTAGGGGAAGTGTACCAGGAGCCTGGAGAGGAACCAGGGGACCACCCAAGGATGATGGCCTAAGTCCACATGACGGATGGACTTGCTTGAAGAATTTGCTGAGGAAGGAAGAACAAGGAAGACGCTGAGGGTCTGGGCCTCAAGGACTGGGGGGCTTGTATTGGGCTCAAGAATAAAGTTGGCTAAATTCGGAGAGACAAAATGAGGTATTGAACGAGTAGTTCATATATCACCCTGGGCCACCAGGGAGGGGTCAGAGCTTTAGATATGAACTTGAGAAACAGGTGTCTATTTCTGGTATTGAAAGCTGCATAGTGGAAGGGGAGGACCTGGAGACGGAGTGTAGAGGGGCAAAGAAAGGGAAGTGGGAGGACAAATTGTGCCCCAGAAGCCAAGTATAAAGGAAGGACAAGTGTTTTTGAAAGGAGAGACTGGGCATCTCTGTCACTGAGAGTATAAGGCATAGAATTGGTGGATTTTAACAGGTCATATGATTTGCAATGACTTGGGGCAAATTATGCTAATTGGCAGAAGGAATAGGGATCATTTTTCATCTTTTCTAATGCTTTTCTTAACTTTCAAGTGTTTTGACTTGGCATTGGTGACTTTTCCTGTTTTGATTTTATGGCCCCATTTAATTTTCAGAACATTTTCTAAATCTCAAAATATGCTAACCATTGAAGGATGCGAACAGTTGAGCAATGAGAAAATAAAGCTAGAATGATATATTTTCACTCTTGGAAATGTTTTATTACTATGAGGTAATTGTATCTCTATTCTAATTATATAGCATTTAAGCTGGGTTAAAAACAGTTTGGGCTAAGACTACTTATCTGGGGTTTAATAATTAAAATTCACTTTCTTAACATAGCCTATAATCTCCGTGTATTATTCTTTATCTGCCTCATTTTAGAAACGACTTTGAACTGCTTATTTTTGTTGTTGCGGTGGTGGTTTTAATTTGCTGAGCTACCAAATTCTTGGGGGTTACCTAATGCTATAGACTGAATTCTGTCTCCCCCCACTTTAAATGTTGAAGCCTCACCCCTCAATGTGACTGTATTTGGAGACAGGGTATATAAAGGGGTAATTAAGGTAAATGAGGTCACCAGGGCAGCCCTAATCCAATACGACTTGGGTCCTAATAAGAAGGAGGGATTAGGACACAGATACACTCAGGGCGGGGAGATGAGGTGAGGACGGAGAGAGAAGGATAAACATCTAGAAGGCAAGACGAGGGACTTGGAGAGAAATGAACCCTGCCAACGCCTTGCTCTCAGATTTCTAGCCTCCAGAACTATGAAAAGATAAATTCTATTGTGTGAGCCACCCAGCTTAGGATGTTTATGTTGCCAAAATGCAGCCTCTGACTGGTGCTGAATAGCAATGCAGACAGAGTTTTAGGTGAAGGAGAAAATGCTAGCTTTTATTGCTTTGCCAGGCAAAGGAGGCCACAGCAGGCGAAGGCCTTAAAAACTGTGCCCTCCCTTGGGAAGAATTACAGGGAGATTTATAATAAAAAGGAGAAAAACAGGTTTTCAGATAAGAATCCGGTGTGGGGCAAACATCCATTCTTCTTTCTTTGGGGGAATCTTAGTCATCAGACCTGATGCCAGGAGAGTTCAGCGTGATCATGCTGGGGTCTTCCGGGTTGTTGCCCAGAATAACAGTACTTGTGGAAAGGGCATATGATCAGAGATTAGAACAAACTAGGAAAGTTCCTGAAAAACATCACGTGCTAACAATCGTTAACCCACAGGCAACTGTGCCGAGGATGCCCAGTCTTTGGCTTACGCGTGGTTGTGTTGAGAAGGACGAGGAAGGACTCTCAGCTGTTCAATTTGAAAGCACTCTTTTCTCAAAGAAGCATAAGGAAGATAGCTTTTATCCTAGGTGTACAGGACGCCCACATCGTTGTGTGTATCTCTTGAGAGGGACCCAGGACCCTGCCCCGAGGCTGTCCTCTGGTTTCTGGACTGTTCTTCCCTTGTCTTTGCATCCCCCCCTTTCCCTGATCAGCAGCTGTCTGAAGCCGTCCCTTAGAACTCGGGGAAGACCACGGAGGCCGAACGAGGCCCATTTGCTAAGAAAGGAGGGACACAGAAACGCTCATGTGCCGGGGACCCCCAGAGGGCCCCGCTCAGTTACATTCATTGTGGCAACCCGAGTAGATGAGGACACCTAGAAATAAGACGATAATGTTCTAATCTTCAGCAACCCCTTCAACATTTGTAAGGTATTTTCTATTCAGCAAAGATACTTTTACTTTGTAAATCTCATGCAGCGTTATCCATGTCATCTATTCATTCAACAAACGTGTTAACAAATGTTGATTTCCATCCCACAAGCCAATGGAAATCCTGGGAAACTGGATTGTGATGATCATTATACAACTACAGATGTGACAAAAAAAATGATAAAAAATAAAATAAAATAAACAAATATTTATTGGGTGCTCATTGTGTACCAGGCAATTTTCTAGGTGCTAGAGACACAGAAGTGAACGAGACCAAATTGGAGCTTGTGAAAACAACTAAGGCAATGGAGGTGACTTGACTACGGTCATAAGCAGTTGCAGAACTAGAATTCAAAATCAGGATTTTTATTTCTAGCCCAGCACTTTAAGAAATTTATCCAATCTTCCTTTCATGCCTGGGAAATGATTTCCACAAATTGCTGTTCAAACTTTATCTCCTCCAATAAACCCAGTGACGAAAAATTCCATCACTGTTCATGCCTGCAGTGGCACAGGTTCCTGTTTTGTCTCTGTGATGGTGCAGGCTGATGCAGTGGGTTAAGGATCTCGCATTACTGCACCTGTTGCATAGTACCCAGCCATGGCTCTGGTTTTATCCCTGGCCTGGAAACTCCCAGATGCAGTGGGTGTGGCCAGGAAGAAAAAAACAACCCAACACTGGAACTACATTTACTCAAATTCCTTTTACTTATCTTATATCCTCAGCCACAGCCCAATATTTTAAAAAGTCATTTAATAAATTGTTTTGTAACCAAGCAGGACCCTACCGGGCTTTCCCCGGGGGGGACCTTTCCCCATAATCCTTTGCTTTATCTCCTCTCCGAAGCCTCGAGATAAGAGTATGTAATGTACATTTCCTGGCTGTCTCACAGATGTGAAAACCCTCCACCGAAGGGCACATGTTAACTACTTGATGACCATGAGCACAGAGCTCCCAGTCCTCCTGGAGCCTCAGGACTGGTAATGTTAACCCTTGTGACACCATCCTGTTACTTCACCATCAACCAATCAGAGAATTGTGCATGAGCTGATCACATGCTCTGTAACACTGCCCCCACCCCCGGCCTTTAAAAATGCTTTACTGAAATCCTTTGGGGAGTTCAGGATTTTAGGGGGCATAAACCACCCATCTCCTTGCATGGTCCTGCAGTAAACATTTCTCTGCTCCCAATTCCAATGTTTCAGTTGGTTTGGCCTCACTGTGCATCAGGTATTCGAACTTTCATTCAGAGGCAATTTTAGAAGTTTCATTTAGAAAATAAAAAGATGTATTTGTGTGTCTCACCCTATGTAATGTGCATATTTTTTGCCATTTTTATTTTGACCTCGCTTACTTTTTGCTTTCATTTCCTCTGGCCCAGGTTATCTCTTTCCAGGTGTTGAAAGAAGATTCCTTTAGAATCCTGCGACCAATCATGTAACTCTTGCTCGAAACAATGGTGGCAAAAGTAAACACTTCTCCGAAATAAAGGAACATTGCAGAAGTCTACGTTACATTTCTTAAGCTATTGCATAACCAGCCACGTGTAACCTACACACGTTCTCCCTTCCCCGTGCTCCTAGGTGACATGCTTTTGTATGACATTTTACAACGTCTAATCCATTCATGAGGGAGAGGAAGCAAGCAATCCCACTTCAGTCAAGATGATGGATCAAGACAGCATCCTCATGCTTGCAGACAAAGATGGGAAAAAATTGTAAAAAGTCTTGCAAAGAGGAAGTAGGAGAGGATGAATACTCAGTACATCCATCTGGTTGTACATTTTGGAAAAGCAGACTGATTTTTCCCATGTCTCCCCAGGATGATTGCTCCAAAGCCCGGCCATTTAGTGTGAATTTGTAGGTATCAGAGGTTGAAGTGATACCTGCAAATAGATATAGATAGAGGTGCGGAACTATAGAAGAGATTGCAAAATCTTGCGCTGGGGAAGGAAAGGGGGTTCCTTTCTTTCCCTGAACTCTACTTTGGAGTTGAAGTAGAGACAGCCAGCCATTCCCTAGCGCCAAGGACTCCATCCAAACATCACAGCAACAGTGACATTCCCAAACCTTCTGCAAGCCAGCACCATCTTTACTGCATTACAGTTACCTCAGGACCAATAGTGCCCTGGCCACCAAAACCAAAGGGGAGGGGGTGGTGGGAGGGTCCTGGAATGATCACATGACTGTCTTGATTATAGGCTCTGTTTTTGAGTAAACGCACCCTGCTGCTATGGTAGAGTGATAGCTCCTCCCCAGGAAGGAACTCTCTGGGGCAGTGCTCCCACCTTTGGGATTGGCCCTTGGCTTTTTACAGCCCTTTCATTTGCTTTTTCCAAGAATCTTTGCTCCTAACCAGAAGAGATGTTCCGTCAACTAAGAGAAGGCCAAAAAACATGTGCTGGTTCAAAAAGGCCTTGAAAAGGGAAGAATAGAAATTCTCCCCTTGAATGAAGTTAAGGATAAAGAAGGAAAGCAAATGAGGTTGGTATCCTCATGGCATGTCTTTGATGCTTGATAAATGGCTATGAAGTATTCATTCAGGGTCCTCCCCTTTGCACACCAAAGGCACTTGAAGAGGAGAGCTTGAAAAGTGATTTCTGGGTTCTGAGCATCCATCTGAATTAGAATGGGGGGGAAGGATTGAGAATGGGAAAAGCATAGTCCACCATTGCACATACAGTGCCCCTTTGGAACAATTATTGTCTCTCGATTTACAGACTTCGATGCAAATCGACACAGAAACAGCTATATTCAATCTGTGACTGAGACGCGAATGTAACCCCCAAATAAAAAGGCATTTATTTTATGCAACTGTTATTAAGAAAAATGGTGGTTTTCATTATTTTCGTTGTTGAAGAGAGGAATAATTCGTTAACTCTTGAAACTTCTCTACAACCCGCTGGGGACTCTGGGGTGTGGGTGTGCCCACAGCTTGCAGAAGAAGTCTGCATTTCACAATATATGCCTGAGGGGGTAGAAATTAGCAAAAATATTAAGAGCCTTTATGTGGTTTTAGCCATGACATTTTGTACTTGGCTTTTCTCATCGAGTTGAGGCCTTATAACCCATTATAAACCTTGGGGAGAATGACCAGTGTAATTAACATTGTGAAAGAGTTTCCACTATAAGCTTTACTCTGAGGACATTTGAATCTTATGAATAATTCTTCTTTGAAATGTTCCATCTTCATTTTTTATCCAAATGTGATTTGTCTGTTTGTATGTTTGTTTGTTTTGGAAAAATTGAAGATGTTTAACTGTTTTAATGTCAAGACGGGAAAATATTTGTTGTCTGATTGATTTTGTCCAATACTCTCATAGAAATATTCCAAATGTTATAAATTGTCTGAATTTAAATTGCAAACTTAGAAAGTGAAATGAGATTGAGTGAGAAATTTTATAAATCAGAGTCATGAAATTTCATAAATTAGCAACGCATAGTTAAGACGGCAGAGCGAACAACGTATGGAAAGAATTTAGAGTGAATTAATTCCAACTCACTGTCTCCCTTGTGTGTCTACAAAATCTAAAAACATACCCTCTTGGGTTGTATCAAATTTTTTCAAGCGAAAGACGCAATCAACCCAATTCTATTACTAATTTCTCTGCTTGCTTATGTTCAGATAAGAAGGAAATCTGTTCTTCTGAAAGATTAGTACTTAATTATCCTAATAAAAATCTTGTCCTCCTCTCTCTCTTTCCACTAATGGAAATCTGAATGAATTGGTTATATACGTTTTTTAATAAAACTTTCAATTTCAGTTTCTGTTTAGAAAGAGCTTGAATTTTATCACTGTTACTCGTACTGTAGGAAAGAGCTGAACTAATTAAATGTTAATGACTTCTTTAAACCCACTAGAGAAATACAGTGTTAGGACAAACTGCTACTCCACAGTCTGGAGGAACAAGGGAATCTGGAGTCACAGCTAAGATCTGCTTATTAATATCTAGAGCAGACGTCACTGGAGGAACATCTCAGTAATGATTCTGACGACTTGATGGAGGCCGAATGTGAACTAGCGCAAGCATAGCGGAATTCCCAGGAGCTGCAGTCTGAGGGCTTCTCGACACGTGAAAGGCATTTATTTCAAAATGAAACTATATGGAGTTCCCATCGTGGCTCAGTGGTTAATGAATCCGACCAAGAACCATGAGGTTGCAGGTTCGATCCCTGGCCTTGCTCAGTGGGTTAAGGATCCGGCGTTGCCGTTGCCGTGAGCTGTGATGTAGGTTGCAGACGAGGCTCGGATCCCACGTTGCTGTGGCTCTGGCGTAGGCCGGCAGATTCGGTCCAATTCGACCCCTAGCCTGGGAACCTCCATATGCCAAGGGAGCAGCCCAAGAAACGGCAAAAAAGACAAATAATAATAATAATAATGAAATAAAAATGAAACTATAGGAGTTCCCTGATGACTCAGCAGGTTAAGGATCTGGTGTTCTCACTGCTGTGATGCAGGTTCAATCCTTGGACCTGGAACTTCCCTATGCTGTGAGTGCAGGGGGAAAAAAAAGGAGGGGAAGGAAAGAAAGGAAAAAGAAAGGGAGTTCGGGTCTCAGCTCCAACTGAACTAGTATCCAGAAGGATGAGGGTTCGAGCCCTGGCCTTGCTCAGTAGGTTAAGGATCCAGCATTGCTGTGAGCTATGGCGTCGGTCACACAGGTGGCACGGGTCTGGCATTTCCGTGGTTGTGGCATAAGCCGTAAGCTCGCGGCTACAGCTCTGATTCAACCCCTAGCCTGGGAACCTCCATATGCCTCGAGTGTGGCCCTAAAAAGACAAAAAAAAAAAAAAAACTATGAAAATTAGAAAGAGGCACACGTGAGACAAATAAATCCAAACGTTGTTTTAATTAACTATCGAATTATTATATCAAAGTGTGATCATTACCTGGGCTGTTTAAAGTCCTATCCGTGATGAAATGGTAGCATTAGATTTGCCTTTTCCTGCCATGATCATCTGATGAGAGGACAACACACAAAGCAACGGTTTTCAGCCATGGAACCGCAGACAGTGCAGGGCTATAAGCTTTGAACGCAGGAAAGACAAGAGGTAAGATTTACCTTCATCCATGCTCCCTTCCTGGGAGCAATTTTCAAAAGTCAGCATAAGGAAGTAACGCCGGAAGGGAGAGCAGGAGCCTTTTTAGGTGGGGGAAATAAGAATGAGAGTTTGGATCTGCCGAGGCGTGTGAAGCAGGCGGGCAAGAGTGTTGGAGAGAAGGCAGTTGCTCAGAGAAGAAACCCCAGCGATGGATCCTTAAACCCTTGTCTCTGGCTGCATGCTGGGCTGCACGTGCACAGACTGAGACTCTGTGAGGTCTGGCCGAGAAGAGCCACTCAGGAGCTGTGACCTGAAGAGAGATTCCAGATATTACACAAGGCAAGTAAACGCTGGTGTTCTGGTACCCACCACGGGAAGAACTTGAAATCCTTTTTTGTTCAGTTGATATACAGGGGATGCCATTTCTTAGAAGTAGAAGCCCTCGGGGCGGGGCGGGGGGGGGGGGGGGGGAAAAATAAGACACTCAAAAAAAAGACACCTAAAACTGTGCCACAGAGAGGATCAAATGCTGGGACGAGATCAATCTGCCTGTTAACACCCACCATGCCCACCATAACCGAAAAGTACTAGATATGGGAAAATATAGAAAAATGTGACCCGGAATCAGGACCACAAAACAAAAGCAAAGAGCCAATCAATAGAAACAGACTCAGAGACGGAAAGGCAATAATGTACATAGTCATTGTTCATATCAAAAGTTCGTACGGAAAAGCAAGTCTTTATTTCTTCATCTCAAACCACACAATGTTCTCTCCAGAGCCAGAGGGTAAGTATCGCCTGCTTCCGTGTTAGAAAAACAGTCGCAAATCAGACCTCTTCTGAATCTTGCTCTGGAACTTTCAATATAAATTCTTTACCTCGTTTTATATTAGGATGTATACAGCTACTACATTGTTTTAATAGCTATAAAATATTTTGTCATATTGCATTTAGGTTACTTTTAGCCTTCTGATTATTATTTCCAAAAAATTACAATAAATATTCTTGGAGTTTCCCTGTGGGTCAGCGGTAGGAACCCAACTAATATCCATGAGGACTGGGGTTTGATCCCTAGCTCCACGCAATGGGTTAGGGATCTGGCCTTGCGGTAAGCTGTGGTGTAGACTGAAGATGCAGCTTGGATACTGCGTTGCTGGGGCTGTGGTGTAGACTGGCCTCTGTGGCTCCAATTGGACTCCTAGCCTGGGAACTTCTACATGCAGCACCTGTGGCCCTGAAGAAGCACATGTGTATATATATTCTCGTAGCCCAGGCTTTAGCCGGAATAATGATGAGAATGACAGCTAACGTGCTAAGCACTGTTCTAAGTGCTTTCCGTGAACTGATCCAATCCCTGTAACTGCCGCATGAAATAGACTCTACAGAGATCTCAGTTTTACAGAGGAGGAATCTTTGACCCAGATAAGGTGAGAATTTTGTTTTTGACTAATTGGCTGGTAAATGAAGGGGTCCAAGCACTCTAACCTCAGATGATCAAAGTACCTCCCGCATTTTAACTGCATATATGCCAGGATTTCAAGCAGAACATTCTGTGGAATTGCTGTGTCACTTGTGCGTAATCTTTGATAGTTACCGTAAATAACCCTCAAGGTGACTGTGCCAATTTCATATCCAACAAAATTACACGAATGTCCTTGTGTTGCTACATCTTAATAACCATCTTTTTTAGGTTCCCGGGCCCGATTCCAGTGTGTGTGTGTGTGTGTGTGTGTGTGTGTGTTTGTAGGATCTCCCACACCATTGAGCAATTTTTGGATGCCAGTAGAATATCTGAGAATTCAGCTCAATTCTGACACTATTCTACCCAGAGAGAGAATGAGACTCCACAGCTAAAGGACTCAGTTTCACAAGACCACTCTGCACTGCAGATACCAGTCACAAGCCCTGGTTACAGCTGTGCTTTTTTCGGTTTCATTGATTTGCTAGAGTGGCTCATAGAACTCAGAGAAGCATGTTATTAGACCATCAATTGATGATAAAAGGAGGTTAAAGAATATAGGTCATTGTAGACGAATAGTGCCAAGGCTTGAGGAAAGAGCAAGGAGCTTCCATGCTGTCCCAGGCCTACCACTCTCCCCAGTCTCCACGTGGTCACCAGCCCAGAAGCTCTGCAAACCCTGTCCTCCTGGATCTTTCTGGAGGCTTCGTCACACAGGTAGGATTGGCTACATCATTGACCATGGACCGTTGATTCAAACTCCATCTCCTCGCCCATCCCTGGAGGCTGGAGAGAGGGATAGGGTGTGGACAGAAAGTTCCAATCCTCTAATCGCATGGTTGGTTCTACTGGTAACCACTCCACTCCCCAGAATGGGATTCAAAAGCCACTTTCCTGAAGCATTTTAAGGAACTGAAAAAAGAGACCAAATATTATTCCCCTGCTCTTCTCCCTCAGAAAAATTCCAAGAGCTTTGGGAGCTTAAGCCAGGAACTGTGGATGAAGAAAAAAATATATATAAGAAATATTTATTTGGATAATACTGCACAATTCTTACACTTTATGCCTATAAAGTTGGTGATGAAGTATTTATTTTTATTTGTACTTATTTCATTATCAGTAGGACTGTGTATATTTTCACATGCATATTCCTTTTTCATTAAGCTCAGTTTGATATTCTATCTTCATTACTTTCTGCTGGATTATTGGAGTTTTTCCAATTGAATATAATTAGGAGATTAACATTGTTATTGTATTGAAAAAGCCCTTGTTTACATGAATAATTAGAATATTATGTACGCTAATCTACTGCTCTTTGCTGTTAAGTCTTGCTTTAAAACTTTCTCAAATGCTCAGGTTGTTTATATATGTATATGTGTAGACATGTTCATAATACTTTATTACACAAATTTAATTTTAAGCCATTATTTGAAGTTTTTTACTATACAAAGATATACAGACCTGAACTATCCAATATCCTCTAGAAACTTGTAACTATTGAGCACTTAAAATATGGTAAGAATAAATTAAGGTGGAATATAAGTGTAAAATAAATAGATATCAGAGGATTAATATAAAAAGGAACATTAAAAGTAAAATTAATAATTTACATTGATTATATTTTGTATATGTTAGGCTTAATACGTTGTATTATTAAAATTAATTTTATCTATTTTAGCTTTTTGAAAATAGTAATTTGAAAATTATATTATAAATTAAATTATATGTGGTCCACATTACATTTCTATTCAGTAGCTCTGCATTTACTATTTCATTTGCCAGTCTTAAATTCTGTCAAATTTATCACAGACACTTATAAAAAGCTTTAAAAATATTTAACAAGATAAAAGCACAAAAAAATCTACACCTAGATATATTATGTTCAAACTGCAGAAAGTCAAGATAAGGAAAAAAATATCCAAAGAAGTCAGGAGAAAAATGTCTTACCTATATAAGAGTGAGAATAAGTATAATTGTAAGGCCCAATTACATTGGGCCTTGGCTCAAATATCATGCAAATGAGAAGAGAATAAAGGGATTCCCTAGTAGCCTAGCAATTAAGGATCTGACAGTTGTCACTGCCGTGCTGTGTGTTCAATTCCTGTCCTGGGAACTTCTGTATGCCATGGGTGTAGCCATTTAAAAGAGAAAGAGAGAGGGATAAAATATTTCATGTTGAGAGGAAAAAAAATCAACCTAGAATTCTATATCCAGTGAAATTATCTTTCAAAAATGAAGAAATAAAAACTTTTTCAAACAAACCAAAAACTGAGCAAATGCATTGCCAGTCAAACTGGCTTGCAATCAATGTTAAAAGGGATTATTCAGAGAAAAGAAAAATGATTTTGTTCAGAACATTGGATCTACATAAAGAAAGAGCTTTAGAGAAGAAATAAGTGAAGGTTAAATTTAAAAACTTTTATTATTTTTAGTTAATCTGACAGATGTTTGTCCACAATAATAGTAGCAAAAATACATTCAATGCTTATAGTTTATGGAGCAATAAAAGCAATGACAGCAATGATACAAGGAACAGGAAAAAGGAATTAGGAAAACTTTATTATAAGGAGCTTATACTGCCTGTGAAGTGATATAGTGTCATTCAAAAGTGGACTAAAACACTAACCATATCAAATGCTTGTGAGAATGTGGAACAATAGCGATTGCTCATGACAAGGCAAATTGGCCCAGCCCCTTTGGAAGACAGCTTGACAGCTGCTTGCAAAACTATACCTACTCTTACCATGCAATCCATGAATGTTCTGTATCGTTCACTCAAATGAGTTGAAAAACTTATGTCCCACAGTAACTTGCATGTCGATATTTTTAGTGTTTTAGTCATAGTTGTCAAAACTTCGAAACAACTTAGAATTTCAACAGGTAAATAGCTAAACTGTGGTATATCCATATGATAGACTATTACGTGGCACTAAAAAGAAATGATCTATTAAGCCACAAAAAGACATAGAGGAAACTTAAATGCACATTGCTAAGTGAAAGCAGCCAACCCAAAGGGCTACATATTGTGTCATTTCAACAACGTCACACTCTGTGAAAGGCAAAACTTTGGGGATGATTTTTTTTTTGTCTTTTGTCTATTCAGGGTGCTCCCATGGCACATGGAGGTTCCCAGGCTAGGGGCTGAAACAGAGCGGTAGCTGCTGGCCTATGCCATAGCCACAGCCACTGCACCACTGGATCTGAGCTGCATCTGCGACCTACACCACAGCTCATGGCAGGGATGATTTTTTAAAAGTCAGAAGTTGCAAGGTGCTTGGGTGGGAGGGAGAGGTTAGTAGGTGGAGCACAAGGGATTTTTAGGGACGTTAAATCTTGACATTATGCATTTGTCAAAACCTATCGGACTGTACAACACAAAAACTGATCCCGAATGCAAACTATGGACTCTAGTTACCAACATCACAGCATTATTTCATCAAATATAACAAATGCTTCATAGCAATGCAAGAGCCTAACAGGGAAAACTGTGAGGTCAGGAAATAGGGTGCATGGGAACTCTTTGGGCCTTTTCTTCAATAGGCTCGGAATCTAAAGCTGGGGTTTTCGTTGTTTTGTTTTCAAGTATATACTTCAAAAAATTAAAACCGTTCATTGCAAACTGCAATAAATGTGAAATTCTTTCCCAGAAAGATTTATCCTTGATGAACAGGTGATAGTTTCCCCTCCCTTATCTGACTTTGGAGTGGCCACATGACTTGTCTTGACCAATGAAATGCTAGCAGGCACGTGCTGGACTACAAGTTGAAAAGCGTTTGCCTGACTGGGCATCTACTCTTGGACTCTTTCACTGCCATGAAAACAACATGCCCTGGATGGTCCCAGAAGGTGAACAACGCATGAACAGAGCTGCCTTGGGTAAGGGAACCAGGCTGAGCGAGACTCTTACAGATGCATGAGCTTGAGATCAGCAGAATCACCCAGGGGGCGCCCATGGTGAATCAACGAACACTCAGCTGACCCACAGACAGGAGAACCAAGTTTGTATTCTTGTATAACCACTGTGGTTTTCTCATTGTTCTTTATGCGGTAAAAGTTATTCGAGTGAAATGGGTCTAGTTGAAAGAGGCGTGCTCCCTTAGCGAAACCCTAAGATATGTGAGACTGGTTTGAGAACCAGAAAAATGGATAGTAAGGACCTATTTCATGGTGTCATAGCCATGAAATATTTAGTAAAACTGTTGCCTGTTGTACATTGAAATAGAGAATCGCTCCTTTGCAATTTGGCATATTTTTTCAGTGTGTCAATTTCCACACGTGCAAACCTGACAACAAAACTTGCCTTGCTTTTGATTAATACGCAGAGTCCATGATAATTTTATGAAAACTGTCTTTTTTTTTATAGTGCTATGTCCTCCATTCTATGAACAGAGTGCTCTCCTTCAATCATTTTAACCTTTTAAAAATATTTTTTCTCAAGTTTCTGTCGTGGCTCAGTGGTCATGAACCCGGCTAGTATCCATGAGGACGCAGGTTTAATCCCTGGCCTCGCTCACTGGGTCAAGGATCCAGCTTTGCCGTGAGCTGTGGTGTAGGTCACAGATGCCTGGCTCTGATCTGGCGTTGCCGTGGCTGTGGCCTGTAGGCCGGCAATTACAGCTCTGATTGGACCCTTAGCCTGGGAACTTCCATATACCATGGGTGTGGCCCTAAAAAGACAAAAAAAAAAAAAATTCTCAGGAGTCTTTTATACTTTTCAGTGTATATATTTATACCTTTTTGTAGCTTTATTATGAGTTAATTGATATTTTGACGCTAAATTAAATATTTTTAAATTTAATTTTCCTTTTGTTTGTTGCTGATATAGCAAATGCAGTATGTTGCAATAACCCCATTGTCAATTCAGTGACCTTGCTAAATCCTCTTACCAAATAGGTTTTGAAATTTGGGGGAGATTTTCTATGATTATTCTTATGTTGGCTAGAATACTTACAGTTTTACTTTTGCTTTTTCAGTCTTTTAACTTCTATTTCTTGGTCTTGCCTAATCGCGCTGGCTGCCATAAAACAGACTTCTAGTACATGTTAAATATAAGGACTAAAGGCAACAGAAAGGGGTTGGGAAGGTAAAAACGCAGTCTCCAGATCATGCACGTCAAAATCAAGTTCATGTCTAACTAGGTCTAAGCCAATGCTTTTAAACTTTTTCTTTGTCTTTGAAAAGTTACACTTCACAGCACATTTTCCAAAAGTCCTTCTACCATCCAAAGGGTTCCGAGGCCCATTGAGGTCAATGGCTATGAACTTCAAACACAAACTGTTCTATTGGAACCAATTATAGCATTAGACCAACCAAGAGCCCAAAGAGAACAAAGTAATGAAAAGTGCATTTCTAGCCAATTTCTGAGCACCTGTTCTACGGCTAGATTATTTTTGGCAAAATCCGTGGATAAATCATGAGGCTTGACATCAAGGAAAGAAATGCTCTTTTCCTAAAAATACTAAACCTCATAGAACACTTACAATATTTTCACTTCACTGTGCTATTATTCAAAATTGCATGACATGCAGAGGAAAAATTCTGTGCCCAAACTATGGAAGCTCTGGACATTTAAAGGAAAAACAACCAGCTGGCATTCAGCACATTTATCATCTCCTGCCAAGTTTAATTCCTTTACTTTTGATATGACTATAGAGCTAATGAAAGTTAAACCTCTAAAAGAAGTTTTCTAAATTTTCCATTATGCATTTCGTATATGTGAAATCCCGATGTGGGACCAATATTGCTAAGACATTTTTGATTTTAGGTAATTGTATTCTTTAAGATAAATGCAATGTATTGAATATATAAGTAAGGATATATGGTATAAAATTTACCAGAAAATAAAATTCTTTTCTAGACTAGAATCCTAGAGAATGTGGTTGAGAAATAAAGATCACTTTGCACAGAACATATCAGTTATTTTTTATTATTAAAATTATGTTTAGGAGTTCCCGTCATGGCACAGTGGTTAACGAATGCGACTGGGAACCATGAGGTTGCGGGTTCGGTCCCTGCCCTTGCTCAGTGGGTTAACGATCCGGCGTTGCCGTGAGCTGTGGTGTAGGTTGCAGACGTGGCTCGGATCCCGCATGGCTGTGGCTCTGACTTAGGCCAGTGGTACAGCTCCGATTCAACCCCTAGCCTGGGAACCTCCATATGCCGCGGGAGCGGCCCAAAGAAATGGCAAAAAGACAAAAAAAAAAAAAATTATGTTTAGATCATTGGGATTGTCTCTGTAATTTCCTTTTCTGATCTTTCATTGTTGGTATGCAGAAATTCAATAGATTTCTGTGTATTACTTTTGCCTCCAGCAATTTTATTGAGTTCATTGCTGAGCTCTAATAGTTTTCTGATAGTGTCTCTAGAATTTTCTATGTATAGTGTCATGTCATCTGCAAACAGTGACAGTTTTACTTCCTTTTCAATTTGGATTCTTTTTTCTTTTTCTTCTCTGATTGCTATGGTTAGGACTTCTAAAACTATGCTGAATAAAAATGGCAAGAGTGGGCATCCTTGTCTGGTTCCTGGTCTTACAGGAAATGCTTTTAGCCTTTTACCATTGAATAGGATCTTAGCTGTCGGTTTGTCAAATGTCGCCATTATTGTGCTGAGGTATGTTCTCTCTCGGCCCATTTTCTGGAGAGTTTTTATCATAAATGGATGTTGGACTCATTCTGGGTTTGGTTTCTGCTTCCTTGATGACTAGTGATGTTGAGCATCTTGTCATGTCCTTGTTGGCCATTTGCATGTCTTCTTTGGAGAAATGTCTCTTCGAGTCCTCTGCCCATTTATTAATAAGATTTTTTCCTATTAAATTATATGAATTTCATATATAATTTAGATATTAACCCCTTACCAGATAGATGGTTTTCAAATATTCTTCCCACTCAGTAGGTTGCCTTTTCATTTTGTTTATGGTTTCCTTTGCCAGACATAAACTTTATAGTTAGATACAGACCCACTTGTTGAATTTTGCTTTTGTGGCTTGTGCTTTTGGTACACTGATCCAGGAGTGATATGGGATATGTTGGTTGGTCAAATGAATAATCTATGTGGCATATAATATTTATACACAAACAATATACACAATATACTTCTAGCATATGGTATCCATAAAAAGAAACTCCAGAAGGATTATAGCTATAAATACAAAAAACAAAATAAAAATTTGGGGATAAAACTAGTGACCACTGTCTTCATAAGCCTGGTACAGTGAAAAAATAAAATAAAACTAAGCAGGAAACAAACAGGAATAATAGGAAAAGAGCAATAAATTTTGACCACATTAAATTAAGAACTTCTGTTCATCAAAGACACCAAAAAGAGAATGAAAAATCAAGCAAGAGAATGGGAGAATGTCTCATTAAAGCATATGACTAACAAAGACCACATTGTCTAAAATAGGAAACAAGCCCTTCAAATCAGTAAGAAAAGAAATCAGAAGAAAAATGGACAAGAGCCTTGAGCCATCGTGTCAAATGAAGAAGATATTCGGATCAAACACAAACTTAATAACAGGTTCTCAAATGCATTAGTCACTAGAGAATGCAAATTCAAATCTTACTTCTTTACCCACAGGAAGGGCTGGAACTAAAAGACCGATAAGTCCAAACAGTTGAAAGACATGACATAGGGGGTGGTCTCTGACCGTGTCTGAGGGAGTGTGACGTGGTGGAACCACGTTGTGTCTGCTGTCATGGAAGATATGATTTACTGTCCTGGCTTGGCCCCCAACTCAATATCGCATAGTAGAGATAATTCCACATATCATTTTTTTGTCTCCTAATTCTGGAGAAATGCTTTTGTACTTTTTAAGTACGATGTTTGCTGTAGGATTTTTGTGGATACGTTTTTCAGATGAAAAAGGTTATGCTTTTTTTTTTTAATTCTTAATTTGCTATGAATTTATTTTTCTTAAAACATTAATGGTTGTTGATTCCTACCAAAAGCATTTTGTTCCTTTTTTGAGCTGATTGTATGTTTTTTACTTTATTCTCTTTATGTATAAACTGTATGGATTAATTTTTGAATATTAACTCAAACTTTAATTCCTATAATGACCTCAGTTTGGTAATGATTTTTAATTTGGGGGTATATTTGCTTTGCTATTTTTTTCTTTAATATGTTTGGTATCTTTTTTGTTTACCTTTCTCAATCTCTTTTAAAAGGTTATCTTGTCCTCAAAATACAAGTTGATTGTTTTTTGGTTTGGGGGGTTTTTTTTTTGTTTGTTTTGTTTTTTTCTGTCTTTTCAGGACTGCACCAGTGGCATAGGGAGGTTCCCAGGGTAGGAGTAGAATCGGAGCTGCAGCCACCGCTGGCCTACACCACAGCCAC
Source organism: Phacochoerus africanus (assembly GCF_016906955.1). Lineage (NCBI taxonomy): Eukaryota > Metazoa > Chordata > Mammalia > Artiodactyla > Suidae > Phacochoerus > Phacochoerus africanus. The sequence continues at coordinate 49,283,679 of NC_062559.1, read as the reverse complement.
AGCAACGCCAGATCCGAGCCACATCTGCAACCTCCACACAGCTCAGGGCAACACCGGATCCTTAACCCACTGAGCGAGGTCAGGGATTGAACCTGTGTCCTCATGGATGCTAGTCAGGTTCGTTTCTGCTGAGCCACGATGGGAACTTCAGCTGATTGTATTTTCACCAATACAAACATTTGGATTTTTGTGCCAAAGCTTAAATATGAAAAGTGTTTATAGTTTTAACTTTTGGAATTATTTTTTTCTTTTTTGTTTTTGTTTTTGTTTTTAAGTGCTCTAAAATACTGATGCCTGAATTGGTATTGAAGATATACAAATGTGCTGTGAGCATATAAATTTGAAAGGTAAAATAGTCAGGTATAATTAGTGCTTGGGTGAGGTATTAACACTTTCACAAGGTAAATTTTGTGAAAAACATTTTGAACAAAAACAACAGATTTAGTAAAACTAGATTTAAGATGGGTACTTCAATAAAAAGTTCTGATATTTGAAAAATACATGTTTTCCTCATCTGTCCCTAGAATCTGGCTGGGGTTTCATCTTGGCCTCCAGTGAAACCACAAATCCCCCCATCAGTTTTATGTGAAAAAATTGGCCATGAACCCGAGCATCCCAAAGTTGCCCTCTAACTCAGCTCTCCACCAAAATGGATAAAGGCTCCTTGGGATGTTATGATTTTTGCCATGTGCTGGAAAAGAGGAAAATGAAAGATGATCCTATAACAACAACTGGTAGTTTCCACAAAGCAAACATGGTTTTGGTCTTTCTTAAATAGTGATGAAATAACATAGGAACCCAGTCTGTCAAGCTTGATGCTTTTTTTTTTTGTCTTTTTGCCATTTCTTGGGCCGCTCCTGCGGCACATGAAGGTTCCCAGGCTAGGGGTCAAATCGGAGCTGTAGCAACCGGCCTATACCAGAGCCACAGCAACACGGGATCCAAGCCGCATCTGCGACCTACACCGCAGCTCACGGCAACGCTGGATCCCCAACCCACTGAGCAAGGCCAGGGATCGAACCCGCAACCTCATGGTTCCTAGTCGGCTACGTTGACCACTGCGCCACAACAGAAACTCTGCTTGATGCTTTTACAAAAGGAATAAACAGTTAATCTAGGTGCGTGTCCCCAGAGTCTTACATTCAGCCATCCTTAGGGGATTGAACATTCCCTTGATACGTCAGTCTGGCTAGCCAGGGACTGTGTAGCAATAGGACAGAAATTATGCTAACATAAATTAAACTGTAGAAGTGACACTTTTGAGTTGAATCGATCAATATATAAATTCCAATCAGCGCTATCATTTGTATGGGTTTTCCTACTCATTCAAGTGAGTGCAGTGTTTGCGATAATCCAGCTGTGGCGATGGCTCACATCCCATTTTTTGATGTCAGATGACTGCGGACAGCTTGTAAGCCTTGCTCTCCTCCTTCCCTTTGTCCCACATCTGGACAAGCTAATGGGAATGGCGGGGGGAGGGGGACTCCCTCCTTTGGTGTCCACTGGAGGTTCAACCTTGACCCCACCCCTGAGCACTGCAAAAACCCAGGCCAGTCTCCTTTCCTGACCCTCTCGAGTCATTTCAGCCCTGCTCTCCCCAGACCTCAAATTGGATGGGTTATGAAGCTTTTCACACCCTCTTGAAGTATACTTAGCATCAACAGTCTTGCCACTTGAACCAAACTGTCTGCCCCTGAAGGTGGCTGTAACACTGCTACACTGGGAAATCTGTCATTGAACCCCAAGTTATTATTCTAAATGTTTAACAGAAACTGACAATACAGAATTGAGCCGTAATTTAAAACTGAGATCAAATGCAACTGTTTGTAAACAGTGTTTAAAAGTTTAGTCCAATATGATTTTCCATAATTGCAAGCTCAGCTATGTCAGCTATGTAAGTAGCATTGCAACCTGGTAGAAGGCATTTGTTAGATTACAAGGCTTCCCTATCTGGGATGTGGAGTTAGACAGTCGGAAACGTAAACCTCTAATTTCAGCTTGAGGAAGTTAAAGATATTAATTGTGCCTGGAAATGGAGCTAGAATTATAAGAGAATTCAATCTGTAACAGAATGATAATAAGCAAGAAGGACCTTTTCATTTTTTTGGCCATGCCCCTGGCATGCAGAAGTTCCTGGACCAAGGATGAAGCCCACACCCTAGAAGTGACAACACTGAATCCTTACCTGCTAGGCCACCAGGGAACTCCAACAATGACCATTTTCAAGTCAACATAAAGTCTGCTAGATTCATGTGTAAAAGAAGATTTTCCCTTAACATTCAAGAACATCTATACTTTAAACGTACAAGCTAAGAGATTAGATATTATTTTAAACCCCAAAAAGGAACTAGAAATAGTTTCTTCTACAAACAGCCTCCCCACACCCAACAAAACCCAAGTGACTCAAAGGGCGACCTCAAGAGAGGAGAACTTGGGGAAAGAGGAGAAAATTGCCACGATGGTAGAGCATCACTGGTATGTGGATTAGAGAAGCTGGGGGGCCTGGGGGAATAGGGGACTTGTAAATTTAGGAGACTGCAAACATGATAAAGTCCTCGCAGCAACTTGGTGAAGCAAGAGAAACACAGTCATGGTAATAACATGGTCTGGGTAGCAAAAGTTAAACCCTTCTCTGGGTTTCCAGTAGCCCCCGAGCATCACAGAAAAGCATCTAAAAGATATTCCTGTCCTTGAAAGAGACAATGTCTCTCTATCAGATGTCACTGAGAGACGAACCGCAGACCTGAAAGGGTCTGACACTGGGAGGGATGGCAGGACCTCTGCAAGAGGAGGTTGAACACAGGCACCCAAGTCAAAGATCTGCCAGGCCAAGGCTGGAGTGGATGAGGCACACCTGAGCTGACGGTGGTCGAAGACAAGCCACACACACAGGTGTCTCTGATGTCACCTCTCAATAGTAAGGGAGCAATTTGAAATTGCTAGAAAAATCTCTGATATGTCTGATATTAGCCTGAGCTGGGGAGATCAGATAATTGAGGACTAGGTTGTCTGGAACCCTAGATACCATTTAAAGTTGATCATACAAAAATAAGATTTTTTTGGTCTTTTTGCACACCTGAAAAACCTGTGTCCAGGTATCAGAATTCTTGACAATTACTACCCCTTGAAAATTATTTCAGTTATAATGATTATGGAAACCCACCTCCAAGATTAAGTATTGAGAACCAAGATGCTCAGTCCAAGACGGCATGTTAAGTAGCTGCATCAATACTAGCAACTACCATTTTCCAGAACCGCCTGTCTTGGACTAAAAAAAAATAATAATAATCCTTGCTTTTTAAATCAGTATGAAGCATATTTTTAATTACTTGCAGCTGAAAGCATTCCTAAATATCAAGACATTTTTGAAACTGTTTTAGACATTTTTTTTAGTTTTGTTTTTTTTTAGGGCCCCATTCGCAGCATATGGAAGTTCCCATGCTAGGGGTCAAATCAGAGCTGTAGCCGCCAGCCACAGCCAAAGCAATGCCAGATCCGAGCTGCACCTGTGACCTACACCATAGCTCATGGCAATGCCAGATCCTTTAACCCACTGAGTGAGGCCAGGGATCAACCCCAGTCCTCATGGATACTAGTCAGGTTCTTTACTGCTAAGCCACGATGGGAACACCTAAAACTGTTTTAAATTAATAAGCAATATAAAAATAAGATTTGTTAGTATTACACTTAAAGATACATAGCATACCATGGTATGTACATTTTATTTAAGTTGTGATTAATAAAACTAAATATTATTTATGCATCAGTTAAATGACACTGTTGAAAAAATGAAATTATGTATTGCACCATTGAAAAGAATGAAAAGATGAATGTCTCTCCTAACTCCTGAGCCACAGGCAACACATCAGCAAAATGAGAACCTATGATAATTTTACTTTAAAATGGAAAATATATGGAGTTCCCATCATGGCTCAGCGGTAACGAACCCGACTAGTATCCGTGAGGGTACAGGTTCAATCCTGGCCTCACTCAGTGGGTTCAGGAGCTGTGAACCATGAGCTGTGGTGTAGACCACAGACATGGCTCAGATACCACATTGCTGTGACTGTGGTGCAGGTGGGCAGCTGCAGCTCCAATTGGACCCCTAGCCTGGGAACTTCCATATACCATAGGTGTGGCCATAAAAATCAATAAATAAATAAAATAGAAAATATATGCTAAATTCACTCTATTGGAACCATAGGATGGAAAAAAAAAAAAAGATATTTTGTGATGTCTTTATAGCCTTCCTCAGGAAACTTGTCCCGGCAAAGACAAAAGCCCTTAGCAGAAGAAGACAGAGTCCAAAAGCACCCACTTCCTCCTCCACCCTCTACACACTGCCTTCAGAATCACTGCCAGCTCTTCCCTGCAGATGCTGTCTAGGCTGACATACCTGGCCCAGCCCACCAATCCACGCCTTTTCCTGCCATTTCCCTCAATACCACCTATGTTCCATCCAGAGCTACTCAATCTACTCCTCATGGAAAGTGTCTCCAGCAGAGTCTATGGACCCCTCATGAGATCCTCGCATGAGATTAACACAAGGTCTGTGCTGCGGGCACGAGCCACCATGTGCATTTTTCATCGTATTACACAGGTCTTTCCCTCCGTTGAATGTGAGGCCAGAGCCTATCCCCTTGGCATCCTGGAATTTAGGATGGATCATGACCTTTGGGTTGACTGGAAGTGACTTGCAGGTGGATGGATTCAGATTTATCCAAACACCAAAGAAGGAAAGAAAAGCTGCAAAGAAGCCACACAAAGAACATTTGTAAGACTGGGGGTGGAAATTTCAAACTTTTTTAAATTAATACATGTCCATATCCTTTTGTTTACTAATTATGTACACTGTCTTCATCAAATAAAGATTGCATCTACGTACTCTGTTTATGGAAGAAAAATGTAACTTCAGATGATTAATAATCCCCAGTATTTTCACATAGCATCTCCTGAGCAGAGATTCGGGGACTATCTTCCACATTCAGAAATAGCTCAATGAACCAACTGGTCTTTGATGCCCAGTGGCCTCCGGAATAAGTGAAGAATTGTGCTTCCTCTAGGGATTACTGGTTTCCATTTTTAGCCCTTAGTGCTTGACTAACCACCACATGAAAATGAAAAAACCTATACTGACTTCCTAATTGAAGCTGTGTCTGATTATGGAAACACTTAAAACATAAAAATGGATTGCACATGGCCTGCCCCTAGCACTGAATTCAGGCACCATTTCCTGCCATCAATCCTTGATAGGGCAGAACCAATCCAGGGCTGGGCCATGAAGTTATGCTGAAATGTGGACTAGTAAGAATAGCAATTTTTCGACCAACAACCCTTACCATATTCAGTTTCAAAGCATTTTCCTAGCTATTTCACGGTGACATTGTAGGCAGACCTTCCCAGACATCCCACAGCGTATCTGAGAATTTGAGCTTATATACACATTGAATCTTTGCAGGGGGCTTAAGTATTCACAGATTTTTTTTTTTTACTAGCAGAAGGCCATTGGCTCCAGCCTGAAACGTCATTACTAACTTGAACTATGTGATTAGTCAGTTTCTAATTCCTATCCGTCTTCATACAGAAACCTAACGAGAGAATACCGTCTGTGTTTGCTAGATCCATCTTTCATTCCCTACCCAGACCACACTTCCCAGGAGGAGGGATGGGAAGAGGAGGGCTGTTATTATCCTAGCTAATGTTCAACAGAAACTTAAATTTTATAAAAAGGATGGTTTGAGGAACTGATAAAGGGTAATGAGGAAAACTAGGAGATATCAACCATAGAACCCAAAATGGCTTCATCTTCGCTTCTCCTTAGGAGATGCTTAAGAGGAAAAGGAAGATGCTTCAGCCACAACAGGGATCCCTGTAACCATGCCCTCCTCCTGTGCCCAGTCTGTGCTCCTGCCACCAAGGGCTTCAAGGTCCCTGAAAACCTACACTGAGTTCCCATCAGCAGACCTGGGCCAGCCGCTCCTGGGTCTCCCGCTGCGACGAGGAGGAGGCAGAATCAATGCTTCATAGTCAGAGAAATGAGCTCTGTGGAATCACCCAGATGGGGTTTCAGATCTCAGCCTTGCCACTTACTAGCTAGAATTTTTTATCTCTTTTTTTCATATATCAAGTGACAGTTTATTTTTATTTTACTCTATATTCGTGACGCTACCAGGCTGCATTTTCTTGAGTGCAAGATTTTGCTTCTCTTTGATCCACGAGAATTTCAGTATCATCGCTCTCTGAGAAGATCTAGTTTCTATGAGGTCGGTGGGACTGTCCAGCAAAAAACAATGCTTGGCGTGAAGGCACATTTTGCCAAGCTGTTCGGGTGTGGTTCTTTCACACAGCTTTTAATTCCTTCTCCCCCTATGTTTTGTTTTGTTTGTTTGTTTGTTTTCCTGCACTTGACGGTGTGTTTCCTCATTATGAAGCACAGGATCTTATCGGCTTTATGTGTCCACAAGGAATGTCCACAGAACGGTGGTGGCCAAGATGAGACGGCACATCAAACAGCTTTGCAATTAGAGCCTCCCGGCAGAGAAGAATAACGCAGATCTATGAAAAATGCAACACAATGCCGGTCATCATTCGTCCATTCCCTTCCTGATGGACCATTCGTTTTTCTCACCTTTTCCATCATTACAAACACACTTTGGATTAGAAATACATAGCTCGAATCATCCTCTTGGATATCACCCGTGGTGCTGCTACGACTGCTCATGGTATTAGGAAGCCTATCAGGTGGTCTAGGAAAATGTGTTTGGAAGAGAAATTGCTTTTAAAATCTGCTTCCAGCACACCAATGTTCACACGTAGCTCCCACCAGGAGTCCACCATTATGTCTCTGGAATTTTCTCTCTTATCTTCAGGTCACACACACGTGAACACGGAGAGTGTAATTCGAAAGGCTACGTAAAAGCAGGTGGCACTGTGTGGAAAACCAAAGGAAAGCCACTTCCATTTCCTCTTGCTCCTGAAGACAAGAGAGCCAGGGGGGGATAAAAATGTGTGAGATCCCTTCCAGATATAACAATCCCTGGTTTATTTTCTAGCCAATGATGTGTTTGAACTTGGTTAGTCACCCAGACAGCACTGTCAAGTCAAATGCTTTGAAGCTTTCTTTTCATCCTAAGAAAGCTAGAGGACTCAGGGTCTCTCTAAAAATAAAACTTACACGGTGTCCCTAAATGCTGGTCCCTGTCTTAAGATCTTTAACCTACGATAAATCATTGACTCTAACGATCGCTAATACTCCCATAGTAATTAACGTGTGCCAGATAACTCGCTTTCTGTCTAGTAACCCTCAATCTTCACAATACTTTGTAAAGTCGATGCTTTAGTTTCCTCCTTGGATGCGCGTGGAAACTGAGGCGCAGAGAGATCACAGGCTGGTTCCAGGGCAGTGGAGGTGAGAGCTGAGGGGTCCGGGCAGCAGCCAGGCTCTTAGCAACTCCACGGGCAGCCTGTGGCTCCCAGCAGAGTCTAGCTGTCACTCTTCTTGGGTTGTTCTGTTTGTTGTGCTGTTCCAGCCATTGTGATAAGGTCCTGTTCAAGAGCTGCCTGCCTATCCTCCCAGGAGGAGGTAGAATTTTGTGGAAGCTGAATCTCGTGGATAAAGAAAACTAGCTCCTTGGTCAGAATGAAAGCCAGCGACCTTGGCCTCATTTGTTAGTCATCCAGTTTAGGAGCATGGGTGGGGGGCGGGGGAGGTCTTGGGGGGGTGAGTAGAAACACCTGGGATCAAAGAAGATTCTGTTTCTCGCAGGACTTTCAACTTTTGCATTTATAAAACAAGTCATAAGCCAAGTGACATTATTCCACTATTTAGCATTTGGGGGGATTACCAGGTCAAAGTCATGTGCCTGAACCGGAAGTGTCGGAACCCCTTAATCTTCATTTCATTGTAAGGAGGCCGTGCTAAACCAGATTAGGGTACAAAAGAGTCCACATGCCTCAGACGAGTCACGACACACGGCAGGGGCCGGGTGTTCTCATCAGCAAGTGGCATCACGTTTGTGAGGGGCTTAGCACAACACCTCACACAAGGGCAGGGCTGAAACCCAGGAGTCAGGGGAGCTGCTATTGCACTATTATGATTGCTCTTCTTACTATCATTAAAAAGGCGAGGGACATTTAGGTCGTTTCCACGTCTTGGCTATTGTGAACGGTGCTGCTATGAACATAACGTGTTCATGCGTCTTTTTGAATCATAGCTTTGTCTGGATATAGGCCCAGGAGTGGGATTGCTGGTAGTTCTATATTTCGTTTTCTGAGGAACCGCCATATTTTCTCCATAGTGGTTGTACCCAATGACATTCCCAGCAACATTTAGAATGGATAAGCAATGGATAAGCAATGAAGTCCTACTGTACAGCACAGGAATGATACCCAGCCTCTGGGGATAGAATGCAATGGAAGACAGCATGAGAAAAATTATATATATACATATATATACACACACATATATATACATACATATATACACACACACATATACATATATACATATATATATATATATATATATATATATATATATATATAATATACGACTGGGTCAGGATGCTGTATAGCAGAAACTGACCCAACACTGTAAATCAACTATACTCTAATAAAAATAAAGTAAAATGAAAAAAAGTTAGTGTTGCAAAGTTCTTCTACACCTGGAAATAAGTGAAATCTGAGTGGGGCTAGGTGGGGGTCTCCAGGCTTGAGTCCTCCCGTTTGCAGACCCTCTCTGGAGCCTGAGACTCTACAGATACTGCCTGGAGGCATCTGACATGCAGGCAGGTGTGACCTCACCTGCCCAGATCAATGCACAAGGATGCTACCTGGGTATCTGCCATCTTAGGACAATCATCAATCCTGCAAAGAACTACGCTTGCCTTTGCTTTTTTCTCCATTTCTGAGTTGCTTTTTTGCCCCCAGTATACATGACACCAACAGGCTGGGAGGATTTGTGTAAACACAGGGCCCCTGGGAGAAGGCAGCTTTCGTATCACTATCAGTCAGAAGGGCCCTTCTTGGTGGATGCAGAGTCACCGTCAGCGCCTTAAGGATGTGACAGCAGACCCAAGTCCTCTTGGCTGAATCAGTGGAAAATTCATTTGCATTTGGCAAATGCCAGTGTAATTGGGCTTCTTAAAATTCCAGAAGACTTTAATTGCAGAAAATCACTTAAGTTTACATCCCTTATTGTCTGTTTTTTTTTTTTTTTTTTTGCTCTTGAAGCTGAGCAATGAAATGAGACCAAACTCGAGTTTAATCAAAAACGAGTTCCCACTGGAATTCAGAGCACATCTTTAAACGGCCTTAAATCTTCTGTCGTGTGAAACACTGCCCAGCTCACGGCAAGAGGTCCACAGCCTGTTTCTAATTTATACTTTTTGCTCTCCCTTCAGGAGATGGAAGGAAAAAGAGCCAGAGAATAATGTCTGCAAGGAGAGCTCTGTGCCACAATCCTGTGCAATTGCAAGAGGAGCCCTCGGTGTGCGGGGGGGAGGCCACGAAGAGGATCCTCAAGGACCCCTGAGAAAGCAGAGCTGCCCCCGGTCAGCACCTGCCAGACACCTGGGGCTCGTGCACGCGGTGCCCCGCCGTCCAGGGGCCGCTTGGAGACGCGCGTTGCTATTGCTGTGTAACTGCTCAAGTTCAGAGAGGCTGGGCCACCCCTGGAAGCATGTGCAGAGGTACTACAATGTGCGATTCCAACTGGGGCCGCCTACTTCCCAAACCAATTGTCCTGCCAGACAAAAGACAGGATGCTCAGTTGAATTTGAATTTCAGATAAGCCAGATGTTCCTAGCAGCCCCACAACTCAGGATAAGGCTTTAGTTTAAGTGTATCCCAAATAGCACATGGAATGTAGCGACACTAAGAAATTATCCATTGCTCACCTAAAGCTGCAATTGAACTGGGCGTCATATATTTCTGTTTGCTAATCTGGCAACCTTCCCACTGGGAGATTTCTGCTGATAAGAACCAAACGTTGACTATCTTGTTCTCTTCATTGGCATTGCTCTCAATTCAATTTATAACAATAAGGAAAGATTGGGAATCTGGGATTAGCAGGTGCAAACTAGTATACACAGGATAGATAAACAACAAGCTTCTACTGTATAACACAGGGAACTATATCCAATAGCCTGTGATAAAACATAACAGAAAAGAATATGAAAAAGAATGTATAAGGAGTTCCCGTTGTTGGCTCAGCAGAAACGAATCTGACGAGTAACCGTGAGGATGCAGGTTCGATCCCTGGCCTTGCTCAGTGGGTTAAGGATCCGGCATCGCCGTGAGCTAGGGTATAGGTCACAGACTCAGCTCAGAGCTGGTGTTGCTGTGGCTGTGGCTAGCAGCTACAGCTCCAATTAGACCCTTAGCCTGGGAACCTCCATATGCCACAGGTGTGGCCCTAAAAAAAGACAAGAAAAATAAAAAGAATGTGTCATATATATGTATAGTATATATATATTATATATGTATACATACAGACATTTATATATATGTTTATATGTAATATGTACACATACATATATAAATATATATGTATGTATGACTGAATCACTGCTATGCAGCAGAAATTAACATAACATTGTAAATCAACTATACTTCAATAGATTTTTTTTTAAATAATGTATATCTGACAGGGTATATAGGACATTGCTGCTTAATATTTTATTTTAGACTCACGAGAAGGAAAGGAGCAAGAAGAAAGGATGGAGGAAAGGAGGGAAGGAGGAAAAGGAAGAAAGAAAGGGAAATAGTCAGATATCTCAGAACCTTTCCTATTTAAAAAACAATACTTTTCCTATATTAGTACCATAGACTGTTAAAAAGGAATTTAGCTGAGAACTGAAATGAATCATAATTCCTTACATAGGACATTTACTTAGAAAGATAACCTGTAAAATATCACTTTGGAACATTTCAATTTAAATATGCATATGTTTGACTAACTAAATTATACTATTAATGCCTTATTTCTCAAATATTATCATAACAAGCAGACCTACAATAATTAGATTACAGTAAACCAACCAAATTACATGCAGATAAATTCAGTTTTCATCCATTCAAAACATATCCAACAAGTCCCAAAACATCTGGATATCTGCAAGCCACTAAAACTTGGGCATTTTTATAGGCAAAGTAATGCATTCATTTAATTTTTTACACTATTTATCCAGAGGTTGTATCTTCACACACACACACACACACACACACACAGTCACATTTCTCATTAATTTAAGAAGTCCTTTGACCTCCCTAGGCCTTGGTTACTGTGTCCATATAATGAGGCTGGGGCCTCAGGACCCTGACAGACCTTCTCATTTTAAAATTGAATGCTTGGGGGAAAAAATGTAATTGTAATGTATACATGTAAGGATAACCTGACCCCCTTGCTGTACAGTGGGAAAATAAAAAAAAATTATTAGGAGTTCCCGTCGTGGCGCAGTGGTTAATGAATCCGACTAGGAACCATGAGGTTTCGGGTTCGGTCCCTGCCCTTGCTCAGTGGGTTAAGGATCCAGCGTTGCCGTGAGCTGTGGTGTAGGTTGCAGACGCGGCTCGGATCCCGCGTTGCTGTGGCTCTGGCGTAGGCCGGTGGCTACAGCTCCGATTCAACCCCTAGCCTGGGAATCTCCATATGCCACGGGAGCGGCCCAAGAAATAGCAACAACAACAACAACAACAACAACAGACAAAAAGACAAAAAGACAAAAAAAAATTATTAAAAAAAGAAAAAGAAACAAAAAAATAAAATTGAATGCTTTTCTCAGTCAGACTTCAAATGGGTCATTGCAAGGAGTAAAAGTTTTAAACATTGCCTTTCTCAGTGGAAAAGATGGTTCGAGAATAGAAATACACCCTTATTGCGTTCTGGTTTAAGCTTCCGGGAATATAAGTCGCAGTATTTGCACAACTACGAATCTGATTAAACAGAAGGTGAGAGAGTTTAACTGATGGGGGCGGGCAACAAAACTAAAATCATGCTGTAATCTCATACTTAAGGCGGCGTGTATGTATTTGAAAATGCCAGGATATTATCCACTGGGAACAGAGGTTCACTCCAGGCTAAGTTCACAATAAAATCTCTTTCTTTGTCATCCTCTGACTTTCTGTCTATACGCCTCTAAAGTGGATGCGACTCTGGGCAGTTCCCAGGATGTTCCTGCATCACGAGGACATTTTCTGGTGGAGCCGGGGGTGGGGGAAGGGGCCACACGTATGAAAAGACACAGTTCTGCCTTCAGTGATGGGGAGACCATGGACCCAGCCAATGTCAACACCCTGTTACAACAGCCATGAATGAAAGGGCTTTGGGGGAAGGTGAGGAGAGAGCCCCATATCGTGGGAGGACCCCAGGGACTATCCTCAGAGAAGGAAATGGAAGTGGTGGGGGACCCCAAAAGCTGAGGGCATCAGAGCTAAACGCACCCTATTGTGGTATCTTGGGCTCACAGACCGTGGGCTATGCTGCTGCATGCAGAGTGCAAGTGTTTTAAAATATAATGTAATAACAGAAATGTGATGTGCATGAGCCCAACGGATCAGGAGATTTCTGCCACTGAAAGGATAGTTTGTTTCAGTTCCCCAGAGGAGAGGGGCCACATGGGAAGCACCAGGGTCCATCAGGGGGCAGAGGGAGGGGGGACGGTGGGCTTTCTTTTGGTGTCCTTGGAAGGGACGGGTGAGGCGGACTATGCACGCAGCCTTACGGTTGGCTGTTTGAGTGATTTCGGCGGGCTCTGGGCATTGGTACTGTGCTTGATGGTCTGGTCCCTGCCCTCGGGTGATTAGAGCAGGTGTCACAGGCCTTTGCTCAGTGCACACGCCTCACCTAGGTGGGCACAGCATCCCTAGAGGAAGCCCTGGGAGTTGTGGTTGTTCTCGGGAGAAGAAGGCCCTGGGCCCGTGGGGACCAGCTCCTGATGCACAAGTTCAGTTCTCCACAATCCCCCACGGACCAGGCCCTGGGGGCACCCAGCCCATGGGAATATTTCACCTCTAATTCGGAAGCACCGACCATCTCATTGGTAGTGAGCTTGCTGCACAGACACAAGAGGAAGACGAGGACAACTGCGACCTTCCCTCCGTCTCACCTCCACCTCCTACAGAGGAGAGGACTTAGAAAAACCCCGCAGCACTGGCAAACTGATCCAGACATACAGCAAACACCCATGGCATTTTTTTACATTCATTTCCACATATAACATTTTTTTGTTTTTGTCTTTTTGCCCTTTCTAGGGCCGCACCCGCGCCCTGTGGAGGTTCCCAGGCCAGGGGTCTAATCGGAGCTGTAGCCACCGGCCTACGCCAGAGCCACAGCAACGCGGGATCCAAGCCACATCTGCAACCTACGCCACAGTTCACGGCAACGCTGGATCCTTAACCCACTGAGCAAGGCCAGGGATCGAACCCGAAACCTCGTGGTTCTTAGTGGGATTCATTAACCACTGAGCCATGATGGGAACTCTATAGGATGTTTCTAATACGTATTTGGTAAACAAGTTCAATTTCAGAGCCTTCGTTAAAGCATCATGAGCGTTAATCAAACTGGGGAGTGTTTATATAGCTATACATAAAAGAAAGTTCAAGTCATTTTTCAATACGGCCCAATATCTAAATATTAGACATTGCATAGATAAAGCATAACCTAATCAGAAGATTAGGCATTCTGAATATGAGACTATCAGAATATTCCATAGTCTATTGCAACCTTGGGCTCAATAATTATAAAGTGCCCCATGGGTACGTGCACAGAGAAGGAAAACCACAGAAGCAAAGCCGTTGAGTTCCTCACTCCCCGTAAAATTTGCAGATGGAGAAACTGGTGTACGTCCAAGCGAGCTATGTCACTTGGGAACCCACCAAGAGCATGATACTGAGATTATCACGTCTCTATTTTTTTCACAATTCTGAAGCTATTTTTTTTTTTATCTCCCCCCGTTTGGAAAGAGAAAATATATAAAAGAAGAGTGATGGGGAGTTCCTGTTGTGGCGCAGTGGTTAACGAATCCGACCAGGAACCGTGAGGTTGCGGGGTCGATCCCTGCCCTTGCTCAGTGGGTTAAGGATCCGGCGTTGCCGTGAGCTGTGGTGTAGGTTGCAGACGCGGCTCGGATCCCGCGTTGCTGTGGCTCTGGCCTAGGCCAGTGGCTACAGCTCCGATTAGACCCCTAGCCTGGGAACCTCTGTAGGCCGCAAGAGCGGCCCAAAGAAATAGCAAAAAGACCAAAAAAAAAAAAAAAAGAAGAAGAGTGATGGCCTACCCAAGTTGGTACCCTAGAATAAAAGATCTGCATTTACTGACTTTTACTCGAATGCTTTGAAGTTTGGAGTGAGAAGAATAATTTTATAAAATGTTCTATGGTCCAAGTTCCCCTCCTGGAACTTGTAGAGGAATCTGCCCAGGAAACAGCTGTGAGGTTTACACAGTAGAGGACGATGGATGTTTTGGGAAGAAAACACATGGGACCCATTTCCAGAGCACTTCTAAAGAGCCATTCAGGAGTTCCCGTCGTGACGCAGCAGAAACGAATCCGACTGGGAACCATGAGGTTGCAGGTTCAATCCCTGGCCTCGCTCAGCCGGTTAAGGATCCGGTGCTGCTGTGGCTGTGGCTGGCGGCTACAGCTCCAATTCGACCCCTAGCCTGGAAACCTCCATATGCCATGGGTGCAGCCCTAAAAAGACAAAAAGACAAAAAAAAAAAAAACGCCATTCACATTAAAACCATAAAATATTCATCATCAAAACCTAAGAAGGCAAGAGTTAAGGTGATAAAATCTGTTTAGCTTGGCCCCACACGGAAAGCGGGGTGTTCAGATAAATCAGGAGGCCTTGGGGCCCGGTGACAAGTGAGACAAACACACCCTTGACACTGACTGACTGAGGCCCTCGTGGTGCAGATCAGAAGGCGCAGACCACAAGGCCCGTGGCGCCCGCTTTCTCCCCCGAGCACAGACAAATCTTCTCCCCAGGCGAGGCAGAGCCAAGATCAGGGAGGCAGGACGAGAGCTGAGCATTCAGCACAGAGGCCCTCTCCCAGCAAAGGAGGGCTGGCTTTCCAAAATAACTGTGATCTTTGTCTAATTCCAGACCACGATTTGTCTTTTAACGATTACAAGGGCTTCTTGATTGGGCTCAAATAGTTAGCAGTATAACCCGCCTCAGTCACTGTTCTCACCCAGCTGCCTCTTCACCAGGGGAGAGGTTCACAGGCTACAGCCTGGATGAGACCCTCCGTGACCTGACCTCCAAGGCCTGGTGTGCGGGCAAGACTCTGAATGTGATTATGCATCACTCAGACACCTTTGTAAAATATGAAATATGGGCTGAAAGCAAACCAAAACCCTACGAAAATATTCTAAGAGCAGAATATTCTAAGAATATTCTTATTCTTAGAAGAGTTTTGTGTCCCCCAAAGAGATGGGAAATAGGTGTATGTCGAAGCGGGGGATTATATCCTGAGTATACCCTCACCCCCTTTTTTTTTCTTTTCCTTTTTTTAATGTATTGTAGTCGATTTACAATGTTGTGCCAATTTCTGCTGTACAGCAAAGTGACCTAGTCACACAAATATACCCATTCCTTTTCTCAAACCATCATCCATCGTGCTCTCACCCAAGAGACTGGATATAGTTCCCTGTGCTACACAGTAGGACGTCACTGCTGATGGATGCTAAATAAATCATTTGCATTTACTACTTTCCAAAGTAAGAGGACACTGACAAAAAGAAGTTTTAAAAGAGTAATAAAGCCACTGACCTGTGCTTTCTAATAGCCAATAGGTGTTTAACTGCAGCCGCACCTCATCTTTTAGTATGAGAAAAATATTTTAGCAGAAGCAAATTCTAAAATATTAAACTTTTAAATTCAAAAGGACACTTCTTGGGAATCTCTTTAACATAAATTATTGAATTCTTCATTTGCTCCCAAGGATATTTGGCCGCAGTCAATCAGAACGGAAGGTTTTGGAAAGAGAAACTTGATAATTTACCTATTGTACAAAAGTTGTGAAATATCAAGATATTTATGGGTTTGGCCATGAATGGCAAATTAGAAACTTATTTCATTTCATCTTTAAAAGACCGAGTTTAGAAAATTCCCAAAATATGTTCTACAAACTTTTCCTTTCGAATTTATGTTCTACCCTTTAGTATTCTATTAAATATGAATCCTCAGAGGATTTGGACATTGAATTTTGAAAACAAAATTAAGAGAGTTTTTTTCCCCCTTCAAAAACAAGTCACTGGTTTACCAAGGATAAAGTTGCTCACATTAAAAGCATCTCCGAGCCAGGTCACAGTTCCTCTAACCCAAAAAATGTCAAGAGTTCTCTCTTCTCTAAACTTTATGGGACCATTTAGTCAAGTGGGAGAGTGAGCCATTCATCACAAGAGCAGCAATAAAAGTATGTATTTCTGCATTTCGTGTGTTCTAGATTTTGTGAATTGGAAGAATTGGAAGACTTAGCAAAATGGAAGTTAAAACCTCAACAAAGCTGTTAAATAAATCACTTGAAAGATCCATCTCCTCCTGAGGAACAAAGAAAGTCTCCCCTGACAGCAAAGGAAGAAAAACAGTGGGATGAAGAGAAATGGTTCTTCTCGCAGCTGCTGTGTCCCGGCCCCCGTATGAGGAGCTTGACACGCCCCGCATGCCACGGGGGACCTTTTTGCAAAACGACCTGGAGATGTAGGGAAATGGCATATCTGCTTCTCAGATGAGGAAACCACTGACCGGCATAAAGTCCCAGGGGTCAGCTCCTGCCCATGCCACCGCGGAGGTGGTCCTGCTGGCTGCACTGGCCCCCGGCGCTGGCCCTTTCCTGCCGACGTCACTGTGGCCAGCTCCTGGACATACTCTGTGACAACCTCCTGTGTCCTGGCCCTAGAGAGACGGGCTGGGCCTGGGACCCTTTGCTGCAGTGGCTACAATGCTTGCACGCAGACGAATATCTCTTGAGCAACAAAATACAAAGAAATTACAGGGACTAAAAATAGCTGTGTGCATGGGCTATTGGGGCAAATTATGGGCAACCAGATATTAAAAAAAAAAAAAAACTAAAAAATCAACTGCCCCTTCTGAAGAGCCTGGAGCAAATGCATGCCCCCTGCACATAATACCACCAAAGGGGTGGGCACACCACACAAGCCACCCCTCTGGCCCTGGTCTCTGAACCCATGGCTATCCTCTCCCTATCGGGTCAGGCGCTACTGCCTGGTAGATAATATGAGAACTGAGTTGAACTGTTGGACAACCAGCTAGTGCTGGAACATGGCTTGCAGGTGTGGGGAACCCCTCCCAGTACACACACATTTTGGAATTGGGTATCAGAACCAAAGAGTCACAGAGCTAATTAGTTGAAGGATCAAACTTTGATTCCAAATCTTTATTTATTTATTTATTTGTTTATTTGCAGGGCCACACTCGAGGCATATGGAAGCTCCCAGGCTAGGGGTTGAAGCAGAGCTACAGCTGCCAGCCTACACCATAGCCACAGCAACGTGGGATCTGAGCCGAGTTTGCGACCTACATCACAGATCACGGCAACACTGGATCCCCAACCCACTGAGCAAGGCCAGGGATCGAACCCTCCTCTTCATGGACACTAGACAGTTTCCTCTCTGCTGCACCACAAGGGGAACTCCCAGTTCCACATCACTTTAATCTCAAAGTTCATCCTGCCACATCACAAGGCATCTAAGAAGGGATACATGTGGAAACCGGGTCCTTTTTCTATATAGCTCTGGAGAATTTAATGCTCTTTTGTATTCAAAGACTCGATCTCCTCAGAGTCTGAAGTTTCCGGTGAATAAGGAGGTTCCCCATAGATGTGTGCACCTTGCTGATCTCTAGCCAAGCATCAAAGCACAGAGACACGAAGTCCAAACTCTGGGGCCTTGTGCTGGCTTGTGCAACTGAATGATTTTGCTCTGTGCTCCCAAGGAAAAAGAAAAAAAAAAAGGAAGGAAATGAACTCCCAAGTCTTCTTTTGTTACAAAAGCCATGATTTGCAGCAATATCCCATCTGCGACTAGAGACAATGAAATGTAGGCTTTAAGAGAATATGTTTTCAATTGCATTTTATAGCCAAGTCATTACAAAATGTCCATTTTCCGAATAAGATGAAACTAATGGCTTCCTGTTGGAAATGTTTCCACCTTTTTAATGCTGTCTCCGGAGCTCAGAATTTGCAGAAGGCTAAAGCTGATGACGGGAGCCATGGAGACATCTCATCTTCCCCTCGTGTTTCATGGGTCTTCATCTATTTACCTCTTCCAGTTTTGACAATTGCAATCAGTACGTCTACATCTGCGCGTATCCCAAGAAAGATCTCTCCTACATACCACCAGGAATGTCTTCCTGGTAAGCAGATCAGGTCAATCCATGCCTAAGCCTGAAGAAAAGCCAACCAAACCCAAGCAAGACAAGACAAAACAGAACTCCTGACGATTCTTGCTTCCTATGGAGAAGACTGGCATTCCCAGCCTGGCACACAAACCCTGGACATACAACTCTCATCTCTTCTCCTTGTACCCCCATCACTTTCCTCCTGACTGCACAAACTTTGGTTCTAATTTCTTGTCCCTTACCAAGCACTTTTCATCTTCTATGTATCCGAGTCTTTACCTGCGCTCTTTTCTCTGCCTGGATTGTCCTTCCCCTTATATTGATCTGGACGATAATGAAATACATGAAAGAATGATTCAGAGTCGAAGGTCTCAGAGAGCTTTCCCTCTTGGGTGGGCTTCAGGAGCTGCCGACACATCTTTCTGTGGCTAACACATGTGTTTGTCTAGTTCTCCTGACTTGCTGGCTACGGAGTCCCTGCTGGGACCCTGAAGTGAAGAAGTGTTGCAGATCCTGGATGAAATATACAGGTTAAAATATGTTCCACCTTTTGCATAGGGCAGCTTTGATTTGGGTGTTGGCGTCTCACTCTTACGAGCTAGGTGAGATTAGGCAACTTGCTTAATAACATCCACCTCCACCGTCTTGTCCATAAACTAGGAGAAATAACACACTTCTCAAAGAACTGCGGTGAGGATTGAGACTTATAAACCCTCGGCACTCTCTGGTATTATAACGCAACTGTTCCATAAGGGAGGAGTTGAGATTTCAGCTGTCAAAACGGTGGGGACCCTGTCCTTTCATGGCTGTGTGAACTTGGCAAGGGAAGCCCTTTAAGCTCAATGTCCCCTTCTATTAAAGGGAGAGGCGTGTACCTAGTTTGGGATTATGCACTTTAGCTACACTGCACTTAGATTCTTGGGCAGAAGCTGCAGGATGCACAGCGCTTATCCGTATAGGCAGCCCTCCAGGTGTTAACTCACCCACCATCTCACCATCTGTGCGCGGTGTTGTTAACGCTGAGGAGCGCCACGGCCACATCCTCCGCCTCGTCCGTCACCAGCACCTTCATCCTCATCCTCATCACCCTCAGCATCACCACTGCCACCGTGGTCATCGCCCTTGTCCTCACCCTTGTCACCCACACCGTCACCACTGCCACCATTGGCATCGTCGTCTTCATCACTGTCGCCATCATCAGCTCCACCGTCGTCACGGGCATCATGGTCTCATCATATCCATCACCCTCTTCTTTGTCCTCACGCTGGCTCCCACCGGGCACACTCCTTCCTAGTCACATCCACTCCTCACCTCTTTACAATCCTCAGTTACTACAATTTGTTAACATGCTCACAAAGCCATTAGAATCCAGGCTCTGTCCCCCTGGGCAGGACAAGGACCGTTTGAAAGAAGCCTGATCACTGTACAGCAGAACTCACGATCCCTTTGTATCAGGAGAACTGGTTGGCTTATCACGTGTAGCTCACTCTCCTTAAAATTGCCTATGAAATACTAGTTTTATAAAATGTTCTGAAAATATGGAGTTCCGTCACGGCTCAGCAGGTTAAGAAACCAGCTAGTATCCATGAGGATGTGGGTTCGATCCCTGGCCTCCCTCAGTGGGTTAAGGATCGGGCATTGCTATGAGCTGCCGCATAGGTGGTAGATGCAGCTCCAATCCCATGGTGCTGTGGCTGTGGTGTAGGCTGGCAGTTGCAGGCCCAATTTAACTCCTAGCCCAGGGACTTCCATATGCCACAGGTGTGGCCCTAAAGAGAAAAAAGAAAAGTTCTGAAAATAAAAAAAAAAAAAAAACTGGAGTTCCCGTCCTGGCGCAGTGGTTAACGAATCCGACTAGGAACCATGAGGTTGCGGGTTCGGTCCCTGCCCTTGCTCAGTGGGTTAACGATCCGGTGTTGCTGTGAGCTGTGGTGTAGGTTGCAGACGCGGTTCGGATACCGCGTTGCTGTGGCTCTGGCGTAGGCCGGTGGCCACAGCTCCGATTCGACCCCTGGCCTGGGAACCTCCATATGCTGCGGGAGCGGCCCAAGAAATAGCAACAACAACAACAACAACAATAACAACAACAACAAAAAAAAAAGAATGCCATAAAAAAAAAACTATCCTGTGATCAAAAATGTGAGAAATGGCATATTATACATCATTCTCTTGATACACAATAATTCATTTTAGCATATTAAAGGACTAGAGAAATGCCACAGTAAAGAAATATACTGGAGTTCCCGTCGTGGCTCAGCGGAAATTAATCTGACTAGCAATCGTGATAACGCAGGTTCAATACCTGGCCTCACTCAGTAGATAAAGAATCCAGTGTTTCCGTGAGCTATGGTGTAGGTCGCAGATACAGCTCAGATTCCACGTTGCTGTGGCTGTGGTGTAAGCCAGAGGCTACATCTCTGATTTAACCCCTAGCCTGGGAATCTCTATATGCCGCGAGTGCGGCCCCAGAAAGAAAGAAAAGAAAAAAGAAAAGAAAAGAAAAGAGAAGAAAAGAAAAGAAAAAAAATATTCTTACTAATTAATATATTTAACTCATGTAAATCCATTCATCTGTGTAATCAGCTATTCCCTAAATCTATGACTATGGAAAATTCCCCTGTGTTTGTGCGTACGTGTATGTGGGTGTCACATGCAGTAGGAAGGGCTGTGCAAATGCCTTCTTCTAGCCATGTACTCACATGTGTGTATATGCATATGTGTGGTGTGTTGCCTTCTTTCTGTGTGTGTTTGCACTAAGCCATGCCAAGGTGTGTCATCTGCCCTCTTTATGTGTGTGTGCGTGTGTGTGTGTGTGTGTGTGTGTGTGTGCATGTACTAAGCAGAGAATGGGGAGACAGTATTACATGGCTTTTTCAATGTACGCGTGTGGGGGTGTATCTGTGTGCTACGCTATATGCCTTCACCTCTCTATGCGCGTGCATGCGCGTGTGCACTAAGCGATGAGAGGCTGTACCAACGCCCTCTCCTGTGTGAAACTGCTCCCACCTTAACCTGCTCCTTTCAGGTTTTGAGTCCCTTTCCCTTCTCTATTATCCGCATTTCTGTTCTGTCTCTTTCAATATTTTTTTTCTACTCTCTACAAAAAATAAACAACCAAAAGGTGAGGGGAGGTGGGTGGAAAACACGGTGTGCCCACTAGTTTTTATTTTCTCTGCTTCTACTCTGTGGGGTTGATCTGGCACCACTTCTGCTGCATCCATACCAGGTCTCGTTGGCCTGCCCCTGTGCCTCTGGTCCCTTCAAAATTTCATCAAGTCTTCCCCTCCTTAGCAAAGGAGCATATACGCACATGTACACTCGTACTCACACGTATAACCTTAGACCCTTAGAGGTCAGGTCGATGGATGCTGGGTTATGGCAGATGCTCAAGGAAAGGACAGCAAATGCCATACTAATCCCTGAATCCTCGATGCCAGCACAGGCTCTGGTAGAGAGGAGGTGCCAACAAATGTTGAAAGAATAAGTGAATGAATCAGGATGGCTCGTCGAGGTCTGTTTCTCTTTAAGACCACGTGGTATGTTTTTGGTCAGCATCATATTCAGCTGCAAAGGACCAACCTGTCCCAAGTCCCTGGTACATCCAGATATAATTTCTCTTAGCCCCTTTCAAAAAGGTTATCCTTCTCAGACATTCACCCTGCCTTCCTCTGTAAGTTAAATCTCCATCCCTGAAGGTCAATATGCACCGGTGTGAAGGTTGCACATGGTCCTTGTACAGAGTGTCTGCCAAGGAAGGGAGTGAGAGCTGAAATTCGAGCTCACGCATTGGGGCCGGGCAGGGTCTGTCTTGAAGTCGAAGCACCATTTGCTTGCAGTTATGCGCTTACCAGCACGAATGCTTTTTTTTTCATTCTCTCAGAGAAGCTGTGTGGAATGGTTGTGAGTCTCCCACAGGCTATATGAATCCCTGCGGGTGTTTTTTTTTTAATTTTTATTTTTTTCAAAATCTAGGTCAAGAGTTGAAAAAGATGGACACATGCCACCTTGTCATGACAACTTACTGTGCGGCTCACAGTGGGAAATATTCCTGAAAGAACATTAGCAACAGATATTAGATTTAACTGGACTGAGTCTCACAAAATTCTTTCCTACGCTGGCCACAGAGTGGTTGAGATGTGGATGTGCAGACTGCATATAAACAGATCTTATTTTTGTATCCACTTAGCCACTCCATGTCTTTTGTTTGCAGCATTTAATCCATTTACATCCAATGAAATTATTGCTATGTAAGTATTTATTGCCACCTTCTTAATTGTTTTGGACTTGTAATTTACATCAAAAACTCTATCAACAATAAATGCTAGAGAAGGTGTGGAGAAAAGGGAATACTGTTACACTATTGATGAGAATATAAATTGGTACAGTCACCAGGGAGAATATTATGGAGGTTCCTAAAAAACTAAATATAGAATTACCATATGACCCAACAATCCCACTCCTGAGCATGTATCCAGAGAAAAGTATAATTCGAAAAGATACATGCATCCCAGTATTCATTCCAGCACTATTCACAATAGCCAGGACATGGAAACAACCCAGATGTCCATCAACAGATGATTGGATTCGGAAGATGTGGTATCCAATCATCTGTTGGAATGGAATACTACTCAGCCATAAAAAAGAATGACATAATGTCATTTGCAGCAACATGGATGGAACTAGAGAATCTCATACTGAGTGAAATGAGCCAGAAAGACAAATACCATATGATATCACTTATAACTGGAATCTAATATCCAGCACAAATGAACATCTCCTCAGAAAAGAAAATCATGGACTTGGAAAAAAGACTTGTGGCTGCCTGATGGGTGGGGGAGGGAGTGGGAGGTATCGGGAGCTTGGGTTATCAGATACAACTTAGAATAGATTTACAAGGAGATCCTGCTGAATAGCATTGAGAACTTTGTCTAGATACTCATGTTGCAACAGAACAAAGGGTGGGGAAAAAAATGTAATTGTAATGTATACATGTAAGGATAACTTGATCCCCTTGCTGTACAGTGGGAAAAAAAAAAAAAAAGATGGGGTGTATGTATACAATGTGTCTTAATTCAGTCATAAGGGAGGATAATACAATGCCATTTGCAGCAACCTGGATGGACCTAAGAATTATCATATTAAGTGAAGTAAGCCAGGCAGAGAAAGATAAATATCATATGATATCACTTATATGTGGAATCTAATTTTAAAATGATGCAAAAGAGGGAGCACGAGGCAAGATGGTGGAAGAGTAGGAGGACACGCTCACCCTCTCCCACAAACACATCAAAAAAAACCCACATCTACATGTGAAATGATACAAAAGAACTTGTTCATAGAACAGAAACTGACTCAAAGATTTTGAGGTCAAATTTAGAGGTACCAAAGAGGAAACCGAGGGTTGGGAGGGATCAGATGGGAGGATGGGATGGGCACATGCACATTAATACATGAGGGGAGATATCCAACAGGGACCCAAGGGAAGTCTACTTAACGTTCTGTAATAATCCCTGTGGGAAAAAAGAAGAGATATATGTAAAACTGATTCGCTTTTCTCTACATCTAAAGCTAATACAATATTGTAAATCAACTATACCCCCATAAAAAAAATTCAGGCAAATATTTAAATGATGAAAAAAATCACCCCTGTTGTAGGAACGCTGTGATAGTGATAAATACTGTACAAATACACTCAGCAGGGCTCCTTGGCTATACTGAGCCCTGCACAGGGTCACTGAGCTGTTGGGTTCCTTTGTTGTGAAAACTGTTCTCTATAAAGATGTAAACACAGAACGCAGACATTTGGGCCACATTCAAACAGTGAGAAATTGTTCAACATTGGAAGAGTTAGGTTGAAACAGTTTGGGTTTTTTTCTTTTTAATATTCTGTCTTTGTGGCCAAATCCTACTTGCTGGGTTAACTTTTGAAACTTAGAACAAATTGTCATCGCGTTAAGTTAAAATGATCTCAGCCTGAGTGTGTTTCCTGCTGTTAGTTCACTCAGAATGTTCTGGGCTGTGTGTCAAATGCATTCTCATTGTGTGGCTGCCAGAGGGGAAAAATGCCCATTGTCTTGGCTATTGCTATTTTTATTTAAATTGCAGTCCAACTTTTAGAACGTCTGGATGGCCATAAATGTGAAATGGTGGGTAAAGCACTCTTGAAAAAAGATTTATTGTTTTCATTAAAATAAAATAACACATGTTCATAGGGGCACATTTTGGAGACAAAAACTATAAAAGAGAAAACCATTCCCATATATGTGTTTTTCCAAACATAATCACTTTAAAATTTTTGGCGAATTTTTACTTTTTTTATTTTTTATTTTGTCTCTTTAGGGACACACCCACAGCATATGGAGGTTCCCAGGCTAGGAGCCGAATCAGAGCTGCAGCCGCTAGCCTACACCACAGCCACAGCAACGCCAGATCCGAGCCGCATCTGCGATCTACACCACAACTCATGGCAATGCCATTTGCAGCAACTTGGATGGACCTAAGAATTATCATATTAAGTGAAGTAGTGTGGATAATATTACTTAACCCACTGAGCAAGGCCGGGGATTGAACCTACATCCTCCTGGATACTAGTCAGATTCTTTTCAACTGAGCCACACTGGGAACTCCCTGGTGAATTTTTAAAATCTAACCATATAGACAGATGTGTACATAGACACCAAATAGACAAACATACGGGATACACATATGCACGTGTTTTACGTATGCACATATAAATGAGCGAACATATATATACAGACATAAAATACATACACATGCGCAGTAGATATACATGTAAGTACATGTATGCCTAACTTGCAATATAAATTGGCGATATGCATGTATATGTGTTGTCAGCATGAAGACACAGACGCAAATATAAATGATACAATGACTGGGTGTCTGGAGATAAATAGATATACTGACTACATGATCATGAGTCTGCTTTTTTAAGGCTAATGTTCTAGCAAGAACAATATGTTGCATCTTATAATTTTTTTCATCATCAATTTTTTCTTTTTCAGCCATCCCAAGGCATACTGACTTCCCGGGCCAGGGATCAGATCCGTGCCGCGGGTGTGATCAACTCCGCAGCAACGGCAACGCTGGATTTTTTAACCCACTGCACCAGGCCTGGGATGGAACCTGCGCTCCAGAAATGCGCCACAGTGGGAACTCCCTTCATCACTAACATTTTAATAACTATGATAATAAGTGCAATAAACTCTGTTTCACAGGTTGACAAATCACAATTCGAATGACACTTTTCCTATGGTTGGAATTTGAGGTTGCTTCCCAGCCAATGTTTGGATAAAGATTGTAAGAATTACATCTTCTGCATAAAGGTTTATGAATTGTTTCTCTCTTTAGGACATATTTCTGGAATGTGAATTGCTGGATCCAAGAGCATGAATACTTTGGGGGATTCAAGATACGTCACAATAAACATTTTTTTCATTGTTTCTTTCACTGCTTTTAACATTGTTTGATCAATATTCCCATCGGTATATTTATACTTTATTTCCCTGTATTCTCCCAAATGTGGCTACCAGAATGTTCAAATGAGAATGTTTTTATATTGAAAATAATAGTACACATTCAAGAGTAGTTAGGCAAGCAAGAAAGGCTTATTGCCCAGCTATTGCTTGCAAGCCCCTTTTAGGCACAAAGAAAGAACACGAAGCTATGTGGCAGCCTTTCCTCTTTCACCTGAGGTGTCAGTCCTGCGAGCAGACTGTTGCAGAACCGCACCCCCGAGAAAGGGCTTCACAATCCGCATAACTACCGTGGTCTCAGCAAGTGAGGACAAGGCTCTGGGGGTGGGCGAAGGGACATCCCTGGGGGGAGATGTCAGGTGACCCTGAAAGAACAGTGGTCACAGGAGAAGCTTTAACTAAAAGAGCATCGTGGCCGTAGAAACAAGGGCCCAGTTCAGAATGTGGGGGGAGAACCAAGAGAAGTGGGTGGGTGAGTATAATCTGAGCTGAAGAAAGTGATGGGGGGGGGTTGCAGGTGAGACCAGTGGGGCTTGGAGCCCCACCCCCACCCCGGTCTCAGCATGGGAAATGGGTCAGCATCATATGATGTCACTTATATGTGATATCTAATTAAAAAAAAAGAATTTCTTTAAAAACAAAAGTACTCAAATGATGCAACTGCCAAGGGCTTAATCTCTAAAACATACAAACAACTTCTACAACTCAAAAAAAAAAAAAAAAAACAACCCAATTGAAAAATGGGCAAAAAAAAACCTGAATAGACATTTCTCTAAAGATATACAGATGGCCAACAGGCACATGAAAAAATGCTCAACATCATTAATTACTAGAGAAGTGAAAATCAAAACTGCAGTGAGGTACCACCTCACACCAGTCAGAATAGCCATCCTTCATAAGTCCACAAATAACAAATGCTGGAGGGGTTGTGGAGAAAAGGGAACCCTCCCTGCACTGTTGGTAGGAATGTAAATTCGTACAACCACTATGGAAAACAGTATGGAGGTTCCTCAAAAAACTAAAGTAGAGCTATCATATGATCCAGCAATCCCACTCCTGGGCATCTATCTGGACAACACTTTCATTGAAAAAGATACATGCACCCCTATGTTCACTGCAGCTCTATTCACAATAGACAAGACACGGAAACAACCTAAATGTCCATCAACAGATGAATGGATTAAGAAGATGTGGTATATATACACAATGGAATACTACTCAGCCATAAAAAAAGAACAAAATAATATCATTTGCAGGAACAGGGATGGAACTAGAGACTCTCAAACTAGAAGCAAGTCCAAAAGAGAAAGACAAATACCATATGATGTCACCTATATCTGGAATCTAATATACAACACAAATGAACCTTTCTACAGAAAAGAAAAACACTCATGGACTTGGAGAACAGACTTGTGGTTGCTGAGGGGGACGGAGTGAGATGGACTGGAAGTTTGGGGTTAGTAGATGCAAAATATTACATTTGGAGTGGACAAGCAACGAGATCCTGCTCTATAGCACAGGGAACTATATCTAATCACTTGCGGTGGAACATGACGAAGACTCATGTGAGAAAAAGTATATATATATATATATATATATATATATATATATATATTTATATTTATATATACACACACACTGGGTCACTTTGCTATACAGCAGAAATTAGCAGAACAATGTAAATCAGCCATAATAGAAAAAAATTAAAACTTAAAAAAAAAATTAAAAAAAAACAAAAATAAACACAGATTACCAAACCAATCTTATGGTTAGCATAGGGGAAACAGTGGGGGGAGGGAGGAATTGGGGGGTGGGAATAGCATATACCCACTACTGTATAAAATAGATAATTACCAAGAGCCTACTGTACAGAGAAATCTACTCAATAACCTACATGGGGAAAAAAGGGTTACATTTATATGTATGACTGAGCCACTTTGCTGTACACCTGAAACTAGTACATCATCGTAAGTCAATTACTCCAATAAAATTAAATTTAAAAAAAAAAGAATGAAAGACCCAAATGTTCTTTCACTCTGAGTAAACGTGAGACATCCTAAAGTTTCCACACATTGCAGTTAAAGGGTGCCCCTAAGGACCCCCAGAAACCCTCACCCTCCTGCTCCCCTAGCCTGACCAGCCAAGTTCGCCACGTGGTTTGACAGGCCACTCGGTGAGTCACATCCAGCTCGTTATGAGCAGCAGCCCCAAGCCCCGAACTGCGACCTCACTCATCACAGCGAAGCCAGCCCTGCAGACCACCTCTGTGGGCCAAAGGGACAGGGGACAGGAGTAGCTTCAAGAAGAAAGTTTCTTCCAAGAGGAGCTGGTCAGCCGTGTACCTGACAAGGCTGGGGCAGCTCGAGCTGCAGCAGAAATTCCAAAATCCACCCTAGGAAGAGGAGAATGGATGGGACCTGGTGGAGAACATCCCTGGGCTACCCCCAGCCCAGCTCCTGAACCCAAGATAAACCCCCCAAATTGACAAAAAATAAATAAATAAATGTGGCCCCAAAAGAGGCCACGCACGATAACTGAAATGGCCATGGCACTACAGCTGTGTTAACTGTGCCCTGAGAGCCTACACTAGCCTGCAGGGTCCCCAGAACAGCAGGAAGGTGGGGTGAGATCACCCCATTTGTGACACAGTGGCCACCAGGATGAGAAGCACTTTTAGGAGTTGCCATCGTGGCTCAGCTATAATGAACCTGACTAGTATCCATGAGGATGCAGGTTTGATCCCTGGCCTCGCTCCGTGGGTTAAGGATCCGGTAACAAGCTGTGGTGTAGGTCGCAGATGCGGCTCAGATCTGATGTTGCTGTGGCTGAGGTGTAGGCCAGCAGCTACAGTTCTGATTCGACCCCTAGCCTGGGAACCTCCATGTGCCACGGGTGAGGCCCTAAAAAGCAAAAGGAAAGAAAGAAGGAAGGAAGGAAGGAAGGAAGGAAGGAAGGAAGGAAGGAAGGAAGGAAGGAAGGAAGGAAGGAAGGAAGAAAGGAAGAAAGAAAGAAAGGAAGAAAGAAAGAAAGAAAGAAAGAAAGAAAGAAAGAAAGAAAGAAAGAAAGAAAGAAAGAAAGAAAGAAAGAAAGAAAGAAAGAAAGAAAGAAAGAAAAAGAAAGGAGGGAGGGAGGGAGGAAGAAGGCAAGCACTTTTGCTTCTCACATTGCTCCTTGGAGACAGGCGTCGCGGGACCGGAGGGGCTGCTGTAATTCACCTCCAAGTGGACCTGGGCTAAGTAGCAGAGTTCTGTACACACAACCGGAGGTCGAAAAGCTGTGACCCCATGGAAACTATTTGCAAATAATAAAGGAGTCACCATGAGTCATTCCCAGAACAAGGAAAGTTTCCTCGTACTCTCAGAATCCATCGTGTGTGCCCCATGCTCTGGTGCTTGTAAGCACTCGGCCCCCAGAGCCCCACGACACAGCTGCCTGGGAGCTGCCCTCCTCTTTGCACTTGTCCCGGGAGGGCTGTGCTTATTCCCTGATGTGTCCTGTGTCTCTGTTGGCAGACTGAGCAAACGAATGGCTGGGCAGTCAGTCTTGTGCCCTGGATGTTTCCTTAGAGTTGGTATGAGAGAGGAACTGGAGTTCTAGAAGACACGAGCTTTTGGCTAATCAGAAAAGAAAGAGTTGTAAGAAGTGGACTCCCTTAGGAGTAGTGGTGGGAAAATTGTGACTATTCTAGAAGAAGAAAATGCATAGTGCCCCAAAATACAACGAAGATCTGTCCAGGGGGCACCAGCCACTGTGTATCTGCCTGAAATGCTTGTAGAAAAGGGTCTGGGATGACAAGAAAGAAAAACTAATAACAAGGAACTTGGACAAAAACACAAAGTGAATACATCCATGTTTTCGCTGTTATACCACGTACATACATGCAAACACACACAAAAAAAATGTATATTTGCATACACACAGATAAAGACATATGTAAACATCCATGCATGCACACACACAGCCTGCATACATACAAACATATATACACGCACACACATACATACAAAGCAGAGATGACAACACAAGCACACATCCACACACACACATACAAACACACATGAATGGCTTATTCTATAGTTTGCCTTCAGTTCAACTAATTCTTTTTGCTCTCTGATAAAAATGTAAGGTTAAAAATGCAAAAATATCCCACTGTATAGCCCTGGGAACTATATCTAGTCACTTACAATGGAGCATGATACTGTGAGAAAAAAGAGTGTATACATGTATGTGTGACTGGGTCACCTTGCTGCACAGTGGAAAATGGACAGAACACGTAAACCAGCTAGAATGGAAAAAATAAACATCATTATATAAAAAAACATGAAAATAGTAACGGACACATACAGGTGTTACTCAGGAAAGGGACCCCAAATTTGGGACTTCAAGCGACCAGGAGGAGAAGGCAGGCTGGGCTTCCGAGAGGGAGGCACAGGTGAGAGGCCTTGCCCATGGCCGGTGCTTCCTGTTCTCCTACCAGGATGGAGATGATTCATGCTCCCTAGAAATAAGCCGGGGGACAACCACGGGCACGTGCTTTTAGTTTCAAATCTTTCAGCGCCATCTTCATTCAACTCCAGGGCAGAACAGTAGAAGCTGCCACTCAAAGGAGCCTCCTGCTGCACAGGGTGGGCCTCGCGGCCCTGGAGGTGCCTCTGCCCCGACACGCTGGGTGCCCCCTTCTGAGCCGTATTCCTGTGTAGCACCTCTTCACCTGTCAAAGGGGGCAGTGTCATACATTTCTCTTGGCTGTTTGAAAACCCAATAGGAGGGACAACGTGTAGAATTTCCCTATAAAATGTAATGATTTTGAGCAGTCATGCGATGATGCATTTTGGATGGTCAACTTTATGTACCAAGCACAAAGAATCGCAGAAAGCAAGTCTTTGGTACAAAATATCGCCCTACAAAAAAAGACATATCTGGAACAAAACACAAGACAGGATGGAGGCTGCTTTATTATCAAATCCCCATTTCCCTGAGAAAACAAGAGGGCCTGTGTTTGGGGAAGGGTGCCGCATGGATAATTAGTGACAAGGCCCATGTCCCAAAGGCTCAGCCCTTTGACATGGGGGCCAGTGCTCCCTTGACCAGACTCCCCAGCTTTCTGCTTCCCAGAAACCCCCAGGAGGCAGAGGCAGATACCGAAGGTCACAGAGGAGCATCTGAGAAAATAAACATGGCAAGTTCCCCCAGGCTCTTAGGGCCTGGCAGCAGACAGATGTGCAGGGGAGTCCCTGGCTTTGAGACAGGGGGGCAAGAGGCAGGAGCATTTTAGCTCTAGCTCTTTCCTTCCAATTTCTATGGGAAATAAATCCAAATCCTATACTTCCAGGAGGACACACCATCACCGCAGGGAAGCAGTGAGACGACCGCTACCACAGCTTCCGCTTATCCAGCCACACTAGGATACAGGGGCTTAGACACAAACACCAGCACAATGCTCGCCCACTTGGATGAAAAGAGGAAGGCTGGTCAGAGGGAAGGACTAGATGTTTGGGCAAGAGAGGGCAAGAATGGGCAGAATGTGCGTTCCCGCTGTAGTGCAGTGGGTTAAGCCTCTGGCGTTGCCTCTGCGCCTGGCACAGTGGGTTAAGGATCTGGCGTTGCTGTAGCTGTGGCTTGGATTCGATCCCTGGCCCAGGAACTTCCCTATACCATGGGTGCAGCCCCCCAAAAAAGAAAAAACCCGAATGGGCCAAATGAGAGGAGTACTCAAGTCCCTCTCCGAATCAGAAAGATCAGAATCAAGTCCGGCTTATAAGATATATTCAGAAGGTAACATCCAGATATGGCAGCACAGGTGCGGAGGGAAAACAGATGAACGAACGGGCTCTGCTCACAGGGTGGACCGGCCGGGGTCAACTCTGGAAGGGAGCTCGTTCTCCAGCCATGAAAGAACCAGGGGGGAGCCAGGTTTCGGCAAAGGCGTCCCGGATTTCCAGTCCCGACAGATACCAGTCCCTCTCAGGGCAAGAAACTCAGCATTCAGGATCCTTGAGAGGCACACGATGCTGTCAGTGAAAATACTCAGGGAGTTCCCGTCGTGGTGCAGCGGAAACAAATCTGACTAGGAACCATGAGGTTGCAGGTTCGATCCCTGGCCTTGCTCAGTGGGTTAAGGATCTGGCATTGCTGTGACCTGCGGTGTAGGTAGCGGACGAGGCTCAGACCCTGTGTCATTGTGGCTGTGGTGTAGGCCAGTGGCTACAGCTCTGATTCAGCTCCTAGCCTGGGAACCTCCATATGCAGCAGGTGTGGCCCTAAAAAAAAAAAAAAAGGCAAGAAAGAAAATAATCAATAAACAATCTATAGTAGGAATAGAAAAGAGTTTTATTTGAGCCAGATCAAAGACTATAGCCCAAAAGACAGCTTCCCAGATAACTCTGAGAAGCTGCTCTCAAGAAGTGTGGTTTCCAGCACAGTTTTATGTCTTATCAGAAGAAAAAGTTCCCATTGTGTCTCAGCAAATTACGAACACATCTAGTCGTATCCTTGAGGATTTGGTAAGATCCCTGGCCTCGCTCAATGGGTTAAGGATCCAGTGTTGCCGTAAGCTGTGGCGTAGGTTGAGGATGCATCTTGGATCTGGCATTGCTATGGCTGTGGTGTAGGCCGGCAGTTGTAGCTCTGATTCAACCCCTAGTTCAGAAACTTCTATATGCCACAGGGGCAGCCCTAAAAAGCAAAAAAAAAAAAAATCATATAAGTCAGTGGCACATTCCTTTAAGGTTTAAAAAAAAACAAGACATATCAGCATGTTAACTGCAAGTCAGTATAGCCTGGCATTGGTGTCCCAGGAAGGGAGACATTTAGTCTTTATTTTTAACATGGACATTCTCTACCTCTGGTTAATACGCCCTTTTCTGTAATAATTAAAACAGACATACAATGTATGTTTGCTAGGCCACCAACAGGCTCTCCTAGTTAGCATAAAATGCAGGTTAACTCAGGACACGCCAGAATGACTGCCCTGCACCTCAATATTTGAACATTTCTTTTATCAATACAAACATGGCTGAGAGACTGGGTGAGAAATGGTCAAAAGTGGTGTAAAACACACACACACACACACATCAAAAACAAAAAAGGGAGTTCCCTGATGGCTCAGTGGGTTAAGGATCTGGCATCGTTACATCTGTGGCTCTGGTTACAGCTATGGTTTGGATTCGATCCCTGGCCCAGAACTTCCCCATGCCCCAGGAATGCCCCCCCCCCCAAAAAATAAGTCGTGGGCAGGAGAATTGGCAGTCACACGAAAGTGACTGGACCTTGAGAGCGTGGATCTGAAGCATGGGTCCAAGCACGAGGCAGGAGGAGCCCGCCTGGCTCCCTTAGGCTCTATGCCCTGCAGAACATGTGCTGGGAAAACACTGCACACTTTTCAACAACTGTGCAAAGAGGCTCATCTCCCACGAAGGCCACTTTCAAAGGAAATAGGGGTTTCGAAATATACTCAGACCAAGAAAGGTTATTCCTTCTATGTCCCTAAAGAATTATCTAAAATTTCCTGGGGCTCAGCCTATGTGCATCCAGAAAGCTGTAGCTCCTTGGCTGAGCTCAGACTGAACAGATAGGCCAGAAGATTAATAAGATACTCACACTCGTTTTCACAGAGGAACCCCGACAAGGATGGTTAGCAAATGATTTGTTTGGCTTTCTGGCTTGAACCCAAGGAAAGCACATAAAAATGCTAATTAGCAGCTGAGAACGTGAGAAGTTCTTGAGAAATCATGGAGGTAGTCACCCTACTTTGGCAAGAATTAGCTTAAACCCTCAGAGGCACTAGAAAAATCTTCTTTTACAAAAGAGAAGCAGAAAGAGGAGTTGGCAGGACCCCCTTAGTATCCTGTTACCATGATAGTAGTTTTCTTTTTTCTTTTTTCTTTCTTTTTTTTTTTTTTTTCACAGCGCTCCCTGCAGCAGATGGAAGTTTCTCATGGAGGGGAGTCAGATCCCTGCCTGTGGAGCCACGATGGGAACTCCAGCAGCTTTATTCTTAACAGGCCAAACTCACAGTGCTCTGAGGTTAAGTCACTGTAAGTCAACCATGTGTCAATAGAATTTTTTTAAAAAAGAGTAAAGTTTATAAAAAAAAGAATAAAGCTGCTGTAAACAACTACCTACAGGTTTTTATGAACATAATTTGTTACTACTCTGGGATAGTCACTGGGGTCATTTGGTAATTGCATGGATTTTTGTTTTTTTTTTTTCACAAGAAAGTGTCAAAAGGAGTTCCTGTCGTGGCGAAGTGGTTAACGAATCTGACTAGGAACCATGAGGTTTCGGGTTCAATCCCTGGCCTTGCTCAGTGGGTTAAGGATCCAGCGTTGCTGTGAGCTGTGGTGCAGGTTGCAGACGTGGCTCAGATCCCGCATGGCTGTGGCTCTGACTTAGGCCAGTGGTACAGCTCCGATTAGACCCCTAGCCTGGGAACCTCCATATGCCATGGGAGTAGCTCAAAAAAAAAGGCGAAAAAAAAAAAAAGACGACAGAGGTTGGAATTACGCAAAAGATGAGCTGGTTTACTTCCAAAAAATAATCAAATTGAGGTTATTTTGAACATTGTATTTTAAAAAAGACAAATTATATAGAGTTAATAATATCAAGAAAAAGCCCTATGGTAAAGGTGGGATCTCCCAAAATCTAGGGCAGAGCACATGCTGTGTGGGTACCAAAAAAAAAAAAAATTTTTTTGTCTTTTTAGGGCTGCACTCATAGCATATGGGGGTTCCCGGGCTAGGGGTCGAATCGGAGCTACAGCTGCCGGCCTACAGCACAGCCACAGCAACGCGAGATCCGAGCCATGTCTGTGACCTACCTCACAGCTCATGGCAATGCTGGACCCTTAACCCATTAGGCGAGGCCAGGGATGGAACCCACATCCTCAAAGATGCTAGGCGGGGTCAGTACTGCTGAGCCACGACAGGAGCTTCTGGGTGAGTGTGACTTGAAGCGTGAGTAGTTTTGAGAGGAAGGGAAAGAAAGGGAAGCCCAGTTTCTTCAGCAAGGGATCCGGGAAGGGAGACTTGCCTCGGAGGGGGACAGTGGGGAGATAAGGCAGGAGGAAACAGAACAAAAAACACCCACACCGGTTGTGTTGTCACAGTTTCAGCCATGGGGGAAGTGTGTGTCCCCCTGGACCACATGGGTGGGTAACAGAAAGGCTGACACTCAAACACCTGTCTGCTAGAAGCGCAAGGCTACATGCTTTCTCCTCGGGACAGGGTAGGAAAAGAGAAAACAAACAAAACACTCCATGTGAGTAACAATAATCTGAGATAGGGAGGTTGGTGCCAGAAGAAATCCGGAGTTCCCACTGTGGCTCAGTGGGTTAAGAGCCCAACGCGTCTCCCTGAGGATGCAAAGTCCATCCCTGGCCTCGCTCAGTGGATTAAGGACCCAGCATTGCCACAAGCTTCGGCATGAGTCACAGAGGCAGCTCAGATCTGGCATTGCTGTGGTTGTGGCGGAGCCCTCAGCCGCAGCTCCAATTCACCCCCCGAGCCTGGGAACCTCCATAGGCCGCAGGTGCAGCCGTAAGAAAAAGGGAGCGGGGAGAAGGCATACACACAAAAAGAAATCCCTGCCCGTTTGTGTTCCAGGGAACAGCCCACTGCCAAGAACTCCCCTTCCCCCACAGACCTCAGGTGTTCACCCAGGACTGGACCAGACACCCACATTCCCATTCTGCGTCTCATCAAAGGCTGATTGAACGCTGTGTCCCTATTGACCAATCCGTACAAGCGCCTGCCAGCCGGACCCATCTTCAGCTAGGTTTTCTCCACTCCTGGGGCCCTGAACGTGGCCTGCCTTCGGAAAATGCAATGAGGGATTTTTGCGGCCGTGTGGCTGAACCACACGGACCCCTGTGTCCACTCCATCTCAGGCTTCCACTGCCCTCGCTGTGGGCTGAAGCTTTAGCCCGCTGCCAAGGAATGCTCCCAAGCCAGATAAGCTGCCATCAACTTTGGGCCTGGCCTTCATCTGGTATGAAAACGGGAAGCACGCCTTTTGCTGGCACAGATGGTTAATGGTCCCCGAAGAATAAGGATCAGGAGATTCGCCAGGGGAAGGGGACCCTGCAGGAGCAGACTGCAGCCGCAAAGGCGTCTGGGTCCTCCCAGCACCTGAACCTGCCTGTGGGTCCGTCACCACAGTGAAGCGCACCTGCCCCGTGGGAAGCTGCCTGCTTCCTTTTTCCATCTCAAATGTCCTTCTCAGTTCTGTGGGCACTTTCCATCCCCTTCCTGCTCAGACAATAGCCCCCCTGAGACTTGGTTGATCTCAAGGCGGTAGATTACCTGTCCACTCACTGGTCACTACGCACTCCTGTGTCCCCACGGCGAGGTTTTTCCAGCATCTTTACCCTTCTGGAAACAAGAAAGCCTCTTTCCTGGCCTCTCAGAAAATAGAGGCAGCCCCCTCCTCCCACTGCAGTAGGTTTACCCCTCCTCCCCAGTGGGGCCACCCCTCCCCCTGGGCCGTCCCTCCTCCCCCCATGCAGTCAGCCCTCCCCCACTGCAGCCTCCCTCCCCCAGGGCATGAGTCCTTTCCCCTCTAGGTGATAGTATCTCCCCTTGCTGTAATGTTCTCACTCCTTCTGAACAAAGTCTGTCCTTAACCTAAGTTCAGATTTGATTTCCATTCGACAAAAGCTACAGGGGAAAGCCTCCATCACGCTCAGCCAGGGGAGCCAGCATCCTGAAAGGAAGGACACAGGGACCAGAAGACAAAAATCGCATCTATTTCACTGGCTGAACCAAAGGACCACGCTTCGGCAGATCAACGTGCCTGGACCGGAGGCTTCACCTTGAAGCTTTGCAAATGAGGAGGGAGAACTTTAAAGAAGGTGCCCAGGAAGCGGGGACACCAACCACAGCAGGGACAAGGGGCGAGAAGTAGGGCAGAACCCATCTTCACTGCAAGTTAGAAGTGGGTAAGAACCCATGAAATGCCTGAAACATTCAACAGCATCTAACGACTTAACAGTCATGGAGAGAGAACAGACATCCCTTGAACCTCTTCCCATGGGGGAGGGATTTAAGCCATAGAATGAACACACGCACCCAGAGGGAGAGAAGAGAGTTACATAAGAAAAATGGACACTGTCCACCAAGGAGGTAACGCCACACAGCAACAAAGATTATGTCTACGTGAATGTGAAATGGATCTATTTGCCAATAGCAGGAGCATTTTAAAACTATTAAAAAAAGTTCAGAGAAAGGATTTTAAAATCTCTTTAATAGGAAACATCATTACACAGTAAGAATCAAATGAGATATTCTTTAAGGACAACATGTCTTATAGAAAAGACGTCAGCGTCTTTAAAAAACGAGTTTTATGGAGACCAGTGGATTTCACCTGATGTTTGCTCTCCAGACCACCCGCCAAATACACACGCCTGTTCAACATCGCCTTCTTCAACTGGGAATTAAAATGAAAAATATGTGTATTTATATGCATATATTTCATACATGTTTTCTATCTTTTGCCAAATTACCTATCTCCTATTGATTTTTGCTTCTGGGATCTTAAAATGTTAAATGTTTAGTGTTTAGTTATTTATTTTTGGCAAAAATGTTCTGTTTAAGACAAAAGGCTTAAAAACATTAAAAAGCTCCAAATGTTTACAATGTCTCTCAAATTGGAAAGATCACTTGAGGACAAATAAATAGAGTGTGACTAGAGCTTCACTTGCTAAACACGGTTTTTAAAATATCAGGGAAAAGTAAAATGAGGCACGTAGGCTGGTATGAAACTTAAAAATCCAGGAAAATAATGGTTTCTGAAAGACTGTGAAATGCATCCAAATGCACTCTTCTCTAGGGAAGAAACTGGACTCTACTTAAATTGAATGTTGTGGATTTGGGGATTTTTATTCTTTTTAGCTGTCCTTTGACTCTTTAAGATGGGTCTTGATAGAATTAAGTATAATTCCTGGACATGGAGAACATGGGAAATGATCTAAAAGTTAAATATAGCCTCTTCAATTCAGAAGGTTAGCAGTTCTACTCTAAGTGAGTCTGTAATTTGTCCCCATATAAGTTACCAAGCAAGGAGATTAGGAAGTGTCGCATATACGCTTCAGAGAGTTCCTGCACGTGTACCCATAACTGTGTGTCAGAAACTTACCCACAAATAAGGGCCTTGGCACTCAGGGCAGGGCGGGGGGGGGGCGGCAGGAGAGGTGGGGGAGGAGAGGCCAGGGGCGGGGAGGAGGCTTGGCAAGGTGGCATGTATCTCTGACCCATTGTCTTGTGCACACAGAGTCACACTCTGGCCTGAAAACACACACTTAAGCTCCTTTGTCGAATTTAGTGCTTGCGTTCTTCAGAAAGAACTGAGTCGTCATCTGGTCTCCGGGTGTAATAGTTATACAGCTCACTTTGCAATCAGCACGCAGCTCGAGGCACCAAGATGGATTATATGCAAGCCCTGGGAGCCAAAGGAATCCCTCCGAGAGAAAACCAGACATAGAACGTGAAAGCACGGATGTGCACATAGAATGAGATTCACAGGAAGAAGTCAAAACAGCAACCAGCCTTAACAGGAGTGTGGAAGTAGTTGAGTCCAAGCTTCATGGATGGCTCTGAGGGATTCAAGAGCCCAGTGGAGCAGGGGTTCCATTGTGGCTCAGTGGTAACAAACCCGCCCGGTATCCACGAGGATGCTGGTTCGATTCCTGGCCTTGCTCAGTGGGTTAAGGATCTGGCGTTGCCATGAGCTGTGGTGTAAGTCACAGATGCAGCTCAGATCCCACATGGCTGTGGCTGTGACGTAGGCCAGCAGCTCTAGTTCCCATTCAACCCCTAGCCTGGGAATTTCCATATGCTGTGGGTTGGGCCCTAAAAAAAGCAAAAAAAAAAAAAAAGTCCATTAGAGGAAGTGAATGCCAGTGTGATGGAAATAGCAAGAAAACCACAATGAAAAATAGAGCCTGAGGAGTTCCCATCATGGCGCAGGGAAAACAAATCCAACTAGGAATCATGAGGTCGCAGGTTCGATCCCTGGCCTCACTCAGTGGATTAAGGATTCAGCGTTGCCATGAACTGTGGTGTAGGTTGCAGGCTCGGCTCGGATCTGGTGTTGCTGTGACTGTAATGTAGGCCAGCAGCTGTAGTTCTCTGAGGTCTGCCTATATATACATATACATATATGTATAACTTTTTTTGGCAAAGCCATATTCATTAGAAGGGTTGTGTGTAAAAATTCTTTGAGTCCTGAGTCCAAAATGCCTTCCCTTCGAGAGAATTTGCTAGTAGAGGGTTCTGCTAGCCCAGGACCGCATTCAGCTGAATTTTAGTTTCGTTTTGGGGGATATGCACAAAGAGCATAATTCCAGACCCAAACCTGAGTTTGCGGAGGCTCGTGGTTAGAATTTCTTGATGACATTTTTTTCTGCATTGTAGACTGAGGACCAAGAGCAATGAACATGTTTCCACATTGTCACCATCTAAAGACTGAGGTATTTTTAGAATTTTTTTAATTAAAATATAGTTGATTTACAGTGTTGTGCTGGGAGTTCCCGCTGTGGCTCAGTGGTAAAGAACCTGACTAGTATCAAAGAGACGCAGGTTTGATCCTTGGCCTCACTCAGTGGGTAAAGGATCCTTATTGCCCTGAGCTGTGGTGTAGGTCACAGACGCAGCTTGGATCCCGAGTTGCTGTGGCCGTGGCATAGGCCAGCAGCTACAGCTCCGATTCTATGCCTGGGAACCTCCATATGCTGCAAGCTCGGCCCTAAAAACACCACACACACAAAAAAAGTACAATGTTGGGCCAATTTCTGCTGGACAGCAAAATGACCCAATCACACAGATGTACATTTTCAGAATGTGACCCTTGAGGTTGTCTTTTAGAAGGGCCCGGCCTGTTTAGGGCGACCTTATCTGGCTTCCCACTCTGCTCAGTGTGGGTTCAGTTGTTTAGTTTCCCCTCACTTCTCCCACCCATGTGGGCACCCACCTTAATTCAGGATAGAGAGGTTTCAGTAGGAGTTCCCTGGTGGCTCAGTGGGTTAAGGATCTAGCATCGTCACCACTGTGGCTCAGATCACTGCTGTGGCTCAGGTCACTACTGTGGCATGGGTCCAATCCCCGGCCTGGGAACTTCTGCATGCCACAAGTGTGGCCACGTGAAAAAAGTTTTCAGTAAACTCCTAGGGCTTACCTCTCCCCTCTATAGATTCTATTTTTCTTCGCATATTTAGCCTCTCAGGATTTACTTTACTTTCCTAGCTCTTGAGGCATAAAAAAATTAAGTAATAAACAAATACACACACACACTTTGGTGTGTTCTACCGGAATCGTATGTATCCTGTGCTAGGAGTGTTCTCCACGCATCCAATCTGCCATGTTACGAGAGGAGGTTCCGTCTTGCAACCTGCGGTTTAGTTTCATCTCCACGCCCTACAGGAAGGGCCCTTGCCAAGGCCCAGGAGAACTTCCGGGACGCTAAATTCACGAGACCTCTTGGCGAAATTCAGCACAGTTGTTCAGGTCGCTTTGCCGGAGCCTCACGTTCTCGTGACTCTCATGGCGCAAAGGTTCCCCTGATCTTCACCTGTCCCTCTGGCTGCTCTCTTGCTGGCTCTGGGCTGAGGTCCTCCTCCCTTTCTAGCTGTCATCTTAGTGGTAAAGAACACAGATCAGGGTCATTTGGTCCCAGAGATAAATGAGTCCTTGGAGCCTCTTTCCTGTCCTGTCCTGCATGTCTTCCCTCCCCGCACCACCCTCCCCCTCCCCCTTCTCCTTTCCTTCCTCTTCCTCTCCCTCTCCCACTCTCTCTGGCTCGCTCGCTCTCGCCCTCCCTCCCTCTTCCGCTCCCCCAGCTCTTTCCCAGGGAGTGTATTCTTTCCTGTGACTTTAAGTACCATCTCTGTGTCAGAACTCCCGAATTGATGGCTCCAACCAAAATTTCATTTTCTGTCCCAGGGTATATCTGGTATGAGCCAAGTCATGCCCCACGCCTAGAATTCATGCATTGAAGTTCTTCTTCCTAGTCATTTAAAATTTGACCACCTTGGGCATATTTAGAAATAGGGTTTTTAATGAGGTGATTCAGCAAAAACGAGGCCATTTGCATGGGGCTTAATCCTCATTAAGATGGGAAATTTGCACACAGAGGGACACCAGGGAGGGGTACACGGAGAAAAGACCATGTGTAGACACGGTGGGAAGACTGCCCTCTGTAAGCCAACGTCTCAGAAGAAACCAAACCTGCCAACCCCTCCCTCTCGGACTTCCGGCCTCCAGAACTGTAAGAATATACACTTCTCTCGTTTAAGCCCCTCAGCCCCTGGTATGTGCTATGAGAGGCCTAGCAAACAAACCCAGTGTCCAGCTATCTATTTGATATCCACCTTGGAGGTCCCGCCAGCGTCTCAGCATAAACTTGTCCAAACTTGACTCTCCTCAATCTTCCCCTCCCCATGACAGGTGCCCACCATCCAACTATTGGATTGAAATTAAAAACTAGGAGTAATTCCTGATTCCTCCCTGTTCCGTGTTACCAAATCCTTCTGATTATTCCAACGAAATACACACTCTCATCGCTAGCGTCATGCTTCCGAGGACTATTATTTCTTGATTGGCCTAATAAAGTGTGTTCATAACTTAGCTCCCTGCTTCCATTCCCATCTCCCTACTGGACATGCTCGACTCAGCGGCCAGAGGGCCATTACTACACGTTTTGTGCAGCTTTTCACTAGTCCTCAGAGGAGAGGTTGATCCAAATTCCCTCTCCTGATGCCGTGTCCAGACCCAGGGTCCCAACAGGATGACTTCTCAGCTTTCCTTCCTGGCCTTGGCCTTGGCCTTGGTCTTCATTGTCTCCACTGTTCTTTTCAATGATAGAGTTTGCTTGCGGAATCCCTTTCCCACTGCACCAGAATCCCAGCCGGACGATGTCCTTCCTCCATCCACCTGGGTGGTGCAGGACCTTCAGGACTTCCGGGAGAAACAGGTGACTCTCACCATTGAGAGGTTCTTGTCCAGGGGTTCGAATCCTTGGGGCATCTTATTTGGCTGCTAACCAGGTACACATATCTCATAAGTAAAGAGTTTCGCCTTTGTCGTCCCTTTCCTCCATCTCCTCTATGGTTCATCCGCAGGTTGCTCTCCGACAGCTACCCCTTTCTAGAACACGGCTGCGTGAAAGCAACGCTTTCCACGCCCATCTTTTTTTCTTGCACTAGGAGTCAAGGGAGGTTAGACAGGCGTCCACGATGGTCCAGGTGTCCTGGGGGCTTTAGCATCGAGCATCGAGGACTTTGTGATGAGCATCCCAACAGGTGCTTCACAATCCTTTGTTAATTTGAAAATGATGTCTCAGCAAATTTGGGGGTTTTCTGAAACACGAAGAACAATTTCAGGGAGAATTCCAAGGAGAGCCACCAGATCCCAGGAGCAGTTCCCTTCTGGACGCTTAGCACCCACACCTGTCAGACATTGAGCCCCCATGAGTGGGGACCAGTCCTGCCTGGGTCTCAGGCAGCTGCAAGGGGCCCAGGTCTATGACCTCTAACGCTCACGGGGTGCTTGTTGTACGAAGGAAGGCATGACCCTCGTGGAAACTGCCCAGGACTCTCTGCACAGATGGGGAAACCAAGAGA
Source organism: Phacochoerus africanus (assembly GCF_016906955.1). Taxonomy (NCBI): domain Eukaryota; kingdom Metazoa; phylum Chordata; class Mammalia; order Artiodactyla; family Suidae; genus Phacochoerus; species Phacochoerus africanus. Next base: position 49,241,211 of record NC_062559.1, on the reverse strand, counting down.
AAGAGGAAAAGAGAGGCTGGGTACCACACGCACATCCCGGGTCTAGGAAGGGAATGATACAGGATTCGGCCTCGGCCATCAGTCTCCATAACCACCCTTCTAGAAGGGCCCCAGCTCCCAAGAGAGGAGCTGCTACACACCCCCCACCCCCTATCCCACTGCTACCACTCACCTGCTACTTGTGAGAAAAAAAAACAGAGGTTCCAAGGCACTCAGTCCCCTTAACCAACTCTTCTGTTACTTGCATCTCAGAAACAGGCTAAGAGGTGGGGTGATTTTGTTATTATTACTAGCTGCCAAATTCCATGAGGGTGGCCCCGAGGCCATGTCCCACCTCACTGCTACACATTCTCTGCTCCTCACTGTCCACATTCTCTGTCCGGAGACCATCCACGGCACAGGATCAGTAAACAAGCAGATAAGCAAATAAAATATTCTTAAAATAGTAGGATGCTCACCCAGAGGCACCATATTTTGATTTTCCGTACTTTTCAATATAGAATGAATTAATTAGGAAAAAAGACAATGGGGGAAAAGCTGCATTCTCAGAAACTTTAAAAAAAAAATATGTTTAAATGTCTTATTTTCTCCTAGGTGGTCTATGAAACAAGAAAACTCAGACACAATTCTCCTTTGCAGACAGACATAACTGAGATTGGTTAAACCCCAGGTCATGAGCCAGACGGAAGGAAAGAACCCCTGGACGCCTCACAGCTCTCCCAGTTTATGCATCTCTGTGTCCAAAAAATTCCTGACCAGCTCTCGTATCAGCCACGGAGGCTTTGTTCACACAGCAATAAATTCAAGCGTACAATTGAGTTTACACTCCGCATGTAAACTGTATCCAGGACACAACTAACAAAATAACAAGAAGTGAACCATAAAGTTCTTGAAATGTTTAAGAATTACAGGAACTTCCTAAGAAAGAAACAAAAATATTATGCTTTGTAAAACATCAGGAGAAGTTGCGCTGGAGTTGTTTTGTTTGGTGAGTAAATGCGGTCATTTTTTACCTCCTGAAGAGGTTGGCTCAAACCTCAAGTGTGACTGAGCTGCAAATTTTTCATGAAGCTAAACTGTGTAATGCAGCCAACACTCCACCGGGCTGAGGCTAAGGACGGGGGCGAGAGGGAGCATGCCCAGCCCCCCCCATGCAGGGGGGTTGCATCAGGGTCCCCCCCCCCCCCCGGGAGTGGCCTCCCACGGATGAGGCAGAAAGAACATGGCAGCTGCAAGGAGGAAAGAGAGTAACAGCTTGAGAAGTAGCACCCCCCCCAAGACCCTGCTCCCCCCACTTCTCCAGGGGAAGCCTTTGCTCCCCAGAGGCCCATCCCAAAGGCTGCCATAGGCTTCGGTTCTCATGTGTTTAGCAAGCCTTCCACAAGACAGGCTGTTTCATCCCTCAGCCGGTATCTGGTGAAGGCCTGCTGGGCATCTCACATGGTGCCCTTGGGAATAAGCTGGTGCCCAAGGACCTCGCAGGGCCCAGGATCCTAGCCCAGGGCAGCTGAGGGGGAACCGCATCCAAGGTCTTGTGATTTCAAGTTCCCTGCCCTTCCAGCTACCAGCAGCCGCACTCCTGGGTATTTCACCAAAGAATTGAAAGCAGGATCTCCAAAAGATACCTGCATTCCCACGTTCACTGCAGCACTATTCACAGTAGCCAGGATTTGAAAGCAACCCACGAGTAGACACAGTGAAAAAGAAAAGAAATTCAAGATAGATACAGATGTGGAGATGGATATAGATACACTGCAGAATATTACTCAGCCCTAAACAAGAAGGAAACCCTATCATTGGCAACAAAGCAGATGAGCCTGGAGAACCTCATCCCAGAGACAGCTTGATTCCACTTATAGGAGAAACTGAAAACCGTGAAATGCACAGAAGCAGAGAGTGGAATAGTGGTTGCCAGAGGCTGGGTGGAGGGGGAGATGGGGAGACGAGCAATGGGTGTGGCGTTACAGCCATGTGGGATGGGTACCTCCCGGAGCTCTGCTGCCCACCATACTGGCTAGAGTCAACCCCTTAGTACTGGGCACCGAAAAACTTGTTGAGAGGGTAGATCTCATCCTAAGGGGTCCCCCCCAAAAAAAGCAAACAAGGGGACACAAGAAATCTCACTTCTTACTTTGCAGTGACAGTAGCAGGGATGGAAGCGATGTCCAAACTGATCAAAATGTGTAGTAAAACATGTAACAGCTGGCAAATGACCTGCACCTCCATGGAGTCGAACAGACAAGGTGTCAAGAGCATCGATTGTCATAAGTGGATGTTTGTGAGAAACCATTGCTCATGATATTTGGACAGCTTGCAGAAGCTGCAAAAGACTCTGGTATTCCTAAGAAACTTTCTAGTCTCAGTACCAGAGGGCCCTGATGCGTGGCATTGGACAGCATGAGAAATGGGGCAGGAAGAGAGCCCCTGGCAAGGATCTCCCCGCTGGGACCTCTGCGGGTCGCTAGGGGTGCACACAACATCCCATCCAGCTCTGAAAAGTTCTCCTTGACTTTCCAGGCAACCTAGCCTGGGATCAGCAACAATGGGCAATGAGAAGTCATGCGTCGGCCCGGTTGAATCCAAGCCAACACCGGTAGGAAGCCCTGGGAAAGGCTGTTGGACCCCAGCAGTTTTCTATGGGGAACCAAAACTAGAATAATGTGAAAAATGCCGATGAGAAGAAATCCAGAAAAAGCTATAAACGGAACGTCTGACTTTGGGGAAAAATATTGGGACTTGCCAACACCCTATCTGGGAAATGGGCCACTTGGTTTTGAAGCCTCAGACACAACAGATGCTTAGGACTTTGAGCCGCCGACCGAAACCAGAACCAGACCGTTCACACAGGAACCAGTCTGGCTGCCGCTCCTGTGACCTGCGCTGGCTGGTGGCAACGCTGGAGACACATTCTGCATGGCTGAGTGAGGGCACAGAGGAAACTTCACGACGGTCAGGAATGTGCTGTTCTTTGAGCTATTTCCTTTCACAACTGGGAAGAAATAATAATTCATATAAACAGTGGTCACCAGAGAGAAATAGGAGCACAAGGTTTGCAATGATTCAAGTTCAAGCACTTCTCTGTGGGAACGGGGCTACGCCTCCACTCTCTGAGCATCAGTTTCCCCTTCTGTAACGTTAGCTTTGAATAGGGCTGGGTGCCCTGCAGGCATAGACATTACCCCCGGGGCCCCCTTCACTATCCTCCATGGTTCGATAATCTGCAATTATGTGTTAGGTGATCCCCAGTGAATTAGAAGAAATAATGACCAAAGCGAAAATGAGACTCCCAGAAGAAAAGTGATTACATCACAAAGGGTTCCAGGCATTAAATTCATTCCCATTTTTGAGAAATATTAAAATCCTTCCAGAACGTATAAAAAGATGGGGGGGGGCATGTTTATTTTACCAAGCACATCCGACTCTGATATCAACATGTAATTAATATAGATCCGAAAAGGAAAATTGCAGAACTCATCTCACAGATCCTCGATTAATAGCTAATAAATAGACTTCCACGTTCAAAAGCAGGAATACAAGGGCATTTGCCTAACACAGAGGACACATTGCAAAGCAGCTGCCCCAACTTAGAAACATGAGATGACTCTCGCTATACCAGGAATATGAGAGAGAGAGAAAAGGGCCCAATAACCCCGAAGGATTCAACACTGTGGAGGAAGCTATTGTCAATACAATATGACATTAAATATAAATATTGCACCAGAAAAAATAAAGCAGTATTTATCTGAATACTTGATTATGCAGATAAAAATCCAAAGATAAAAACAAAAAGCCGGTTGGGGGCAGATAAGAATCAGAGGCGATAAAGGCAGGCAGGCAGTTCTCTGGAGCCTGAGAAAGAGAGACCCTGTCGGCAGCAGGCCAGGCCCCTCGGGAGAGACAAGGTTTGAAGAGATATGGGGGCGGGGGGAGGCTTGCACTCGACTCGTGGGTGAGACGGTGGAAAGTCCACGCCGGTCTGGGCGAGGCTGCTGTGGTTCAGGCTTGTGCATCCTGCAAACTCACATTTCAAAGCCCCTTTTGAGGACAATGAGGGGCCCTGATGCCAGCCCCTGGGAGGAGGACCCAAACGGAGCCCAGCAGGGAAAGCAGTGACAAGAGAGTCTAGATTTGAAAATAGACCGCGACTGAAAGACGGTAACCACGGAAACAGAGTGCACAGTGGGTCTACACTCCAGAGGATGGGAGAGGATGGGAAGGCAGAATGGACAGCAGGTGGCCTTGCAGGTTTAACGGAGAAGAAAGGGATGGGGAAGGGACAAGGGAGGAGGTGGAAGTCACTAGCTCTTTTCAGTACTGTTCGTAGCAGAGCCAGGTGGCAGAGTGCCCATTGTGGCTCTGTGAGTTAAAGACCCAACATTGCCTCTGTGAGGACGCAGGTTCAATCCCTGGTCTCGCTCAATTAAGGATTAAGGGTTAAGGATACGACTCGGATCCGGCGTTGCTGTGGCTGTGGTGGAGGCTGGCAGCCGCAGCTCCGATTCGCCCCCTAGCCTGGGAACTTCCATGTACCACGGTGGAAGTTCAGATCCAGACAAAGATTCAATCCAGACAAAGATTAAGGGAGCTCCTTGCTGGCAGAACTACTGTGGCCTGAATATGTGTGTCCCTCATAATTCATACGCAGAAATCATAGCCCCAAAGGGGATAGTGTTAGGAGGTGGGGCCTTTAGGAAGTGATTAAGTCGTGAACGTAGATCCCTCACCAATGGAACTCGTGCCCTTAGAAAAGGGACCCGGGAGTCCCCTCCGAGGCTCGCCGGAAATGAATCTGACTAGTGTCTCTGAGGATTGGGATTCCATCCCTGGCCTTGCTCAGTGGGTGAGGGATCCGGCATTGCCATGAGCTGTGGTGTAGGTTGCCAACACCGCTTCGATCCCAAGTTGCTGTGGCTCAGGTGTAGGCGAGCAGCTACAGCTCTGATTCGACCCCTAGCCCAGGAACTTCCATATGCTGCAGGGGTGACCCTAAAAAGACAAAAAAGAAGAAGAAATCTAAATTCATGCATCTTGGGGGAAACTGGTGGATTCTATTCTACGGGCAGAGTAATAACTCTCACCAGATTGTAGGAAAGTTCAAAGGCCCGACGCTAATCAAGTTTCAAATTATAAAAAACCGGTGAACTTGTCAACAACATAATCCTTAGCAACTTAGAAAGAGATGCGGACTGAAGCTCATGCATCGCATGCCATTTTGCTTCAACTAAACACGAAGCTGCCATGGTCAGCCAACTGTAAGAAAAATTTAAAAATAAAATACCGACAACAACAACAAAAAAAAAAAAAACAACTGAAGCTGAGAGGATGGAATGATTTCTCTGATTTTTTTTTCATCCAGGTTGGGCGTCCAGATCCCTGGGCCCATGAGAACCTGGCCGTTTGGACCCACGTGCCTCCAGTGTATTCCCCTCCCCCCCAGCTTTTTTATTAAAGTACAGTTGATTTATGATGCTAGGCCATCTTCTGCTGCACAGCATAGTGACCCAGTCATACAAACATAGACGTTCTTTTTCTCAGACTATCTTTGAACTCTCTCCTGTCTCTAAAAGGGGCCTGCTGTTGGACTCTGCTTCGCAAGGTTGTTTCGAGAATTAAACTAGAAAATGACATGACGAGCAGTCCCCTGCTCCTTGGCACGCGCCCTGCAGGCAGCCACCAGAGTGCAATTGTCACGTTAGTTAGCCATTCTCCTGCCAGTCCTGACAGATGCACAAACACACAGAAACCGGGGAGCCCTGGCTCTCCCGCTGGGACTGAGGACCAGGGAGGGGGCTCCCTGAGGGTCCCTGACTCTCCATCCTCCTCTGCGGTCAGGCCTCTCGCTACAGCCACTCCTTTTCGAGAAAAGACCCAACCCGCTCTGTTCGACCCCGATCTTTGCTCTGCTTGAAACCCCAGCCAGCCTGAGTGTTCAGATAAACTCTCTCGGAAGGCATCTGAAGGAAAAGCAAATATTTGGACCATTAAAAGAACCTCTAAATCTAAACAGCACATGTCAAAGGCCTGGTTTGTATTAGGCAACGTCACTTATCTGCTGGCTCACAGGATGCTTCTGCTCCTTTACCAGTGGCTGTGTCTCGAGGACCTCCGTTCACAGGATAAGAATGACCGGCAAAGAGGGGGCTGCTGAACACATCCCAGCATCCGCCTTGAGTGTCTAGCTTCCCAGACACTTCCAACCTGTCTTCTCAAGGAACCGGTCTGCAGGGCAGGTGGGAAGGGCTGGGTGGAGGGCACAGGGCCAGGGCAGTCTTCTGCAGGTGATCTGAGAAGGTCCTAAGTCGTCTTTCCTCCGCTTACCCTTCATTTTCAGAGGGTGTGGGCTGGTTGGTGTAAACACCAATTTGGGGATGTTGAAAGAATATTTATAGTATTCAGTTTAATTGCCTGCTTAGAATGATAGAGTGGAGTCACCCAAGGAAGATACTGAGGATTTGCTATGTGACAGAAATCACCCACGTTTATTCATTCAGTCTGTCCTCTGCACACCTTCTTACTGCTTGCTACATGCCAGGCATTCCCCCACGAGCTGGAAAAGGTCCCATAATATATGTCCCTGGGACTTAAATCTAATTCTTAGATAAGCCATAGTCAAGCGTTTTTAAGCAGCCCACAAATCTGTGTCTCCATATAATTTGATACCTGTATGTCATATCCCATATTACAGGTGAGGAACTGGGCCCCACCCAGCTCAGGCCTGGCATGGGCTTTGGGGCTTCCCGACTCTCCAACCACAGTAGGAACACGTCCCACGACTGTCTTAGAAACACAGATGCCAAGTCAGTGTCATGTCCCCTATTCTACAAGGTCCACATTCAACTGACCTGAATCCTTGCATTCTTCCAGATTTTCATCACTTCCTGGTGGCTGACACTACTGAACTCTGATTTCTTTCTTTTTGTTTTTTGGCCACCCCCGGCATGAAGAAATTCCCAGGCCAAGGACTGAACTCACACCACAGCAGTAACCCAGCCAGAGCAGTGACAAGGCCAGATCCTTAAACCACTGAGAAACCTGGGAACTCCCCGATTTCCCTTTTTTTTTTTTTTCTTTTTAGGGCCACACCCTCGGCATATGGAGGTTCCCAGGCTAGGAGTCTAATTGAGCTGTAGCCGCCTGCCTGCACCACAGCCACAGCAAAGTGGGATCCTTAACCCACTGAGAGAGGCCAGGGATCGAACCGGCAACCTCATGGTTCCTAATCTCATTGGTTTCTGCTGTGCCACAACCGGACTTGCCGATCTCCTCAGTTGAAGCTAAACTTTTTATCTTATTTTCATCTCCCGAGGGGTGTGGCTCTTCTCTCCTCTGGTCCATTCTTGATCGCTACTGCCCATCCACACAGGGCATCTCCGTGTTCCAGATTTTAGGAAAATGAAAATGCCCACCAGTGGTGGGCCACAACCCAGCACTAAATGGCCAAAAGAAAAAAGAGAGAGAGAGAGATTTCAAAAAATTAAACTTAAATATTAGATATTTAAAATTATTCTACAGTTCTTTCCTTACCCCAAGCCTGAATTTCTCACTGGTTGCTAATTCCCTACAGGCATCTCACAGGCTCAGCCCTCCTCTGGCCTCATCTCATTGCCACCCACCTCCAAACTCACGTTTATTTCTTATTCATATCGGGATATCATTCATTCACTTGTATTGCTTTCTCCTCCTCAACCAGGTTTCAGTAGTCCTGCCCTTCATTTTAAAAGTGGCACAGCGAAGTTTTTTCATTAATACATGGAGAGCTATTAAAAGAGGAGAGTATGCTAGTCTAATAAACACAGGCTGCACTTTTTTTTTTTTTTTGTCTTTTCAGGGCCATACCTCAGCATATGGAAGTTCTCAGGCTAGAAGTCAAATGGGAGCTGCAGCTGGCGGCCGCAGCCACAGCCACAGCCACGCTGCATCCTTAACGCACTGACAGGCGCCAAGGATCAAACCAGTGTCCTCATGGATACTAGTCGGGCTCGTTACTGCTGAGCCAGAATGGGAACTCCCAGTTGCAATTGTAATAGGATTTAAGTAGTCCTGACTCCTGGGAGGCAGGAATTAACCATCACCTAAGCATCAATGCCTTACCTGGGACCACCGCGGAGGAAGAGAAGGCAGGACCTGAGAACACCTCTTCCTTCTTACTTCCTCCTCACCAGGATGCCACAGCCGTGAATGACGGCCTAAAGCCACCCAACACACAGAACCCAAAATCAAAATGCAGTGACAACTACCCAGAAACATCCTGAGCTCCAACTGCGAGCTGAGCATCATGATGGGACAACATCCTCACGAGTGGGACAAACTGCCCTTGTTCTCCTAAACCTCCGCTGTGCACCAGACCCTCAACCAGAGACCTAAGCTTCCCCTGAGCTGGATCAACTGAGCAATTTGCCATCGCCCTAGCTTAGCACGCCTCATTTCTTGAGCTACACTGCAGCCAGAAGGATCCTCCTTAATAAAATACACATCCTGAAATATTTTGGCATGGATGAAATTCTGCGATTTCTACAGCTCGACCTCCACCCTCATTACCCTCAGGATAAAGGCAAAATCCTTTGGCATGATATTCAACACAGTGTGACGCTTCTCAGCACCGAAATCACCTCTCTGTGCACTCGTCACCCCAAAATCACCTATGAATGCACCCTGACTCCATGCACACCAGATGCTGAAATTTCCATGAATACACCTTACTCTTTTCGTCTCAAAGCCTGGCACCTTTGTACAGGAACTGTCCTCTGCCTGTACTTACTTGCTCTTCCTTTCTCACGTCTTGAATGCCTACCGTTCTATGAAAATCAGTCTCTGAGACTTATTCATAGACCGAATTGCACAGATATGAGTTCATATACACATATATATGTTTGCAGGACCCAGCATCATAGCCCGAGGTCTGTATACACCACCATGTGGTCCCCATCACAGACCCACTCATCACCGTACAGTGGACTCCCTTCACCTATTTTGCCCACCCCTCAAGCCCCTTCCCCTCGGGTAACCACCAATCCGTTTTCTGTATCTATGAGTTTTGTTTTGTTTGGGGGGGGGTTGTTTTTTGTTTTTGCTTTTTTTTAGGGCCACACCCACAACATATGGAGGTTCCCAGCATAGGGGTCCAATCTGCTATAGCTGCCAGCCTACACCACAGCCACGCAGTGTGGGATCCAAGACACGTCTGCAACCTACACCACAGCTCACAGCAACACCACAACCCACTGAGCAAGGCTGGGAATTGAACCTGAATCTTCACGGATACTAGTCGGACTCGTGTCCACTGCACCACAACGGGCCCTCCCTAGCGTTTTATTGACTCCAGATAAATACCCACAAGTGGAAGAGTTGGGTGGTATGGCAGTTCTGTGTTTACCTTTGTGAGCTCTCTCCCTTCTGTTTGCCAACGTGGCTGTACCACGTTACATTCCCACCAACGCTGCACCAAGGTGCCTCCTTCTCCACATCCTTTCCAACGTGTCTAATTCCTTGTCTCTTCAATAATAGCCATTTCCAACAGGTGCGAGGTAATACTTCATGGTTTCATTGGCACTTGCCTGACAATCCGTGACGTTCATTGTCTTATCATGTACTGCTTGGCCATCTGTGTGTCTTTGGAAAAATGCCTGTTCATGTCCTCTGCTCGTTTTGTAATTATTTTCTTTTTAATGGTTAAGTTGTATGAGTTCCATATGTATACATATACATATAAATACCGTAGGGTATTAAATGTAATTATACATAGTGAAATATACATATTTATTTATATTTGCATATTTGGGATATCAATCCCTTCTAGAATTGGGAGGCTGCCAAAACCTTCCAGGGTAAGCAGCTTTCTGGGTGCAAAAGCTGCCCATCTCTCTACAGGGTAACATTGTCTGCCGGGTCCGTCTTCCCCACTATCTCAAGAGCCCCTTAAGGACGAGGCACTGAGTCTCCAGCTTGTAGCCCAGGGTCTCTGGCACATAGTAGGTATGCAGGAACTTATGCTAAATGACTGGGCCGATAACCCGTGTGAAAGGACGTTCCTAAATCTAAATCCTGAACGCATGCCAAAGTGACATTATCCTGGAGTTGACGTGGCCACTCTACATAAAACCATCCTGAGCACGTGCTTAATCTTCGTTGCGCTGTGGTTTTTCCTACTTTATCCCGGGGTTTGCTTGGTCAGGCAATGCTGGTCCCCCTGGTAGTGCGTTCGAAAGGGCTGCATCAGGGCAGAGGTGAGGGTAGCAGAAGTTCCCACCCCCTATCGGCCCTGCTGGTCCCCCGCGAGCGCCGCCAATGCTGTAAAACTAAATAAACACTGGAGGGCTGAACATGTGTCTGGCGGGGTTCGCCCTGCCTGACCTCCGCGGGTGCGTCCTTCGGCTTTGCTTATATTCCTCCTAATCTGTTTGGTCTGGAGCCCGAGCTGGATGGCTCCTGACGCTTTCCGACTCTTCAGGCGGGGACCAGACGGCTCTCGTGCGGCTCGGCCTGGAGCCATCCTCCTCTGAAGGCATCCCGGCCATCTTTATCGTTGGGTGTAGGAAGCACAGCTTGGGAGGCCAGAACCCAAAAGGCTCCCTGGCGCCTGAAAAGAAGCATGTGCATGCACGAAATTCAGCACTAGCGGGTTGGTACATCACACTGGAGGGAAAGAACATCTATGCTTCACATCCCCAGGTTGCACCTCCCCAGCCCCATCGTGGGAATGAAATGAACCGGCCCAGGTAGGTGAGGACAACTGCCCAAGACCTGTCCCAGGGAAACAGCAGCCCAATGGCTGGGGGGGGGGGGGGCCTCTAAGCCTGCAGAACCAGGCAGTAGTTGTGCAGTTGCGTGTGAACCTCTGCCACACTCAAGATACATGATTCTACTTTCCTCATTGACTTGAAACCCTGATTACGGCTCACTCTTTTTTTTTTTTTTTTTTGCTTTTTAGGGCTGCACCCCTATCATATGGACGTTTCCAGTCTAGAGGTCAAATCGGAGCTGCAACTGCTGGCCTACACCACAGCCACAGCAGTGCAGGATCTGAGCCAAGTCTGTGACCTACCCCACAGCTCATGGCAACGCCAGATCCTTTTTTGTTTTGTTTTGTTTTGTTTTGTTTTTGTTTTTGTTTTTTTGTCTTTTTGCCATTTCTTGGACCGCTCCTGCAGCATATGGAGGTTCCCAGGCTAGGGGTCGAATCGCAGCTATAGCCGCTGGCAACGCCAGATCCTTAACCCACTGAGCAAGGCCAGGGATCGAACCTGTGTCCTCATGGATACTAGTCAGCTTCATTACCCCTGAGCCACAACAGAAACTCCCTGACCCTCTTCTTAATTAGGATGACACCATGGAAGTTTCAGGATATGGAAATCACTGACCGGGCGGGAAGCAGGGATGCGGTGGGGCCCAGAGGGCTGTCTTCCCTTCCGCTCACCTTGTCCAAACTGTCTTGAGTCCACCTCCTCCTACAAATAAAACTGGCCCTGGACCTGCAAACATTGGAATTCCTGCTTGGATTTTCAGGAAAATATAACCCTCCTCGCCCTCACCCCTCATCTTCCACGTGTGCACAAGTCAGGCATGACCTCAGAGAATGGACAGTGTAGACATGGCAGACAATGGCCGGAGGGGTCAAGGGTCAGGGGTCAAGGGTGAGGCCCGCCAGGCAATGAGAAAGAGCCAGGATAGCCAGAGCATTTGCAACCCTCAAAGAGCAATCAGTTCTCGATTCTGTGTTCCCTTTTGAGGAAGGCAGACATAATGAAACATGGAAATGCTGTATATTGGTAGTGTCTTCCTTTAGAGGCGAGAGCTGAGCCTGAGTTTGCCCTATTTGTTTTTAAGGCGCTTACACTGCCCTTGCCAGTTCTCAGCCTTCTTCTGTCCCTCAATCCTCCCAGGCTCCCTACTCCACATGGGTTTGTTACGTTTATAATTGTTGAGGAGGAAATGAGTGACATAAGCAAAGCACCAGGGACTATCCCGGCTATGTCACAGACTTCTTTTTTTTTTTTTTGTCTTTTCTAGGGCCGCACTCACGGCATATGGAGGTTCCCAGGCTAGCGGTCTAATCAGAGCTGTAGCTGCCGGCCTACACCACAGCCACAGCAAGGCGGGAACCAAGTGCGTCTGCAACCTACACCACAGCTCATGGCAACACCAGATCCTTAACCCACTGAACAAGGCCAGGGATCGAACCCGCAACTTCATGGTTCCTAGTCGGATTCATTAACCACTGCGCCACGGCGGGAACGCCTGTCACAGACTTCTGATCCGTGCTGAAGTTTTTCCATCAGCCCCATTCCCAGGAACTCCTCCCACTGCACATCAATTCGTGTCAGCCTCAGGGCTCAGGTGTGGGGCTCCTGGACTCTGTAGTCCATGAGAAAATCTTATCTTAGATGACCAAGCTCCTCATTTTAAAAAACTTGCATCGGAGTTCCTGTCGTGGCTCAGCAGTTAACAAATCCAACTAGTATCCATGAGGATGCAGGTTCGATCCCTGGCCTCCTTCAGTGGGTTAAGGATCCGGCATTGCTGTAAGCTGTGGTGTGTATCACAGACGCAGCTTGGATCCCGTGTTGCTGTGGCTGTGGTGTAGGCCAGCAGCTGCAACTCCAATTGGACCCCTAGCCTGGGAACCTCCATATGCCTTGGTATGGCCCTAAACAGACAAAATAAAATAAAGTAAAATAAAATAAAATAATAAAAGAAAATAAAATATAAATAATTTGCATTAAAGGAAAAGAGAGGAAGATAAAAAATCCAGACTCTTTTTAAACTTCATATTGACTCAGAAAAGAAGAGAGAGGCCTTTGCTTGATCCAGGGGAAAGAGCCGGGACCGTGGGGCCACATGGCAAAGGGTTTCAGGTTTGAGGAGGCAGAGAACAGAGGCTGCAAGACAGAGAGCAGGGAGGCCTGGCTGGGCAGGAGGCTCCCTGGTCAGTCGCGGAGGCGGCTCCTGGGACAGGTGGCTGCCCTCCTTCTCTGGGGAGTGGCTACTCCCTGAGCTGCATGTGCCACCCTGCAGGACCCAGGTCATCAGTGACAGTCAGCTCCGTTTAATGGGTGGCAGCCAGCATCAGAGATGAAATAAACAAACAGAAGAGAAGGATGAGCAGGTGGAACAGAACGTGGGTGGGGAAGCGAAGGGCAAACATCAGCACGCCTGGTACCCAGAAGGTGAGCCCTCTTTTGTGGCACTTTTGTTTCACTCCTGTGTATGGCAATAGGAGTACTGGTTTGTATTATAAAGCAGATTGCTTATAAAAATATAAACAGTGTTTTATAGTAAAAAAATTTCAAAGTCACTGGCTTTGTCTCCCTAACAGCTCTTCTTCTGAAGCACACCTGTCTACCATCGCTCTGAGGAGGACAGATCCAGAGGAGAGGAGCCCTAAGGACGGTCTGAAACGTACGCCTTCCTGGTCAGGAGGGAACTCTTGTTTGCTTGTTTTTTCTTTTTATGGCTGCACTGGTGGTGGATAAAAATTCCCAGGCCAGGGGTTGAATCAGAGGTGCCGCAGCAAAGCCTATACCACAGTCACAGCAAGGCGGGATCTGAGCTGCGCCTGCGACCTACACCATAGCTTTTGGCAATGCTGGATCCTTAACCCGTCAATCAAAGCCAAGGACCGAACCTGCAGCCTCATGGAGACTATGTCAGGTCCTTAACCCTCTGAGCTGCAACAGGAACTCCCAGGACGGAAATCTTCTTATGACATAAATGTCTTTTTAAAATCTGTAGGAGTACTGGAAAATAAATCTAAAACCTTTAGCCAAGCAAAACACTGACAGCACTCCTGGGATTCAGTCAGCCAACAGACCTATGAGAGACTACTCAGGGAACTCACAGCCCAACTCCCAGGCAGAGAAGGGACACTGAGTATTCTAGAATCAACAAGTACCGGGGGTAGGAGAGGCATGGGGCAGTTGTCATGGTTATGGACTAGACCCTTGCATTCTCAAGCAGATCCAATATCATTTCTTCCCCCAGCCATTTAAATTCACTACAGTTATTCCCATGCTCAGCCAACGGGGGTGGGCATAGAAGCCAGCCAGGTACAGCGGCACCCCCAGGAAACCTGCAAAACCCAAAAGGAACAAAAGCCACAACCCCAGAAGACAGGTTGTTAGTTCAGCCATTAAAATGGAAACTCTGGACAGATTTGCAAACACAAAAATTAAAATATCCCTTCGAAACCAAATTCATAGTTCCCCAAGGATCATGTGGGCATGAGGGATAAGTTAAGGGTTGGGATGGACATATCCACACTACTAAAGTTAAAATAAATAAGTAACAAGGACCCACTGGATAGCACCGTGCAATGTACTCGATCCTGTGTCATAACCCACATGGGAAAAGAATCTGAAAAGGAACAGGCAGGTGCAGAGGTCCGACGGATTTACTTGCTGCACACCTGAAACGAACACAACTTGCTAAGCCAATTATACGCCAATAAAATTTATTTTTTAAAAATTAAAATATCTTTACAATGGAAATATTTGCTGCAAACATAACAAAGGAGCACCTTCTAGAAGAGGTGGATTCATCATGAAGCAAATGCAGCTCAAGCTGCAGGACCACTCACTTGCATGGGTCCACCTCAAGTTCCTACCCAGGGCGGGTAGTAAAGAGTTACATTTTCATTTAAGTTTGGCTTATTTTTCTTAGAGATGACCCTCAATTTTGTCTTATTTTTCTTACAGAAGATCCCCTAAATTTAATAAGCTTTAGGAATCATGAAACCTAAACCCATCTTAGATTTCCAGAGTAAAGATATCCTGTAATCAATAAGAAATAATAGAAACATAACAACATAAAAATAGGCTAAGGATATGAACAATTCTTAAAAGAAGCAAGGAGCAAATAACCATAAAACATGTGCACCATCTCACTTGAAATTAGGAACATGCAGCAGTTCCCATCATGGCTCAGTGGTTAACGAATCCAACTAGAGACCATGAGGTTGCGGGTTCGATCCCCGCCCTTGCACAGGGGGTTAAGGATCCGGTGTGGCTGCGAGCTGTGGTGTAGGTCGGCAGCTACAGCTCCGATTGGACCCCTAGCCTGGGAACATCCATATGCCATGGGTGCAGCCCTAAAATGAGAAACGCCATACGCTGCACTTGCGACGCGCCCCCCCCACCCCCAGAAAAAAACTGCAATGAGGTATCACCTCGCTCTAGTCAGAATGGCCATCATCAAAAAGCCTACAAGTAAGAAACGTTGCAGAGGCTGTGGATAAAAAAAAAAAAAACCTCCTCCACTGTTAGTGGGAAGGCAAATTGGTACAACCGCTATGGAGAGCAGTACGGAGGTTCCTTAAAAACCAAAAACAGAATTACCATATGATCTTGCACTCCCAATCCTGGGCATATGTCGGGAGAAAACAATTTGAAAAGATACATGCGCCACAATTTTCACAGCAGCACTATTTTCTTATTAAAGTGCAGTTGATTTACAATGTTGTGCCAATTTCTGCTGTACAGCAAGGTGACCCCGTCATACATATATGTACATTCTTTTTCTCGTACTACGTCTTCCATGACGTTCTGTCCCAGGAGATTGCACACAACTCCCTGTGCTTACAGTATGACCTCATTGCGTATGCATCCTAAATGTAATAGTTAGCATCTACTAATCCCAAACTCCCAGTCCATCCCACTCCCCCTGCCTTGGCCATAAGTCTCTTCTCTATGCCTGTTTTCTGTTTTGCAGATAGGTTCATTTGTGCCATATTTTAGATTCCACATATAAGTGATATCATATGGCACTTGTCTTTCTCTTTCTGACTTACTTCACCTAGTATGTGACTCTCTAGTTATATCTATGTTGCTGCAAACAGAATCATTTTGTTCTTTTTTATGACTGAGTAGTATTTACAATAGCCAAGATATGGAAGCAACCCTAAATGTCCATCAGTAGATGAATTGATAAAGAAGATGTGGCACATACATACAATGGACTATTCGCCATAAAAACAATGAAATAATGCCATTTGCAGTGACATGGATGCAACTAGAGATTCTCATACCAAGTAAAGTAAGTCGGACAGAGAGAGACAAATATCATAGGATAGCACTTGTATGTGGAATCTGAAAACAAGATACAAATGAACGTATTTAGAGAACAGACACAGACTCACAGACATAGAAAACAAACTTACCAAGAGGAAAAGACGGGTAGAGGGAGTAATAAATTAGGAACTTGGGATTAACATATACACGCTACTATATATAAAATCGATAACCAACAAGGACCTGGAGTGGAGCACAAGAAACTGGAATCAATATTTTTAGCAACCGTAAGGAAAAAAATCTGAAAAAGAATAGATAGATACACAGATAATAGACAGACACACAGATACACAGAGAGAGTTGTTAAATTTTACATTATTTAAAGCATATTTAAATTATTCTAATGTGGATTAGGGGTATAATGTGCAGAGAAAGTCTATGTATATAACTGAATCATTTCCGGTGCTGTATGCCTGAAACTAACACAGCATTGTAAGTCAACTATACCTGAGTTTAAAAAAAAAAAAGTTGCCCTTAATTTACTGATTTAGTTTTGAGGCGTCTGTCCAGCATCCCCCCACATCCCATGTTGAGGTGTGAAGGAGGATGTCTGCTGCAAACTTGCAAAAGCCAAATGAGAAGAAGCCTAAATGCCCAGCAGTAGGGTCTGGATGTCCACACGCCCCGCCTTGAAAAGGAAGGAGGAGATGCGGGTGTCCTCTGAAGGAAAACTTCTCCCGCTAAGGAACGGTTCCCATGTGAAATTCAAAAGTTAAAATAGCCTGCTATATTCTATACCGGGGCCCTCTGGGAAGAGGGTGGCGCCAGAAAGAATTATAAGATTTATTAAAGATTAAAAACTGCCATTGACCTAAATGTCCTTCTCTCTGCCAGGCACACCTGCGGTAGAATTTCAGTTTCTTGTGGGCTCTTATTCAAAGCTGGCTCTTCGAACTCATGTTTATATTTTGTTCCCATTTCCTTTGGCCATGGCCCCTTTGCCAATACGATTTTCCTCTTCCAATCTTTGGCAGTTTCCCCACACCTTGCCATTTAGGATGCTCAATGCTTGTTGCTCATCCTGCAAAATAATGTCACTTTTAATGTAGTTCCACACCAGTGATCACTGGTTGTTGGACTTCGGATCAGTCTTCCTGTGTGTCCCATGGTCTTCATTCAATGTCAAGAACACCACGAGCCCCCATTCTCCTGGAGGAGTGTTTGTGTCCCTGCAGCGGTTAACAGTTTCACAGGGGCCTCTGAGCTGCTTTCATAAACATGAATAACCCTCGGATCACCCTTGGAGAGAGAGGCATCCCAGGTTCAGACCTCATCTGGTCCTGCTGACTCATCCACCTCCTGGGTTTATCATAAATGAGCTGATGAAAGGAAGACCTTTGCGCCATCCTTGGAAACAGTGAGTATGCAAAAGCCATAGTTGTTTTAAATGGCCTTTGGGTTATCATCACCTGCTTTGTCAGATACCAGGCATCCTCCGTACATTTTCCAGGATTCCTTGCAAAGCAAGGATGGCCCTGAACTTCAAAACCTTGATCCCAGTCCCATTTCCCCCCCCCCCCCACTGACCAGCACCACTCCATCAGGCCTTCCTCAACGCCCACACCTCCCGGGGGACACCGCCTGCCTGGGCCGGTGGGGGGGGCGGTGGACACAGCTCTCGAGTCATGTGCACCTGTGCACCAGGCTTTCGCACATTAGTACAAATCGTGTTTGTACGGAGCACCAGGTTACAGCTGTTTTCCTAGGTCTGTACCAGACCTGGAGGGAAGGGAGCCCATGAGGCAGAGGAAATGCGGAAGAAGAGGAGGAAGGGGAGAGGCCCCTCCAACAGGCAGAGGCCCCAATGTCCGCTCCTGCCCTGTCAGGGCCGTCCCTTTCCCCCAACCCCAAGACAGGGTTCATCCTCTGCACCCCCACCTCCAGCTGTAAGAGCTTCCACTCCCACACGCGCTCCTGTGGAATCTCTCTGCCTTTTCCTGTGACTGGACCGCTGGCTTCTGGAAGGCATGAATCAGCCCTCACTCACGCAGGCACCACCAGGATGCGGTGCACTGATGGGAAGAGGAAAGAGCCCCCGGCTTGATAAGCAGCGCCGTGACCTCTGCGGATCTGTGACCTGAAATGCCCTCTTTCCAGGACACCCTGGGGCAGAGGCAGGAGCTGCCTGGGTTCCTCTGCAGGGCTTCTGGGCCACAGGAGCTCAGAGCAAAAAGGCCAGGAGAATTCTGCAGCAGAGACCAGAGGAGGCCCGACTGGGAGGAAGGGAGACAGGCAGGTGGAGACTGGAATTGTCTGTGGGGCGCAGGTGAAGCAGAAATACACATGGATAAAAGCCCCGGCAAAAAATGATGTGGGGGAGCAAGCGGCCACAGCCAGGAAGGAGGCCTGGGTCCCCACCCCCGGTCATAGCACGACAGCCCCATCACCCTGGCGGCTGCTCAGATGGGCCATGCACTCGCCACACCTACCTGCTACCAAGTATATGGGGAACAACATATGACTCTAGTTCTCTTGGCAGTAGACATTGCCAGTTTCTCAAGCAGGGATGGGGGACTGGGGCTGAGCTGAGCTTCAGCTATGGATACAAACCATCAGCAACTTTAATCCTCCTGAGTTTATTTTAGGCGTGGTTAACGCCCAGACCAGCGGACCAGGACGTCCACGCAGCATCCCAGGGGCCTTGCTGGAGCTGCAGCCCACCGCCCAGGGCTCAACTCGGCGCTCAGATGTCGCCATCTAGTGGTGAGAATGTGCAAACAGCATCTGCTCCACTAGTGCCAAAGGCATGAGAATTTTTTAAAAAGATGTTTTTCTAATAAGGCAACATTTAAAATACTTATTTTTTCCAGGAGTTCCCATCGTGGCTCAGTGGCTAATGAATCTGACTGGGAACCATGAGGTTGCGGATCACAAATTCTC
This sequence comes from Phacochoerus africanus, assembly GCF_016906955.1. Classification (NCBI taxonomy): domain Eukaryota; kingdom Metazoa; phylum Chordata; class Mammalia; order Artiodactyla; family Suidae; genus Phacochoerus; species Phacochoerus africanus. The sequence continues at coordinate 49,222,270 of NC_062559.1, read as the reverse complement.
TGAGGCCCATACTCTTCACTTGCAAAATGGGCATCCCTGGTTTCCCAGGACTGAGTGACACGAAAGTGGGTGTAACCATGCATGCACAGCCCTGGCCCGATTACTTCCCCCGGTAGCACACTGGCCAGCTGCCCCCAGGAGCATGCAGTTCCCCCTCTGTGCAGGGAGTTCAAGATACTCCAAACCCTTAACAAATATCAAAAATGGAACAGTCATGATAGAAAAATGCATCGGTTTTCCATTAGCTCGAGTGTCTAGAAAGTGTTAGGCTTCAAGGCCCCTTCAAGGAGATTGAACTCAAGCCTCTGACCAAGACAAGAATTACCAGAGCCTTGTCCTTGCCCCATCCTGCTCATTGCAAGGCCCCCTCCCCCACCTCAAGCATCCTGGCCTCCACCTTCCTGCCCCTACTAGGAGAGGCATGTGGCCCACTCCTCACCCCACTCCTATAGGGCATTACAAGCCCCAACCAACCAGCAAGTGTATCCTAAGAGCCCTCTTTCCCCGACCAATCCGCAGGTCAGCAGGTGTATGGCGAGACCTCCCCCCTCCCTGGGCTCTAAAAACAGACACGACCACGTGCTCGGGCGTCGCCTCTCCCTGATTGTCTGTAAGGTGTCTTGCTGCGCCAGCAGCATTTCTATTCTCAAGAAACTCTTCTTTCTTTTCACCCCGATACGAGTCTGGAAATTCGTCTTCCAGCCCACATGCACAGACCACGACAGAAAGCACTGAGGGTGCTGGTCCGGACAGGCTTCGGCTGCCTGGGCTCCTTGGGGTGGTGGGTGGCTCCGAGAGCCCTTCACCACGTGGAAGCGTGCATCCTGGGCATTCACGGAGCTCCGGTTCTGTGGTGCCAATGTGCCGGTGAAGATCCGCCTGCGTACTTTCCTCCTGGCTCCACAGATGCCTTTCTCAGTAATGAGCCTCTGCTCCTGGAACTGCCTCTTGGGATCCTCAGAGATTTGCTCGTAGACGGACTTCCTGCCCCTGTGTCCAGCCTCTCAGCTCTCTCCTCTGCATGGATGAAAGTGTATGTGTGAGTGTGTCGTGAAGACGTGGGTGAATGATGTGTGTTGGGGGGAAGGGTACCTAGGACTGCGCGTGCACACAAGTTAGTATATTGTGCGTGGTGTCTATGGATGTGCAAGTGTGTTTATGTGCAAACGTGTGAGCATGTGTATGTGTGTGTGTTGGGTGTCTGTGTGAGTATAAGCACCTGGGTATATTGTGCATGGGTGTATGTACGTGTGAGAGTGAGGGCTTATATGTGTGACGGTGTGTGTATGTGTTACACACATGCGAGAAGGTGTGTAGGTTTGTATGAGCATCACTTCATGTTTAGGTCTCTGAGTTGCATGTGGGTATTTGCACACCTGGGTTGCTCCCAGCATGTGACAAACGGGACTTAAAGAATCAGGGGTCTTCCCTGTCATGTAGCAGATGTGTCCGTTTCAGAGACAACTGCCATGTCTTGAGCACTTTTCTACAGGTTGTGTCACGTATCCGCTACCATCTAAATCCACAAAACAAAGTGTCATTCTTCCTGGTCACCCTGAGGCATGGAAAAGCATCAAACCCCAAAGAAAGGCTGCAATAGACTCAGACATTTGTGAAAATTGGCTGGGCAGTTCCATCTCAATGCATCATTGTTTAGTCAATTAGTAGCTAACTAATGATATTAGCGAAAGTCATTTATCCTTGGAGGCTTCAGAGTTTTTCACTAGCACACCCCAACACACATCAGAGCCTGGACCCTAAGCATCAATAATCACTTCCCTTTTTTTGGCCACACTCGTGGCATGCAAAATTTCCTGGGCCAGGGATCGAACCCATAGCCACAGCAGTAACTTGTATAGATGTACCGCATGTTTATCGCTTCATCTGTTGATGGATATTTAGCTCCCATGTCTTGGCTATGGTGAATAGCGCTACAGTGAACATTGGGTGCATGTTACTAAGTGAAGTTAGTCAGACAGAGACAGACAAACATCATGTGAGAGCACTTATATGGGGACTCTTAAAAAAGGATACAAATAAACTTACTTGCAGAACAGAAACAGATTCACAGACATAGAAAACGAACTTATAGTCACCAAAGAGGGCAGGAAAGAGGGAGGGAGGGACGGGGGGTTTGGGACTGGCACGTGCACACTGAGGTGTAGGGAATGACTGGCCAGCAGGGACCTGCTGTAGCGCACGGAGAACTCTGCCTGATGCTCTGCGAGCATCTCTGTGGGCAAAGACTCTGAAAGGGCCTGGATGTGTGTCTACGCATGACTGGCTCCCTTTGGTGTACAGCAGAAATGATCACAGGCTTGTGAGTCAACTATACTTCAATAAAACTTCAAAAATGAAAAAAATACAAGGTGAAATGTCCATGATATCTGTGCATGTATATTACGGTCCGAGAAAAGGAAAAAAAGGCAACTAAGTGATTAGGAAGAGGAGCCCAGGAGTTCCCGTCGTGGCGCAGTGGTTAACGAATCCGACTAGGAACCATGAGGTTGCGGGTTCGGTCCCTGCCCTTGCTCAGTGGGTTAACGATCCGGCGTTGCCGTGAACTGTGGTGTAGGCTGCAGACGCGGCTCGGATCCCGCGTTGCTGTGGCTCTGGCGTAGGCTGGCGGCTACACCTCCGATTCGACCCCTAGCCTGGGAACCTCCATATGCCGCGGGAGCGGCCCAAAGAAATAGCAAAAAGACCAAATAAATAAATAAATAAATAAATAAATAAATAAAAATGCCAAGTAAACATCAGATTCAAACCCCAGTCTGTCTCACTCCAGCACCTTCGATCCCCTCCTACTCTCCAGAGTAATGAAAATCCTTTTGTTTCCCCTTATATTTATTGTTAAACACTGACGTTTAAATTTAATTCTTTTTTAGACGGAAGCATGGTTGATGTACAATGTTGAGTTAGTGTCATGTGTACAGCAAAGTGATTCCATTACGCATACACACGCGTTTATTCTTTTTCAGATTCTTTTCCCATGTAGGTTATTACAGATTATTAAGTATAGGTCCCTGTGCTACAGACTAGGGCTGGGTCATATATTTTACATAAAATGGGGTGTATCTGTTCATTGCAAACTCTTAATTTATCCCTCCCCACCCCTGGAGTAACAAAATCTTACAACTTGACACATTTGGTCAAAATAGAGAAATTTCCTCCTCCGTAGACAGTAAGACTTGATTGAAAAAAGGATAAAGAAATCATACTATAGGTTTCAAAAATATTCGAAACACAAGTTCCCATCGTGGTGCAGTGGAGACGAATCAGACTAGGAACCAGGAGGTTGCGGGTTCAATCCCTGGCCTCGCTCAGTGGGTTAAGGATCTGGCATTGACCGTGAGTTGCGGTGTAGGTCACAGACTATGCTTGGATTCTGCGTTGCTGTGGCTGTGGCATAGGCTGGCAGCTGTAGCTCTGATTGGACCCCTAAGCCTGGGAACCTCCATATGCTGCGAGTGCAGTCCTTTAAAAAAAAGAAAATATTCTAAACAATGACTGAAAGCCAAAAAAAAAAAAAAAAACTTTAAGGAAAAAAAAATCAATATTTTCCTTGCTAGAATTCCCCAGCTTCTCCCACATTCAACTTCCAGTTGCATGCACGGCAGGTGTCTGTAGGGTTGAGCTGAGATCTCTAAGAAACAACTGAACTTGTGGTTCTGCAACCCCAAGCTCCCACCACACCCGCCTCTCCCAGCATCACCGTCAGGCCACAAAAGCCACGCAGGTAGGGCACAGGTTATTCCATGGTGCCACATTCCTATCCGGTTGCAAAACCCTCTAATTATCGTCTTCCAAATCTAATTTTGTTGAAATAAGTCCATGTTCTTTTCAGCCCATGCTAACCGTTCCATCATTTAAAAACCCTCCACTTAAAATGAGCTTTGGTTTTCTACTTTTCTCTAAAAGGAAACAATACAAGTGTCTCTTTTACAAAGAATTATTTGCAATTTCAAATAAAAATGTACTATGTCCCCCATTTAGTTCTTTTCAAAAGGGCATTGTGGAAAATTAGCTAAGTTAAGAACGACAGGAGCAAAAATGGTAAAAATTATGTGCAAAGTAGTATTTAATTTTTCCTAAATAAGGATATTAATAATTGTCTATAATAATACATGTATAAACCTAACAAGAAAAATATAACTTTGAATGTGGCTTTATTCAGCATTTTCATTTTTTCTGGGATATTCTCTCCTCAAACAGATGCATTAAACACCTAGTAGGCGAAAAGCAGGTTAAAAGAACAAGACTTACTTCTAAAACCCAGACATCTGCTAACTAGCTCATCCTTCCCTAGGAGAAGACGGGGCCACGTGCTACCCTGCGCAGGGCAGGGAAGCTTTCCCCAAACAGGTGACACTTCAGCTGAGTCTTCCTGACTCGAAGGGGAGGAACTCCAGGCAGCCGTGCACAAAGACGAGAGCAGAGCCTGTCCAGGATTGCGCTGTGTCTGGACGATGGAGGCTGGGGAGCTTCTGAATGGAGAGAGCAGAGGCGAAATACAGTGGCTTGCAATGGCCACAAGTCTCCGAGGCCGCATGTGAGCAGTCCGCTTCTTCCCTCCTGCCTCTATAACATTGTGTGTCCACGTTAAATGCCTCCATCCCTCACAGGATGGCCGGACGAATGCAGACATTCCCAGGCACTTCCACGCTTCCGGAAGGTCCATGCTTCACACAGGCACGGAAGCCCCTCTTAGGACCCTAAAAGTGGGCATATCTCCTTCGCTCTTTCATTTTACTCAAAAGCTTTGAAGGAGACCACCTTTTTCTTCTTTACTGAAATATTGCATAGAAGCAGAAAGCAGCCACCATCGTACAGTATCTGCAGCACCCCAAGGCCTCGTCTCTTCTCCCAGTCGTCAGCACCCCCTTTCCCAAAGACACAGACTGTCTGACTTTCTTCTTTTTTTTATTTTATTTTATTTTTTTTATTTTATTTTCCCACTGAACAGCAAGGGGATCAAGTTATCCTTACATGTATACATTACATTTCTGACTTTCAACACCATTCATTGTCTTGCTCCTTTCTGAGCTTTTCACAAAAAGGATTGATACTCATTTATGTCTGCCTTTTTTTCTTTTTTTAATATGGCCGCACCCATGGCATATGGAAGTTTCTAGGCCAGGGACTAAATCCGAGCCACACCTCTGCACCAATGCCAGATCCCTTAACCCACTGGGCCAGGCTGGGGATCAAACTCCAACCTCTGCAGTGACCCCAGCCACTGCAGTTGGATTCTTAAACCATTGCCCCACAGTGGGAACTCCTGTGACTGCCTTCTTTTTCCAACATTACCTGAGGCTCAACCCTGTTATCCAAGTGTATAGAAAGACCAGAAGTTATATACGAATTCTTTTTTTTTTTTTTTTTTGCCTTTTAGGGCCTCAGTCACTGCATATGGAAGTCCCCAGGCTAGGGGTCTGTTTGGAGCTGCAGCTGCTGGCCTATGCAACAGCCACGGCAACGCAGGATCTGGGCCATAACTGCGACTTATGCGGGCCACAGATCAACCGGCATCCTCGTGGATACCAGTCAGGTTCATTACCACTGAACACAGAGGGAACTCCTGTTTCTTCCCTGTTTGATCCACACACCTGCTTCTTTTACTTTCCTTATTACAGTTCCTTGACTTAGGAAAGCCTATCACTGATTTCTTTCCTTAACCACTTGCCTGGAAACTCAAGGAGTTTTTACAGTTTAATGAGGTTTGCCCACTCCTGACTTTCATGCCATTGTTGGAAGAGTGGTTTACTTATTTCTTTACTTTTTAAACTTGGAAATAATTTCAAACTTATTTAAAAGTTGCAAGAGCAATACGGAGAAACTATATTCCCTTCATCAGGCTCACCATTCTTGCAACTTTCGTGCCATGTTAGCTAGCATCTTTATTCTTTCTCTCTCTGGAGAGACATTTTTTCCTAAACCATTTAAGAGTATTTATGTTCATTATGTGCCTTTATTCAATATTTCAGCATGTATTTCCTAAAACAAGGATATTTTCTTTCTTTCTTTCCTTTTTTTTTTTGCTGCGGCACATGGAGGTTCCCAGGCTAGGGCTCAGATCGCCAGAGCTACAGCCCCCAGCCTACACCACAGCCACAGCAACGCCAGATTCTTTTTTGTTTCTTTTTTTGAGCCAGGTCTGCAACCTACACCACAGCCTGTGGCAACGCCTGAGTGAGGCCAGGGATCGAACCAGCATCCTCGCGAATACCAGTCAGGTTCGTTAACCACCGAGCCATGATGGAAACTCCTAGCCCCATTTTTTTCAGTGTATTTTTTCAGTTCTTTACAGTGTATTTCTCCCCAACCCAGGATTCACTCCGGAATGATGTACCATGTTGTTCATCAGGTGCCTTGGTCTCCGTTGCTCCCCTTGACTTACTCTCTACTAGAAGCAACAAGATTTCGTGTCATTCTGAGGGGGTATTTGGCTCAGCAATGCTACCCCTGACCCAGGAACATCCATATGCTGCAGGTGTGTCCCTAAAAAGAAAAAAATAATAAAATGGCATCAAAAGAATAAAATAATTAGGAATCACCTTAACCAAGGAAGTTAAAGAGATACACTCTGAAAACTATAAAACAGTGATGAAGGGAATTGAAGATGATATAGAGAAACAGAAAGATATTTCATGCTCTTGGATGGGGAAGAATTAGTATTATTAAAATGGCCTTATTACCCAAAACAATCGACAGATGTAATGCAATCCCCATTAAAATACCCATGATTTTTTTACAGAACTAGAATCTCTCTAAAATTTATATGAAACCACAAAAGACCCCTAATTGCCAAAACGATCTTCAAGAAAAAAGAAGAGAACAAAACTAGAGGTATCATCTGAGCAGACTTCAAGCTATACTACAAAGCTACAGTAATCAAAAAATATTTTTTAATACCAAGATCTGGGTTTTATTACCCCTGAGATACCCTCGCTTCCTGATACCTTCATCAGACAAAACTAGTGTGTGTGTGTGTGTGTGTATACATATACACATATTTCAATACCTCCATTACTTTTTTCTTTGCTTTCTCCCTATTCAAATGAAAATTCTGAATCCCATCAAGTTTACCTCTTTCCATTGCTTGCCCTAGCCTACATTCAAATTGTTTCAGAATCACTATACACACAACACTGCAAAACACAGACGTACAAATGCGAGTGCTCAATTAATTTCAGTTCTTGATTCTGAAAACTACAGTTTTACAATCAAATTACCATGTTCAAGTTAGTTGCATTTAGTTTTTTCCCCTTCACTGTGGATATGAAATAAACTTACATTCTCTTGCTTCTAATTATATTCAGTATTAGATCTTCCTCCCTTGAACTGTTGATTTTGTTTTTGAATATATAGAATACCAACACGGTTCCAAAAGTCAAAATCCTTCAAGACAGAACCAAAAAATTCACATTTCTTCCGGCTCTTCAACATCATCAGTCCCAACCATTTTAGAACCAATTTTCTCGTTTTCTGGTTTACCCTTCCAGTGATTTTCTGTCTTGTTTTTGCCAAAAATGTCAAATACGTGTGCATATTTATTATTTCCCTTTTTTCTTCATAATAGGTAGCATACACTATTACTTTTTGATAATCTGCCTATTTTAGTAAATAGTGCCTCTCAGAAATTACTCCAAACTCTTCATATAGATCTTTCTTATTGTTTTCTACAACTACATATTTCTCTTCTTGTGTAAGTACTAAGATTTTTAAATTATTCTCCTATACTTGGACATTTCGGTAATTTCCAATATTTTGTAACTACAGAAAATGCTCATGGATAATCTTATGTACTGTGTGTTGTCGTATTTTAGAGGACGTGTCTTTAGGTAACACTTCTAGAAGAGATATTGCTGAGTCAAATGGTAAATTCATAGGCGTTTTGAAAATTTATCGCTTAGCTTTCCCAGCAAAGAAATATCATACACCTGTTTCACCAGAGACTCACCCATAGGTGTATTGTCTGAGGTTTGAAGACTTTCTATTCGCTTTAGAAAGGACTTTCAAAGCCAATCAATCAATGGAAAAATGGGCAAAAGACCTGAATAGACTGTTCTCCAAAGAAGATATACACATGGCCAACAAACACATCAAAAAATGCTCAACATCGCTGGTTATAAGAGAAATGAAAATCAAAACTACCATGACATATCACCTCACACCAGTCAGAATGGCCATCATTAATAAATCCACAAATAACAAGTGCTGGAGGGGCTGTGGAGAAAAGGGAACCCTCCTACACTGTTGGTGGGAATGTCAACTGGTACAGCCACTATGGAGAACAGTTTGGAGATACCTTAGAAATCTATACATAGAACTTCCATATGACCCCACAATCCCACTCTTGGGCATCTATCCGGACAAAACTCTACTTAAAAGAGACACATGCACCCGCATGTTCATTGCAGCACTATTCACAATAGCCAGGACATGGAAACAACCCAAATGTCCATCAACAGATGATTGGATTCGGAAGAGGTGGTATATATACACAATGGAATACTACTCAGCTATAAAAAAGAATGACATAATGCCATTTGCAGCAACATGGATGGAGCTAGAGAATCTCATACTGAGTGAAATGAGCCAGAAAGACAAAGACAAATACCATATGATATCACTTATAACTGGAATCTAATATCCAGCACAAATGAACATCTCCTCAGAAAAGAAAATCATGGACTTGGAAAAAAGACTTGTGGCTGCCTGATGGGAGGGGGAGGGAGTGGGAGGTATCGGGAGCTTGGGCTTATCAGACACAACTTAGAATAGATTTACAAGGAGATCCTGCTGAATAGCACTGAGAACTTTGTCTAGATACTCATGTTGCAACAGAAGAAAGGCTGGGGGAAAAATGTAAGTGTAATGTATACATGTAAGGATAACCTGACCCCCTTGCTGTACAGTGGGAAAATAAAAAAAATTTTTAAAAAAGAAAGGACTTTCAGATTAAAAATAGCAGTAATCCCAAATTATTCTGAATGTCTTGTCCAAATATAGTGTCCAAATCTATGTCTCAAAAGACAAAAGTTGATGAATTTGTGATTGACAATCTATGTTTTGACCAAGTTAGTGAAGCCTTTGAACTGACGCATTTGGGGAAAAGCATTCAAACTGTTGCAACAATTTATTGATTTATTTATTTTTTAGAACTGCACCTGCAGCATATGGAAATTCCCAGGCTAGTGGTGGAATCAGAGCTACAGCTGCTAGCCTATGCCACAGCCACAGCAGCACAGGATCCGAGACCCGTCTGCGACCTACACCACAGCTCACGCTGGATCCTTAACCCTCTGAGCAGGGCCAGGGATCAAACCCACAACCTCATGGCTCCCAGTCCGATTCGTTTCTGCTACGCCACAACGGGAACTCCTGATTTTTTAGTTTCTTCTAGGCATTCTCTCCCTGCCTCCCTCTGTCTCTCTCTTTCTCTCCTCTCATTGTGTGTGTCCTGCTAACAATATGTTAGGCCTTTTGCGCCTGTTCCATGCATCTCCTGGGTCCTCTTCTCTATTTGTTCATCCTTTGTCTTCTGTGTCCAATTTTCTGATAGACCCAGCTCTTGAGTTCTTATTTTCTTGCATGGATTTGTGATAATTATAGACCATCCACGTAGAACTTTCCTTAACGAGTCTCTTTTCAGCTTTGCGTGTTTTGTTTCCTTAGACACGTTAACATAGTTATTTCTAAGTCAAGGTATGGTGACCCCATTATCTCAATACCTGTTGGACCTTTAGGTTCTGTCCTTTGCTCTTAGATCGCGTTATTTTCTGCTGTATATACCTGGTTATTTTCTATTAAGTGACTGGCATGCTATATGAAAAAATGATATAATAATTTCCTTTTTCCAGACACTCTTGGCCTTTACTTGTGCCAAGTGGCCCATGTACAGGCAATCTACACACACTCCTGCTTCAGTGAGGGATTGATTCGAAGATGGGTTCTATCTTGGGCAGGACTGGACCATCTCGGGTTTGCCCTTACCGCTGCATCCAGACTTTAAGGGTGCCCAGCTGCAAACGGGGCTCCTGGACCTTCCTCCCTAGCCCTTCTGGAATTAAGACACCTATGAGGAAAATCATTCCTAATTCTGGCTTGCCTTTCTCATCTCCTTTCTCCCTAGCGTCAGCTTTATACTCTTCACTGTGTTATTAAATCTCCAACACCCTTGGGAAAATATTTCTTATATTTGGCCCAGGAGAACTCATTTGAATTATTTAGTCTGCCTTTACTGCCAGTGGATCTTTATATTTTTATTTTCATGTTTACAGCCTCACCTGCAGCATATGGAAGTTCCCAGGCCAGAGGTTTGAATCGGAGCTGCAGCTGCCGGCTTACACCCCAGCCACAGCAACACCAGATGCTTTACTCACGGAGCGAGGCCAGGGATTGAACCCATCACCTCACTGAGACTATGTTGAGTCCTTAACCCACTGAGCCACAGCAGGAACTCCTGTAAGTGGATCCTAACTTACATTTTTAGTTAAACATGCATACCTTGTGGAGTGACACGGAATTTTAAAAATAAACCCCTGAGTTCCCGTTCAAGGTCCATCCCTTAGACGACGCACCCCACCTGCACGTCGCCTGCTCACCCACTTACTCCTTTGAGGGACGCTCTGGTAGAAACGTGTTAGAGCAGCAGGTGTTGTTTACAGAAGCTGAGGATTTCTGGCTGACCCCAGAAGTTGTGTCCACAGTAGCTGAGAAGCAGGTATTTCTGTTTGCAGAGACCACGAAGGTGTCCCCACCTGTGTATGAGGAATGGTCCAGGGGCTGGAGAGGACAGGGTCGTTGTCATCTATCTGGAGGAGTCCAGAGAAGACAACTGGCTGGACCCCTGGACACGGGATTTCCTGGAGCTCATTCAGGAAGCTCAAGTTAAGACAGGCTCCAAAAGAGGTCAGTTTAGGAAAAGATGAGTTTGTGCATAGAAACTGTGTAGTCGATTTAAAAAAAAATCAATACACACAAAAAAGATTGTACACATGTATGTGTGACTGGGTTACCATGCTGTGCCATAGAAAACTGAGAGAACGCTGTAAACGAGCTACCATGGAAAAAATAACAATCATTCTTTAAAAAAAAAAAACCCATCAATACAGAAAGTGGGTCGTCGAGAGATCAATTCCTACCATCACCAATGGTGGAACTGATTTTGAGATGGGACAGAGAGGCGCCTCACCCTTCAGGAAGCTTGGGGTAAAACCAGGAATGTGACAGGTTCTAACTCATTTTCATCTGCCCCCCAGTGGCAGCTGTAACACCGGGGAAGGAGCTGGCAACTAGGAACCAGAGCCTGGCAGGCTGTGGCCTGGCTGGTGGGAACTGAGGGGCAGGGGCGAAGAAGTGACTGAAACTCAGCCAAGTGCTGGAGACGTCACCCAGCATTACTTAGGGGACAAGGTCTTGGCCAATCCCATTCTGACCGAGCTATTTCCCATGATGGTTACAAGTGACCCTCTCCGCCTGCCTACGTCTGCCTGAATTCGTAACAATAAGTGCAGGATCACAGCCATTCTTTTCCTAGAAATTATCTACTTGGGGTTTCGAAAATGTATGTTCAACTTAAAGGAGCCAAATTATATTATATTCCCAAGTCTGTTCCCTAAGTTTTGCTTAAGTGACTCTTAAGAGTGACGAAGAGCAGAAGGCCCTACGATTGGCTTTTTTACATGGTTTCAGCCTTGGAAAATCCCTAAAAGTCCCTAAAGGAAATATATTGCATTTTTACCCCACTTCCAAAAGAACAAAACATCTGTAGCAATTATATACACCATGCTCCCCCATGGGCCAATTAAACTGCTAATTGTTAGTCTATCGGTTTAGTTTTCTTTTTGCATCTGCGCAGAATGTCAATTGTGAAATGCCAGCTTTTCCATCTGCATGAAAAAGGTCCTTGGAAGCTCCTGGCCTCTTGTTCACCGTCTACCCCTCCTCATCCAGTATCGTTATCCCACCCCCCCTCCTATGCCCAGAGAAGGCCGAGGACCCCCTCCCCATCCCCGGCTCACGTCCTCAGAGACCACAGCATCCGTGAGCCTGACCCAGAGAGCGCCCCAGGCCAAGGAGCCCAGAGGCCAGATGGGCAAGTCCCGACCCCGCCCTCAGGGAATGCAAGTGCCTGCAGAGCCGGTCAGTCAATGGCCAGGCATCTCATCTCTAGGGTCAGATGGTTTGGGTTCAAATTCAGATTCTGACCTTTCCTATATGTGACCTTGGGCAAGTTCACCCGAGGGGCCCTTCCTCCTCTGTAAAAGGCTGGTAGGAGAACAGCACCAGCCTGCAGGGATTGCAGCAAGCCGTAAAAGAGTCCATGCAAAATACTTAGGACTGGCACATAGCGAGGTCTATTCGTTATTATAAAAGACACATACATTCAGAACTATTTCAAGGACAAAGCGCTCACGACCTTAGGGCTGCAGTAAATGTTACAGGATACAAACCAGGGAACAGCTGGGTTGGGGGAGACCCTACGAGGATGGTGGTATGTGAGAGCAAGAATTTGCCTGGTGAGAAATAAACCGAACCTCCCGAAGAGAGCAGACGGCCCACGCCAAGATACAGAAATAGGAAAGGCGTGTGCCACTCCACTTAGGTCCATGGTTCCAGCAGAGTGAAACAAGTGCCCGGGCAGCTTGGCAGAGGGAAAGCTCTTTGGGTGGCAGCTAGATAACCAGGACCTGGTTTTAAGGCTGCTCTAAGGCTTTATGAGAACAACGCTGGCATTTCTCAAAAACAAACAAACAAAAAATGCATGCAGTCGTGATCTTTAGAAAAGAGCGACCTAGGAGTTCCCGCTGTGGCACAGGGGAAATGAACCTAAGAACCATGACGTTGCAGGTTCGATCCCTGGCCTCGCTCAGTGGGTTAAGGACCCAGTGTTGACGTGAGCTGTGGTGTAGGTCGCAGACGCAGCTCGGATCCCGCGCTGCTGTGGCTGTGGTGTAGGCCGGCGGCTACAGCTCTGATTCGACCCCTAGCCTGGGAACCTCCATGTGCTGCGGGAGTGGCCCAAGAAAAGACAAAGAATAATAATAATAATTATGGGTGAGCATAATGTGAGCGCAGTGGTTTTCCAAGGGCCTTCCACGAGGGGCCCCGTGCTGTCCTCATTACACGTATCGTCTTGCTTCTCCGGATCCACTTGGCTCTTAACGAAGCAGAGCCGGAGACGGAGCCGTCAGCGCTGTGTCCAGCGGAGACCCATGTTCACATGTAAGAGGGGCCATAACGTCTGACCAGGAGCAACTCCGCCTGGAGACACAGACCCGCCAGCACCAGCAGCTGGTCTGCCCGGCCCGGCTGAGCGGGCCTCACCCATCCAGGGACTTGCACACACACCCTGCTCAGGAAGCTGAAACACACCCACTGTCTTCCTACAGCTTGCACTGCAGGCCCCTCTGGCCCAACAGTCTTTCTAAAACCCTAATTCGAAACCTCCTCCTAATTATCATCTCTCAGTGGATCCTATGTCTTGCCAGTGAAGCCTGAGCCTCTTTTACTTATGAATTTATTTATTTTTTCTTTTTAGGGCCACACCATGGCCTTATGGAAGTTCCCAGGCTAGGGGTCGATGCAGCTGCCAGCCTATGCCGTGGCCATAGCAGCACTGGATTGAACCCTTATCCTCTTAAATACTAGTCGTGTTTGTTACCTCTGAGCCACAAGGAGAGCTCCCCTGTGGCTCCTAACTGCACAGTCAAGGCCCCTTGGATCCTGTTCCGCCGACTTATTCAGGAAACGAGCCCTCCACGCCAACACCTCACTCCCTGTCACCTCTGCCCGCGGGAAGGGCATTTCGTCTCCCCCTGCCCTCTATCCAGACCCCTTCTGAATCCTGGCATCTGCCCCTATTGCTCCAACTCCGCATCCCCATATGGTGCACAGTTTCCACAACCCTTGTGGGGGAGGGCATTGCTTGCTAAAGGGGAGTGGGGAATTTGGAGGCGAAACGGCCAACTCCCATCTCTGTGTCCTACAGCCAAGCCAGATGCTGGGCTTCTGGAAGGGCATCGCTGACCTCAGGCATTGAGTGAAACGTGCCGCAGGCCACGCTTGCAGTTCCCTCGCCTGGTGATAATTACGAGGCGGAGGAAAGGCCCTGGGATGTGGCCTGTGTGTCCAGGGAGAGGCTGCCCCCTTTTCATGGAGAAAATAAAATATCCATGCCCTGTCTTCCCACCTTCCTCTCGAAAGATTTTGGAGGGAAGACAGACGTATTAAGAATGGAGAGTAGGAGTTCCCATTGTGGCTCAGTGGTTACTGAATCCGACTAGGAAACAAGAGGTTGAGGGTTCGATCCCTGGCCTTGCTCAGTGGGTTAAGGCTCTGGCGTTGCCGTGAGCTGTGGTGTAGGTTGCGACGTGGCTCGGATCCTGCGTAGGCCAGCAGCTACAGCTCCGATTGGACCCCTAGCCTGGGAACCTCCATATGCCGTGGGAGCAGCCCTAGAAAAGGCAAAAAGATCAAAAAAAAAAAAAAGACCACATACTCTCCTCCAAGTCATCACTTTAGGGATATAAAAACCCATTCAATTGCAAACTTTAATGCTTTACCCACAACATATGAAAAAAAAAAAAAAAGAATGGAGAGTTTAGGAGTTCCCATCATGGCTCAGTGGTTAACAAACCCGACTAGTATCCATAAGGACTTGGGTTCAATCCCTGGCCTCACTCAGTAGGTTAAGGATCTGGCATTGCTGTGGTGTAGGCTCAGATCCTGCATTGCTGTGGCTATGGTGTAGGCGGGTGGCTACAGCTCTGATTCAACCCCTAGCCTAGGAACATCCATATGCCATGGGTGTGGCTCTAAAAAGACTGAAGCCAAAAAACAAAAAACAAAAACAAAAACGAAAAAAAAAAAAAAGGAGCCGTTTTAAAACTCTGGCTTTGGGAGTTCCCTGGTGGCTCGGTGGATTAAGGACCCAGCATTTTCACTGCTGTGGCACAGGTTTGAACCCTGGCCCAGAAACATCTGCAAGCCGACAGTGAAGCCAAAAAAATAAATCAATAAAAATAAGTCTCTGGCTTTGAACAAGACATGGAAAAGGGGAATCTTCGTTAAGTCAGAAGTTTATTAAATACTGGCCACCAGTTCTCAGTGTTGAGTTCTGGATTTCACTCATTTACTTACTCGGCAAATGTTTTTGTTCAGTTTTGTTTTGGTTTTGTTCTTGTTTTTCCTCTCTTTACCACCTGTCGTGGTGGGTTAAGAGCCCAATATAACGTCCGTGAGCATTCGAGTTCGATCCCTGGCCTTGATCAATGGATCAAGGTGTTGCTGTGGCTGTGGTGTAGGCCAACAGCTGCAGCTCCGATTCGATCCTTAGCCTGGGAACTTCCACATGCTGCAGGTGTGGCCATAAAAAGAAAAAAGAAAGAAACCTCCACTTCCAGCCTCCTTGACACTGGCCCAGCTCTGATGCCTCCCCAGCTTCTCCTCCGACAGTATGGACTCACCCACGGTGATTCTCTTGTGCGTCGGGCTTAATACACAGAAAAGCATAGAGTAGGAGAAGAACAGAGCTCTGCCCCTGTGGTCTTTAGGGCTAGGTGCAGCCCTAAAAAGCAAGAAGAAAAAAGAAAAGTCCTTTCTCCTTAGCAGGTGACACTGCCATCTTCTTTAAGGAGGTAATAGGAACAGTCACAGAAGATCCTACCTTCCTGTCCTCAGCCTCTCATTGTCCCTCATGTCTAAATTTTCTGTACAAATTTTAGAATCAACAGCTTAATAAAGAACATAATTGTTGACAAAAACGTCTAACCTATAGGTAAAAATTTGAGAAGAGGTTAATATATTGATAACATCTTGCACAACTATTGCTATAATTTTTCCATGTGTATTCGAGATTTTATGAAACTATTGTAAATAATGACTTCACCTTTCTAGTTGTTTATTACAAATATAAAAATGCACCTGACCTGTGTTTCTCTTATATGCATCCAATTTTGCCAAACACTCTGTCGTGGAGGAACTTCTTCTTCCTGCTCCCCTCTGCCTCCTGCTCATCTTCATGCCCCACTGGAGAGGCGTCAACTAGCTCTTCCCTCTCTCCCAAATCATTCTTCAGAAATAGTTGCCTTGGGAGTTCCCCTGTGGCTCAGTGGAAATGAACCAACTAGTATCCATGAGAATGTGGGTTCAATCCCTGGCCTCGCACAGTGGGTTAAGGATCTGGCGTTGCCATGAGCTGTGGTGTAGGTTGCAGACACGGCTTGGATCCCTAGTTGCTGTGGCTGTAGCATAGGCTAGTATAGCCTGGAAGCTGCAGCTTCCCTTTGGCCCCTAGCCTGGGAATGTCCATATGTCACAGGCACTGCCCTAAAAAGCAAAAAAGAAAAAAGAAAAGAAACAACTGCCTCTACAAGCCCCAGGGGCAGCCTCATTTTCAAGGCCAGTTGCCCTGTCTCAGTCCTTGCCTTCCTCACTTTCTCTGGCTTATCTGATACTTCTGACTGGTCCCTTATCCCTCGTCTTCAGGCAATCTATTCTCTTGCCCTTTTTTTTTCAATTTTTTTAATTAAAGTATAGTTGATTTTCAATGTTGTGCCAATTTCTGCTGTATAGCAAAGTGACCCAGTCATACCTACATATACATTCTTTTTCTCTATTTTCTTCTATCGTGGTCTATCTCAAGAGAGCAGATATAGTTCTGTTCTACACAGTAGGACCTCATTGCTCATCCAGTCTAAATGTAAGGGTTTGTACCTACTAACCCCAAACTCCCAGTCCATCTGTTCTCTTGCTTTTTTGCCTCTTATCTCTCTGTTTCTCACCATCTTTATCCCTCATTCCCCAACCCCTGCTGTTTTTTTGTAATATGGAAGTTCCCAGGCCAGGGATCCAATCCCCGCCATAGCCCTGACTCCAGCCACAGCAGTGACAATGCTGGATCCTTAACCCACTGCATCACCAGGGAACTCCCCTTCCTTCTTTAAACATGGTTCTACCCTGGAGCTCACCCTCCCACCTGTTTCCTGCTCAATGCAGAATGTCCATCTTACTAAATGATTCGAAGGAGGAATTCAACGGCTTTCACTGATTGTTCGAACAATATTTTTACATCCAATTAAGCATATATATTATAGCGTGCAAAAGGTGAATTTCAAAATAAAACCAAGAGTTCAAGGTTAATTTGCACGGTCTGCACATCTACACACAGCGGTATAAATGTGCTCTCTAACTCTGGGTATATTTTGGTGGAAATTTGCGAGAAGCACTTCCCTAGAGAATCGAATTCCCGCTTCTCAAATTGTATTAGGACATCCAGGCTCAAACCCCTCCTCCCCACTTCTGTTCCCTCTACTCACCCCATGTTCAATCACACTGAACTTGGACGTGTCCAGCTTGAGCCAGGCTATAGTCATAAATCTTGAGGAGGAGCCGTAACTTAGTCTAAACCAATTGCCCAGACCATGGCATTCACATGTATGAACACATAGATATGACTGACTTTGAGCCAATTTGGAAATCAAATGCAATGGCAAACAGCAGGACCTTTCTGTGAACTCCCACTGGGTAGAAATAAGCTTGAGAATCAACCTGGAGCAGAATTGGAGGACACGTTTCAGTTCATTTTTAAACAACAGTTTCATTTGCCGGCTAGCCTTAGAAATAACATATTTAAATTATGATGACAACCTGTCTTTTCATTAGTAACTCCCGTTTGAGTAATATACACCCTTGGAATTAAAATTTTCCCTCCTGGATGAGGACCAAACATAAGAAATTTCAGTCCAAAAAGTAAGTTTTGCATAGTTATTTCTTTCCGAAGAAATAACATAACATTCAACGTCTCTCTTTCCGATGCAGTATGACGGCACCAGCACCATGATATCAGAGTGACACCGTCACGTGGCCACTCAAACAAAATAAAATTCCCATCTGAGCTTATCATGTGGTTAAAATAACAAGCTTACGGACAAGTGCTTGTTTTATATATGTAACCTCATCCCAGAAATCCACAAAAGATGATATGCCGTGAGTGCAGTTCTAAAAAGACCAAAAAAAAAAAAAAGAAAAAGTTCACAAGCACCTATGAGTTACACTTGGGAGGGCGTGCTTTCTTTTGGGAGCTATGCAAAGCCAAATGAGATAAAAGAATGCAAATGATCACAGTCGCTGAGGTTTTCTCAAGTCCTCCCTTTTTTCTCAAATCAATCTTGTTTGTTTCCTTAAGAGTGAGTCAAACGCACGAGGCCGTGTGACACGTAAAAAGACTTCAGTGTTTTTCCCACCAGTATGTGTTGAGTCATGACCAGTGGGAAATAGTTTTTTTGGCATGAAATTTCCATAAATATCTAGGAGAGTTAAGTTCTGATAAGCTTTCAATCAATAATTAAATCAGGAATTTTTTTCCTCTTATCCCATTGCTTTTTCATGAACTGTCATACCTGACTTAATCCTTCTCAGTTTTATGTCTGGTAAAGGTAAGAGATAAGGGCAACAGATAAGGGTCACTCTCTTCCCGATAGGCAAGTTCAGTGTTTTGTTCTATGTAAGTGTGTTATTCCTGGCTCCATCTCAGAAGTTGAATTTAAAATTCATAACTGGATTTCCCTCCTGGCTCAGGGGTAATGAACCCAACTCGTATCCATGAGGATGCAGGTTCGAACCCTGGCCTTGCTCAGTGGGTTAAGGATCCGGTGTTGCCACGAGCTGTGGTGTAGGTCACAGACGTGGCTCCAATCTGCTGTGGCTGTGGCTGGGGCTGTGGCATAGGCCAGTGGCTACAGCTCTGATTCAGCCCCTGGCCTGGAAACCTCCATATGCTGTGGACACAGCCCTAAAAAGACAAATCAAATCAAATCAAATCAAATCAAATTCATAACAGTCTGATGTAGGGTTATTACTCACAGCTTACAGATAAATAAACCAAAGGTCTCCAATCTTGGCAGCACCACTTCAACACGGAAGACTGTGTGTCCTTAGGAGAAGAGGAAATTAGGACAGGGACAGGCACAGAGGGAAAACTGGGTGAGGACGCAGGGAGAAGACGGCCGTCTGCTCGCCCAGGAGAGAGGCCTCAGCAGGAAGGACCCAGCCCACGCCTTGGTCGTGGGCTTTCAGCCTCCAACACTGTGGGAAAGTAAATGTTTGTTGTTTAAGCCACCCGGGTTGTGGTACTTTGTTCCAGCAGCCTTAGCAGATAAACACACCAGGAAATGTCTTTCACCATATTTACTCTCCCTCCGGCATCCAGCCGATGCTATGCCTTTATTAAAGTCATTGATTAAAAAAAAAAAAAAAATGCCGTAACCAAGCAGGGCCCTGGGGGGCTCCTGGGCACAAAAAGCCTTTCTGTGTCCCCCACTTCTCATTTTTAGGAAATGGACCTCCTTCAGTCTCCATGACCTTCCCTGAGTTCCAAGGGACAGGTGCAGACAGCTGCGGATCAGGGAGGGGAGGGGATGCAGAGACCAGGGAGGAACAGTCAGAAGCAGTAGTTCCCTTGGGGCAGGGTCCCGGTTCGATCTCAAGGGATACACATAATGATGTGAACATCTTATACCCCTAAAAGAAAAGCTATATTTCTTATACTTGTTTTAGAAATGAATGCTTTACAGAGGTCCCATCGTGGCTCAGCAATCAACGAATCCAACTAGGAACCACGAGGTTTCGGGTTCGATCCCTGGCTTCACTCAGTGGGTTAGGGATCTGGCGTTGCCATGAGCTGTGGTATAGGTTGCAGACGCGGCTTGGATCCTGAACTGCCGTGGCTGTGGTGGAGGCCGGCAGCTACAGCTCCAATTCAACCCCTAGCCTGGGAACCTCCATATGCCGCAGGTGTGGCCCTAGAAAAGACCAAAAAAAAAAAAAAGAGAGAGAGAGAAATGAATACTTCAAAACTGAACAGCCTAGAGTCCTTCCTTGTCCTCCCTGGCTTAATTGTACCCTAAACACAATCACCCACGAGCTAAAAATTAGGCATTCTGAGCATAATGGCCTGTGGGCTAAAGATTATTAAATTGGCACATGATGTTTTTCAGGAACTTTCCTAGTTTGTTCTGATCTCTGATCAATGTGCGCTTTTCGCAAGTACTGTCATTCTAGGCAGTAACCCGGAAAACCCCCAGCATGATCACGCGAGAGCTCCTAGCATCGTCCCTTTGATCAAATTCTCCCCAGAGAAGGAAGAATGGGCATTCGCCCCAATCCTGATTCCTATCTGAAAACGTGTGTCTCTCCTTTTTTCTATAAAACGCCCCAATTCTTCCCAATGGAGGGCACTGTCTTTAGGGCCTTAGCCTGCTGTGGCCTCTGTGCCTGGCAAAGCAGTAAAAGCTCTGTTTTTCCCCTTTCCCCAAAACTCAGTCTCCATGTTTCTATCGGGCACCCGTGGACGGAGGCTGAGTTGCAGCAGCAGTACTACATGCAAGCAGAAGAGAGAGCCTGAGCCACACCCCTAAAGACCTACAAGTGGCTGTCCCCAGAGAGTGGTTCTTGACTCACCCCTGTCTGCTCATCCTGGCTGGCTCCTTTCCTGGTTGGTGCATCTGGAATACAACCAACCACAATCCACCTGCGATTTGAGAAAACTTGTGAGTAGGCTCTTCCTCCCTGGAGTGAAATTGCCTGAAGGCCAATGACCCGCTAGTTCTTTATCCCTGAATCCTGGGCAGACACGAGTGCAGCGAGTAATGGGGACACAATCACATTAAAATAAGTTAATGCCCCTGGTACGTCAGATCTGGAAGAAACCCTAAATATTATTTTTTTAGCTCGCAGTATTGGGACCCGGTAGGATCAAGTGACCTATTTCTTTAGCTATCAGCAGGAATCAGCATTGCTCTCAAAATATGAACTTCAGTTTCCTCCTGTTCTACACACACACACACACACACACACCTCTCAAACTTAGCATCTTACTTTGCAAGTATGTTCAGTTGACTTGCTCTCTTGAATGTGTTGGTTTTCCCATGTGTCTAGAGATAAGAAGCTTCTCCTTTAGTCTCTTTTGTCTGATTCGGTGAGTTATTTTTAAACTCGGATTTCACTCATGGAAATTCCTTGAGAAATAACTCTGAGGAAAACTGGCGCTGATTATTTTAATTTAGAATTCGAAGGACAACAACAATCCCCATGCCTGTGCTTAAAAATGCGTTGTGTAACAAAAGATACTCCATTTACACGGTCATGTTACGGAACATTAGCAGCTGGCAGAGTTTTGCCACCGCCTGTAGTTTCCCTTGATTTTCACATTATTCAGCCCTTGTCGTCTCCCCCACAGGAGCAGCTGAAAACCGTCAGGAGATAGTTTTATTTAAGAAAGTCATTTTGCAATTCCAGGAATCCCCAAATGTCCTAAATCAGCATACGAAACAGACTCAGGCCACAGCGCCTGAGTCCCAGTATTTCTGTAGTTCTTAGCTGACTGTGTTAGGTCAGGAAGGGGGATTTGAACAAGCAGGAACAGGAGGAAAAAGGAAATATTTCCAACAGAGGGGGGAACGTGGGCCACAGGATGGAAGCAACGCTGCCCATGAGTTAGGTAACAGCACCGCAGGGAGTCAGTTACCTACTTGTGGGAAGAGCCCTAAAGAAGCAGGGGGTGGCGTCTGTACCACATACCACAGGGAGCCCGGATCCACCAAGGCGCCCAGAAGAGGAATGTGATCAGGGCTTGGGTGTGAAACATACCAGGGCGGTTGGTCTACTCATCTGAGAAGAGGGTCTCTCCCAGGCAGAAAGGTAAAGCCAAAGCCTTCCAGAACAATCCAGATGAAGAAAGAAGGGGGTGGACAGAGGGCAGTGGCGGTGGTGGTGATGACAGTGGTAGATAAAACGAGAGACAGAGCGGGAGGAAAGTGAGCCAAAGGCAGTGAGGAGATGACAGCTGAGCCTGCGGCGTGGCAGGCATGTTGTCAGGAGGCTGGAGCCCTCGGGATGGGATGGGATCGTGGGGGAACGTGGAGAGTTTGCAGGGAGCCTGAGGGATCCGTCTGGACCCACATCCGGGGAGCTTTCCCTGTGGAAGCCTGCTTCCGGCACATGGATGTTTCCACCTGGTGCTCACGAGACGGGCTGGGTCACAGAGGGCTCTTTTTCGGTTGTGAGATGAGGGTGGATGTGGAAGTAGAGAGAGACTGGCACCGCGGTCCTGGTCCCTTCAGGCTGGTACAACAGAGGACCACAGACGGGCAGCTTAGAAGCAGTTGGCACTGAGTTCTCACGGTGCTAGAGGCTGGGAGTCCAAGGTCATGGCGTGACACCTGCGCCGGCTCTTCCTCCTGGACATTGCCTTCTCGCGGTGTCCTCCCGTGGCGGATGGGGCCGGGCAGCTCCCTGGAGTCTCTCTGTAAGGACACCCATCCCACTCATGAGGGCTGTGCCCTTATGCCCTAAGCACCCCGAAGACCCCACCTCCTAATACGTCACCCTGGGGGTTAGGATTCCAACATATGTACTGAGGGGACACGAGCATTCAGTCCACGACAATAAATGAGTGAGAATATACAAGGCGGGAAAGGAAGGAGTCCAAGGCTGGGACTCTGAGGATGGTGACATTTGGGGGGTTGATGAAGGAGGCAGAAGAGAACTGATATAAACCAGAACCAGGATTTCATGTACAAGAGCTTCCAGAAGGAAGGTAAGGTCAGAGCTATAAAGGGATACCGGGAAGCTGAGTGTGATAAAGAAACAAAAAGAAATGGGATAACTATAAAATTCTTCAGTCCTCGAGGGGGCCTGTCAACTCACATGGCTGTGCAGTTGGGTGTAGAGAGCAGACCTGGTTTAGCTGAGGCCCCGGGAGGAAGTCAGTTGGCAGAGAGAGCACATGGCCACTGCTCTTGCAGGAACTTTGGCGTAAGTTGAGTTCGAAATAGGTTGGAAAGAACTGCAACCAGCGTAGGGAGATTGCAGCTCAGAGAGACTGGTGACCCTTTCCCATCACCAAAAAAAGCATAGGAAGTGTCACTTTTGGCTTAATTGGAACTTCTGATGGATTCCAGAGATTTCCCTATGAAAGCAGTTCTGTGTCTTGGTCAGTAACCCAGGGTGGCTTGTCCATCACTCATTAGCCAAGAATGTGAGAGGCAAGTGACAGTGAAGAAGAGAGGTGCTTCCATCAGAAAAGCGGGTGGGAGTTCCCATCACGGCTCAGCAGTAATGAACTGACTAGCACCCATGAGGACACAGGTTCCATCCCTGGCCACGCACAGTGGGTTAAGTATCTGGCAGTGTCACAAGCTTTGGCATAGGGTACCAATGTGGCTTGGATCCTACATTTGCTGTGTCTGTGGTCTAGGCCACTGGTTGTGGCTTTGATTCGACACCTAGCCTGAGAAACTCCATATGCCACGGGTTCGGTCCTAAAAAGACAAAACAAACAAATAAATAAATAAAGTTATCCTGGGAGTTCCCTTGTGGCTCAGAGGGATAAAAATCCAGCATTGTCACTGCAGTGGCTTGGGTTATAACTGTGGCATGGGTTCAATCCCAGGCCCAGGAATTTTCACACGGCACAGACAAACTAAATAAATAAAGTTCTCCTGTCAAGGAACACTTAGTAACCTGGGGACCTCATATCCCATGGCAGGCCACAGGTGCTATCAACCCCTCTGCCGTCCCCAGGCACTTGAGGGGCTACTCTTCCAGTGCCTTGGTCACGTTCTCTATCTCAGCTCTCAGCCACTCTTGAGAACGTCACTCCGGGTTCGAAGACTCCCTACTCCTTCCAAGAGCACTTAGGCCCCTCTGCCCTTTTATCCTCATATCTCCTGCAGAGGAAGTATCTTTCCAGCACTCTCTGCCTCCAGCTGTGGCTGCGTGTACAGGAATGCCTCACACACTGTGAGCCGATCAGCAATAACACGGTGCAGGAGCTTGCTCGAGCTGTGTAACAAAAGATCTCGGACGCGGGGCGGGCGGGGCTTCGCAGCAGACATTTCCCGTCTCACAGTTTCGAGGCCAGGAGTCTGAAAGCGGCAGGACCAGGCTCCCTCGCACAGCAGGGAGGGATCTGGGCCAAGCCTCTCTCCTTGGCTCCAGGGCTGTGTGTCCTTCACATCGTCTCGTCCTTTGTAGAAGGACAGTCACACTGGTTGAGGACCCACCCCAATGACCTCATCCTAACTTGATCCAGAACCCGCACTTTCGCCCCTGCCTGCTGCCTTGGAGCCACATTTAACTTTACACACCCAAAGTGACTTGGCCAAGTACATACACCTGAGGTGTGTTTTTATTTTATGTTATGTTATTTTATGTTATTTTATTTTATTTTATTTTATTTTATTTTATTTTATTTATTGGCCGCACCTGCAACATGTGAAACTTTCACAGCCAGGGATCCAACCCATGCCACAGCAGTGACCCGAGCCATTGCAATGACTATGTCAGATCCTTAACCTGTTGCACCTCAAGGGAATTCCTTGTTTCACTTTTTACTTTTTTGGCTGTACCTGCAGCATGCAAACTTCCCAGGCCAGGGATTGAAGCTAAGCCTCAGCAGTGACCATGCCTGATCTTTAGCCGCTAGTCTACCAAGGAACTCCTGAGATGTGTAGTTTTCTTTTTTCTTTTTTCTTTTTTCTTTTTTGTCTTTTGTCTTTTTTTAGGGCTGCACCCACAGCATATGGAGGTTCCCAGGCTAGGGGTCAAATTGGAGCTACAGCTGCTGGCCTGCACCACAGCCACAACAACTCAGGATCTGAGCTGAGTCTTCAACCTACACCACAGCTCACACAACACAACATGGGATCCTTAACCCACTGAGCGAGGCCAGGGATGGAACCCGCGACCTCATGGTTCCTCGTCAGATTCGCTTCCACTGCACCACGACAGGGTCTCCATGAGATGTGTGATTTTAGATACAGCCTCACATCAAAACTGGTGACCTCCTGAAGTCCCCGTCAGCTTCCGTTATGCTGTGAGTAAGGTTCCAAGTCCCTTCCCTGCAGCGCCTCCGGGTCAGCCTGACAACGGGCTCCACTTGCTTATACAGCAAAGACGTAAGGGAGGGAAGTCGCAGGATGTGCTGATGGGAGTGTCTCTGTTCCAGACTCAGACAAGCTGCTCTAATCCAGGCACGCGCAGCTTGCAAAATATGCACAATTCTTCCTGTTTTCCTGGGTGCAGCCTGAGACTCCCCCAGAAGCAGCTTTCTCCCAGGGCAGCCCAGGCAGCCAGGGCTGCTCTGCAGGCAACCATGCAGACTTCTGGGTCCTGGGAGGGAGGCCCACACAGAGCACGGTCGGGTGGGCCAGGACTTTGTGAGGATGCAGCCTAGGGTTGCGTGTCAGATGGACTCTTGTCCAGCGCTCAGTCCCACCCCAAGCAAATGACCCCAGTAAACACAGGGCGTGGGAAAGGGCCAAAGAGCAGCATCTTCCGCTCTCGTTTGCTGTTGCCCCTCAGCTTCTCACTGCGGGCTTTGTGTCAGGGGAGCAAGGCCTGTGCGCTCAGCCGGCGTAGATTCACTGACTGTGAGCGGGAACCACACGTGAGCAGAGCCATGGTCCTCTCCTGTCCAGAGCAGCCTGGGGGGGACAGCCAGGCAGGACCAGAGCCACTGCCATCAGGGTCGCAGGGGTAGAGGCATCACTGCCCTGGGAAGAGTCAATCCGGGAGGGCAATTAGTTCAACCGCACAAAACAAAACACAGATAATAGTTCCCTTTGTGGCTCAGCAGATTACAAACCCGACGAGTACCCGTGGAGATGTGGGTTCAATCCATGGCCTTGCTCTGTGGGTGTTGCTGTGTCTGTGGTGGAAGCTGGCAGCTACAGCTCCATTTCAACCCCTGGTCCAAGAACTTCCACATGCCACAGGTGCAGCCCTAAAAAGCAACAACAACAACAACAACAACAACAAAAAACCCACAAACGTAAGAGACCAAGCATTCCAAGCACGAAGTGAATAACTGTAACAGCAGTTGAGAGCAAGGAAAACTCAAATCAAAAAAGAGAGAGGGTAGAAGTTCCATTGTGGCTCAATAGGAACGAAACTGGCTTGTATCCATGAGGACGCAGGTTTGATCCCTGGCCCCACTCAGTAGGTTAAGGATCCAGCTTTGCCATGAACTGTACTGTAGGTCACAGATGTGGCTCAGATCCCATGTGGCTATGGCTGTGGTGTCGGCCAGCAGCTGCAGCTCTCATTCAAACCCTAGCCTGGGACCTTCCATATGCCGCAAATGCAGCCCTAAAAAAATAAAAACCAAATAAATAAAACCTGGAGTTCCCATTGTGGCTCAGCAGTACGAACCTGACTTGCATCCATGAAGATGCAGGTTCCATCCCTGGCCTCACTCAGTGAGGGTGGGGGATCTGGCGTTGCTGTGGCTGTGGTGTAGGCCGGCAGCTGCAGCTCTGACTCAACCCCTAGCCTGGGAACCCTGGGAATATGTCACAGTTGCAGCCCATCAATTAATAAATGAATCGAACAAACCAACAAACCTGAGACCGTGAGCCACGTGGCAGCGCAGGTCTCCTGGGTCCCCCACCCTGCTGCTCCCCGCAGGCGCCGCTTCCCAATAAAGTTTTTTGCTTTGTTACACGTGTGTCTCCTTGGAGGATTTATTTTCCAGGAAGACAAGAGCCTACCCTCAGGCGCTGGAAGGGGTCTCACTTCCAGCAACAGTTGCGTTTCTTATGCCGTGTGAACTGGAGTTGGGCTCGTGGATTAAC
The DNA here is from genome assembly GCF_016906955.1 of Phacochoerus africanus. Taxonomy (NCBI): domain Eukaryota; kingdom Metazoa; phylum Chordata; class Mammalia; order Artiodactyla; family Suidae; genus Phacochoerus; species Phacochoerus africanus. Next base: position 49,195,625 of record NC_062559.1, on the reverse strand, counting down.
TCGTGAGCCGCTGCTGCTCCCGACCCACAGCACCCCATCCACAGGGGGGAGACCAGGAATGAGACCCTCCATCCTGCAGGAAAACTGGCAGAACAAGCCTTCTGATAGTTGAATATTTTGAGGAGAAAATGTCATGAGCCCATTGCCTGCATGTCCTCGGATGGAGAAAAGAACTAAAACCCTTCTTGGTGGCATCTGCTCCCCAGGACTAGCAGTTTCCTTCCCGCGTCCGGCAAACTGTAAAATGGGTGCGTGGCTGCGAGCACCTCCCCCTCCCCTTTGTCCCTTCTGTCTGGACGTCCCCCTGTCCTCTTCGCAGAGGGTTTCAGAGCTGTCTGAAACGCGGCCGCTGGGCTGGAGTTAAGCGGGCGGAACAAAAGATGTCAAGGTCCATCACTCCTAAGGGTGAGCCCCCGAGGGAGCTCAGGAAGAAAGGAAGACAGGCCCCCGGCTGAGCTGCACCTCAAAGGAGGGACTCCAGGAAGCCCAGGCCTTCACATCTTCCCACAGAAACTGGTTTTCTGCACACCTTTTGTTCCTACCACCTTCCCTGTGCTGCAAAACCTCATCCTTCCCGGCTCCCCCCCCCCCCCACCCCCGCCTCCTCGGAGTGGTTTCTCAGGGCTCCCTGACATGCTGGCTCCTGGACTGAAGTCCTAATTTCACCGCAAATAAAATTTAACTCTCAACTTTCAAATCATGGGCTTTTTTTTTTTTTTCTTTTTAGGGCCACAGGTAGGGCATATGGAGGTTCCCAGGCTAGGGATCGAATTGGAGCTGCCACTGCCGGCCTCCACCACAGCCACAGCAACGTGGGATCTGAGACTCATCTGTGACCCACACCACAGCTCACGGCAAAGCCGGATCCCCAACCCACTGAGTGAGGCCAGGGATCAAACCCTCATCCTCATGGATCCTAGTTGGGTTCATTACCACTGAGCCACAACGGGAACTCCCAGGTTGTGCATTTTTTAAGTCGTCACCGGAAACATTTGAAAACCGGCAACAGAACAATGAGAGTGGGGTGGAGGCTGAGGAATGAGTGCCTCGCTTGGACTTAATTTTAGGAAAGAGGTTGTGGGCACAGGGACCCCAGACGGAGGGTGTCCTATTGGCTGTGGAAAACTCGTGCTCTTTCTTTGGGAGGAGGGGGAGTGACTGAGGGGCTTCTGAGGCTCTTCCTGGGATGTGAGGAGCCCCCCCCACTCCCCACTACTTCACACATCTCCCAGCATAAAAGTGGGACAGGCCTGTCACTGCGTCCCCAACCCGTGCAGCTCAGGTGAAATAAACAGGCTTTACTTTCATTTAAACAGGGCTTACCTCTGCTCTCAGTTCCCCAGAAGGGGTGCCCCTCCCTTGGCAGGTGCCGGATGCACGAACTCCGACGGCAGGGGGAACAGACGATGTGAACCCAGAGTCTTTGCTGCCAAAACTTGGCCTCTGTCCATGTTGCTGAACAGAAACTCAGAGACAGAGTTTGGGGTGAAGGAGAAAAAGATAGCTTTATTGCTTTGCCAGGCAAAGGGGGCCATAGCGGGCTAATGCCCTAAAGGCTGTGCCCCCTTTAGAATGGATTAGCAGGTGGATTTATAGTTTGGGGAGTGGAAAATAGGGCCGCAGAGAAGGGTCAGGGTAGAGGCAAGTGTGCAGTGTCTTTCCAAGCTGGTGTTTCATGGCCCCAGGACTGGTTCTGGTGATCCTCCTTCTTCCTGGAACGAAGAGGCTTCATCAAGTAGGTCTTCCATTTGTTGGGGGTTTTAGTTCTGCGGAAAAGCTCAAAGATAGTGTTCTGTGTATTCCTTGAGGAGGAACCAGGACCTGCCCCAAGGCTGCACTAGTCTCTGGACGGCTCCCCCCTGGTGTCTGCATCCCCTCCCCGCCCTGGTTAGCAACTGCCCTTTGGATCTCAGGGAAGGTGCTGCAGGCTGCAGTTTATTCCCTAAAAGCAAGAAACGGAGGACACAGAAATGCTTGTGTGCCCAGGAGCCCCCCAGGGCACTAGCTCGGTTACAAGAGGACAGGAGCGCTGAGGGGGCAGAGCCCTATGGGCTCCTGGGCACAAGCCTTTCTTTGTCCCCCATTCCTTGTTTTCAGGGAGTGAGCCTCCGGGTCCCAGACCCTCCCTGAGTTCCAAAGGGCAGGTTCCAACCTTTCCTAATCAGGGAAGGGAGGGGGTGCCCAGGTGAGGGAGGACCAGTCAATAAACAATAGTGAGCCTTGGGGCAGGGGCAGGTTCCTCCTCAGGGAATGGACGTTACAGTATCTTTGAGCTCTTCCATCAGAGCTCAGGCCCCCACCCAGGTGGAGGATGGTAACTTAAGCCTGAGTTGTTTCCTGGAAGATGGCCCAGTTATCTCACCACCAACCAATCAGAAGACAGTCACCCCCCCTGCAGCCCTCGCACCTGATTTTGCCTATAAAGTCTTTTCCCCCCAAACCATTGGGAAGTGCAGGGGTTTTGAGCACGAGCCGCTCATTCTCGTTTCTTGGCCCTGCAATAAACCTTTCTCTGCTCCACACCCCAGCGTTTCAGATTATTTGGCTTCACTGTGCATCAGGCCCATGACCTTTGTTCAATAGCATTCTTTCTGCTTGTCCTCCCAGTTAAGTGAACCAGCAAAAGCCACCTGTCCCCATGCCCTATCCTCGCCCCCCAGCCCACCCCCGCTCCCACCAAGATGCTGCAGCATCGGAGAGCCTCACACCAGAGGGCTTTGTTTTCTCTCTGCAGACCCAGGCAGAGCTGCGCTGGTAACCAAAGACACAGAGTTGTTTTGTTGTTGTTGTTGTTTCTTGGAAAATGACAAGATAAAAATCCAGATGAACCAAGAGAAGCCCTTAGATAACTTTACCACTTAGACAACCTTGAAGAAAATGTTCCTGCGATCATCTCTGATGGCAGATGTGCCAGGGCTCTGTGGGGGAATATGACAGCAGAAGGCATCACGTTAATTTGGCAAAAACCAAAGAGGAATATCCACATCCAATCATGTGAGAGAAAGCACTTCCCCTTCATTAGACAAGTCGTCCTGAGGGAATAATGTACAACATCCCTTGGGTTTGGGGGGCCATCCCAAGGAAAACGGGTTCTCAGGCTGCCTGGTCCACGGGATTCCCGGTCAGAGGCTGCCACCTGCTGGACAGAGGACGGGCCAGAGGCTAATGGCTTCTCATGGGGGCTCTTGAGACACCAGCGATGGAAAAAATAAGAGAGACAAATGAGTTAATGCGGAGGAGGGTTTAGGCACATGAACAAGGCTCAGCCACCCTCTGAGAGTTGCCTGGCTGAGAGTTCCCAAAGATCCTGAGCTGTCTCGGTGTGATGTGGAGAACAAGCCTTAACTACTGTCCCAACCACGAGCGAGTTGTTAAAGTGAAGACGCCCAAGCCCCTCCCTGGACCGTCCATTTCAGGAGGGCTGGAAGTGGGGGCCCTCAGCATTCTCAGCACATCCCCAGGCAATTCTCCCATCCCCCAGGAGTGGAAGACGGGTCACAAAAGGGACCAGGGCTGTGGGGTGGGACCCACCTGGATTCCGGCTGTTGCTCTGGGACCTAGACAAGCTGACCCCCCACCCCCCACCCCAGGCTAAGGACAGAGGACATCCCATCACCCCTCTGCTCTCAGGTCCACCACCAGGGAAGGTCCGAGTTCCTCAGTGAGACCTGGAGCTCCTCTGGCCCATCTTCCGCCCATTCGGCCCCTCCCCATCCAGCCAGCCCCTCTCCCTCCTCTGAAATACTAAGCCCTGGGGGATGACCTGACTTACACACGGCCCCTCAGCAGCCCACCCTATGGACATGCCTGGGAGTCCACATCCAGAGTCTCTGGGGAAAAGGACATGGAAAGCTCTCTGGGCCCTGGGGTTGCAGCCAGTGGACGTCACTTTCCCTGCGGTGCCTCTAAGGAAGCCTCCCCAGTGATGGCAGACCCACCCGGTGGAGGCTCATGGGAGCACCAACCATCAACCATCGCACATCTCGTCATGTACACGACAGTGGTTCACTGTACATGCATCCCATGCGATTACTTTTTTTGCTTTTTAGGGGTGCACCCGCAGCATATGGAAGTTCCCAGGCTAGGGGTCGAATCAGAGCTGCAGCTGCCAGCCTACACCACAGCCACAGCAACAGGGGATCCAAGCCTCATCTGCAACCTACACCACAGCTCACAGCAACACCAGATCCTTAACCCACCGAGCATGGCCAGGGATCGAACCCACAACCACGTGGATACTAGTTGAGTTCTTAACCCACTGCGCCACAGCGGGAACTCACATCTGCTAGTTTTATTGTGTGACTGTCCTTCCGCCCAAGGTATAGCGTGAATGGAGCAGTGTGCTGGCCAGGGGACTGTGGCTGGGGGGGCCTGCTGTGGGGCAGGGCGGGGACGGGCAAACTCTGGGGACGGCAGAAGGCGATGTTCTTGGCATTGACAGACAAGGATGTTGGCATCAACATATCGGGTGGCCCATGGGGTTCGTGCTTCCACTGGTGTTAGCGCTCCCTGGGGTTAAGCCAGGTTTAGGGGACCGATTAGGAAATGCAGGTTCAGAGAGGGGCTAAACCAAAAATGACCTGACAATGCTTGCTCGCCTGAGCCTCCCTCCTAACTGAGTTCTTCCTCAAGGGAGGATACCCACCCCGGGAAGAGCAGGCTCCGTGCACACTTGCTCGCACACCAGCTCCCCGAGCACGGCCTCTCTCTGACTCATGCGGGCCTGTCCGCACAGACCTTATTTATAGCTTTTCGCATATTGGCCCAGGACCTGCCTCCCGTGTGCCAGGTTCTTTCTGAAGGAGAACACAGCTCTGCGTGCTCCCGCTCCGTCTCTCCCTGCTCCACGCTCTCTCTTCCCTGAGCAGCTTCTGAGTCCATCAGCCCTTCACCCGGGGGCAGGGAGCCAGCAGGCAGGAACACCAAGACCCACAGACCCTGCCAGCAGCTCCAGCCTCAGCCATTCCGAATGGGAAGGGAACCACCATCCATGGAGGGGTGAGGTAGTTTGGGAAAAGCTAACTCAACATCTTTTTAAAAATCTTACCTTCGAGGACTGGCCCTCACTGACGACATCTTGTGGGGGGGAACATTCCAGGGCCCTATGTCCTGTCATTTCACTTGCCTTCATTTTTCTTGTTGGCCAGCCACTATCTGGAGTGATCTTAGGCATTTCTGTGTTTAATTGTTTACTGTCTGATTGAGACCAGAAGACCCACTTTCTGGTTCTATGTCCACATTCAGTGCTTGACCTTGGAGGAGCGGTTGCTCTCTCTGCCCCATAATGCACCAGCCACGACCCAGGACCCTTCCGGCATGGTCCCCCAGGACCTGCCAGGTCTTCCCTCCATTTCCACCACATTCTCTTACTTTGTTGCCTCCCCAAGGGAAGGATGCTCGAAGCAGATGAGCATCCATGGGTACCACGTTCGAGGGGGCTGGGTTCAACACTCGGAGAGGCATCGACCCTCTAGTTATCTCTCAGCCGACTCCAGAGAAGGAATCCTAAACACTCAGAAAGGAACTGGCAGAACAAGCAGAAAATTTAAACCGAACATTGTGGGTGTGCTGTACCGTCCAGAACTTCCAATCCCTAACTTCCACAAGCAAGAGGGGTACCATCCCTGAGGGACATGGGCCAGAGAAGAATCTCATAGATGCAGAAAAAGACAGAGAGGCCAGGACAGAGAGAAAGGCAGGAGGGACAGACGGAGAGAGGAAGGGCGAGGTTCAGATGGGAACAGAGACGATGGAGAGAGAACGCAGGGTTCGCGGGGCAAAGGATCAGCTTTCAGAACTGAAATCCGCACAAACTCATCTTTTCACTCGCCCTTCACTCCTGAATTGTGGCTGAAGTGGACACCGCAGAGGTGAGAGGGCTGGTACCCCGAGTGAACTCTGCAACTCTGTCTCCTCCCGTCCCCCAGGAACTACCCCCCCCACCCCCGCCCACCCGCTGGCTCTGGTTTCCTGTTAACACCCATCACGGTGAAATCCCCCTGGGGCAGTGGCTCAGTTTAAATCATCCAGTGGGAATCTTAGCTCTTTTTTATTTTTTATTATTTATTTATTTATTTATTTATTTATTTTTTGGTCTTTTTGCCTTTTCTAGGGCTGCACCCGCAGCATATGAAGGTCCCCAGGCTAGGGGTCGAATCGGAGCTGCAGCCACCAGCCTATGCCAGAGCCACAGCAATGCGGGATCCAAGCCGCATCTGCAACCTATACCACAGCTCATGGCAACGCCGGATCCTTAACCCACTGAGCGAGGCCGGGGATCGACCCCGCAACCTCATGGATACTAGTCAGAGTCATGTTTCTGTTGCCGCCACGATGGGAACTCCCACGGGCAGGTTTCTTAAAAGTGGCATAAGCCTCCTTTGCTGGGGAATGGGGCACATTTTCTTAGAAGCCTCTTGAGGGCTGTGGAGAGCAGAACTTTGACTTCTAAAACGTAAGGAGAAAACTCTTGCTTTCTCGGGCTCGCCTTTCAAAGTTATGGTGTTCAAACCCGCAAGGCTGCTGGTGGGCGGGAAGCACAGGACAAGCGGGAGCTCCATGAGGCATCGGGCTTGGTTTCGCCAATGAGCTTCGCAGACTCTTCGCACCCTCCTGGCCAGAGGGGTGCCCTTAGCTCCACATGGCTCTCAGGGTTAAATCCAGGGGACTGCGTGAGGATTGGGAGCCAAGAGGCCTCATGAGTAATACGACGTGTGTGTGTGTGTGTGTGTGTGTGTCCTTGGAGCACGTATCAGCTCTGGAAAGCTGAGAGGCAGTAGGTGAGAATTTAAAACACCAACGTCATCTTGAGTCATGAAAGAAGAATCTGGTTGCCTTTGGTAGGAGAGCCGTAAATCATGAAAGGTCAGGCCACGCATCTCCTGGCAGAGCTTTGCATGGAATACGTGGATTTGCCCTGTGCCTAGAGATGCCCCATGACGCAGAGAAGAGCTGCTAGCCTTTGCCACGTAGCTTGAATTGTCAAGCTGTGGTGAAGGCTCCAGAATCCTCCCGGCATTGCTCCCCGGTGCCATCAAGTGCATTTTTCTCTTTGGTTATCTTTCAGCCTGGCCTGCTTAGCTCCTGAGCCCATGGAAAGGCTCTTTTCCATTGTGTTGTCTGGACTCACTTTGGCGGAAACATGACTGATCTCACATTCTATTCAGCCCAACGAAAAGTGGGTGAGTGAGAAATAAAACTGGATTTTTTTTAATTGAAGTAGAGCTGATGTACGATTTTCTGATAATGTCAGGTATACAGCAAAGTGAGTCAGCATTTTTGCAGATTATATTTCATTAGAGATGATTATAAGATAACGCCTATAATTCCCTTGCAAGTCAGAGGGTTTACATAAAAATCCTTGCTGTTTTTTCATCTATTTTATCTATTTTATATATAGTAGTTTGTATCTATTAATCTCATATCTAGTCTGCCCCTTGCCCACTTCCTCTCCCCTTTGGTAGCCACGATTTTGTTTTCTGTATCTGTGAATCTGTTTCTCTTTTTACATATATGTCTGTTTGTACTATTTTTAAAATCCCACATGTAAATGCTACCATGTAGTATTTGTCTTTCTCTGTCTGACTCACGTCCCTGAGCATAATGTTGTCTAGGTCCACCCCTATTGCTGCAAATGGCAAAATTTCATTCCTTTTATGGCTGAGTGTTAGTCCACTGCATATATGTACCACATCTTCCTAAGCCAATTACCTGCTGATGGGCACAGCTTTCTTCCATATCTTGGCCACGGCAAATAGTGCTGCTATGAACATTGGGATGCATGCGTCATTTCAAATTAGAGTTTTCATCTTTTCTAGATATACCCACTTGACCTTCCACAAAACAACACACAGATCCGTCTCCAAGGTGAAATTCAAGCCTCTGCCCTTCATACTCCTCCCATGAAAAAGGGGGCGCAGTGCTTAGCAGGCAAACCTGGTTTAGTATAACTACCAATACACTTTGCCAGGCCCCGTGTTCAGAGGAGGACAGCATTGACCTTGACAGTGACGGCTTTATTTGCTCCATTTACCCCATTTTGTGGGGTAAAGCCATGTCCATAAAAGCAAACTTGCTGAGGGTCTCACAATTAAATACTGTTTTAATTGATGCAATTCCCGGTACTGACTTGAATCTTGGAGGGCAGGAAGGGTGTCTATCTAATGATAACTGTAATTGTGATTAGCATATTTCTACAAAGAAGAAGAGAACATTTTTAAACTTGACAGTCTGTAAATATCTCACGGGTCAGGCACGAGTCTACACGGCCCTGCATTGTTATTTCATCTGCAGAACTCACAACAGAGTGGAAAAGCGAGGTGCCACTAGTCAACTAAGGTAGAGTGTGACCAACCCCAGACCAAGTGGAATGCCATCGCTCAGAAAGTAGGGAGAGTCAGCCCTCCATCCCTGAGAGCAGGTGTGTGAACTTGGCATTGGAGGTGGACTCTTCTTTCAGTAATGAATGTAGTATGGAAGTTCCCATTGTGGCTCAGGGGTAACAAACCCAACTAGTATCCATGAGGGCTCAGGTTCAATCCCTGGTCTCACTCAGTGGGTTAAGGATCCAGTGTTGCCAGGATCTGTGGCATAGGTTGCAGACACAGGTTGGGTCTGGCATTGCCATGGCTGTGCTGTAGGCTGGCAGCCGCAGCTCTGATTTGACCCCTAGCCTAGGAATTTCCATATGCTGTGGGTGCAGCCTTAAAAATAAAAATAATAATAATAGGGTAGCATGTACTGACCAATTCCAAGGTTCAGCAAGAGCAGAGGTACAGGAGAAAATCCAAGGAGATGATATTCAAAGGCTGGTAAGTGGGATGAGCAACTAAAGAAAGGGTGCATGTTGGAGCGGGTTTGGGAAGCATGGGAGTGATGGAAGGAAAAGTCAAAGTGTTCTCGGTGTCTCACTAAGTAAGGAGGTTATTCAATAAAAAGGAAACCAAAAAGAAGGCATGCTAACTAAAGGGGTGTCGGTTAATTTGCTGTGAAGATGCTTCCATGCACCCCCGGACTTTTCAACCAACACTGGATTAGTCAGCATAGGCTAGGTTGTACTTGGTAACAAATAGGCCCGATATCTCTGTGGCTTAATAGAACAAAACTTCACTAATCACTTACATAAAAGTGTCCTGCAGGCCCAGGCAGCCACCTTCCAAGTAGTGGCCCTTCAGTCCAAGCAGGTTGAGTGTGGCTCTGTCACCTTAGCATGGGAATTCCCTGGGGGGCCCTAGAAAGCAAGATCTCTTGACTGCCACAGGCCAGAAGTGATCATTCTGCCCCCAGCCTGTGGGTCAGAAGCAGCAGCAGGCCCCCCTATGTGCACAGGAGCTGAGAGGAGGTCTTCCTGCGCCCGGCAAGGGGTGGAGCTCGGGACATAAGGAAGCCTAAGGGATCTCTACGGCAACCACTGACGAGTTAAATTTTTATTTGGCTCCCTCCCTGCTGACATGAGTGTCAATGTCAAACATTTCTCTAACACTTCTTTCCTTATAATTTTAATTTGTGGTTGGAGTTTCAAAACAAATTCTGCTTTTCACATATTTTGCAATTTAATGATTTGGGTTAGAGGGCGGCCTTCATGTAATATTTACTTGGAAGGAAAGAAGTATTTGGGGACTGTAATTATGTTGATTTAGGAGCTACACTGTTAAATTTAAAAAATTAAAACATCCTAAAAATGATCTCGTCATGTGGTACAGGTTGTTGGCTCCAGATCCCAGCTGGCTTTGCACAGAGAACATGTACATGCAGGATCCAGTCCCCGTGCATCTCAGTCTCCCCCTTTAATCCAGCCTACACGCTCCGGTACCACCCACTCACCTGTCTGTAAGGTGAGCAGCAAATGCCCCCGCTGCTTCCTTCCTCATCCAGCTGATGTTTCTGTCCTTTGTGGCCCCACCCCATGAGAGCCCACTGCTTAGCTGCTGAGTCCAATCCAGCTTCCATAGCTGTCAGTCCAGGGCTTTGGTTTGGCTTGGTTCTACCTATCCTCCCAAATTCTGGAAGGATCTGCCCATCCCCCTAGGATTCTGCCCCCGTCCCGTCTCCCAGTCCCGACACTCAGTGTATTTGGCAGCCAGTTTTATTTACCTTCATCAACAGACTCCTGGTCAGTGTGGTGAAACCCTGTACAAGCCTTTATGGTGTTGCATTTGGAAATTAAAGGCTTTTCCCATAGCCTCCCAGGCCCTCCTCAATCTCAAAAGGCTGACTCAAGAGTTTAGGATTAGGGAGCTCCCGCTATGGCGCAACAGCATTGGCAGCGTCTTGGGAGCGCTGGGATGCGGGTTTGATCCCTGGCCCAGCACGATGGGTTAAGGATCTGGAGTTGCCCCAGCTGCGGCTTGGATGGCAAATGCTGCTGGGATCTGATCCCTGGCCTGGAAGCTCCATATGCTGCAGGGCAGCCAAAAAAAAAAAAAAAAAAAGACTTAATGATCAGGAAATGTAGTTACAGCTATAAAGCAGCTCCTCTTTGCGGGGCTCAGCTTTACTCACTCCTACCCGCTTCGCCCAAATGATTTTACTCCCTTGCTCGATTCCCCTTTCACAGATGATTTCTTCTTTTCTTTGCAATCTGGTAGCTTTTCTCCTTTGAAATATTCCCTAACGCCCCCTTCCTTTCATAAGCAGTCTTCACTGCAGAGAGAAGGTCAAGATGCCATAACCGCAACGACACCAGAAACTGTCACCGGACCATCTGACTGCAGCCTTGACAACTTTGAAATCATCTCTGGAGGGAGAAGAATGCAGGCTCCCTGACCCTCATCCACAGCCCTGGTTTTCAAGCGAAACCTCTAAGATCCCTTGCTGTCCCCTCTCAAGGGAGGACACAGGTTTGAGGCATTAGTCTGTTGTGGCCTCCTTTGCCTGGCAAAGCACTAAAGCCATTCTTTCTGCTTCACCCCAAACTCTGTCTCCGAGACTGAATTGGTGCCGGTGTACAGAGGCCGGCTTTCAGCTGCATGGGGTGTTCAGAGCAACAGTCCATACTCTGGGGAACCTGGAGAGCTGAACCCACATCCACGACCACAGCCAGCAGGGCCACAGCGTGTGACTTACCCCTGTTATTCTGATAACAGGGATATGGGATTCTAACAGCCGGGCTATTCTCAGAGCCAAGCTCTGAGCTCCCCTTTAAGAAGATTGGCAATAACACCCATGTGACTCATTAGCTCTCCCCGGGGACCCCCACTGGAAGGTCTCAACGCCAACCCCAGGGCTCACACGCTTCCAAAGGGGTGTGGTTCTTCCCTCTCGCGTGGTCTCTACAGACGCCAGATGTCTTTGTTCAAAGTCAGCGCTTCATCCTAGGACCGACCTGCCCAGGTCGTGGGAGAGGAGACCCCACCGGGTGCATCGCCACCCTCCTGGAGTCCCTCTGCTTAGTAGTGGCAGAGGCCACAGCGTCCGGGGGTGCAGGAGAATGTCCAGGGCTGCAGCGCCCCGCGGCCTTTCCTTTCCCGTCCAGAAACGGCCTACGTGCCAAGGGTCTGTCGGCACCGCCTCTTATTTGAAAACCACCAAACCTCCTCTGATTGGATCCTTCTTAATTCCCTGGAAGGCCCCATATTCCTGGAAAACAGGGAAAGGGCGTCGTTCTCGCACCCTCAGAGATGACGGCCAAGGGCTGCTTCTAAGTGGAAGGAGCATAAAAATGTAGGTTGAGTTTGCAGGCTCGGCGACTCCCCCACCTCTCACCTCGTTGTCATCCTACACCAAGAAAGAAAACAAGACTCAGCCCTTGTCACTGAGAGCCTTTTATGCATCAAAGGCATTGTCAGCATAGCGTCTAGAATCTTCATAACTGCCTTAAAGCCATGAATGCTGTCATTCTCAATTCGCAGGGAGAAAGAAAGCCGCTGGAGCAGGGCTGAGCCTTATTCTTCAGCACATGTGCCCTGATCCAGGACCCACAGTCAGGCCTTCCCACCACCCAGGCCCTCACAGCCTGGGACACCAGGACCCACCACCCTGGTGCACCTGTAAGAGGCATGGGGCCCGAGCTCTTCTGAAGTGCTGTGAGCTCCATTTCCTTCACAGGTAAAAACAGATAATAGGAGCTCCCCTTGTGGCTCAGTCGGTTAAAGACCTGACATTGTATCCCTGAGAATGTGGGTTCAATTCCTGGCCTCCCTTAGTGGGTTAAGAATCCAGTGTTGGAGTTCCCGTTGTGGCTCACTGGTTAACAAATCCGACTAGGAACCATGAGGTTGCGGGTTCGATCCCTGGCCTTGCTCAGTGGGTTAAGGATCCGTTGTTGCCGTGAGCTGTGGTGTAGGTTGCAGGCACGGCTCAGATCCTGTGTTGCTGTGGCTCTGGCGTAGGCTGGTGGCTATGGCTCCGATTGGACCCCTAGCCTGGGAACCTCCATATGCCGCGGGAGGGGCCCAAGAAATGGCAAACAAACAAACAAAAAGAACCCATGCCGAGACCAGCCCAGCAGAATGGGCCTGAAGAACGGGTGCTGTGGAACTCAAGGAAAAAAGTTAACATAAGACAAGACAGAGACATGTATCTTAAGTAAAGGTGGGAACCGGGGGACTCAAGGTCTCAGGGACCGAGAGCCCTGCCTCAAGAAACCACACCGCTTCCATTGTGCTCTTTAGATGAGGAGGGGCTGTGGGTGGAGGATACAGGGTTTACTATTTTATAAGTTCTTTTACTAGTTTAAAAGCCACTTAGCTGGTAAAAGGTTAAGCTTTTACTCTGACCTTTAGGCACATAAGAGTCTTTGTTCTTAAGCTTTAGTCATTCACCAGCACTGTGACTGTTTTTCCAAGCAGGAAGACTGGATAAAGTAAAGAAGGACAAGATGGAGCTTTCAGAGAAACCTGTCTTGCGACAAATCCAGTGTTGCCGCAAGCTGTCGTGTAGATCCTAGATGCAGCTCGGATTCAGTGTTGCTGTGGCTGTGGTGTAGCACTCATTTGACCCCTAGCCTGGGAACCTCCATATGCCGCAGAATAGGCCCTAGAAAGAAGGGAAAAAAAGGATAATAGTCTGTATATTAGTCAAGTTCTCCAAAGAAATAAAACCAATAGATGTGAACACAGAGAAAGATTGATTTGAAGGAATTGATTCACGTGATCGTGGGTCTGAAATTTGCAGGACAGGCCCGCAGGTTGCAAATCCAGAGGAGGTGACATTGCAGCCTTGAGTCTAAGAAACCGAGGCCCAGTTTTTTATCTGGCAGCCTTGAGGTAGAACTGCTTCTTTGGGAAAATGCTGTGAAGAACTTTAAAATGATTGAATGAAGCCAGTCCACAACATGAAGGGTTATTTGCTTGACGTAAAAGTCAATTGATTGGCAATGTCAGTCCCATCTGGAAAGAAATCCCTTTCCAGGAGTTCCCATCGTGGCTCAGGGGAAACGATTCTGAGTAGCAACCATGACGACGCAGGTTCGATCCCTGGCCTCGCTCCGTGGGTTAAGGATCCAGCGCTGCCATGAGCTGGGGTGTAGGTCACAGATGAGGTTTGGATCTGGTGTTGCTGTGGCTGTGGCATAGGCTGGCGGCTACAGCTCCAACTTGACCCCTAGCCTGGGAACCTCCATAGGCCACAGGCACGGCCCTAAAAAGAGAGAAAAAAAAAAATTGTAAAAGAATAGAAAGAAATATGTTTCCGGCAACATCCAGCTAGGAGGCTGAGCAAATAATAGGTACTGTGGTCTGGCCGAGCTGACACCTAACTTAAACTTCACACTTCCTGGTCTTAGAAGGCAGTACAATATGGGGGTGAAAGTGTTTTCCTTTCCCCTCGTGACTCAGTGGTAATGACCCCGACTTGTATCCATGAAGATTCAGGTTCAATCCCTGGCCCAGCTCAGTGGGTTAAGGATCCGGCATTGCCATGAGCTATGGTGTGGGTCGCAGACTCGGTTCAGATCTGGCGTGGCTGTGGCTGTGGTGTAGGCTGGCATCCACAGCTCCAATTTGCCCCCTAGCCTGGGAACTTCTATATGCCAATGGTGCAGCCTTAAAAAAGAAAAGAAAAGAAAAGAAAGAGTTTTCCTGCTCAAGGTGGCTTCGTCCTGGCAAATGCAGGCACAGCTGGAGTGTCACTCAGTCCCAGATGCCAGGTGAGGCGCAGGGCGAGGCCCGTCCAGGTGGCGCCAGCCCCATGCCTGGCCCCACCCGCTGTCCCCGCTCAAGGACAGGCTGAGGACAACCCCCCACTTGCTGGCTTTCAACTCTGGATTTTTTTTTTTCTTTTAATTTGTTTGTTTTTGTTTCCTAATCTTTGAGGATATATTTATTCTGTTTTAAAACACTTAAACCCTTGTCGCTCTGCCCTGTTTCATCGATGCCTGGTTTCTGATTTATGATGTTTTCATTACTTCCCTTTTGTTTTCTTCTCCTTCACCGTCCATCTTCCTAAGCTTCAACTTCACTGATTTCACCTTTTTTCCTTTTTTTCGCTAATCTAAAAAAGACAGGAAAAGACAAGTGGTCTTTTCATGCTCATCGGCCTTTCATTAGAATTCTCTTCTATTCATGCAGCTGCTCCTCTGGTTCCACGCGTACTTCCTTGCCTCCCTCAGTCTCCTACTCCTTCTTCTTTCAGGATGGAGTTTTCTCTTTCACTAGTTTTTATTTATTTGCCTTTTTAGGGCCACATCTGCCGCTTATGGAAGTTCCCAGGCTAGGGGTCAAATCGGCGTTGCAGGGAGTTCCCGTCACGGGGCAGTGGAAACGAATCCGACGAGGATCCATGAGGTTGCAGGTTCGATCCCTGGCTTCGCTCAGTGGGTCAGGGATCTGGCGTTGCTGTGAGCTGTGGTGTAGGTTGCAGATGTGGCTCAGATCCCACGTTGCTGTGGCTGTGGTGTATGTCGCAGCTGTAACTCCTCTTCAACCCCTAGCCTGGGAACCTCCATGCGCCATGGGTGTGGCCCTAAAAAGGAAAAAAAAAAAAAAAGAATATGCAAAAGGGAGAGAAGGGAGACAAAATACCCAGTCGGAGGCCATTCCTCCTCAACGTCTAACCTTTATAAACAACAAGGTGAGGAATCTCCTTAATTCCCCGTCATCTGGTTGTCACCCCCCAGCCCGTCAAAGCAGACGTCTCTCTAGGAGTTCCCTCGTGGCTCAGCGTGTTAAGGATCTGGCGTTGTCACTGCCGGGGCTCTGGTTACGGCTGTGGCGCTCGAGTTCGATCCCTGGCCGGGGAACTTCCATAGGCTGCGGGCACGGCCAAAAAAATAATAACGGCAATAACAGTCTATCATCGTCTCCATCGAATACGTCGGTGGTAGTGGGCTAGCGTGGCCTTAACAAAGAGCACAGGGAAATGTGTTCCCTCACAGTCCTGGAGGCTGGACGTCCACGATAAGGTGTCCTCAGGGCTGGTTTCGCCGGAGGCCTTTCTCCTTGGCAGGTAGACTGTCTGCTCAGCCCGTGTCCTCACAGGGTCAGCCCTCGGCGCCCGCCCGTGTCCCGATCGCCTCTTCTTACGAGGACACAGTCATAGGGACCCGGGCTCCACTTTACCCAACCACCTCTGTAAAGAGCCAGTCTTCGAATAGAGTCGCATCCTGAGGTCCTGCAGGATAAGACTTCAGCACAGGAGTCTGCGGAAGGACCCAGCAATTGCCGAATGCAAAGTCCTGGAGCTTCTCTCCGCCACCTCAGTCTAACTGGCATTTCCCGAGGGTATGGAGCACCCCCTGCGGGTGGCGGGGCGCTCAGCCCTGGGCGGCCTGGGGATGAGTCTCCCCAGAAGCCTGCCCAGCCCTGCTCTGTCTCTCTTCCCTCGGCTGGTTCTCTACAACCCTGGCCTCACCCTTCCTTCTTTATTCCATCGTGCTCAACTTAGAAGTGCAGTTTTCTGCGTTCATGTTTTCTTTAGTTTTCCATCATAAAATTCCAAGCTAAGAATAAAGGGGGAAATGACCTCCAGGCAGAAACCCTGTGGAAACAGCATGCGGTCTCCAGCTGTCCTGTGATAAAGTGATCATTATGCAAAAAACAGTCTTCAGGTAAAACTCAGTTTGAGTTTCTCGCCAGTTGAACGTAAATGAAAATAAAACAGAAACGACAAGGTCACATTTCAAATGAAGAGAATAAGTTTGCATCAGGAAAGGGGGACGACATGTTAACTGAAATTCACAGCCGGCTTGAAGCCCACCATCCGGTAACAGGCAGTAGCCGGAAAGTGTCACATCCAACATGCTATCCCAAGACCTTTTTTTTTTTTGGCTTTTCAGGGCTGCACCTGCAGCGTATGGAAGTGTCCAGGCAAGGGGTCGAATCAGAGCTGCAGCTGCCGGCCTACATCACAGCCACAGCAACGTGGGATCCAAGCCGCATCCCCAACATACGCCGCAGCTTGTGGCAACACCGGATCCTCACCCACTGAGCGGGGCCATGGATCAAACCGGCATCATAATGGATCCTAGTCTTGATCATAACCCACTGAGCCACAACGGGAACTCCTCCAAAGACATTTCTGCTTATGGTATTTGGAAATTTATTCCCCCCCCCTGCCTTTTCTAAGGCGATCAAGAAAAACATTATCTTTTCAGAAATTCAACAGTTCTGCTGAATTGCCTGAGTTTCTTCTTTCTGGACAAATGGGCCATGTCTTCCCCTCCTGTCCCTTCCTCTCCTCCCCTCTGCCCCCTGCGACTTCACTAGAGTTCAGCGCTTGTCCTAACCATTGGGGGAGCCATGATTCAAACTCCTCAGGTCAAACATTTTATTCTCACAGCACGCAGGCAAGCAGCCAACTATCTGTGGCAAAGGAAAGTTGCCACCTGTGAGATCAATCATCTTGTGAGCCTTGGTGGGAAGGGGAGTTGAGAGGCAGCCAAGGAAGATGCAGAAATCCCGCAGAGGCAGCTGGCAGAGGCTGCATGGTGCAGGTAAGGGGGCCCTTCCAGCTCCGGCAACGGACACCTGGAGGGACGTGCCTCCCTGCCTCCCTGCTGTGCCACCTCGCTGAGCCTCGGGTTCCCCAGCTACGTGTTCCAACAACCTGGACCTCGGTGTTACGGAGGGGGGGGGGACGGATGCACACGGACAGAGAGCACCGGAGCAGAATCTCGACAGGGCAGCGGCTCCATTTCAAAAGGGAGACAGTGTTGGGAAAAGAAGGCATGGTCTGTGCCCCAGAAGGACACGGCTCCACCTTCAACGAGAAGCCAGCCTGCCCCGGGCGGCAACCTAGACGATCCTGGAGGAAGTTCCTCTGCGTGAAATAAACCCGTCGCAGAAAGAAGGATCCCGTGTGATTCACCGCTGTGAGGCATCCCAAACCAGTCGAAGCTGGAGTTCCCGTTGTGGCTCGGCGGTAGCAAGCCCGACTAGGGGTTTGATCCCTAGCCTTGCTCCATGTGTTAAAGGATCCGGCATTGCCGTGAGCTGCGGGGTAGATCACAGACCCTGCTCAGATCCGGTGTCCCTGTGGCTGCAGTATAGGCCGGCCGCTGCAGCTCCGATTGGACCCCTAGCCTGGGAACAGCCATATGCAGCAGGTGCAGCCCTAAAAAGATGAATAAATAAATAAATAAACAGACAAATAAATAAACAAACAAATAAACCAATAAATAAAATAGTCAAAGTCATAGGATCAAAGAGCAGAGTAGTGGTTGCCAGAGCCTGTGGGAAGGGGGAAATTGGGGAGTTATTAGTCATCGGCCATAAGGTTCGGTCCAGCAAGAGGAGGAAGTTCTAGAGAGCAGCTGTAGCACCCCGTGCCTGCGGTCCATGGGACTGTGTGTACACGGAAGCATTCGTGAAGGGGTGGGTCTCGGGTTTGGTGTTCTTACCACCATAAAATTTAGGAGAAAGAGGTTGAGAGAGAGCGCTGTGTGCCTCCTGGCTCAGGGCTTGCTTCTCCCGAGGGCTTCCTCTCTAACTAGGTCAGCCTCCTTCCTTCTTCCCCCTTCTATCCTGTGTTCCTCCAGGGTTGCCAGCGACCCAGCATCCCAACCACCCTGTCTGACCCTCTTCCACCAGACAGTCAGCCTCCCCAGGGCCTTGCCCCACGAGCCCCTGCTCTTGGTTGGTACGCAGCGCCTCACCCCCTTACTTGACCGTGTGGAACCACCGTGGGGCTGTTCCTCTGAGCCCCTCACCTCCCCCTGCCTCCCCACCCTGACGTCCAGGAGGCAACTCGACCACAGGCAGCTGTAACACATCATGGTTATTTGCAGCAAGATGGGAGCCTGCCCCAAACCACTGATTTCTAGGAACCTCGGTGTAGATTCCAAGAATAATATTTGCGGCAGATACCATGATGATGCCACGATTGCTGGAAGCTGCATTGCTCTGCAGCTCACCAAGGCCCGAGGTTGCGGCACGCGGTCCTAATTAGGTTCAGCCCCGTCTACCATGCAGTACATTATTTTTATGGGGCGTGTCGGAGCTAGCTTACTCCGGGAAAAAATGCTCCTTCGCTCATGCTGGCTCTCCTTCCAGCAAAAGCCAGGAGCTTGGCCAAGATCCCCCAGCCTCCACCTTCTACGAACCGCTTTAGGAAAGACAGAATGACAAGGACGGGAAGGCGAATCTGCTTCTGTCAGGGATGGGTCGTTTCCGCAGGACTGGGTGTCGCATGGGCTATTGTATCTGAGAATCACAAACAGGCTTCATGATGTAAGCCTTCCTTGTGAGGTCTTGCCATCGACAATGAACATATTAGGAGTTCCCTGGTAATTCAGTGGGTCAAGGATCTGGCATTGTCACTGCTACGGCCCAGGTTGCTGCTGTGCTGAGGGTTCAGTCCCCGGCCCAGGAACTTCCACATAGGCAGGCCAAAAAAATTGGGGGTGGGGGGGAGAAGAATATTAACACATTTGTTCAATAAATACATAGCATGTACCGTCTGTGCTCCAGCTTTTCTGCTGACTCTGTGGATTTTCAGCCAAATGACAGACGATTTTGACTCTTCCGCCATCCTCACAGATTTTAATAGAATAAAATAATGAGCAGAGTTGATCTTAATGTACATGAGCATTTAGTATATGATAAAGGAGCCTTTACCAAAAAAAAAAAAAATGAGGTAGGAGCCATTTTATATTAGGAAAATGACTTGTAGTTTGTAACCAAAAATTAGAGGGTTTTCTTTTTTTTTTTGACTTTTTAGGGCTGTAGACACAGGCATATGGAAGTTCCCAGGCTGGGGGCCAAATCAAAGCTTTAGCTGCCAGCCTACACCACAGCCACAGCAACGCCAGATTCTTTTTTGGTTTGTTTTGTTTTGTTTATTACTCAATGAATTTTATTGCATTTATAGTTGTACCAATGCCAGATACTTAACCCACTGAGTGAGGCCAGGAATCGAACCCGCATGCACCCTCATGGATACTAGTCTGGTTCGTTACCACTGAGCCACCGTGGCATCTCCAAAAATGATAAGTTCTTACATCTATCAAAATTAATTCCCAGCAGAGTCAAGAAATAAATCTAGAATTTGCCAGAGAAGATATAATTTTTCCGTTGGGTAAAGGACTTGCTAATGTAAAACATTAAAATAAAGTAGAAACAAAATAATCGATTGGACATTCAAAGGGTTTGAAGCATCTTCGGAGTTCCTGTTGTGGTTCAGCAGATTTCGAACCCAACTAGTATCCACGAGGATGCAGGTTCGATCCCTGGCCTCACTCGGTAGGTTAAGGATCCGACATTGCTATGAGCTGCAGTGTAGTTTGCAGACATGGCCTGGATCTGGCATTGCTGTGGCTGTGGCATAGGCTGGTAGTTGCAGCTCTGAGTCGACCCCAGCCTGGGAACTTCCACAGGTTCAGTCCTAAAAAGCCAAAAAAAAAAAAATTAAGCAGTTTATCCTCTAATAGTTCATCCAACATAAGATGCCTTTTTTTTTTCCTTTTCTTTCTTTCTTCCTTTTTTTTTTTTTTTTTAATGGCTGCGCCCACGGTGCATGGAAGTTCCTGGGCCAGAGATCAAATCCAAGCTGCAGCTGCTACCTACATCAGAACTGGGGCAACACTGAATCCTTAACCCAATGGGCCAGGCCAGGGATCAAACCTGTTCCTTTGCAGAGACCTGAGTTGCTGCAGTCGGATTCTCAACCCACTGAGTTACAGTGGGAACTCCCTTAATACATATTTATTGAAAAAATGTGTTCTTATGCTTTTTTAAATTTTTTGTCCACACCCATGGCATAAGGAAGTTCCTGGGCCAGGAATGGAACCTGAGCCACATCAGTGACAATGCTGGATCCTTAACCCTCTGTGCCATGGCAAGAACTCCTAGGATGCCTTTCCTGAAGGCTGCGGCAGTGCTGCATGGTGGGAAGACCACAGTATAAGACTTGGGAGATGTGGGCTCCAGTTCTGCTCTGTCCATAACTAGACCAGCCCATCCATTCTGTGGGCCCTTTTTTCTTCATCAGCTTGAAGAGGGTTGGATCCCACAATCTCAGGGAATTCACTGGACCTTCTGGGCATTTGAGGCCTGGGATGGGCCTGGCAGACACCAGGCGAAAGGCTGGATCATGTGTTCAGAGAACAGGGCTTCGTAGGTGGAGGCATCCATTGACGTGGTTAGAGTCAGAAGGAGCCGGGATGGAGGTCAAGGCAGGTCTAGGAAAGGCTGAGGCCAGGCTGGGAAAGTCAGAGCCTTGAGACACAGACAGAGACGGAGTCAAGGCAAAAACTCAAAAATTCGGAAACTCAGAAACTGTGCCCACAGACTGGGCACAAGGCCTGGGTGCATTTCCTTTAGCTGGGCGGGGAGCTGGGGGTTCCCAGCTGAGATTCTGAGATTCTGGCCTCATGGTGGCTTGAAAGACCTTGGCCTGGTTGAGGCACCAGCATTCTGAAAGTCTATGCCTCCCTCATTTGCATATATAACCCAGAAGGAAACAGAGCTCAATGAAGAGTGTAATTGTCTATTTTTGTCTTTTTAGGGCCGCACCCCCGGCACATGGAGGTTCCCAGGCTAGGGGTCCAATCGGAGCTGTAGCCACCGGCCTACACCACAACCACAGCAACAGCAACAGCCAGAGCTGAGTCACCTCTGCGACCTACACCACAGCTCACGGCAACGCCAGATCCTCAACCCACTGAGCGAGGCCACGGACTGAACCCACATCCGCATGGATACTAGTCAGATTTGTTTCCAATGAGCCACAAGGGGAACTCCTATGAAATTTTTTAAAGGTACAAGACTACACAATGCTGTCGGGGCTGCATATTTGGATGAACACTGCACAAAACTGGTGGACAGTGTTTATGTACCAAGGGAGGCGATTTGTAACTGGGACAACATATGGATGGTGTCTGTGTTGAGACAGGGCCATTTATTGGCCTGGGTGGTAACGAAGACATCAGCTTTACGATAGCTTAGGAAGCCACATATTCGGGGTTGTTTTTTGGTGGTCTTAGCTATTTGTGTTTTTATCTTACAATGAAGATGTTAAAATATAATAAGGTGTTGCTATAAGCATGTCATCTATCCACCTTCACCAGCACTGGAATCTTCCGGTAATTTCCCTCAAGCATCACCATACGATTTAACCCACCTCACCTGCATCTACCAAGTTTTTACAACAGCGGAGGATGAGTGTTCCGGCGTCTGCCCCGCCCTCCCCAAAGTCAAGGCTCCTTCTTGCCGCAGAGAAATACCCCCTTCCGATAAATGTCATGGCTTGTTTTGTGTGAGTCCACCTTCCAATCAGACTAAGGACTGGGTCGAATGATTGACCTTTGAATTCTTTGGCGTAAATTAACCCGCTGCCCTTGAGCTGAGACTGTTTGATTTTTAGAAAGAGAAGTGTCTGAGTCACAACTCGTGGAACGTTCTAGTTTCTGCCTGCATTTCCAGTCTCCCTTTTTTTTTTTTCCATCCAGCTCCAATATTTTATAACTTTATGGTTTTGTTTCTCTATAATATTTGCAACGGTGAGGCAGAACACACATCTGTTTTTCAGAGACAGCTCCAACTAATGACACAATGACGCTCTGAAGAGCAGTCCATCCAAAGAATGAGAAATTACCAAAAGTCCACTCTAAGATGAGTGATGATCAAGCTACAAGAAGGAGATTTTGTCTTCTCACTCTGCCCAATCTGCTCAATAAAACTGGGGTCCGTTGTACCAGCAGGGACCCTGAGCAGCAAGAAAAGCTCTTCCGGGTCATGTGACCTTTGTCCTCTGCTTCCCCACTCATCTAAGAGTCCAGAGAACAAAGCAAGAGATATCCAGGGAGTTGAAAAAGTTTATTTTTCCACAACCCAAGTGATTATTGTGATGTGAGTTGCTGAAATTTCATGGGAGGCTGTATTTGCAGTAAGTATGTCCCTCCAGAATAATAAGTGCCAACTCTTGAGAAAGAGCGAAGTCTGAACAGCTTCCAAGTCTATTCAAGGCATCCAAAGTTTGGAGTATCTTGAGCAGATTAGAACTATTCTAGGTAGAACATGCATTCAAGGGAAGTCAGATGTTCATGCGACTTCTAGCCGGATGTGAACAGAAATTCCCTGGAAGGCTTTCTATCGTCCCTTCAGATATATTTGTGTCTAGGAGGCAAGGGCCTGAAAACAAGAACTGAATGTACTGATTACAACAGAAGGGAATCTGCTCGCTAGAAATAAACAAGACGAGCAGGTGCCTCGAAGAACTAAAAGCAAATACATCATTCAGTTCACGCCATGTGCCAAGCAAATATTACCTACATATTACCTTCGCACATATCACCTACCAACTGTCAGGAGAGCCCAGGAAGGCAAGGATGTTACCTTCATCTGATGCAGGAAGAAGAAGAGACTCAGAACACCCCGTTCTCTCAAATGGCACGTCTGATATCAGCCCCGCGGCAAATGTGTGTCTTTGGCATCTAGGAGACCTGGGAGAGCGCAGGTGAAAGCAACCCAGTTGCATTCCTTGGGAGAAGAAAGGCCAGCTGCCTTCATTCGTTCATTAGTTCATTCAACACGAATGTTGTGAGGCCCTGAGAAAATCAATGATTCCCACACAATGGTGTGCTTGCGAATCGCCCCCAGGAAGTGGCTACAGGGACAGGGACATCCGGATTCGGCAAGCCTGGGCAGGGCCTGAGCCTCTGCGTTTAAAACGCTTTTGCAGGATACCGAGGCTGTCTGTCCATAGCAAGTGCCACCTGGCCAGCCCTCGTGAGGCCAAGGAGAATACAAAAGTGAGTAAGACATGGCCTTTGGCCTCACGGTACATAAAAGTCTAACAGGGGAAGACGCCCAAGA
Source organism: Phacochoerus africanus (assembly GCF_016906955.1). Taxonomy (NCBI): domain Eukaryota; kingdom Metazoa; phylum Chordata; class Mammalia; order Artiodactyla; family Suidae; genus Phacochoerus; species Phacochoerus africanus. Next base: position 49,172,436 of record NC_062559.1, on the reverse strand, counting down.
CAAATACATCCACTGAAATGCCAGACTCTTCAGGAAACCCCAAGCCTTCTGGGCCGAGAGGTAGAGAAAGCATCATTTAGGAGGATCTGGAGCTGAGCTGGAGACAAAGGGGGGCTGTTTTCTCAGAGTGTAGCTGGTGGGTGAAGTTCATTCTAGGGAAGCAGCAGGCTGAGATAAGGGACAGCGAACCGCACAGAAACCCATTTTATGTATTTATTTGTTTTTTGTCTTTTTAGGGCCACATCTGGGGCATATGGAAGTTCCCAGGCTAGGGGTTGAATTGGAGCTGTAGCTGTCAGCCTACACCACAGCCACAGCCACATCACGTGGGATCTACACCACGTGGGATCTAGGCCGTGTCTGCGACATACACCATAACTCATGGCAACGCCAGATCCTTAATGCACTGAGCAAGGCCGGGGATTGAACCCGAATCCTCATCCGTACTAATAAGATTTGTTTCCACTGTGCCGTGATGGGAACTCCCAGAAACCCGTTTTAAATGCAGCACTCTAAACAGCACTCATCATAAGAGAGCCAGAATCTTCAATCCCAGACTAACGATGAGAAAAATGCCAAATTCCAATTAAAGGCATTCTACAAAATTCCTGACCAGTGCTCCTTCAGCTGTCAAGATCTCAAAAACGAGAGAGACTGAGACCAGGGCAGACCGGGGGGAGATGGTGACCAGGGGACTGTGGCATCTTGGACTAGATCGGGAGCAGTAAAAAAAAGACAAAAGTAGTGAAACTAGCGAATTCCAGAGTTCCCGCTGCAGTGCTGTGGGTTAGGAACCTGACTGCCGCAACTGGGGTCACTGTGGAGGCTCCAGGTTGATCCCTAGCCCAGCAGAGTGGGTTACAGGATGCGGCTTTGCTGCGGCTATGGCATAGGTCACTGCTGCAGCTCAGATGCAATCCCTGGCCCCGGGAACTCCATAGGCTGCTTGTGCAGCCGTTAAAAATAAATAAATAAATAAAAATAAAGCTTCACCAACCATATTAATATTAGGAAAAGTAGACTCAAAACAAAGAAAATGACAAGAAATGAATATAGACCCAACATAATAATAAAGGATGAATTCACCAATATATGATAACCCAATATATAAAAAGAATGTATACACACACACACATATATGACCGGGCCACTTTGCTCTAAGGCAGAAATTGGCATGACACTGTAAATCAACTATGCTTAAATTAAAAATATAGCTATATTCCTGAATACACCTAATATCAGGTTCCACAAAGTGAAAATTGAGAGAGCTGAAAAGAGAAACAGACAAATTCACGGTCACACTTAGAGACTTCTGCACGCTACTCTCAATTCTCAGTAGAAAAAGGACACAGAAATCCAGCAAAGATAGAAGAGCGATCTGAAAAATACGATCAACAAACTTAATTTAATTGAAATTTATGCGACAATTCACTTCAAAAAGCAAAATACACATTCTAAAGCACAAAGAACATTTACCAAGATGAAATAGATCCATCTTCATAGAACTAACACTAGCAAATGAAAAATTTTAATCATGTGAATTATGTTCTCTAACAAGAATGGAATTAATCTAGAATCAAAACATAAAGAAATCTGAAAATATTCCCCGACCATCTAGAAATGAAATTACGTATTTCTAAATAGCAAATAGGTCAAAACAGATGTCTCTGGGGAAATTAGAAACAACTTTGAATTTAATGAAAATGAAAATACAATATAAAAATATTTTGTATATATTTGCAGAGGGAACTTTATAGCATTAAATTCTTTTCTTTTTTTTTTTTTCCGTCTTTTTAGGACTGCACCCACGGTCTGATACTAGTCAGATTCATTTCCCCTGAGCCACAATGGGAAATGTACAGGAAAAAAAAATAGTTTTTAAATAATTTTTTAAAATAATTTTTTAAATCTAGGAATGGAAGCATGTCTGCACACACATACCTACACACACCCAGTTATACATGTAAGTACAGTAGGATTTAGAGTTTGCCAGCAGATCTCAGGTGACCCTGGGGTTAACTTGGTCAAGGCCTTAGGTGAGAACCCACACTTGCTGTGCCCAGTGGCCTCGAAGACAGATGTCGCAAGAAAGCAAAGCCACAGGGCCTGGGAGAGGAGAGCTGAGTGCAGAGCTGGCCAGCAGCTCTTGCCTTGTTTGCTATGGTTCTAATGCCATGGAATTTTATTACAAAGCCTGCTGCCTGGCCCCTGCCCCCCAACACCACCGCAAAAAAAAATTGTCTCCTGGGCAGCAAGGAGGCTGATCTTTCCAAAGTCTGAATTATGTGCACAGTGGATAAGATTTCGGTTTTCCTTTTCTTACATATATAACCCTCAGGCATCAGTTAACCGTAGTTTTCCTGATCCCTAACCCTGCAGGGTCACAGTCCTTCAGCACTGAAATGAAAACAGCGCAAGGCCCTGCATCCCGTGTTTTGTCAGAAAACTCCATCCATCCCATCCCCATCCACCGACAGACCTGGGGACACTCTGAGGACACACACTGCCCTGGTGTCCTTGGCTCTGCCCCTGTCAACTCAGATCCTTGGTTCCGCAGCAGCCCCCAGCATGGGGCTGTTTCATGGGACACAGTTTTCCTGGAGGACGTGGTCCCCGGAGGAGACCAATCCCCTTAGAGCACCACAAACGGCTCCCACTGCATGTCAGGAAAGTGTCGAGGAGGTGCTGCCAGGAGGCCTCCCCCAGGGCACCCCTCCCCGAGGGCACCCCTCCCCCAGGACCTTCCTCCCACCGGCTCCACTTTGTCCTGGAGCCTGGCAATTTCCCTCAGTGTTTTGTGCAGGACAACTTTCTCTCCAACCCCTCCAGGGCTGGCGTTGCGCTGTCTTCAAAGGTTTCTTTTCTATTTATTTATTTATTTATTTTGGTCTTTTTGTCTTTTTAGGGCCGCACTTGCGGCCTGCGGAGGCTCCCAGGCTAGGGGTCTAATTGGAGCTGTAGCTGCCAGCCTACACCACAGCTATAGCAAAGCAAAATCTGAGCTGCTTCTGCGACCTACACCACAGCTCACGGCAACTCTAGATCCTTAACCCACTGAGCGAGGCCAGGGATCAAACCCGCAACTTCATGGCTCCTAGTCGGATTCGTTTCCACTGCACCACAGAAAGAACTTCCCAAGGTGTCTTGTTAATGCCTTCAGCTCCCTGGGCCCCCTTTTCTACAAGGTGGTATATAATTGATACTCACCTTTGCTGAGCCATTTACACCTTATTAATAGCAGAAAAGAGGTACCTGGTTATTAGATGCAAACTGTTGCATTTGAACTGGATAAGCAATGAGACCCTGCTGTATAGCACAGTAGCACAGGCAACTATATCTAGTCACCTGTGATGGAACATGATAGAGGATAATGTGAGAAAAAGGATGTGTGTGTGTGTGTGTGTGTGTGTGTGTGTGTGTGACTGTGTCACTTTTGCTGTACCACAGAAATTGACAGAACATTGTAAATCAACTATAAAAGAAAAAATAAAAATATTTTTTAAAAAAGAAAAGGGGTATCTGAACTCTTCTAAAGATTAGCAACTTCAAAAAGATCTCCCCCAGGCTCCTTGAAGTTTAAACTCAAGAGAAACGGCTCCCCACGTGAACTGGGAGGTAAATGAAGCATGTTTTGGACCAAAGGAACCAGAGACAAGGAAATGAAGAAGCTGGTGGGGGTTGGCGGGAGGTGGGGGTCCAGGGGGGAGTAGAGTGTGCTGCAGGTACCACATAACGAGGGACAGATCACATCAGGAGGATGCAGGGGTCCAACACAGGGACGGGGGCTCCTGCCTGAGGAATGGGGTGGCCTTAAAGTGACAGGAGGTCACTGCAGGTGTCGGTAGGACACCAGTCACTTCGAGACGGAGGGCGCTTCTCACCCAAAGCGCCCTGACGTCTGCTGCTGTCTCCCTGTTATCTCAGGCTGTCACCCAAGACCCGACTCCTCCAGACCCTGCCCACTGCCAGTGCCCATCTGGCAGTCCTCAGAGAAGTACAGGAGACTTCCCCCTGCCACCTGTGTCATTCGAGGTTGGGGTCAGGTGCCACAGCAAGATGCCATAGCAAGTGGTTTCCTTGCTTGCGGAAACTCTGAGCTCAGAGCTGGAAGATGGGGAGAGGGGCTGCCAGCCCCCGCCGCCAACAGCCCAGAAGCACCCCCTTCTCTTTATACTGGGCTTTCTCTCTGGGGCTCCCCATTAATCTTCTCTTTTTGAACTTCTCATCTGTATAATGCAGGATTTTCATTATGCTACAAAGAATAGAAAAGTCTTAGCTCTGGGAGCTCAGGCGTTTGTAGAACTCCAAAAGTCAACAACGTCATTAAAGAATAAGGCCCCCTCTTTCCTGCCCATGTGCACAGTGTGGCTCTGGTACCTCCAGGCATCACACACTCTCACAACAGGGGAGAGGGGCAGGTGGGCACGAGGCCGCAGGTGGAGGTAGACCAGATGTCCCCACTAAAAGATGCTCTGGATCCTGCCCACAGGCTGAGTCTCGCAGCCTCTGGCCCAGAATTAGATCACATACCACCCACAGCAGCAAGTGGGGCGGAGCGAGGGTAGGTATTCTGGTCCTCTGACCTTGGGAGCAGAAGAGGGCAGGGCAGAGGAATGCCGTGAATGGCAGGGCAGGTCTGGGCGAGCTGCCTTGGGGATGCTGGGCTTTTGACCCTGCGAGGACCATCCCATTCACACCAAGTCAAGGAGAGGGGAGTTCTGGCCCCTGCCAGCCCCCAGCGGCCCAGGCCAAGCAGGCTCTCTCTTGGGTGTGTTAAAATGTAAATGCATCCCGACATTCCTCTGACGAGAGCAGGTTTTGGCACTTTGATCATGCTGTGGCAGCTTGAATTGTCATTCCTCACCTGTCCTGGGGAAGCGAATATGCTGAGACAGAGCCGACATAGAGAAATGTATGGAGAAAAACCACTAGAGGAGTTCCTGTTGTGGCTCAGTGGGAACAAACCCAACCGGTGTCCGTGAGGACGTGGGTTCGATCCCTGGCCTCATGCAGTGGGTTAAGGTGCTGGCATTGCTGTGAGCTGTGTTGTAGGTCAAAGAGGAGGCTCAGATCTGGCGTTGCTGCAGGCTGGCAGCAGCAGCTCTGATTCGACTCCTAGCCTGGGAACTTCCATACGCTACGGATGTGGCCATAAAAAGATGAGATTAAAAAAAAAAAAAAAAAAAGGAAAACAACTAGAGGAAACACACTTCACCCTCCATGCTTATAATCTCATTTAGACGTTCCCCAACCCAACAGCTAGTGTCCCGGGTAGACCAGGCCTGGGCAGAAGTCACCACATTGGGCTGGGCAAGCCCACAGCAGGGAGCAGCTCCAGGCCCAAAGCATCCCAGTTCACAGGCACTGGAGCCCAGCTACTCCCGGAGCATGTTATCTGCTTGGTAGGGTTGGGCTGGCCAGGGCAACGTGGCTCGGGGAGAGACCTGCTTTGCAGCCAAGAGAGACTGATTCTAGAGCAAGCGGCAGACCAACTGAGCCAGGGATTTGGAGAGAATCCCTGAGCTTCCTGATTCTAGCAGACTAGCTCTATTCTAGAAGAGAATGGGATTCTAGAATAGAGAATCCCCCTGAGTTGTTGCAGTTTAATGAGGACAAAGGGCCTGAGAGGCAACGAATATTCCTATAAAATTCTGTGCTAAAAATCTATAATTTGGCACACGTTGGGCACGCAGGGTCAGCTCTGTAGCTGCATTTTTGCATTTACACATCGGTACTTTTATAAAATGATCCCTATACAGATGGTCCCATCCTTCTCGTCCTTCCAGATGTTTCCCTTTGTTTGGCTTCTAATAGTTATTCTGAAATTGTTATTACGATTGACCTCCTCTTGTTGATCTTCAGAAGATCCTCGATTGAAAAAAAAGTCTAGGAAAGTTGCATGTGTCCCAAACAGAGAAGATCTGTTATTTCCAAATTTGTTATTTGTAAATGTAGAGCTTTCTCCCCCTTTCCTCAGCTTTCCCAAGGGGTTATATTGTTCCAGATCTTTCCAGCATTTGGAATAGCGCTGAGCTGCACACTTAACATTCTTTCTTTAGTTATGAAGTTGAAATAAACATCCGTGGACGCCAGATCCAATGGTCGATGGGGACAGAAGTGCCTGGACCAGTGGGAAGAGGAGTGTCGACCTCCCGACCTAAAAATGATGGATAGTCCGCCTTCTCACCCTTTGAAAGCAGGACAAGGGAGAGAGTTTCCATTTTGGCAGCTTCTTTGTTTACAAAGAAGGGAAGGCAGAAGAGGCCCAGCTCCCCGTAAGCCCTTCCCCTGTTATGCAACTTCCTTGAAAAGCAACTAGGAAACCAAGGCCTCCACTCCAGCTGACAGTTGGTGCAGAGATGGCATCCCTGTGCTGGCTCTGGGCTCCCTCTGGGGTGCTGCCTGGCAGAAGCCCATGGGTGCTTAGGAGCCAGAGAAACCTCAGAGGCATTAGGCTGTTTCCGTCCATCCATCTTCTTGCTGTCTTTCTCTCTCCTCTAGCTACAGCCCACACAAGCCACAGGTGGGATTCTGCCTCTCCTTCGCACCCATGCCCCCACGCCCCCACGCCCACGCTCCAGCTTCTTCCCATCCCAGCACTGCCTGAGATCCTGACTCATCCGCTGTGCTTTTTTTTTTTTTTTTTTTGGCTTTTTCCTTTTTAGGGCCGCACCCATGGCACATGGAGGTTCCCAGGCTAGGGGTTGAATTGGAGCTGCAGCTGCCAGTCTACGCCACAGGCAGAGCCACTCGGGATCCGAGCCACGTCTGCAACCTATACCACAGCTCACGGCAATGCCAGATCCTTAACCCACGGAGCGAGGCCAGGAATGAACCCGTGTCCTCATGGATGTTAGTCGGGTTCATTACCCCCGAGTCGGGTTCATTACCCCTGAGTCAGGTTCGTTACCACTGAGCCAACAACAGGCACTCCTCGTGCCCTGTGCTTTGCCATCCCTGGCTGCTCTGCTGAAATGGCCTCCCCTCCCCCCACTGGAGGACTTGGTTGTCTCATAGGTTACCTCCCCTGGGGTGGCCCCCTAGGGTCAGTGGGAGCCCTGCATTCATCTGTTTTGCCAAGCACACCATTGCTGGAAACCTCTCATGGGTGGAATTGTGGCATTCCCCAAACCACCACCAAGTTCACAGGGCAAAACCCTAACCTCTAGCGTGACTCGATCTGCATCCAGGGCCTTTACAGGTTAATTAAGGTGAAATGAAGTCACAAGGGTGGGGCCGGGCCCACGCAGACGGGGGTCCTTATAAAATGAGCGAGAGCAGAGACACACACACACAGAAGAAAGGCCACGTGAGAGGACACAGCAAGAGGACAGCCCTGGGCAAGGACAAGGCACGGGAAGAAGCTTCTGGACAAACCAACCCAAGCCGTACCTTGACCTCAGCCTTCCAGCTATGAGACCCACGAGAAGACAAATGTCTGTTGTCTAAGGCCCTCAGCCCAGGGTGGTATTTTGTGACGGCAGCCGGGCTGATAAACACAAAACTGTCTGACTCTCAGACACATGAGGGCCCCGCCTCCCTGTGGACGAGGCCATCATTTCAAATAATTAGCAAAGCATTTGGTCCTCCATAAGCCCTTCTTCCGTTGCATGGGAATATACTTGTTATCTTTCTTTTAAGTGCCGAGAAGCAGGAAAATAAATAAGGTACTTTCTTGTCTCCAGTAAGAAATGTACTTCGCTTCCAACACCTGACGTCTTAGCTCAATGCTGCAGCTACATTAAGAGACGTGGATGGAACTCCCGCTGTGGTGCAATGGGATCGGCCGTGTCTTGGGAAGCCTGGGACACAGGTTGGATCCCCAGCCCCGCACAGTGGGTTAAGGATCGGGCGTTGCTGCAGCGGCAGCTTAGGTTGCAACTGTGGCTCAGATGTGAACCCTGGCCCGGAAACTCCATGTGCCGTGGGGTAGCTGAAATGATTTAAAAAAAAAAACAAGAAGAAGAGCAGAAATGGAGGCGTTCCCCCTGGGGTGCAATGGGCTCAGCTGCATCTCTACAGGGCCAGGACATAGGGGGGTTCAATCCCTGGCCCAGCACAGTGGGTGAAGGGATCCAGCATGGCCACAGGTGGCACCAGATCTGATCGCTGGCCCAGGACCTCCATGTGCCTCGGGGCAGCCATAGGAAAAAAAAAAAAAAAAGGCTGGAGTTCCTGTCGTGCTCAGCAGTGGTGATTCCGACTAGCATCCATGAGGAGGCGGGTCCACTCTCTGGCCTTGCTCAGGGGCTTAGAGATCCGGCATGGCCGGGAGCTGTGGCAGGTCACAGACACAGCTCAGATCCCACGCTGCTGTGGCTGCGGCGTAGGCCAGTGGATAAAGCTCTGATTCGACCCCTAGCCTGGAAACTTCCCTAAGCCGTGGGTTTGGCCCTAAAAAAAGACAAAAATAAATAAATAAGAGAAGAATGGAAGTGGATTTAAAGGAATGAATGGCTTCCAGGGAACCAGGTTGTCAAGAGGGTCAGTAACCATGACGATGTGGAAAAGCCCTGGGCTGGTCCTGCAGGGGATGCCCGCTAAACACACACGCCCCCCGCTTCAGAGCCCACGGCCTGCCATACCCACCCCAGGGACGTCTGCAGGGCGGGGAGAGATTCCTCAGTTCAGCCGTTTGGTTAGCTAGGGTCCAGGGTGGACAGGCCCTGGGCAAACTGGAGGAAAACCAGTAAGAAGCAAAGCCGACTCCACCCCTACCTTCACTTCCTTGAGGGTGAAAGAGACACGAACCCAACAAATGCATCTCGTCAGGATCTTAGGGATATGTCAGCTCTAGGCCAGGCCGGGAATGCGAAGGAGGGTCAGGGACGGGGTGATGCAGGTGCTATTTCAGTCACATTCGTTCCAGCGTCAGCTTCTCACAGGGGCCCACGGTCATTTCCACAAATTCTGGAGGGAACCCCCAGGGCCCGTCTGAGACGCTTCTTGGTCCCACAAACCTTGATTAAACTGATAGCACTGTTGAGTGTGATTTTTTATTTCCCTTTCCCTTTCTCCTTCCACAGTTAAACCTTTCTTTTTTTTTTTTTTGTCTTTTGTCTTTTTTGTTATTGTTGTTGTTGTTGTTGTTGCTATCACAGTTAAACCTTTCTAACGGAGTGGCCTTGGACCTCTGGTCTCCTCTTCAGGATTAGGGCTGGAGAAATTGTGGAAGAGAGAGCAATTTCCCCATGCGTTTTCTAAAGCCAAGGAACTACATCTAAAATAAAGACCTCTCTATGTCTTAACAAACACTTTTTCTTTATTTTAGGGAACTGAACTAACCCAAGAAATTATCCTTTGTCGGGAGTACGGCATTGTCACGGCCGTGGCTCAGGTGGCTGAGGCGGTGGGGATTTGATCCCTGGTGTGAACAGTCCCCATGCTGTGGGCGGGGCCAACAAGAAAAAAAATGGAAATTGTCCTTTGCTTATAGTCAAAGGAAAAACGTAAAAGCGTTTCCGGCATCGGATGATCTGACATAATGTTCAGAGCATGTGCATTTTTACGGGGCTCCAGGTGGCGGATGAAGGCGGGGCAGCGCTCATGAGGGGGTCGGAAGTAGCCGCTGGGACCTGGGACGGGGGGCGTGGAATCGAGTAAAGTGAGGAGCCCACTCTGCTGATAAACTGGGAGTTCCCACTGGGGCTCAGCGGTAACGAACCCGACAAGTACCCATGAGGACGCAGGTTCAATCCCTGGCCTTGCTCAGTGGGTTAAGCTCCTTCATATCCAGAAAGAGAGCATCTGCCCCATGAAGTCAAGAGGACTGTCGCGGGGCTTCTTCAGATCAGCAGACGGGCGGAAACAGAGGCTAAAGTACGTGGACTCCTCTCGGGTTTCTGTACAAGGAGGGCCTCCTACTCTGGCAAGTCACCTTCCCCTTAAACTCCTGCCCTTGGTCCCAAGGAGCATTGTCGTGCTGAACTTGAATGCAGGTCGCATTGTATCTTTCCCTTATTGACCTGAGGCCTAGCGCATGCTTGTATGTGTGGTTTTTAGTTAAGCAAGTCTGCTTTGTTCTAGACTTTCCTGAGCGATCGTTAATTAAATCACAGTGGTCTCCCAGATTCCCTAAGTTCCCCAGTCTCTCTCTCTCTCTCTCTCTATGGTCCCCAACTGGACTTCTACGACTACTGTGTAACTGTCCCGTTCTAGCCCTATCAACAAGATGTGAGCAGGTGTGACACGTGACCGACTCAGACGCGGTCAGAGGCTCTCACCTTGACGATCCTGTGTCTTCTTTTCCTGGGAGAAGGGATGCCTTAGTAAAGAAAGCATCCCCTTAGGAGTTCCCCTTGTGGCTCAGTGGTAATGAACCTGACTAGTATCCATGAGGACAGGGGTTCGATCGTGGGCCTTGCTCAGTGGGTTAAATGATCCCCCTGAGCTGTGGTGTAGGTCACAGACTTGGCTCAGATCCTGCGTTCCTGTGGCTGTGGTGTAGGCCAGCAGCTGCAGCTCCAATTCAATCCTAACCTGGGAACCTCCATATACTGCCGTTTTGACCCTAAAAAGACAAAACAAAACAAAACCAAAAAAAAGAGGGAAGTCCCCATCCCTGACTGAGGATGCAGGAGAGCCATGGACTGGGGCCATGAGGAATGCAGCCACCATCACGGCTGACCTGAAGCTGGCAGGACAGAGCCGCAGGCCACTCAGGGGACATGGAATGTGAGAAATTCGCTTCTGTCGAGCAGCTGCCTTTGTTGGCCTTTGGCAGCCTAGGAACCCAGACTCCTACCCCAGCACCGGTGAACCTCGACTCCAAGAAGCTCCTCTCAACACAGCCTGCTTGGGCACCCCTCGCCGCCACCACCACTTGGAAAGCCAGGTGGCCTGAGTTGTCCTTGCATGGCGCCTCTGTCCTGGCCGGCTTCTGCCCTCCCTGGAAGAAGCGACCCAGAGCTGACTCCTCAGGCTGCATCAGCAGTCACAGAAACAGCTCATAAAAACCAGATCCTTGAAACTGGTCACAGTTTCCCTTGCTCTGGCCCAGTCTCTGTTTTGATCACATGACAGAACGTTCTACCATCTTTTTTTCTTTCTTTTTTTCTTTTTTGGCCACCCTGCAGCATATGCAGTTCCCAGGCCAGGGACCATATCAAGCCTCAGTCTCGACCTACGCCACAGCTGTGGCAACGCCAGGTCCTTAACCCACTGTGCCAGGCAGGGGATCAAACCTTCATCCCAGCCCTCCCAAGACACCGCCAATCCCATTGAGCCACAGCAGGAACCCCAAAAGTTCTACCATCTTAAAATGTGCACTTGTTCAGGTAGCTCTTAAGAAAGATTTGTTCTCTGAGTAAAAGAAGCGAGGGCAACACAACATTGTAAATCAATTATAATTCGATTTACAAAGAAGAAAGGAAAGCAGAGAAGGCGGAAAAGAAGAAAAACAGAAGTCTGCTACTGTAGAGGAAGAAAACGTAGGATCCACCCCTTTTTACGGCTTGCTGGAGCGTGATACGATGTTGAGAAGCTGTCAAGTTCTACAGAGGCAGGCGATCCCAGAATTTGGTTCATTAGGGGGAATATGGCTCATGTATAAAAGAGAGAAAGCATTTGCCCACAGATGGAGTTGAATACACTGAGGAGCCCTGCGATTTATGGGTAATCCAACCTAAAGCTCTGCCACTTCGCTCAAGGCCCTGGAATTTGTGACACTGATGTGTAATAAGAATATATATATATATTGGGGGTTTGTCCTGGTTTTGGACACAGAACTCCTAAAAACCTGGCCTTTCCTAAGTGAGGGAAGCCATGAGGGTGACTTTTGTTATGTGAATGAGGTGGTTTTGGAAAGCCCCGGGGACGGGCTGGAGGTGGAATCGAACCCCAGCCGGCAAGGATCCAATCCATCTGGCCCATGTGTGAAGCCTCCAGAAAGCCCCAGAAAGACAGTGTCCCGAGGGCTTCCCAGTGAACAGGGGGAGATTCATCTTCCACAGGTGAGGACAGAGGGAACCCATGTCCCAGCCCCCACATCAGGTTGGTGGTCCCACGGGGGCTGCAAACCTCAAGGGCAGCAACGCTCAGAAACCCTGTTGTTTCCCCATGAGGGGCGGGGAAAGAGTGTTTGTGGCAGCAGAGATGAGTCCCACGTGAAACCTGATGGTGGCCCCAAGGGGTGGGGGCTTTGGTGTTAGAAGTACCACTGGAACCGAGCAGGAGCCTGCAGGGCTCCTGGGCTCCAAAGCCCTTTTGCCTCCCCCGTTTCTTGTGTGTAAGAAGTAGGCTCCATTCAGCCTCCATGACCTTCCCCGGGTTCCAAAGGACAAGTTCAAACAGTTGCTAATCAGGGAAGGGCGGGGATGCAGAGGCCAGGGAGGAGCAGGCCAGAGACAATGGTGCCGGAGTTCCTGTTTTGTCTCAGTGGTAATGAACCCAACTAGTATCCACGAGGATGTGGGTTCAATCCCTGGCTCCGCTCAGTGGGTTAAGGATCCAGAGTTGCCATAAGCTGTGGCACAGGTCCGTATGCAGCTCGGATCTGGCATTGCTGTGACTGTGGTGTAGGCCGGCAGTTACAGGTTCAATTCCACCCCCTAGCCTGGGAATTTCCATATGCCACAGGTGCGGCCCTGAAAAGAAAAGCAAAGAAAAGAAAGACAATGGTGCAGCTTGGGAGCAAGGCCCTGGGTCCTCCTCAAGGAATATGCATAACAGTATCTTTGAGCTCCAACAAAGGAAGTTAACTACTTGATGAAGCTTTTATTATTATTTTTTTTTTTGGACCACACCTGAGGCCTATGGATGTTCCCAGGCTAGGCTGCAGCCTACACCACACCTAGAGCTATGGCAACACCGGATCTGAGCCACATGTTCGACCTACAGCATAGCTTGTGGTAATGGCCAGATCATTAACCCACGGAGAGTGGCCAGGGATTGAACCTGCATCCTCATGGATACTAGCTGGATTCCTTCCCCATGAAGCATCCTTCTTTCCGGAGAGCAGGTCACATCAAGAACCTGGAGAACCACAGTTCTGAGGGTGTTAGCCCTGCGATGGCCCCTTTACCTGGCAAAGCAGAAAGCTATTCTTTTCCTTTCACCCAAAAGTGTCTCCAAGATTCAATTTTTTACCCATGTACAGAGGCTGAATTTTGGCTACCTTACCTTATTTCACAAACAACTGATGAACTAAAATTCCCATTTTATAGCAAGATGAGAAAAATTTACGCCTAAATTGTCGTGGCCCCGCCCTGGCTTTCGTGTGTATTGCGCATCTTCCCGAACCAGACCTTCTCTCCAGAACCTTCCTACTTAAACTTGTTGGGAACCACAGTGACCCTTGACCCACTGCCCACTTTGTCCCCGTAGACCTGGATTGTGGAAACGGTCGATAATGTCGTGGTCTGCTCGGGAGAGACCCCCCGTAAGGCCCCTGCACGGGCCACCAAGACTTCGTTATCTGTGCATGAGGGTTGGAAGAATGTCCGGATTCCAAACAAGGGGAAGAAAATAGAAGAGACACCGTTACCATAGCAGGCTGACTTGCTGACCATCAGGGAGAGCCGACCATGAGCAGGTGGTCATGTCTGTTTTTATAGCCCAGGGAGAAGGGAGGTCTCGAGATACACCTGCTGACCTGCGGATTGGTTGGGAAAAGGGGGGGGGGTATCTTACGCATTAACTTGCTGGTTGGCTGGGGGCAAATAAGGCCCCTCTGGGGGCGGGGGTGGGGAGTGGGGGCCTAGCAGGGGCAGGAAGGAGAGGGCCCGCTTGCTCAAGGTGGGGGAAGGGCCTTGCAAAGAGATGGGTGGGGCGATGATGAGGGTTTCTCATTCTCGTCTTGGCCAGAGACCTTGAGTTCTCCTTGAAGGGGCCTTGAAGCCCAACAGACAATGCCGTCCGGCACTCAGTGTAGAGCCCTCTGTCTCCAAACCTTACACCACGGTGCTTTGACCTCTAATGGGGAGAACGCTTCTTTCCAAGAGGCTTTCTCTCGTTATAATCCTCCGTTTGGCTCAAATAAAAATTTCCATTTCTTTCTTAGATCAACTGATTGTTTTCATCAACCCGAGAAAGGGTCATCTCCTATGAGAGCCACGGAGCGGAAACCCCAGCAGCTGGTAGGGCCAGAGCCTCCCAGCCTCCAGGGACAGTGGACTGGAGCGGTTCCTGGTGCAGGATGGAAGGAGCTGGGAGGAGCTACCATCTGAAGGTCACCCAGCCCATGTTGGGGACATGGCTCAGATCATCAGTGTCGGAAAATGAGACCCATGAACACGGGGAGCTCTCGACAAGACTCCTTCTGCAGAAGGGCACAGGTGCTCAAAAAGCGCGCGCCGAGAAGAAAACACCCTCCCTACTGATCCCTAACGCAGGTGATGCACCTGTCCCCTTCCCATGGGTCAGGTCAGGGTGCACATTCTTCTCGGTTGGCTCATTTGAAATAAACTGTTACTGGGAGAAGAGGGAAAGAGGAGGGGGCTTGCTTTCAGCTGAAACCAGAGCAAAACGGAGTCACCAAGAGTTCCTCTGATAGAAAAGACACTGTTAATTTCCACACCCAGATCCTTGGGGGGGACCCTCCCCAGACCCAAACCCACGGCTGACCAGCACCCAGGAGCAGGGCCTGAATTCTCACCCTCGCCACGGCACACTCCCCCCAACGCAGAGACACCAAAGGGTCGACCAGCAGCACGCCACCCCAGGAGAGGCCCCAGGACCCAGCCCCACAGGGAGATGGCCAAGCCCAGACACACCCGGGCGGGGACTCCACCAGAAGAGGGACTCAGAGACACCAGGTATCCAAGGCTGTGAAACCCAGCCTGGCTCCCACGGACTGGGAGGGGCTACAACCCTGTACAAGCCCCCGAGCCCTCATGTTTTGAAGTAAAAGACCTTTCCTTTATTTTTATTTTTATTTTTTTGTCTTTTTGTTGTTGTTGATATTGTTGTTGTTGTTGCTATTTCTTGGGCCGCTCCCGCGGCATATGGAGGTTCCCAGGCTACGGGTTGAATCGGAGCTGTAGCCACCTGCCTACGCCAGAGCCACAGCAACGCGGGATCCGAGCCGCATCTGCAACCTACACCACAGCTCACGGCAACGCTGGATCGTTAACCCACTGAGCAAGGGCAGGGACCGAACCCGCAACCTCATGGTTCCTGGTCGGATTCGTTAACCACTGCGCCACGACGGGAACTCCAAAGACCTTTCCTTTAGCCTCCCAGGCCTCCCCTCGGCCCCCAAAGGCTGACTCGGGAGTTAATGATTAGGAACCCTTGTTACAGGAGTTCCCATCGTGGCTAAGCTGTAACGAGTCCGACCAATGTCCATAAGGACGCGGGTTCAATTCCTAGCTTTGTTCAGTGGGTCAGGGATCTGATGTTGCCACGAGCTCTGGTGTCGGTCACAGACACGGCTCTGATCCTGCGTGGCTGTGGCTGTGGCTGTGGTGTAGGCTGGCAGCTGTAGGTCCAAATCAACCCTTAGCCTGGGAAACCTCCATATGCTGTGGGCGCAGCCCTAAAAAGACAGACAGACAGACAGACAGAAAGAGGGGAGGAAGGAAGGAAGGGAGAGAGCAAGGGAGGGAGGAAGAAAGAGAGAGAGAGAAAGGAAGAAAGGGAGAAAGAAAAAAGAAACACTGTTACAGCTAAAAACTAGTTAAAACCGTCTCAGTTGTGTTCGGTCCTGCCTTGGCCCACAAACTTTTCGCAAAAGATTTCTTCCTTGCTTAATGCCTTTCTTTTGCTAATGTTTACTTTTTAGAGTGGTATTGCATCTCGCGTTTTCTTTTGTAATTGAAACACACCCTACCACCTCTTTCCTGTGAAGCAAAATCTTCTTTCCAGAGGAAAAGTGAGAGGAACAATAACCCCGAAGAGAACCAAAAATCATGGATAGGGATGGAGTAGGGTAGTTGCACGGGTGGCTGTGCTGGTCCCACGGGGGGACCATGGATGGAGGGGGGGATCCCTGTGGGTTGGCGATCACTGTGGGGGAGGGGGGTATCAGGAGGAGGCAGGCTTGCCTGACCAGTGGAGGCTCAAGAGAGGCCTCAGGTCATTGGTGGGGGGTGGGGTGAGGCCTGCATTCAAGGGCAGACCAAGGGCAGGAGTTTAAGGAGCGCCCTTCTGCTGATTGGAAGCAGCACTGGGACAGTCCTCGTTTGCCCTTAGAGGGTCAGACACTCTCTTAGCGGATACCAAGGGGGAGCTGCTCCTGGAAGAAAGAGGAAGAGGCGGTCTTTTCCCAGCCCCACTCCCCTGGGGTGATAAAACTGTAGCCCACTCGACTCTCAGGGCAGAGCCTCCTCGCCTGTCCGCTTGCATCTCTCACAAGCATCCCATCTTAGTAAATCTATTTCTTGCCTATCCCTTTGTCTCTGGCTGAATTCCTTCTGCGCTGAGACCCAAAGAACCTGAACCTCGGTAAGTCCAGACACGGGGTGAGGGATTCTAATTTAAAAACTGCAGATTCCGGTCCCAATCTGGCTTCTGGCTGGGTTCGAGTCCAGGCACCTGGGTTCAAGTCCCAAGCTGGGTTCTGACTGAGTGCACGTCATCGGTGCTGTCGCTTTCACCATCACCAGACTGGCTGCTGCCAGACTTGACGACTCCGAAATGACCTCCGGAGGGAGAAAAATAGAGACACCTCAATCAATAACACTGTCGTCCAAGCTAAACTTATAAGACCCCTTGCTGTCCCAAGTCAGGACACAGCTTTGAGGCGTCAGCCTGCCGTGGCCTCCTTTGCCTGGCAAAGCAATAAAGCTGTTCTTTCAGCTTCCCCCAACACTCTGTCTCCAAGACTTAATTGGTGTCAGTGTACAGAGGCCACTTTTTGGCTACAAGACCACACCCAAGGAAGCAGAGGTCATGAAGCAATGGAGCTGGGGAGTCTGAAAGGACCAAAGGCTTAGGGGAAAAATCAGCATCCCTAAGACAGGACCAGATGGAACGGAGAACAGACTCAGACTCTCAGATTGTCAGACAGACAATGGGTGAAAACAGAGCAGAGGTCATGAAATGAAGGCGTGGACCAGGCTCCACTTAAGAGAGGGTGGAAGGACAGGAAAACAAGGAAAGACAGCACAGCGAGATGAAGACGTCAGAGACGCAGGAGCAGGTGAGAGGCGGGAGGACGAGAAGCCCAGCTCTCAATAAGGACATTTCCAGAAGGTGGGACTGACCAGGAGGGACGCCCATCGCCCTGAGTCACCAGTGTCCGCGCTTCCATCGCTGGACCTGGGGGCGGGGTGAGATCCTCCTTGCATCCCCAGCACCTGACCCAGAGCAGGCGCAGAGGGGTCTGGAAGCGTGTCTGGCAGGACCCTGAGTAGTACCAGCCAAGGGACGCCTCCTGGTTCTGGGGTTGGGGGGGGGGGCGGGGATTCAGGCAGAAGGACAAAGACTCCAGTGGGCCCTCCGGTGTGGGGACAAAGACAGCCTGGGGCTGGACCAATCAAGGGAAGCCAGGTCAGTTTTAAGGGTAATAAGGTTGTAGATAATAGTTAATCCTATTCTTGGAATGAGTCACTGGTACCATGTCCCCTCGGATTCCAGGTGGAGAGGTTCACGGTCCCTCGGCCAGCTGGGGTCTGGGGTCAGGTACCCAGTCCCTGAGACAGCCTCTGCTTGGGAAATAGCCTTTCTTCCCCATTTCTGCGGAGCTGGGGAGCGTGTGTGTGAGAGAGCCCTCCAGGACTGAGCAGGGTCCCCAGCAGCCTGGCCTCGCGTGTCTGGCAGCAGGTCCCCTCCCCGCGTGGGACGGAGACGCTCTGTGCAAGCCCACAAGTTAATCGTGCAAAGTTCCCCAGCACCCAGAAAGCTCTGGAAGACCCCCGCCACTTTCTCGCCTGGCCGAGCAGGTGCGCGCCGGGTTCAGATGGGGCGGGGGGCGCAGGGCAGCCTTCTTGGGGTTCCCGTCTATTCCGGATGAGGCCACCTCCACCAGCATCCCGTTTTCCGGCCCGGGGTCCCTGCTGGCACCCCCATCCCCTCCCGGGAAAGTTCTTAGCCAGGCTGGAGCACCCAGCCTCCGTCCTCCGCGCGGATCCCTCCTCCTCCGCTCCGCGCAAGTCCCGCGGGCCGCGCGCCCCCTGCCGGCCACTCCGGAGCCCTGCGCAGACCCTGCCCGGAGCGTTTACTAAGGCGTTTTCCATAATATAAAGGATTTCAGCATTCGAGCCATTTCTGAAAATACAAAAGGGGGGATACCCCCTCCACACACACACTCTGGCACAACTACAGTTACCATTCTGTGTTTTCCTCTAAAGCCTTCCTTCCACAGTGCTTGTGCTTCCACACATGACAGCAGTGATAGGAAAGCGTCCGCGGGCAGCCGTTGGGCAGGTGAACAGTGGGCAGCAGTCTACCAATCCCCAGAAGCTAATGGGAATTTCAAATTCTGCAAAGGCACCGCCCACTTTCTCTAAATCCACAGCATTAACGTGACTTCAATCCCGCAGTCCCGGTCCTTGTGAGCTGTAGGCTCTGTTAGCCACTCCTGCCACCCCTGCTGGGCAGCAGGAAGGTCCTGGAGTCCCGGTGACCTAGTGTGGTCCCTGCTGGCCGCTGAACACAGATGGCGCTGAAACTCTTTGGTGCCTGCTGCTGGTGGTCACTGCGGTTTGAGGTTGATAAGGGCGACCTCCAAGGCACATTAGCAAACAAGCACATACACACACCTGCACACACACCTGCGTGCACACACCCCCACATACACAAACACACACACACACACTCACAGTATTCCATAGCGCAGTCCCCCTCCTCCCGGGGAAGGAGGAAGATGGGCCAGGATGCAGCCTCCCAGCCGGGGGACACAGTCCCCTCTGGTCTGCTGCTGCAAAGCCAGGAAGGGAAGGCATCTCCCCCCAGCAGTGAGTTTAGCCCTGCAAAGCCCTTGCTCCTGGGAGCATGAAGAGAGGTCAGCAATTCTCCTGACTTCCTTCCACGTTCCTCTGTGTTCGTACAAAGAATGTGCCCCTTATCTTATACCCGGGCCTGGCCACCTCCCTGGGTTAGGCTGCCCCAAAAGCCTGAGGGAGAGAAAGGGGAGGAGGAGGGAGGGCTGAAGTCGGGCTGTGCTCAGGCTCTTAACCTCATCCTCCGGGATGATCTGGGTTCTGCTGGCAAATTTGTCCCCCAGCTGCCATTGGTTTTCTCAGCCCTGCAGCAGGGCGTCCCTCTTAAAAATCACTCTAGTCGGTTGTTTGGAGGTGTGTGTGAGATAATGCCCAGCACAGAGTAAATGCTCAATAAAGTTTAAGGACTAATATTGCTCAGAAAACGCACTGGGCCGCCATCCAGAAATGTGGCCTAATATTTTGTATTTATTTTTACCTTTACATACAATGAAATCCTTGTCTTACTGGTGTACAGCTCCGTGAGTTTTTTTCCCCTTTTCCTTTTTATTATTGTACGTGTGGCATATGGAGGTTACCAGGCTAGGGGTGGACTCGGAGCTGCACCTGCAGCCTACACCACAGCCACAGACAACACCAGAAGTGAGCCACATCTGCAAGCTATAACACAGCTCACAGCAACGCTGGATCCTCAACCCACTAAGTGAGGCCAGGGATTGAACCTGCAACCTTGTGCATACTAGTCGAGTGCTTAACCCTCTGAGCCACAGCAGGAACTCTTAATTATATACATATATATATATATATGTGTGTGTGTGTGTGTGTGTGTGTGTGTGTCTTTTGATGGCTGCACCCGCAGCACATGGAGGTTCCCAGGCTAGGGGTCCAATCAGAGCTACAGCTACCAGCCTACACCACAGACACAGCAACGCTGGATCCAAGCCATGTCTGCGACCTACACCACAGCTCACGGCAATGCCAGATCCTTAACCCATTGAGCAAGGCCAGGGATTGAACCTGCAACCTAATGGTTCCTAGTCGGATTTGAATCCGCTGTGCCGCGACGGGACCTCCTTAATTATATATGTTTTAAAGATACAATCTAGCTAGAAATAACTAAGTGCCAATTCCCTATAGGTACTTTTATAACCTGTGTGCGTGGATTCACTCCTGTGGTTCTCAGAACGCCCTTGTCACGGAAGCACTACTTCTGGTCCCCTCTGACAAAGGAGAAAATTGGTCTGGTCAAGTAGCTTGTCAAAGTCACACAGAGTGAGTAAGCGACAGACCCAGTCTTTGAAGCCAGACAACACGGCTGCGGCTTCCCCACGCCCCACATCAAGACAACTCAACTTATTCCATTTCATTCACCCGCTCTCTCCCCGCTGCCTAGCAGCCAACAGAGACCCGCAAGGTCTGTTTTGCCTGCTGTAGTAAACTCTGCTGCCACCAGGGGCGATGCTGCCCACGATGGTCTCAGCCACCACCGTATTCAGCGCAGATCCTGGGAGACTGTGGCTCTGTTCAGCTGGACTCTTCCTGTGCAAATAGAAGGCCAAGTGCAGGAGAGAGATTGCTCACTGGGCAAGGGTGTGAAAGGACAGCCTCTCAGGGCCACAGGGAGGATATAGGCTCTAGGATTGACGGCTGGGTTCTCGCAGCCTCCCATGCTGCCTGGCAAAAAAAAAAAAAAAAAAAGGCAACCAGGCCTGTGTTAAGGTACCTAAACTTTTCCAAGCCTGAGCTTCATTATCTGGAAGTGGAAACAGCCATCCGCCAGCTTGCCTGCAGTTAAAATCACCTCATCTCCACCCTGTCTGGAAGTGGCTGCTGCATCTTGAGCAAGGTAACCAGATGCCAGCTTCCATGGCTCCTGGCTGAGGCTCAACCCATGCCTCTTGGGGGGATCTGGCCCAGATTCAGCAAGCACCCTCCCACCCGGGCCCACTCCCGTTTGTGCCGGGGAGGGCGGGGGGGGGGGGAAGGAGATTTCCTGGGCTCTTCCGCAGAGAGGCACATGGACCAATAAACCAGAGCTAAGTAAGTGGCAGGCGTTTGCCCTGCTCTTGGCAAACAGTAGGCATTCAGCCGATGTCTGAGAAACCCTGAAGCCCCCCTGGAGAGGATCCTTGCCCTTTCTCAGGATCCGCCCTCCGCTTTTTGGAGGTGTACCTGCTGAAAGGTGCTCGAAGAAATATGTACCTTGCCATTGAGTGGGGTTCAGGATCCATCAGGACCTGTGGCTGCTTTGCCTTGTCCAGGCTTTCCACACCCTCTCTGATTTTCTGTCCGTAGTTCTAATGGATGCTGAAGGGCACACTGAATCCCCGCTCTACTTGTGGATTTGCCTGTTTGAGCTCAACCAGCTTCATGTGCTGAGGCTCTGCTGTTTGATGAGTGTCCATTTAGGATCCACGTGTCTTTCCAGTGGATTGATACTTTAAAAAAATATATGGGGAAAAAGAATTTCTGGGAGCGTAGCTGATTTACAATGTTGTATTCGTCTCACGTACACAGGCAAGCGAATCATTCGTACATATAAATATGTCCATTCCTTTTTCCCATATAGGTTATTACAAACTATTGAGTAGATTTCTCTGTGCTATACAGTAGGCTCTTGGTAATCTCTATTTTATACAGCAGTGGGTATATGCGATGCCCGCCCTCCCAATTCTTCCCTCCACCAAATGGTTTCATGTAGGGTAACCATAAGATTGGTTTTGAGAGATCTGTGGGTTGGTTTCAGTTTTATAAATAATTCTTTTGTATCTTTTTTTTGGCCCTTTGTTTGTTTTTAGAGCTGCACCTGGGGCATATGGAAGTTTCCAGGCTAGGGGTTGAATTGGAGCTTACAGCTGCCAGCTATGCCACAGCCACACAGGATCCGAGTCATGTCTGCAACCTACAGCACAGCTCATGGCAACGCCAGATCCCCAACCCACTGAGCGTGGACAGGGATCAAAATTGCATCCTCGTGGATGCTAGTCGGATTCATTTCCACTAAGCGCCAAAGGGAACTCCTTTATCATTTTTTTATTAGATTCCACATGTAAGTGGTATCATATGATATTTTTCTTTCTCTCTCTGACTTGCTTCACTCAGTCTGATAATTTCCAGGTACATCCATGTTCCTGCAAATGACATTATTCCATTCTTTTTAGTGGCCAAATAATATCCATATATTATACATATGCTACATCTTCTTCATCCCTTTCTCTGTCGATGGACATTTAGGTTGCTTTCATGTCTCGGCTATTGTGGAGAGCGCTGCAGTGGACACACTGGGTGTGTGTACCCTTTAGAATTGTGGTTTTCTCCAGATGGACGCCTGGAGTGGGACTGCTGGGTCATAGCGTTTGCAGGAACTCCGTACTGTTTCCGTAGTGGTTGCACCAGTTGACATTCCCATCAACAGTGTAGGGGGCTCCCTTTTCTCCACGCCCTCTCCAGCATTGACTGTTTATAGACTTTTGGATGACGGCCATTCTGACCTGGTGGGAGTGACACCCCATTGTAGTTTTGACTAGCATTTCGCTAATAATTAGTCGATGTGGAGCATCTTTTCACGTGTTGTTTCGGCCACCTGTCCGTCTTCTTTGTGGAAAGGTCTGTTTACATCTTCTGCCCATTTGTTGATTGGACTGATCCTTTTGTGGCTGTATAAAGTCGTTTCTTGTCGCTATTAATTTTCTTTGTTCTAAAATTCACCTTATCAGATACTCACATGGGGTGTCTGTATTTTTAAATTAATGTTGGCATTACATCCTTCTAATTTCAACATTCCTACATCACTGAATTTGAAGGGTCTTATAAACAGCTTATCATGAGGTTGGGCTCTTAGGGTTTTCCTTTTTTTGGTCTGTTTAGAACCACACCACCCACAGCATGTGGAGATTCCCAGGCTAGGGGTCAAATCAGAGCTGTAGCCGCCAGCCTATGCCATGGCCACAGCAACACCAGCTCTGAGCCACATCTTCAAGCTACACCACAGCTCACGGCAACACGGGATCCTTAACCCACTGAGCGAGGCCAGGGATTGAACCTGCATCCTCATGGATCCTAGTCAGATTTGTTTCCACTGAGCCATGACAGGAACTCCAAGGTTTTTCTTTTTTCATTCTACAATCTGTTTTTTGGTTGGCATAGTTCAAATACTTACCTTGAAGGCAAGACATTGTATTGATAAGTTAGGGCTGAAGTCTGCTGTTATTGGTGGTTTTTTTTGCCTTGTTTTTGATTGTTTTCTTGCCTTCCTGTTGGTTATTCTTTAAGAGTTCTTTTGATATATTTAGTGCTATTGAGTATATCTTTTTGTACACTCTCTGTGTTGGTTGTTAAAGCACTAATTTAATTACTAATTCAATGTCATCTACACGTGTGTGTGTGTGTGTGTGTGTGTGTGTGTGTGATTTGTCATCGTCTGCTGGTATAAACATTTTACCACTTAGGACTTCCTGCTGTGACCTAGTGGGTGAAGAATCCAACTGCAGCAGCTTGGGTCGCAAGCTGGAGGCACTGGTTCGATCCCCAGCCTGACACAGTGGGTTAAAGGATCCGTGTTGCCACAGCTGTGGCCAATTTCCATGTGCCATTGGTGTGGCCGTTAAAAAAAAAAAACTTAGCAAAAAACATTTCACCACTTGGACTGACATATGGAACCATCACTTTCAGTGAGGTCACTTTATCTTCCTCATTTGGAAATACTTCTGTCTTGAATATCGATCGAATGGTGCTATAATTTTTGTCTCAGTCATTGGCCATCTGATTTATAGTACTTGTGAGGAAAAGCTGAGTCTATAGTTCCTCTCATTGCTCCTTTTTCCTTCTTGATGCTCCAAGTTTCTTGCTTCCATCATTTTCTTTCTTTAGAACTTCCTTTAGCCAAATCATTAAGGATAACCCTGCAGAAAACAAATATATATATGTATTTTTTTTAGTTTTCCTTCATTTGAGAAGAACGTCTTTATTTTCCCTTTATTCCTGAAGGCTGTTCCACTGAACTTAGAATTCACAGCTGATAAGTCTTTCCTGTCAGCCTTGAAAAAATGTGTCACTTCCTTCCAGCCTTTGAGGTTTAACATGATAAATCCATCATTGAATACACATCATTCATCACTTCCTTCTGGCTACTTTCAAGATTTTTTTCTTTGAAAAACGGGGGGGGAACAGATGCAAAATATACAAAAACAATACAGGAAACAATTTTTAAAAAGAAAAGATTTTTTTCGTTGTCTTTAGTTGTCAGAGGTTTAATGATAAGTCTTGAATGGATTTTTGTTATCTTTCTCTATTTGGGGTTGACTCGGCTTCTTTTTTTTTTTCTTTTGCTTTTTAGGGCCACACCCATGGCATAGGGGGGTTCCCCGGCTAGGGGTCCAGTCAGAGCTACAGCTGCCAGCCTACACCACAGCCACAGCAATGTGGGGTCCGAGCTGCGTCTGCAACCTACACCACAACTCAGGCAACACCAGATCCTTAACCCACTGAGCAAAGCCAGGGATCGGACCCGCAACGTCGTGGTTCCTAGTCGGATTTGTTCCCACTGCGCCCCGACAGGAACTCCCACTCAGTATCTTGAATCGACAGGTTCCTGCCTTTTGCAGAATGTGGAGGGTGGGGGCCATTTCTTCAGCTACTCCTCAGCCCCTCCTTGCCTTGGGGATATAGAAAATGATTGTCCCACACATCCTGCGCCTCTTTAAAAGTCTGCTGTTCAGACTGGGGACGTTATTGCTCAGGACTCAGGTTTACTGAGTCTTTCCTCCATCGTCTCCACTCTGCTACTGAGCCTCCCGTGGGTTTGGGTTTTTGAGTTTACTTTTGGTGGAAGTGTAGTTGTGTTTTATGTTCAGGTATCTCTTGATCACGGTAACCCATCGTCCCCCGTGAGGGGACAGCCAGGAAAGACCTCGGGAGGATTTTACCCGGAATACTTGGTGCCTGCTTTTTGTCCTCAGGAAACCAGAAGCGCTGGAGATTAGGTGGGCTGGGAGCAGGGTTGAGTCCAAAGGAATGCAGGAGTGGGAGGCTTGTGCTGCTTAGCTGAAGCCCTTTGCTCTCCGGTGGGTTTCGAATCCGTTTTATACATTTTAGTTTGGACATCTGGTTCTTTTTCATAACTTCTGTCTGGTTTTCATTTGTTCCTTCTTTCTGTGGTTCTGTTTCTCCACTTGTGTGAAGAGAATTTGGACTTGCTTGTTGAAGCTTTGCTGCAGCAAGCGCTTTAAATCCTCACCAGATAATCCCAACACCCGATGCGTCCGGATGCTGCCTCCATCAATTGTCTTTCCTCATTCAGGCTGTAAATTTCTTGGTTCCTGGTACAATAGGTCCTTTTCTATCACATCCTGGATATTTTGGCTGTTATGTTAGGAGGCTCTGGGTCCCAATTAAGCCTCATGTGTCAGCACCAGGTCCGGGACTCCCATGGGCTGTGTACCCACCAACCAGTCAGGCTTCAGTCTTTCTGTGCTTTTGGTCTGTGGGGCTTGCCTGCTGCTCTGGGGCTCTCGATGGCCCCTCCTGCCTGAGTGGCAGAGGGTGTCTCCATGAGGATTGGGGTGGCAGGCCGGCGGCTCAGAGAGCCTTCCCTGGCCTGGCACTTGCTGTAGGGGATCCTTTACCTACGGGAGACAGAGGGTGCTTCCCAGTGGGCAGGGCCTCTGCCTGAGCCCCCATCACCCTGGTGTCTCTGGGCTGGAGAAGGAAGTCTCAGATCCATGGAGAGGAGAGGTTTTGAGGCCAGGTCAGTTGTGGCAGAACCCCTTTTGCTGGCACCTCCACAGGTAACAGGCTTTGGGGGAGCCCTCTCCACCCTCACTGTTGCCCCAGCCTGCGCTAGAGTCTCTGATTCCTCAGGAACCTCAAGGTCACTTGTTCTTGGTTCTTTCTTTTTTACTTTCTTTTTCGGCTGCACCTACAGCACATGGCAGTTCCCAGGCCAGGGACTGAATCTGAGCTGCAGCTGCAAACTATGCCACAGCCGTGGCGACGTAAGATCCTCAACCCACTGAGTTACAGCATAAGTTCCTCTTGGATCATTCTTCTTGTTATCCATTCAACAGCCCTGCAGCTCAAATATGTCAGGGTAGAGCCCATTTCCAGGTACGGGAATGTCCCTTCCTGGTACTCTAGGTCCACCTGGAAACTCCAATTCAGCTCTGAGCCGGGCTCCATGATGCCAGGGCCACTGGGGCAGCTCTTCCCTCAGCCCTGGAGATCACACACAAACCTCTAGGAGACAAAAAACCATGACAAAGGGGGGCAGACCTAATGTGCCCCAGGCGCCAGGTGAGGAGTGGTCATCTATGCATCCATCACCCAAGTAGGTGGGGCCAGGGGCCTGTCGCCAATAGGTCCATTCTCTGAGTGGGCAGGGCCTGTCACTGACAGGTGCATTATCTGAGTGGGTGTGGTGAAGGGACAGTCCCTGAATGATGAACAGAAAGCAGGCAGCTCCTGTGGCAGGGGCTGGTCCAGCAAGGCTTCCCGGGCGCTGGTCCTCTGTGCAGCCTTGGGCTATGGTGACAAATCCAGACTGTGCTTGAACGTGCCCCCATCAGGGTAGTAGAACCAGGGCCCTGCCTGCCTTCACTACCTACCATGACACTGGTCAAGAGTCTGGGGCACTCTTGTGGGACAAGAGTCCACCAGCTTCAGCCGCTCTCCCTCCCTTCCTGGCAGCCATGCGGGGACCACTGCGCACTCTCTTCCCAGCAGTCTCCTGGGCGCCTCCCCAGAGCAGAAAGCCGAAGCCTGTACAGGCTCAGCCCGCCAGGAGGCAACGGAGCTTGGAGGAGGAGGACAGCTCCTGTCTGTCCACGGCGGAAACAGGCCCACGTTGTTTGGAGCTGGAGCAGAAGCAGGCAAGGGGGATCAGCCACGTGGATGGTCTCGCCTCAGCCCGAAACCTGGTGAGAAGTGTTCGTGTCTGTGCCAGAAGCTACAGCAAGAGAGGAGGAAGGCGAGGCCCGGCGTGGCCCCATGCTTGTCCACCTGCTGGGGCCTGGGTGTGACACAGACTGGGGCCGAGGCACATCCAGCGGCCCCCCGGCATCCTGCAGTGACAGAGCTGCACCAGGTCTTGGGACACAGAGGAAAGGAAGGCGGCAGGTCCTGTGTGCCTCACGAGATGGAGGGAGGTCAACCTCGGAAGGGGGCCTGGACCCCAAGAGGGCAGAAAGGCAGTAGGGTGGGCTCCCGCCTGGTGGGTGGACAAGCGCTGCTAGCCCAGGAGAGCCAGCAGGGTGGCGCTAGGACGGCCACCAGCATCGGCTGGAAAACAGGTGAACTCACCAAGCGTTTTGTAGTCAGGCTCAGCGCCCAACTCAGTGAAAACCTGCAAAGTCCCACTGGAGGCTGGTCTACACTGGGAGCTTCCACCTTTAGCTACCACAGGGGGTTTTCTTTTCTTTTTTTTTTTTTTTAGGGCCACACCTGTGGCATATGGAAGTTCCCAAATCCACCTACAGCTGCCAGCCTGTGCCACAGCCACAGCAACACAGGATCTGAGCTGTGCCTGCTGCCTACACCATAGCTCATGGCAATGCCAGATCCTTAACCCACTGAGTGAGGCCAGGGATTGAACCTGCATCCTCCTGGATACTAGTTGGGTTCTTAACCCACTGAGCCACAGCAGGAACTCCCTAACAGGGGATTTCTATCAACACCAGAAATGTATTAGCACCTATGATCAATACCACGCATTATTATTAAATTCTTAAAATCTCTGAATACAATTTTCAAAAGTCTCTGGGCAGAAATCAAACTATATCCCTGAAGGCAAAACACGTAAGAATTTTTAACTGAATCCGCAGTTATCCATTAACGATCCATAAGCTATCCCCTTCAAACTCCCCAGTAAACACACACACAGGCACACCCAGAAATGCACACACATATGGGTCCACACCCGCAGGTGCACTTCCACCAACACCACAGACAAATGCCTGCCTCACTGAGGCTTACCAAGCTTATAACTTTATTATACTCTGAATAGAGATGATATTTAAAGAACAGAGCACATGACTATACAAAGGATTTATAGAACATTCATTTACATACTGGATATATTCTTTACAATATAAGAAAAGTAAAAATATCCACTACTGGGTAAGGCAGATAAGGAGACGTGATGAGGTCTCTGCTGCTGAAGACACACACGGGGGCCCTTAAATGTGGTGACATAACACGGTTACAGGTTAACAATGCAGGAACACAGCGTGGGTTAATGAGCAGGTTAACAGGTCCCTGGCTATGACACTGGAAGGGCGCAGTCCTCGCGCACGCCCCGGGAGAGTACCCCTGTGCCCAGATGCCTGAGGATGCCCCTCCCCCGAGTGCCCCAGAGCCAATATTAGGGGTGGGGCTTGGCCAAGGTCTGAGCATGAAGTTCATGGACTCACCTTGTTCCATTCAATGCACATGTAACACCTTGTTGTACCAGCTCCTCAGAAACTAGGGAATTGGCTCCTCAGTGGGAGCTATTTGCTGGAAGGCACCTTCCTGATGCCCTTGACCACTAAGAGTGAAAGTCTCAGCTGCCAGTCAGTTTAAACAGCCAATGTCTCAGCTTAAATGCTCTGGAGGACGGCTGGGGGCGGCCCTGACACCCTCTGTGATTTGGGCAGCTTATGCCTCTCCATCCCGCATCCTCTCTGGCTCCTATTTCTACACAAGCCTTTTCTTCCTTCATCGGAAGGATAAGGGACCTGGCCTGTGGTCTTTGGGTCAAAGTTGGGTACCCGCATCTCAGGAGCAGGCGCCCCTTGGGGACAGCACAAACCTCTGCTCCCCTGGCCGCATTCCTGCCATGAATGAAAAACGGAAATGTTAGATGCCCCCAGCACGGGGGACCAAGGCAGCAGGCTTCTGGAAGATACTGGCACATTCTCCTAAACAGCCGCACTGCCACATGTCAGGAAAGGTCCACAAAGACCAAGGCAAACATTTGGCACAGAAATGAGGCACTTGCATTTGGTGCATCAATACGGGCTAAACGGTGGACCCATCCACCGGCTTTCACACACACACACACACTCACTCGCACTCACGGACAATGCCCACTGCGATTCGGATGACCCCCCTCTGCTGTCACTGCGTCTGTCTCTGCCCTACTTTAAGGTAGAGAATCCACAAAGCCCACTTCCCCCAGCAGTGACCGTGACAGTGATTCCACAGAGCTGGTACTTGCTTTGGGAAGCGGAGGAGAATGGGTGGCTGGGGGGGAGGTGGCCGTGGCACGAGTGTCCGGGGTGACCGGGGAGGAGACGGCGCTTTATGAAGATGCCGCCCAGTCCTGCCTCTCACTCCGGGGGACGTGCAGGACCAGAGCTTCTCCCAACCTCTGACCACCGCGCTGCGACGCATCACCGCGCATAAACAGGGCTACGGGGGTGCAGAAGAGCTGCTCTCAAAAACGGCTCCTCGTCTTCCTCCCCTGCTCAGGGGCCGGGACACACCGGATGCCAACAGGAACCAAAGGCGGGGCTGAGGCAGACAGGGCAGCAGTTCTCTGGGCAACCTCTCGCCAGCCCTGAGGATGCTGAGGAGGGCTGGGCCTAAAGTTAAGCAGGTGGATCCGCAGCCTGGAAAGGACGCGTTGGTGTTCGAGACCCTGGGCAGGCTGCTGCTGGAGGCAAAGCCAGCACGACCCACAGAACCTCCTCCTGCATCCGACAGAGACGGTCCTTCCAGAACCCGGCTCGGCAGGCGGCAGCATGCGGGCTCCGGGACAGCATGGCAATGGCGAACTGGTGTTAGCATAAATAATTTGGCCTAAATAAAATATAAATTCCATGGAAACGGCGTTTTACCTCCATCTTCTCACTTTCCCTCTCACAGCCCAGCGAGCTGGTACGTGAGGGGAGGCGGGGAGCTGTCGCCAGGCCAGGGTGGGGCTCTGGCCTCCGTGGCTCCCACGGTGGCCAAGTGACCTCTCTCGCCTCGCTGCCCAGCACGCTGTCCCCTCGCCCATCCACGCCCTCGGTGCTGCAGGGAGGGCCTGACCTGCTCGAACCTTCACCACACATGCATTGCCTTCTCAGGTTAACAGCTTCTCCGCCGTGGGGGGGACAGAGGCCCCTGGGTGCCCGCTGGACAGGAGCCCCCGAGATGGCAATAGCAAGGCAGAGCCGGTCACTCGGGGCCATGTGGAGTAGGCGGGGCTCCCTTCCTCCCCACAAAGGCCAGAGTGCAAGGAACGCGGGTCCCCAGGTCTTATGAATGGTCCTTTCCAGCTCGGGGTCTGGGTGGGCACCCTGGGTGGGTGCCCTTCTTCCTCCACCCAGAGATGCACCAGCTAGCGGTGTCTCTCAGGAAAAGGCCACCAGGTGGCAGGGTTGTTTTGTGAAGCTGGAGGCGTTTCGGGGCTGGGAGGGCTCAGATCTTCTTTGGGGATCCGATCATGACCTTTGACACGAAGTTGACGATGGCGCTGGCGGGCTGCTCTGGGTCATGCTCCGCAAACAGGTGGCACACGTTGTCTGTGGCGCTGCCCTGCTTCCGGGCCACAAATCCAAAGACTCTGCCAAAGGAGAGGCGGGGTCAGCGTGCCAGCCGAGGGCCCATCCATCCCACAAGGATGCAAGCCCCACCTTCCTCCCACGCCACCGCCACCTCTGGCTGCCACCTCTGTGCCAGCTCGGGGGACAAGTCCCCTGCCAGACACTTGCCCTGACCTCCTCTCAGCCTCGCAGACGCTGCAGGGAGGGTGCTATAGCCAGCAGCACAGGGAGGAGCCCAGGGACAGGGCTGGGGATGAGCCCCATTCCCCAGCCACCGAGGGGAGGGAGGGGGGACCCTGGCTCTACCTCGGGAGCTGCCTGCTCTCCTCACGCCGTCGGCGCACAGGCTCTAGGTACTAGCGCCCGGCCTCAGCTCCAGAATACAGGGCTCTGTCCAGACACCCACGCTCCCACCCACTCGGGCAGTGGCTCCCACCCACTCCCTCCTCAGGCGTCACACCCCTAAGCTACAAACTATGTGCAGGCAAGCAAACAGCTTAAAAGAACAGTACAGTCTAATTATTTTGTTTCAGAACTGGGGACTTTATCAGAATAAGCTTCCCTGAGCCCCAAACTTAGTAACTACCACTATCCAATCCAAATCCCTGGCAAAAGTATGTCTTCTCCTTTTCAAAAAAATGAAGAATTGTGTGGTTTGAGCTGAGGGGTCTCTACACCACGGGAGGGATGGGCCAATGGCGCTCAAGTGACCTCCTGGGGCCACACGCTCCTCTCGGCTGGAAGCGCAGTCGCCAGCGAGCCAGAGCTGGGGGTGGCCCAGGGCGCCACCCCACGGCGGGGCTGGGGAGGCCTCCAAGCCCTTTATCAGATGCCAAGACGAGTGAGAAATCGGAATCCTAGGACAGGACACCTGCGGCTGGACATCTGTGATTACCAGACGTGGGGGAGGCAGGGGACGCCCACCTGCGGAGGCTCTGGATTGTTCCAAGGCCACATAGCCAGGCCTGGCTGCCACAGAGCCGGGCTCCCCCAGGTCTGGAGTGTGCGCTCATGTGCACACAGGCAGCCCCACCTCTAACACCCTGACCCAGGGAACTGCTGCTCTCATCCCTCCCCCACGCCCAGAAATGCTGTGTAATTCATACTCTTTTCTTGTGTGTTTTTTTAGGGCTGCTCCCGAGGCACACGGAGGTTCCCAGGCTAGGGTTCGAATTGGAGCTACAGCTGCCAGCCTATACCACAGCCAGAGCCACACGGATCTGAGCCCCATCTGCAACCTACACCCCAGCTCACGGCAATGCCGGATCCTTAACCCACTCAGCGGGGCCAGGGATCGAACCCGCATCCTCATGGATACTAGTCAGATTTGTAACCCGGAGCCACAAGGGGAACTCCACACTCTTTGTACCATAATTTTATGGGTCACGTATAAATACTGCTCATTCAGAGAGCAGCAAGCAGGAAAGTTAACCCTCTCCAGGCCCTTTCTGCACAAGGACTCTTCCATTCTTTTCAGAGCAAAACCCAATTTAGGCACATCCTCTTTGGAAATCTGGGACAGATTCGGGTTGGAGGCCACTGGGAACTGAGGGAGAAAGAGGACAGGCTGGCAACGTACCTTGAGCAAGGGCCGTCTGTGATCCATCTTGCAAATCACAGAAAAAGAAAAAAGTCACATTAATTTCTCTATTAACTTGTGGGGCAAAGGAGGCACAGTCATGGCTCAACACAAACATCTGTCTTACTTCCTATCTTGTGGATCCAAGGCACAGAAGATGACACTGCTCACGGGGTAGTGTCTCCGGAAGAAGAGCCTAGGGGACATGGAGAGAGGAGTGGGTTACTGGGGTTCTGCAGTGACAGTGCTGCACGGCCCCCCGAGGAGATTCAGGGGACAGAAGCCTATTTCACGCTTTTACTGGTCATCTGGAGAGAAGCGCAGAGGGAACGAGGGTTAGAAGTCAGCAGACGGGGGAATTCCCGCTGTGGCAGAGGGTTAGGGACCCGGCACTGCCTCTGCACTGGTGGGGGTTCGTTCGATCCCCAGCCTGGCACAGTGGGTCAAGGATCTGGCATTGCTGTAGCTGCAGCTCAGATACGATCCCTGGCCCAGGGACTTCCACATGCCATGGGAAAAGAAGAAAAAAGAAAGAAAGAGGAGTTCCCATCGTGGCGC
The DNA here is from genome assembly GCF_016906955.1 of Phacochoerus africanus. Taxonomy (NCBI): domain Eukaryota; kingdom Metazoa; phylum Chordata; class Mammalia; order Artiodactyla; family Suidae; genus Phacochoerus; species Phacochoerus africanus. The sequence continues at coordinate 49,139,974 of NC_062559.1, read as the reverse complement.
AGTGGTTAACGAATCCGACTAGGAACCATGAGGTTATGGGTTCCATCCCTGGCCTCGATCAGTGGGTTAAGGATCCAGCGTTGCCGTGAGCTGTGGTGTAGGTCACAGACACGGATCAGATCCTGCATTGCTGTGGCTCTGGCGTAGGCCGGCAGCTACAGCTCCGATTCGACCCCTAGCCTGGGAACCTCCATATGCTGCAGGTGTGGCCCTAAACAGACAAAAGACAAAAGACAAAAAAAAAGAAGAAAGAAAGAAAGAAATGAGCAGACGGAAAGCTGGGCCGGCAGAGCAGTTCTGGGGCAAGGCTTGGGGTAAAGGCAGGCAGCAAGCAGAGCGGAGAACTGCCAGTGCATGGACCAGTCTAGGAGGCCCGGCCTTCCCATTCGTAACCCGGGAACCCAGTCTCCAGCCTCAGTGGCTCGCCTGTGAAAAGAGCGTGGCTAGAGCCCACCATTCTCCCGGGGCAGGAGCCAAAGCAGCCTGGATGAGAGATCTGACAGCCCGCTGTGAACTGTCAAGGGCTGTGCACACCAAATCCACGAGGAAGGGCCCCTAACGCCAGGCCAGCACAGCTGCTGGGGAGGGGGGGGACCACCAGAGGGCCCCTCTGCCCTCAGTCCCGGCTCCTGTCACTGTGTCTTTTGTTTCACTGCCAGCCCTCCCCACCCACGGTCAGCTGGGCAAGTCCTCCTTCCTCCTGGGAGACATGGTGTCCCCAGAGGCTGGTGGCTTTGCTCCTGCCAGGGGAAGAAAGAGGCCAGGGACCAGGAAAGGCACAGGAGAGCCTGGGCGGGCCCCTTTCAGATGGGGACCCCATGACTGGACACCACTGAGGACACAGCCCCCTTTGTCCAGCATCAGCCCGTCCGCATTCCAGTTCTGACCCTTAGTTCTGACCCCTGCAGCAGGAAAGACACCAAGTGCTCGGGGCGCGACCCCCTCCCAGGGTTTTATAAGGATACAGGGAAGCTAGAGATACAGAAAAAGCACACAGTGGGCAGAGCAAAGAGAGATGCTGCGAAGAAAGATGCTTTCCTGCCTGACCCAGGGACCCCGCTTCGGCCGAGCCCGGCTGGCACCCAGCATCGCCTATTTCATTCAAGACAGTTAGCTCAGGGCAGTCTGAGAGGGGAGGAAACTGCTCGGTGGCCCCGCGGGTAAAGGGGGGAGCAAGGACCCCGATCTGAGCGGCAGAGCCCATGCCCCCACCTGCTTCATCCTGAGAGCAGTGGGCACGGGGTTCAGTTCAGGGACCTTCCCACATTTGGGACCAGCTCTGGCACGGGGCCAGGCTGGGAAGAGCTCCGGGGGTGCCAGGGGCGCTGGGGTGACCGCTGTCCCAGCTGGTGGGAGGGGACTGGCTGCCTGCCCCTTGAAGCTCCTGCCGCAGCTCTGCTTTTAGGACTAAGGATGCGGCGGCGCCCCCCACCCCCCAACCAAGGGCAGGCCGTTTCCATAACAAATAAATGCACTGCCTCTGATTTGCCTTTGATCTTGAGGTCAAAGGCTCAGCTCCTGGGAGGAACATGCCTGCAGCTGTACTGTCCCGAATTCGACCCTGCTCCCCGCTCAGGCGGGGGCTCCATGAGGGCTCCCCCAGACTCTGCTCAGCTGGAACCCACTCAGTGACCACTCGGAGGGAAGTTCCTGGAAACTGAGACAGTATCTACACTATCTAGATAAAACTTAATAATACAGGAAGTGCCCTTCGTGGCTGAGTGGTTAACAAACCCGACCAGGATCCATGAGGACACGGGTTCGATCCCTCACCTCACTCAGTGGGTTGGGGATCTGGTGTTGCTGTAACCTGTGGTACAGGTTGAACAGGCGGCTCATCACCCCATGTTGCTGTGGCTGTGGTGTAGGCTGACAGCTGTAGCTCCGATTTGACCCCTAGCCTGGGAACTTCCATATGCCATGGGTGCAGCCCTAAAAAGCAAAAAAGCAAAAATAAAAGAAAAAAACCTTAATAATATAATGTCGAAATGAACCAGTCATTAATGATTATTGGTAATATCATTCTTATATTTTATTATATTATTATATAGTCACTAATATCTAGGTAATGAAATAATATCCATCAAGGTCACTCTCTCACCTGAAACAAGATGACCCCCCATTAGAAGTTTTTTTTTTTTTTTTGGCTTTTTAGGACCCCACCTGCGGCATAAGGAGGTCCCCAGGCTAGGGGTGGAATCAGAGCTGCAGCTGCCGGCCTACACCACAGCCATAGCAAAACAGGATCTGAGCTGCATCTGCGACCTACACCACAGCTCATGGCAATGCCGGATCCTTAATCCACTGATCGAGGCCAGGGATGGAACCCAAAACCTCATGGTTCCTAGTCGATTCACTTCCACTGCACCGAAACGGGAACTCCTATTAGAAGGACCAAGACTGGAGCAAAGATGAGTGGATTCTATCACAGTCTGAGTGTTTTTACAGAAATGACTCTTGCACTTGTACACACACGTACATGCGTAAGAGATACTCAAAGGTCCACATGTCTTTTTTTAATTTTACTGATCCTGAAAAAAGAGCATTTGGGCCAAAAGTTAGTGGTTTCTATGTGGCTCTGGGGACATACCAGATGTCAGGGAAACCACAGATTGACTCAATCCCTGGTTAGTCCCAGGACGGCGGAGCTCTGCCCGGGCGACCAGCACACGCCCAGGGCACGTCAGGGTGATGAGCAGGGCTGGCGGAAGGAAGGGTTCACCCGAGGTGGCACCGGAAGCCCCGCCCACCCGCTGGGCACACTCACTTCCTCTGGTTGTCCGTCAGGGTGATGCCCTGGGCTGACACCTTGAAGTGCACGACCGTGCACAGGGGGGGCGGCTCCTGGACCAGCGTGATGCTCAGTGCCTTCTGCACGGCCTGGGGGCCCGTGAGAGACTCCATCTCCACCGAGTTGAGGTACCACACGTTGCAGGCTGCAAGACACGCGGGGAAGTGGCGTTAACGCACCCGCCCGACACCAGGGCCCCTGGGCGACGGGCACGTTTGCAGCCAGGTGCGTCTGCAGGGCTCGCCCTGTGCCCCTCGCTCCAAAGCTGTAGACGGCGAGGGATCCAGTGACACACTTGCCCGAGGCCAAGGCGGAGAATAACTGCGCGTGGAGGCAAAGGGACCCAGGACGAGTTTTCCTCCGCTGTGTTTTTCCACCTGGAGTCTCCAGGTGGGGCTGGAGGCACCTGCACATCTCAGGGTAGGTCTGGAACCCCAAATATCCACCTGCATGGAGTTCTGAAAGCAGCAGGCAGCCAGAAAGGGCTGCTGAGACAACGAACGACTTGCAGTGACTTAAACCACTGTCTTGGTGCAAAGAGCTGGGACAGCCTGTGGTGTCCCCATGCGGCCAGGGGCCTGGGGGCGTGTCCGCGGCCATCTCCTCTTGGAGAAGCACCTGAATATGAATGAGGCTTTGGAAACAGCCTGATGGCCCTTTGAGCCAGGATCCTGCAGCTCAAGCAGAGGCTAAAGTGGGACTCTGGGGGCGTGTGCAGTCCATGTGATGCTGCGACAATCAAACTCTGCCTCAAGTTCTCTCCGGTAGGAGCTATGGCACACGCCACGCTCATCCCCTGCTCTGTCGGAGGCCAGGCTGTGCCTGTGAGTGGTGCATCTTAACTCCTCTCTCAAGGCCTCTAGATGTCCACTCAACAGAAAAGAAATGCTTCCCCGTGACCCTGCAATCTAAGGAGTGCTGTGCCCTCCCTCCACCCTTTCCTCTGGGAGAGTCCCCTGGAGGCAGGGCCATGGGCCAGCTCCGCCTTCACCCCCGACCTCTGATGCTGGGCAGCAGTCACCCCTCTTGGCAGCTGCATGGATACACATCCGGAGGGTTCGTTAAGAGGAACGGGAACAGGAGTCCCTGCTGCAGCGCAAAGGGATTGTCAGCATCTCTGCAGTACCAGGGCACAGGTTCCATCCCCAGCCTGGCACCGCAGGGCAGCCAACGACAACAACGACAACAATGGAAACAACGCAGGACGTCCCCGGTGTCAAGACGCAGGGCCGCCTGTGAGCTGCTGCCCCCCCCCACCTCCAATCTCTCCACAGCCAGCACTACAAGTCACACCTCCATCAGCGTCTAAGAAGCTTGGAGCCTTCTGAAACCTCTGCTTCAGGGAACCCAGAGGAGGATGGTGAAGAAAGAAGGCAAAACCTGGGGTCCCCGTAACAAGCCCATCAGAAAAACGAGGCCCCTCCCCTTATCCTGGGCGGGGGGCCTAGAAGCGGGCAGGCGGAGTCCCACGGACGGGCCCACTTGACTCACTGCGAGAGGCCTGACTGGCAAGACCGAGTCTGGAGGGCAGGCGGCAGGTGCCAGAGAACCTCCCGAAGGCGAGCAGCCCCAAAGACAGGTCACGATGTCTCCCGCAGCGAGTGTCACCACACAGATCTCAACACACCCGGGAGAACGGCCGACACCCTCTCAACGCCAGGCTTCCCCAAAGCCGAGTCAACAGGACGTTTCATCCCAGCTACCAACCTCCCTCTAGAGAGTTACAAGTCACTTTTACTCTCAGGACAAAGAGCTTGACCTTTCCCTCCTGTAATTAAAATGACACTGTGCCCTGAAGCACCACCTCAAAGTCCCCACCCCAAACACCGCAGTTTCCACCTCTCCGAGCTTTAGCCAGCGTGCAGCTCATTCGTAAGGAACCTACCAAAGATTTCAGAGGCTACCTCATCAGACCTGCCCCGCCGGCCTACGAGGAAGATTTTAGCCTCACCCCCAATTTACAGACAGAGAAACTGAGGCGTGGAGACATGAGGAACATGCCAGTAGCGCCTCGGCTCCCCCGCGGGCTGTGGCACCAACCTAGTGCCGACGCCTGCGGGGCTGGCGGAAAACCCTCCAGGTACCAGGCACCTGGCAGAGAACACGGGCTCAGGAAGAAAGGCCACGTAACATCCTGAGGATGAGCTGTCGGTCTTCCTCCGAGACGTTTAAGTTGTGTGGGGTCTTCCTCGGCTTTAATAACAATGCCACCGACCATTCCACGTCCCCGTCCTGACAGCAGAGGCATCTTTTAGACCTGTCACTCCTGTACATTTCTTTTTTTTTTTTCTTTTTATAGCTGCGTCTGAGGCATATGGAAGGCCCTTGAACAGGGAGTGCATCAGAGCTGCAGCGGAGGCCTAAGCCACAGCCACCGTAACACTGGATCCCAGCCACATCTGTGACAATCTGCAGCTTGTGGCAATGCCAGATCCATAACCCACTGAGCGAGGCCAGTGATCAAACTCGCATCCTCGCGGCGACAATGTCGCGTTCTTAACCGGCTGGACCACAGCGGGAACTCCATTCCTGCACATTTCTGAGGCAGGCAGAGCTCAGAGATGCCCTCCCTGAACGGCTGAGTTTCCACAGCCTCTGCTGCCCTCCCCCAAACACATACCCTCTCCTGCCGGCGATGAGACATGTCCAGGAACCGGTGGGCCGGGAGGCTGACGGGCACTTCAGCTCCCGTCTGAACTTGAGGGATCTACTCAGGTCATCTCGGGAAAGAGATCGAGCTGACCAAAGTCTTTAAAACTTCAGCTGCCCAGTGCTCAAGCCTGCGAGGCTCTGATGACATCAGAGGCTCTTACGAGCTGCTCACGTCACCAGGACAGCCCTTCTGGAAGATGATTCTGCAGGGTTTATCAGGAGGATCAGAAGACAAGCCTGCACTCGGTAGCCTGGGGGTCCCACCCAGCGAGAAGAGAGAGGAAGTATCTCATAACCAGGGGAGACAACTAACCTAGAGGGGAAGAGAGCTGAGCCACATGCTTATTTGGCAGGGAAGCTGGAGACCAATGACGTCCAAAAAGAAAGGAATGGTGAAATCAGCCCCTCGGTGGAGCAGCAACCAACCAGCAAGCGGGAATCAAGAACCCCGGTGGGCAACATGGAAGACATTAGCGGTTTATGGAAAAAGCAGAGTAAAACTATCTGTGCTGTGATTAGAACCACAGAACAAAAGGCATGTGTGTCTACGAACAGGAGCTGGAAGTGAGCCTGGAAAACTGAAGACCGTTTTTAGGAGGGTGAGTATCCTGTCTTTTATTTCATCCGCACTACCGTGATGACAGCCGTGCAGTCACGAAAGAGAAAAGAAGGGCAGTTTCTCCTCCCTCCCTCCCCTCCTCCCTCTCTTTCTTTCTGGCTGCACCCGAGGCCCATGGAAGGTCCTAGGCTGGGGATCAAGCCCTCGCCTCCGCAGTGACCTCAGCCGCTGCAGTCGGATTCTTACCCCACTGCACTACGGCGGGAGCTCCTGAGAAAAGATAATTTTGATCTGATCACAATGAAAGCCCACAGAACTGGCGCGAGCTGGACCTAGAGCAGGCGCACATCCACAGCTACAGGTGGCCAGGACCCAGACAGACTCCTGTCTCCCTGAGCCAGACAGACGGCCTTTGATGTGGAGCGGCAGGAGCAGAGGGCTGCTGTCCCTCGTGGGAGCAGAGAAGGGAGTGCGCCTCCCACGCATATCTGGGGGCAGCTCCGCTGGGCACACGCCAGCCTCCGGGAGCCCGTCTCCTACCCAGCAGGTGATGGGTGGCACTGCTGTGTTTGTTCACAAGTCTGGCCCAAGAGTCCGATGGCCCCAGAGGGTCAGAGCTGTGATGTGACACTGCACAGGAAGGCGCCCATCAGCCCCACAGCAGGGGGGGCAGAAGTGCGAGGTCCATGCGTTCTCACCCGGTCCTAGCATGGCTGGAAGCCAGGTTCTTAGGGCCACAATTCAGAATTCAGAAAAAGGGAGTAATGCACAGAGGTAGCCTTTCCATCGCCATGTGTGGGACGGAGACAAGCTGAGCCACCGCAAGGGAGGGAATCGCATGGTGATGGGAACAACAGAATAAAACCATCTGGACCGTGATTAGAACGACACAACGGTTATTCGACGGTTGCTCACTGGACATGAGACCTAGGCGGTGTTTACAAAAAAACATAAGAAAACCTCTGCTGCTAAGGGAGGAAAGAAAAACCACTCAGGGCTGTACCTGGGTGACAGGTGTGTGAGGAATTCATTTCTCCCTTTCTTTTCTGTATCTTCCTTTATTTTATTTTTTTAAACTGGAAGAACGCTTATATACCAGCAGAGAACAAGTAAAATTTGGAATTAAAAACACAATACCATTTATATTAGCTCCCCACTCTAAGAGTAATAAGCTTAAGTATAAATCCAATAAAATATGTGCAAGACCTATCTGAGGAAAACTACAGGACTCCCAGTAGCAAAATCAAAGAAAAACTAAATAAATGGAGAGATAGTCCACGTTCATGGATAGGAAGACAATACAGTCAAGAGGTCAGTTTTCCCAACTCAACACATAGATTCAATGAAATCCCGATCAATCTCCCAGCAAGCTCCTTGGTGACTATCAACAAACTAAGTCTAAAGTTTCCATGGAGAAGCAAAAGACCCAGGACAACCAACACAAGACTGAAGAACAAAGTCAGAGGACTGACACTGCTTGGCTTTAAGCCTTACGATGAAGCTACCGTCATCAGGACAGTGTGGTGCTGGTGCAAGACTAGACACATAGGTGAATGGAACAGAATAGAGCCTAGAAATGACCCACATAACTACAGTCAATGGACCCCTGACCAAGGAGCAAAAAAGATACAATGGAGCAATTTGTCTTTTCAACAAATGGTGCTGGAAGCACTGGGCATCCACATGCAAAACAACGCATCTAGACACAGACCTCACCCTTTTCACAAAAATTAACTCAAACTAGAACAAAAACCAGTTTAGTGTAAAATGCAAAACTATAAACATCTTATAACGCAGGAGAATATTTAAATGACCTTGGGGTTTGGTGATAACTTTTCAGATACAAGTTATATACAAGTCAGATACAACTTTTTAGATTCGAGCCGTGTCTTCGATCTACAATCAGCAACACAGGATCCTTAACCCACTGAGGGAGGCCAGGGATGGAACCCATATCCTCATGGATACCAGTCTGGTTCTTAACCCGCTGAGCCACGACGGGAGCTCCTCACTCATCACTCTGACTTTTACAGCTGGAGGCTCAGGTCAGCACAGCCTGTCTGACCACATTCCCCCAGCGAAACAGAAGACTTGACACTTACTCCACTGAATTTGATCTTGTTCAAATTTCCTGTGGCGTCCTGTGGCCCATCGGCCCAGGGAACTTGGGGCCCCACCCAGCCCTGGGGTGGCTCCTATAGAGGGAAGCCTCCTCTGACACACAGCAAGGAAAGGAACGGGACTGGAGGAGCACGGAGCCCATCCCTGCGGGGAGCCAGGAGGAAAGAACGAGGGGCCGGGGGACTGACCTGCCCCCTGCTTCAGCAGCTCTGCCGCGGAGTTGGCCGCTGTTTGCGGAGAACTTTCGGCTATTTCCTCCAACGGATCTGCAGGAAAGAGCAAGAAAAAGCAGCAATGAGCCCAGCTTGCTTGCAAAGAATCCTCGCGACAGTGGGGATGCCCGTGGAGCCCCAGGCAGTGGCACACTGGCTCCACAGAGCTCCCTTGGCGACAGCAGCCCAGTCCAAAGAAACCCCATCACACTGTGAGCAAAAATCAACACGACACAGCCCAGCAAAATACTTTCCTCATCTCTGCAATAATTTATGGGACCAACTACATTTTCAAAGGTAAATCACATCCACCTGTATTTTAAGCTAATCATATTTCTGGACTAAAACACAATTATGTGACCTCGAGACTGCTTAGGAAAGCAAAGATATGCCTCTTCATATGCTATGGGCGCTATTTTTTTAAAAAATTATATCTTTTTTGGGGGGGAGTGCATCTGGCACATGGAAATTCCCAGTCCAGGGGTCACATCGGGAGTTGTAGCCGCTGGCCTACACCACAGCCACAGCAATGTAGGATCCTGGTCTCATCTGCGACCTACGCCACAGCTCACGGCAATACCCACCGGATCCTTAACCCACTGAGCAAGGCCAGGAATCGAACCCTCGTCTTCATGGATACTAGTCGAGTTCGTTACTGCTGAGCTGTGGGAACTCCGTATCGTGGATATTTTTAAACAAACCCAAAGGTACAGAGAATAGTTCAACTAGCACCTATGGTCAAAAACATCAACATTTTGCTGATTGTATAGAATTATAAAAATTACTGTAAATGACCTTGACGGTGTCTGAGCCCAGACATTTTATAATTTCGAGCTACAGAAATCTTTGCGCCTTGGAAATTTTTCACAAAGCCATATGACATCAAGATACGACCAGAGGCTGCGGGTGCCGCAGGCCAGCTCTCCTCACCTGACCTGGTGGACTATTCAGGGTTCACCCACAGAGTGTGTATCAGCTCACCTCTGTCCGGAATGAGCAGTTTGCAGGGCAAAGCCAAGGGCGTGATGGAATGCTGACACACCAAAGCCGTCAGGCTCCCTGGGAACGGAAGAACAGCCAAGAGGCGTTAGCCCCACTCTCAATACTGTGTTGCTCAGCAAGTGTATCTGCTGAAGGGAGGCTGCTGCAAAAGGTGAGCCTCTGTGTGTGTGTGTGTGTGTGTGTGTGTACATACTTACATTTTGCTTTTTAGGGCCACACACATGGCATATGAAGTTCCCAGGCTAGGGGATGAATCAGAGCTGCAGCTGCCGGCCTACACCACAGCCACGGCAATGCAGGATCCGAGCCCTGTCTGCGACCTACAGCACAGCTCACAGTGGCACCAGATCCTTAATCCACTGAGTGAGGCTAGGGATCAAACCCGAGTCCTCATGGACACTAGTCGGATTGGTTTCCATGGCACCACAACAGGAACTTCTGAGCCCTTAAATTTTTAGCAGCTAACACATTCCATTATTGTGGGAATTTGTGCAAAATTTTCAACAAGTTCAGCAGATAGGCTCTCAGCAAAGACACACCATCACCAGTTTGTCAATCTGAATGCGTTCCGACAGCTCTCACAGCTACCACGGAATCGTCTGTGTGGTGCTTCTTTTTACGACCGCATGTGTGGCATATGGAAGCTGCCAGGCTAGGGGTCGAACTGGAGCTGCATTTGGGGCCTACGCCACAGCCACGGCCACACCGAATCCAAGATGCATCTGCGACCTACACTGCAGCTTGTGGCAACACTGGATCCTTAGCCCACTGAACGAGGCGAGGGATGGAACCCGCATCCTCACAGACACTGTTCTTAACCCTCTAAACCACGATGGGAATTCCACCTGCCCAGAGGCCACGATAGTGCACTGATGCGGTTTGCTCAAGCTCCGCCTGGTGGGCTCCTGCCGTCTTTCAGACAAGCCGTCAGGGTCAGGTCTTACGGGCAGCCCGTGCTTTTCTCATGCCCAGAGGATGGGGTCGCAATCAGCTCCAATCTCTCCACACTCCTCTGCCACCTGCCTGGACCATACCTGTGAACCTGCATTTCCGTCACCATGTGTTTATTTGCCTTTTTTTTTCTTTTTTTTGCTTTGTAGGGCCACACCCACAGCATATGGACGTTCCCAGACTCGGGGTCGAATCGGAGCTACAGCTGCCAGCCTACATCACAGTCACAGCCATGCCAGATCCGAGCCACATCTGCAACCTACATCACAGCGCACGGCAACACCGGATCCTTAACCCTAGGAGCAAGGCCAGGGATCAAACCTGCAACCTCATGGTTCCCAGTCGGATTTGTTTTTTTTAATTTACTTATTTGCTTTGTTTTGAGAAAGCTTTTTAAGAATGACTTCATATCCAGTTTATTTCATAGATGATAACTGAGGAATCTCCAAACAGGGAGGAAAAGAAAGTGTGCTGTTTGAAGGATGGGCAAACCCACGGCCCTGATTCTCAGGCCCAGAGCACACGGTGCACGTGCTCCTGGGTTCAGAGCCAAGAGCCAGCTCGCAGCCACTTACCGAAATACGGTTCATTGGAGCAGCCTTTCAACCGCACTCCCTTTGGGGTGCACTCGATCAGAAAGTGCCGAACCAGTTCATTGGCCAAATCTCCAGCTGTAGTAAGAGATTTTAAAAAGAGAAGACAATTTCTAAAAATGAGAGCATGAATCACTAGAGAAATGCATATCAAAATTACAATCAGGGGAGTTCCCGTCATGGCGCAGAGGAGACAAATCCGACTAGGAGTCATGAGGTTGTGGGTTTGATCCCTGGCCTCGATCTGTGGGTTAAGGATCCGGCGTTGCTGTGGCTGTGGTGCAGGCCAGCGGCCACAGCTCTGATTAGAGCCCTGGCCTGGGAACCTTCATATGCTGTGGGTGCGGCCCTCAAAAGACAAAAGACCAAAAAAAATTTTTTTTTTAATTACAATGAGGTATCACCTCCCTCTGGTCATAAGGCCAGGAGAGGGACTGCTAGATCATATGGCAACTCTATTTTTACGTTTCTAAGGAGGCGCCACAGTTTTTCACAGTGGATTTTTCATCAAAAATTCTACAAATAAATGCTGGAGAGGGTGTGGAGAAAAGGGAACCCTCTTACATGGTGGATGAGAATGTAAGTGGTGCAGCCCCTGTGGAAAACAGTCTAGAGGCTCCTTAAAAACGTAAAAATAGAGTTGCCATATGATCTCACAGTCCCTCTCGCGGGCATTTATCCGGAGAAAAAAGCCATGGTTCACAAACTGCTTACGCCCCATGTTCACAGCAGGACTATTTACAACAGCCAAGACATGGAAGCAGCCTGAATGTCCATCAACAGACGAATAAAGATGTGGTGCATATGTACAATGGAATACTACTCAGCCATAAAGAAGAATAATGCCATTTGCGGGAGCATGGATGGACCCAGAGATTATTACACGAAGTGAAGTAAGTCAAAGACAAATACCTTGTGATGGTGCTTCCATGTGGCATCTTAACAAAATGATACAAATGAACATATTTACAAAACAGAAACTGACTCACGGGCATAGAAAACAAACTTATGGTTACCAAAGGGGAAATGGATAAATTAGGAGTTTGGGATTAGCAGATACAAGCCACTAAATGTGAAACAGATAAACAACAAGGTCCTACTACAGAGCACAGGGGACTATGTTCATTCAATATCTGTAATAATCTACAGTGGAAAAGAACTTGAGGAAGAATATATATTTATACATATATGCACATGTATAACTGAATCACTTTGCTATGCACTGAAACTATCATAACACCGTAAATCCACTATACTTCAATTTTTTTTTTTTTTATGGCTGCACGCATGGCATATGGAAGTTCCTGAGCCAGGGACTGAATGTGAACTGCAGCTGAGACCTACACCATAGCTGTGGCAATGCCAGATCCTCTAGCTTCATGGTGCTAGGCTGGGAATCGAACCCTTGACACTGTGCCACGGCAGGCACACCATACTTCAATGTCCCCTGCAGTGGGCGGGCTGCCAAGAACCACGCTAGGAAAGGTCGCTGGGCTGCAGGAAGGAGGCTAGAACCCCCTGCGGTCACCGCGCCTGGGGGTAAAGGAGTCCTCAAGCATTCTGCCCAATCCCCGTGATGGGAGGGAGTCAGCAGCCTCCAGCTCCTTCCCCTCCTAAGAGGAGAGGTTAGAAAGACCCAGATGTAGCTGCCCAGGAATAAATGGCTGAAAGGAGCTGGAAGGGTGCCTGTCTTCTGGGTAAGACTCAGCCAGGAGCCAGGTCCTCAGCCCCTCAAGGAAGCAGGCCGTCTATCACACGGCTTCTACACAGCCCACAAGCCCAGAGAAGGTGCATGTGAAAAACCACGGAAGGGCGAGCTGTCTGCTGGTGGAAGAGTACAAATGACACAAAAAAAGACGAGGCCGTCACCACTCTGTGCTAACAAGTCCTGCAGACATGCCCGCTGTGCTGCGCTTCTGTCCCGCCTCCCTCCCGCCACAGGAACGCGTCTGCTGCACCTCCTGAATTCTGAATTTCTGATGGCAGGACCCGCTGGAGTTGGGTTTGGGCCCCACATCTTGCCCGCAGCAGGCTCCCCCGGGACGCTCATCATAAACCACACAGAGAACCGCAGCGGTGACAGCCTTTCGCAGGGGCCGTATGGCTGGCAGGAAAGAAAATCCTCAGGGCCCATAAAAGGCACCCCTGAATAAAAGCGAGGAAAAAACACTTCGCCCTCCCGTTGAGGGAGGAGAACGACCCACCGCTTCCAAAGCCGAGGGAGACAGAGTGTGGTCGGGATGCAGGAAACCCAGCTGCTCGGGGCTTGGGGAGCAGGTCCTGCCCATCTGGGGCTGTCCTGTCTGCCACCAGGGGTGGGTGGTGACTTGCTGGGCTCCTCCCAGGTTTGGTCACCTCTCCCCTCAAATCCACCCTTGGAATGTGAAGTGCAACTGCCAAATTCAGGGGCTGCGGGAAGCCAGATAAAGTGTCACCCAGGACGCCGGCAACTGGCATGTCCTGAAGCCTGTTATCCTAACGTCCTCGATTTTGTGCCCTGGGCCTGAAGGTGAGAGTCAAAGTTATACATCATCATTTGTATTTCCAAAAAGACAATGCATGCAGAAAAAAAAAAAAAAAAAAAGGTTTGGCCTTGCTTTAAAAGCTTCAGCTAGGTTACAAATGCAACTAGTATCCATGAGGATGTGGGTTCGATCCCTGGTCTCGCTCAGGGGGTTAACAATCCTGTGTTGCTGTGGCTGTGGTGTAGCCAGGCAGCTGCAGCTCCGATTCAATTCCTAGCCTAGGAACTTCCATATGCCCCGGGTGTGGCCCTAAAAAAGCAAAACAAACAAACAGATAAATAAATAAAAGCTTCAGCTAAAACTGAGGGGGAGCCGGGAGCTGCTGTGAACTCACCTCCCGCCCCCCCACTGATCCCCGTCTCCACAGACCCTCAGAGGTTCCGGCCCTGAGACCCTTTTCTGCCCTAACCATCACTCAGTGTGTTTCCAAATGCCCCGCATCCTCCACCACCAGGCCAGACTCAGCTCATGAGCTACGAAAGCCTCTATCTCCACCCCAAGGCAAGTGGAGAGTTTTGGTGGAGCTTCTCCTGCAGGGATTCTGGGCACCCCGGGGCCCTACTTCCAAGGCTTCGTTCTCCAAAGTTCTCCCCGATGGGCACAGAGCCTGCTCCTCCTTCACGGCCAGATACAACGACACGCACGGTCTGGGCTCCAGGCTGAGTCACCTGCTTCCACGCAGCCCCGCCCCATCTCCTCACACAACCTCTCCCTTTGCCCGGACTGACCATCTGTGTTTCCTGAAAACCCCGTGGCCATGGCCCAAGGCTCGGCCCCTCGACCCCCAAATCTCATGTGCTTCAAGGGGGAACTTGGTCCCAGGTGATTTTCTCCAGGAAGAGTTTTAAGCAGAGATTTCCTCCAGGGGATGGTTCTGGGCGCGGGGCAGGAATGAAGCAGGTGAGGGTTCTTTTGTTTGAACACCAGGGGCTCAGAATCCGTGCTTATTCTGATCCTCACCCCCAGCTGCGCCCAGGTGCCCGAGGAAGAGCCCTTTGACCCACGGACATTCCTGTGTCCAGTCTCCACTCGGGGGAAAAGAGAGCGAAAGAAATCTTTTCGCTTGGAGTTTGCCGCAGAGTTGATGAGAGGCGGGAGGGGCAAAGAGGGCAGGGTGAGATAGCAAGGCAAAAAGAATAAATCAGAAGCCGTATGTTACGGGAGAGAGGGTATTGATTTGTTGGGAGCCAAGCTTGTCCCTGAGGGAGGAGGAGAAAAGGGACCTCGTGATACCGTATCAGCACGAGCTCAGGAATTTTATAAGTGATACGTTCTCCAGCTCTGGTCCTAGAGAGAAGCAGCGACAGTCCAATAGCCAAGAGGCGATCTAGCAACTCGAGCTTGGTTTCTGGATGCCACCTTCCGGTAGAGAGAACCAGGGACCTTTGGGGAAATGGCCAAGGCGGGGAAGGAACAAAGTCAGCCTCAAACACGTTTGCTGTTTCAGAAAGCTGGGGTGCCCACAGACTGGTGGGGCTATGCCAGAGGGCGCTGGGGCCAGCCGGAAGGGCTTGCACGGCCAAATCCAGGATCCCTGGGACAGTCAAAAGCAACGACGGTGATGGATTTACTACACGCAGGAAAACACACGGAGGGGCTTCCCCAGGAGGCTGTCAAGTGCATTTGGGTACACACGCATCTGCCCCATGATGCCACCTACTCGTGTCTGCAGGCACTGCAGACTCTGCTGTGCATCACTGTGCTCGCAACAAAGAGCATCAAAAAGAGCAAGAAGAAGACATGAATGGAGAACGCATTATTCAGCTAACATCTGCCACCTGTGCAGAGTGCTGGACCAGAGCGGGAGGAAGGCTTTGGCCATGCCCTTGAGGAGGGATTATCCAATGACTCCAGGCTGACACTGGCCTCACTTCTAATCCATCGAAACACTCTACAGGGTGCAGGAGCAAGCACTGTGAACGAAGGATGCCGCCTTCTAGGCAAGAGAAAAGGAAAAATGCACACCTGCCTGCATTGGAGAAAGAGTGAGAAGATGCACAGCAATTTATGGCAGACTCTTCGCCCACTTGAGGGGAGTAAGCGGGGGCTGGGGAGGATGGGCTGAAAATGGGAGCCTTATCTGAGGCTCCCATGTCCTGATGTCTGCACAAGGGGATGGATCACCCATCAAAGCAATAAAAAATAAAATTAACAAGTAAGTAACCTCCCTTCCTGAGCCAGGACTGGCACTTGCCATCTGCCTCTCCTCAGACGGAACCACGAGCCACTGCAGCTGCCGACCCTCGGCACCCCCTGAAAGGAGCTCAGGGCGGAGCTCAGGAGGAGGCGCTCTGTGCTCTGGGAAGCCTGGCAGAACAGGTCTTCAGAGAGATGTGTTCAGGACGAGATTTTATGAGCCCAATTCTGGCATCTCCTCACATCTAGAAAAGCACAAAAATCCTTCCTGGTGACGTCTGCTTCCCATGACCGGCAGTGACCTTCTGTAAAATGTATGCCTGGCTGCACGTACCTCCTCCCTGTCACCAAAATCACACATACTCGACGTTCCCCCCCACACCTCCCTGGAGCGGTATTTCAGAGCTGTCTGCAATGCTGCCTCCTGGGCTCTAGTCCTCATTTGGCCCCAAATCACACTTAACTCTCAACTTTTAAGTTGTGCATGTTTTTGAAGTCAACAGAGTACTTCCTAACGTCCACCCGAAAACATAAACACTAAGAAGAAAACCCATGAGTGCTGTCCGGGTCACCCACCATCCCACGGGCCCAGGTGCCCTGACAGTCACGTGGCTGAGCGGAGCCGGCCAGACCCACCTTTCTTGTTCAGCTGCAAAACGGAAGGCGGGGGTGTGGCCACTTTCATGGCCAGGCCGTAGGCGCCTCGGAAGGAGTGGCTGTCCCTGACGATGAAGGACCCAGGCTCCTTGTCCTTCAGCATGGCGATGGCTGGGGGAGGAGAGCAGAGAGACATGAGTGTCCGCCAGGGGGACCGTGGCCTCTCCCCTTAGGGCAGTGACAACGGTCTCTCCTGCAACTTGGGTCCCTTCTCAGCTGGAGGGCAGTGGCACGGAACAAAGCAGAGGCCCTCCTGTCTGTGCAGTTGGGGGGCTCTTGGGGAGGTCTCTGTGATGGCCAAGGTTTTGTGGGGGCCTGACCGTAAGGATGCAGGGGTCAGGGGGCCCATCCCTTTAGATCACAAAGGTGTGGCTTTTCACACAGGCTCCCGTGAACCCTGCAGCACCTGGAAGGTTCCAGTGAGGACTCCGACCTGACAGTGCAGGAAACTTGAAGCCCCAGGGGCATCGCTGCCCAGACCAGCTCCCAAGACACACAGCGTGGCCGAGCAGGAAGTGGGGGGTGTGGACCAAGGGGCAGCCAGTCCCCTAACTGGCCTTTTTTCTTAGAAATTTTAGAAAGTGCAGTCTCAACTTTCAATGGAAGGAAAGAGATTTCCAGTCATACTTTCTGCAGACTGTGGATGTACCCAAAACGTTACTAAATGTTTAATACAGATTCCCAGATTTGCCCCAGGGGATGGCAAAAATGCGGCCGTAGGTGGCTTTCCAGCCGGCGGCTCCCAGACAGATGCAGCCATTGTGGCCCACTGTTTCCAGCCTGAAAGGGACAGTGCCCTCCTTTCTGATGTGGCCATCACTGTCCGTCAGGCCACAGCTGGGCCTGGCACTGTACCTCCCACCTGCCCGAGGGAAGGCTGGGAGGCATTCAGCACAACTTTTTGCTTAAAAGGAACAGCCTCCGCTTCCTGCTCCAAGTCTGGCCCCCCAGCTCCCATGCTCACAACATAGGAAGAAAGAGGAATGGGTGGGGGTGCGAGTAACCTCAAGCTAGTGATGCTGCCCAGACATCCGCAAGACTTTTTCCTAGTAACTGGAAAGCATCTCAGAATTTTTTTTATAGACATGTACCTTTTATGACGAGAAAACCAGGGGTTTAAAGGATAAAGTAATACAAAATTTCAGCCATGGAAATGCAACCTTTCTATACAGCCCAAGGCTCCGTCCGGAGAACTTCAGGAGCCTGGACATAAACCCAGGAGTGGCAGGAAGCCCCGTCACGCCTTAGAAGATAACCTCAGGGAGTCCTCTGTCTGAGGTCCCTTGGGCACCCCAACTCCAGCCAACCTCCCAGCATGATGCTGGCTTGGCTGCAGGGCAAAACAACTGGTTTCTCCTATACAATTTTCAGGGCACTGCCCGGAGCCAGGACAAAGCCACGAGGCAGGAGCTCGTAAACTGCACGCAGGGAGGGAGGGAGAGGAACACAGCGCTCTTGCCTGAGAGCGGGTTTGACGGAATGCTGGGCAGGTGCAAGCCTGACCTGGTGCAGGGCGAGCCAGCCTCCCTCACCTGCTGCTCCGGCAATCCAAGGCCCCAGATGATGGCTGGGGTGGGGTGGAAGCAGGGCCCCCAGGCCCACATCCTGGACGTGGGGGGTTTTGTCTCAGTGTGTTTTCTAAATTTAGGGGCATAACGTGTATTATTATTTTTTTTTTTAAGTAGGGGAAAGATCACTTATAGACATTACCATTTTTTTATTGTGAACCACTCACCAGAGCTTTTTCTTTGTAAGTCACAGTTTCCCTTCACTGTGGTGGAAAGAGGGCCCCAGGCTTGCAGGCGGCAGACTGCTGGGCAGCAGAGGAAAGGCTGGGTCTGCTCCAGCCCATTCTCCCCTCCCAGACCCCATCCCAGAACGTGGGCCGCCTGGGTGCAAGGGAGCCAGGCTCTCAGCACAGCGGAGGGGGCTCTGACGACCACAGTGGGCTCACTGCTTTCTGGGACAGACGTGAGCCTATGCTGCGGCCATGAGGACAAGCATAGGACACCCCCCTCGTGGGGCAAAGCCAGGGCTGCCAGCTGCAGTGGCCAGCGGCCACATCCTCGTCACCCCTCTCCCTGCAGCTGGCACTCTCACGGATGGTGAGAGTAGAGGCCTGAGCATGGCTGGAACAACCATACTTCATTCCTGCTTTACTTGAGAGCCCCTTTCCTCCTGGTACTTTCATGTTCACTCTTTTTTTTTTTTTTTTAACTGCACCCATGGCATGCGGAAGTTCCCGGGCCAGGGACTGAACCCTCAACACAACAGCGACCTCAGCCACTGCAGTGACCATGCCAATCCTTAATCTGCTGCACCGCAGTGGAATTCCTATGTTCACGTAAAATAAGACATCCCAAGGAATTAACCTTGCCATAGGAACAGGTGCACAACTGTGCCCCCAAAGAGAATAGAGGTTTTTTGTTTTTTTTTTTCTTTCCTGCATCTCCCTGAAATCTCACTACAGCTTTTCCAGAAAAAGGCACATTCCAGCAGTTACAGCAAAACCCACGCGTGGCTGTCTTCCATCTGCAGAAGCTGGCACACCAACAGAACATTCGTCTGTGTAGGTGTTCTCTACACGAAACGTCTAGAAAATAGAGGAAGTTACGCTTCTGGAGTCCCAACTGGAAAAATCAACGCCCAGTGCACATAGTAGCTATTTTGAGATGGGGTCCACCCCAAAGAAATATTTTTAAATGTGTGGCTAAGATTAGGCCAATGACAACAGTAACGCCTGCCGCCCACCAGGTGCCAGCAGGGGAGGTGCCCTCCACCCGGGCCTCTCCCCGAAACCCCACAAGGCAGGCTTTGTCATCCTGGCCTGCAGGACCGCCTGGCGCACTCCAACCAAGCCTGGAAGCGGGAGCCTGGCTGTTCAGAGACGGGGGCAGCCCAGCACAGCCCTCACTCGCCTCTGAAAGGCTGTGCCACTAGTGTAGGCGGGCCCGCTCAGAACATTCCAGAACAGAGCCCTCAACAAGCCCTTCTTAGAGTCTGTGGGGTTGGGTGAGGTGCAGAGGCGCTGGAGCTAAGAGGCACAATCACGCAGATTCTGGCGACCAGAGCAGGGAGGGGACGAGAACGGAGCGTTTGGCCACAATGGGGCCCTGAAACGTGGTGAGCGGCCCAGGCACAAAGGACAATTCAGGGCCTCAGGAGCCCCCCCAGCCTCTGACTCCCCCACTCCCCCTTCGAAATGACAGTGGGTCCATTGAGCTCAGTGGAAGAAAGGCACATTCTTGCCATTCTTCCAATCTGCTTAATTGAGTAGAAGGCTGTCGGTGGACGTTGCACCGTGCTGGTTCCCAGCCACTTCACTGTTTGCGTGCAGGCGTTTTGGAGACACAACAATTCCCAGGAGAGTGGCTGGGATGTCCCCCCGCCCCCCGAGCTGAGACTGTGGCACAGAGCGGCCGCGTGGGCTGCACGCCGACTCGTCTTGCCCCTTGAGGCCACACCACCCCCTTCTCAGTGCTGCGCCCACCGCCAGAGCCCCTGGGGGACCTCCTTTCTGAGCACCCTGGCCAGTGTTTGCCAGCCTCCCCGCCAGTCCCACGCCAGCCTCTGGGAGGGATAAGCCTGAGGGCGGCCCTGCTGTGGCCTCGAGGGAGGACAGGGGCTCCTGTGAGCAGGGCCAGCACATTCTCATGGACCCCATGCATTCTGCTGGAGTGAGTGCTGGCTGCCCCCAGAGGGACCACCCCTCCAGCGGCTGGCCGGCCTCCCTCTGGGCTGCCTATCCCCTTTGCATTCTGGTAAAAAGTGACATATGACCTAGCTGCTCAAAAACGTTAATGATTTCTCATTTTTGCTGATCTGGACGTGAGGCACTGGGCTAAGCCCACCAACAACAGGTCCAATCCTTGGGTGCTTGTCTTCTCGATGTGGACACAGGCTGGGGCATCAATGCGTTAGAGAAACGCCTCTCCCTCCCCCCACCCCCCCATCCCTGCCATTGGGGGCCCGTGACGCCACCTTGTTATAACCTTCAGGCAACACTGGCCAGACCTCGGCTGGTGAAAGCCGCCAGAAGGTACACCCCACCCACTGGAACAACCATGACCCATTCCATTGTCAGAACCGAGCCTTTACAGCAAGAACTTATAGCCTCCCCACCCCCTCCCACCCCCACCCCAGGTCTTGAAGCGCAGGCATCGCAGGAACCCCTCGGGTCTGGGGGCGGGGGGCGGCCCCAACATGCCCACCCTGTTCCCGCCTCCGGGTGGCCCAGCCCTCGTCCCACCGGCACACCTTGCTCTCTGGAGATATCCGCCTTGTACCAGAACTTGGATGTGTCTTGGACGAAGTTCACGGACACGTGCTTGTCACCTGAATGATCTACAAAACAGAATTTAAAACCAGGAACCATGAAGGGCGTTTCTTACTGCAACCTGTCACCAAGAGGGACCTAGAAGTGCAAAGTCCCCCTGCCTAAAGAGAGAAGCACTCTCAGTAACCACGGGGCACAGGGCGTGGCTGCTTCACAACGCAAAACACGAAGACAGCAGGACACTCCAACAACCCGCAGCTGGAGACGGCGGGCACGCGAGCAGAGCTGATGTGCTTTTACTCCTGTCACTGTCTTCTTATTCCCTCTGCACTGGAAACATCGCATAATTAAATTCCAAATGTATTCTTTTTTTTCTTTTTTTTTTTTAGGGCCACACCTGCGGCATATGGAGGTTCCCGGGCTAGGGGTCCAATCGGAGCTGTAGCCACCAGCCTACACCACAGCCACAGCAACGCAGGATCTGAGCCGTGTCTGCGACCTACCCCACAGCTCACGGCAGTGCCGGATGCTTAACCTACTGAGCAAGGCCAGAGATCGAACCTGGGTCCTCATGGATGCTAGTGAGATTCATTTCCGCTGAGCCACGATGGGAACACCTCGAATGTATTCTTTCAATTTGTTTAAGGTGACTTTCAGACGACACTGATCCCAAGTGAAAGGGGAAAACCGCCACTCAGGTGTCTGCATTTTCTGCTGCGGACTGTATCTAAGGTGGTACGCAGGAGCCCAGGGTGAATTAAGCAGCGGCTCTGGATCAGTACTTTGCTCTGGGCTAGAAGAGCAGAGATGCTCTGAGATGGAAAGGACCCCTTGAAAGCTCCGGAATCTTCTTTCAAGGTGCTCAGCCCAGCACTGGCGCTGGTGCTCACGGGGCAGCTGGGCCAGGGCCCTCCCTCCCGGGTGCAGGAGGAGAGCCTCCCGCGGCGGAGACGCACCTACCTGGGGATGGTGCTGCTGCCTCTGCAGCCTTGGAAAAGTCCGGGAGGACGTTGGGGAAAGGGATGCTCATGGTGCTCCCGCTGTGAGGGCTGGAGAAGCCGCTGGAGGACGGGGAGACGGAGCCGAAGGAACGGTCTCCCTCCGAGGCCCGCTTCTTCTCGGGAAGGGGCGGCTGCCCGGGCAGGGTCATCCCCGGGCCCTGCAGGACCGGGCTGTGGTGGCCGCTGTGTCCAGGCGCCACCGTGAGAAAGTTGTGGGACAGGAAGCCATTGTCGGTGGCCTCAGCTGCTGTCCGCGGGGGGCCGGGGGCGGGGGACGCCCCGTGGGAATTGGCCAGCAAGGCCCCAGAATCCTCCCTGGGGGCGAGGCCACCTCCCGAGGGGGCCGTGCTGAAGCTCAGGAAGGCCTGGTTGCTCGGGGGGCCCAGGGCTTCGGGCGGCTCCACCAGGGATAGCTCGTGGCCGTGGAAGGACGTCTGGAGCTCGGCAGGCGGGAAGGGGGGCCGCCCGGGGCCGTCCTTGCCAGGCCCGGAGAACTCACTGGCGCCGAGGAGGCTCCCTGCAGGCCGGCTGCCCCCCAGCAGGGCCAGCGTGGACTTGGGGCTGCTCTCCACCCACGGGTGCTCGGCCGAGGAAGGGCTGTTCAAAAGACAAACCACCAGAGAAGAAGTCCAGGGGGCTGCCTGGGAATGAGCCACGGATCCCACAGGGCGAAGAAGGGGACCCGGAGGCTGGATGCTGGGGCTCCCCTGGAGTGTGGCCTGTACCCCCAAGATCAGAATCCAAGTCCTGCCACCTTCCCACTTGACTTTTCACCCCCAGACGCTCAGGCACAGCCTCGGGGACCAGCCCGACCCACCTGCACAGCCTGCTGTGCCTCTGCCTTCCTCGCGCTTCACCTGGCCAAGTGGCCTCTTCTCCCCAGGATGAGGCTCGGCTGTGTCCCTCTGAAGCCCTCCCAGCCCAGAGCCACGTGTGCCCAGGGACCAGTGGTGTCCCGCCCTCTCGTGCCTCCACGTGCGCATCAACCGTATGTCTACTGAAACCGCCTCCCCTTCTTCCTCTTCCCTCGATGCCCAACTCAGTGCCTGACAGTTTTCAGCAAGGGCTTCCTGGTACAACCCGCTGATTGCGGATGCCAGTGAGAAGCTACGAAATTGGAAATTCCACTATTAAGAATATTGGAAATTACATCATATTTAGAAATATAGGAAGCCAGCTAACACATATATTCCACGAGCAAACACGTATCTGCCTGTGGGTGATGCTGAGCCCTGACGAGAGATGTCCCGCTTTTTTTGTAAAGAGAAAGGAGGGGAATTAAAGCTGGCGACTGTAAAGCAATGTGCCCACACATGAAACACTCAGTAATGACTCCTCCCCTGAGCATCTGCACTGGTCGCCTGGCAGTCCTCTGCGGAGGAGAATCGGACATCTCTCTCTGTCCCGGGCCCCCTCCTTCCTGTTTCCCCAATCCCATCGAGGGGGCGTTCCTGCACCCCCTGTACTTTCCCGAACACCTGCACAAATTCCATGTCCTGCAGTCCCGCCCACCCTCACCATCCCCCTAATCTGCAGCCCCAGGCAGGTCCCCTCCTGGCCTGGCCACTGCACCCCGCTTTCCAGCCTCAGCTCGGACAACGCCTTCACGGATGCTGGTCCTTAACCCGCCACTGTGCCCCGACCACATGCAGGGTGCTCCTTGAGCGCTCTGCCTGCTAAGAGAGAATGTCACCTCTCAGGAGTTTTTGTTTTGACTGCATTTTTTTTTTTTTGGCCACACCCACAGCGATGGAACCCACACCACTGCCCTGACAATGCCAGGTCCTTGACTGCTAGGCCACCTGGGAACTCCCTTGACTACATTTTTGAAGCGTGACGGCTGTCAATCCACAAGACAGCCTGGTGTCACGTGGAGGAGGGGCACCCGCCTCCCCTCCACCCTGCTCGCCCTGGTGTCTATACAAGCAGCCTGGGTTGGGCTCAAAGGCCCACCTTACCTCTCCCTCCGCTGGCCGGAGCTGTTGCCAGAAATCGTGCAGGAGGACGTGAACGCCCGCTGGAAGGAGGGCGCCGCGGGCATGTCGGCCCGGAGCATCGCGGGTTTGGGTCCAGCAGGGCTCTCTGACATTCCCGCAGAGTGGCCGAGAACCTCAGGGCAGCCTCGTGGTTCTGGAGCAAGAAACACGGGCAGACCGTAAGGAACAGTGTCACTTGTGACGTCCTCTGCGGCAGGAGACAGTGACCCCGTCCCTCCCAGCACAGCTGCTTCTTGCCTCGCACGTTTCCAAGAGGAGAAACCCCAAACCTGCCCCCTGGCGCGGCTTCCCCCACGTTGCTGATGATGGTCGGTGAGTGAGCTCGTTTACAACGGAAAGGGACGGAGCCCAGGGTCACCGCCTGGGGACCCACGTACCCTGACTGACTTGCACGATGACGAAGTAAGCCATGTCCCACTTTAAAGGACAAGGCATCTGTGCAAACCAGCAGGAGGCCCCCACGGAAAAGGGCCATTTTCCATAAGGTGCCAGCCCAGGGGCTATAGGCTGGGTGGGCCCATGACCTCCCTTTGTGCCCCAGGCTGGGCCTCGAGCTTTTGGGTGACACGGCCCTGCCCATGGTGTCCCCAGCTCCGAGGCCCAGGATAAGAAGCCGAGCACCAGGAAAACCAGCCTGTCTGGCACCTGCACGCCCAGGGGACTTCACACGCTCCACTGAGCAGATGCCCATCCTGCTTTCCGACCACCGTCGCCATCACTTCCGGCATAGGCACCCAAGGCCTGTGGAAGTTCCCAGGCCAGGGACTGAATCTGAGCTGCAGCTGCAACCTATGCCACAGCTGCAGCAATGCCAGATCCTTTAACCCACTGCGCCGGGCCGGGGATGGAACTCACACCTCCGCAGCAACCTGAGCCACTCCAGCCGGATTCTTAACCTACTGCACCACAGCAGGAACCCCAAACCCACAGATTAAGTCCAGAGCTACCCAGGGATTTTTGCCTGGTAACCAAGACAGAAGCAGCAGCTGGGAAGCCAAAAGATAAGCTGGGATTTTGGCAGGTCCGCGGTGGGGTCTGAAAGAAACAAAACCTAGGAATTCAAGGCACTTAGCTAAGAAGAAAGAACCTTGTAAACACTGCCAAGGTCCCAGGTGAGCCCCTAAAGGCTACAGCCTAGGAAGATGAGCACCAAAACTAAACTGGCCCTAACTGGTCTAAATGGTCTGCCCGAGAGTCAATCATACGCCCTCTGGGGAATTAAACCACCCTTCAATGGCTGCCTCTGTCTGCCCATCCATCTATCCATCCATTCATCTGACAACTACCCAGCCACCCATCCATCCTATTCCTCTATCCAACCATCAACCCATCTGTCTATAATTTTTGGATACAATATCGGATATTTAATTAAAAAAAAAAACAATCAAGCATGCCAGGTAACAAAACAAAGAAATGAAAAGACAGAAAAAACAAAACAAACAAACAAAACCCACCAACAGCTAAAACAAATACTGGAGGTAAAAGACTTTGAAATAACTAAACTGAAAATGTTTCAGAACAACTAAGAACAGAGAGAAACAGAGAAATGGAGTCCGCTAAGAACAATCAACTGGAAATCCCAGAACTCCAAAATAAAATTAATGCAATTAAGCATGAAGTCAGTGATTTTATCAGCAGGTTAAACATGGCAGAAATAAGTCAGAAGAAAATATGTAGCAAGCACCGAGACGCAAAAGAATGGAAAATACGAAAAAAGAGAAGAAAGACACATAGGACATGATAAAAATTCTAACGCATACGCAACTGGAGACCAATTGGTAGGGAAACTGAATGAGGCAGAAGCAAAACTGGAAAAGATATTTACTGAGAATTTCCTCGAAGAGACTAAAGAAATCAAGCCACAGGTTTATTTGCTTTTTTTCAAAATTTAAGTTTGTTTGTTTGGTTTTTTTTGTCTTTTTAGGGCCGCACCCAATAAAATATGGAGATTCCCAGGCTAGTGGTTGAATTGGAGCTGTAGCCACTGGTCTACACCACAGCCATAGCAACGCCAGATCAGAGCCGCATCTGAGACCTACACCACAGCTCATGGCGACGCCAGATCCTCAACCCACTGAGCGGGGCCAGGAATCGAACCTGCGTCCTCATAGATACTAGTCAGATTTGTTTCCGCTGAGCCACAGCAGGAACTCCTGCCGTTTTTTTTTTTTTTTTAAGTCCATGAAATCTAGGCAGGATAAGTAAAAAAAGTACATGTAGTCCCTTAATAGGAACATTTATGAAAGTCAAATTTAAACATAGCATCTCTCCATTTGGGGAGGAAAGTGGGAGCCAAACTCAGTATTAACTTTTTTGAGAAGTTACAGAGAAACCCAGTGCTGTTGTTCTATTTGTACAAACCACACTGTAAGCCCCTGGGGATGGGCACTGCCTTCCACCTCCGGCTGCAAATGCTCAGGCACCACCCGGGGCTGGGCTTGGTCAGTGTCAGCGTCCCAACAGACCTGGGTGCGTGTGTCCTACTGGGCCTCACCCAGCCATTCCTAGAGCAGACACAGTCACCCCACCCACAGTAAATGTTCTGCAGGAAATGTTGGGTAATGGGGAATTCATTAATCAGCCAGATGGTCTTCAAAGGCCGCCCTTCAGCCCTCTCGATTGAGGCTGGGATAGAAAAACAACGATGCAGGCTTCAGACATCCCGCTGCACCCGCACTGCTCTTCCCGGTAATTAGATCTTCAGTGACGCCTGCTTGAACTCATTTTCCGCTTTATTTATTTCTGTATTTATTTCACTTTTTTGCTTTTTAGGGCTGCACCTGTGGCTTATGGAAGTTCCCAGGCTAGGGGTCAAATTGAAGCGACAGCTGCCGGCCTACACCACAGCCACGGCAATGGAGGATCCGAGCTGCACTGCAACCTGCACCACAGCTCATGGCAACGCCAGATCCCCAACCCACAGATGGAGGCCAGGGGTCAAATCTGCATCCTCATGGTTCGTAGCCGAGTTCATTCCCGCTGAGCCACAACAGAAACTCCCTCATTCTCCACTTCAGATGCACCTGCTGAGCACCAGCTACCCGTCAGCCGGGTGCTGGAGGCTGTGGGAAAGCGAGCACCTGGGTGATCCGGCCTTCCAAGGAAGCATTTTGCCCAAAAGAGGAGGCTCGAATTAGCAGCTCATTGAGGAACATGTGAGGTGCAGCCAGAGACCTGCAGGCAGAATCGTTTCTGTTTGGAGAGAGTGGAAGGCTTCCTGGAGGAAGTGGCATTTGCTGGCTCTGTGCTCACAAGGCAGGAACCACCCTCAACCCCCGCCCCCTTCACTGCTGACCCACCACTGAGCTGGCAGCTGGTGGGAGCTTCAGGTCAGCCATGCCATGAAGTGATGAATGAGGTGGCTGAGGCGCAGAGGCTAAGGGCAAAGTCCAGGGCGCCGTGTGGAAATACAGTTCAGGGGGCTGGCCCGAGGAGAGGGAGGACAGGGGCACCCACCGGCCCCCAGGCCCCACGTCGAGGAGCAGCACTGAACTCTGGGAATCAGAAAACCAGTTTATCTATCAAGTCTAGCGCAGCCACTTTAGGGTTATTTGAACATTTCACAGGCCACGTGTGAGAGACCGTGGCACTGGGCGCGCACGCAGCATCTGCTTGCAGGGTCGGGTCTCAGTTACCCAGGCTGCCCCCGTGGTCCCCGCGCAGGGACACGGGCTGCATGTCAGGGCTGCAGCCATCTCCGGGATCCCACACCACACGCACAGCCAACATTCCCACCATGGGAGAAGAGGCCGAGGGAAATCAGACCCCGCTTTGTGTCGTTACCACATTGCCTGTTCCAGAAAACAGCAAGCGCAGTGCTTCCCATCAAAGTGGCTTTGTTCCTAACTCCGTTCGAGCCAACTCTGGGGCATGCACGGGGTTGTGTGCCCTCTGGTCAGATCACTCCCAGCCCCGGGCACAGGACTTCACCCCCTCAGGGGGGCCGCCGAGGACCTCGGAGTGGAAGGCATCGGCTTCCCGGCTCCTCCATGTCCCAGAGATGCAACAAGCACTAGGAGTGGGGCCTCATGGGCAATGAGGGTGCACCCTTCCCCGAGCAGAGGGGTGCTGCCCACTGTCCGCACTGGGAATCTAGAGACGTAAGAACAGGAGCCCCACACAGCCGGGGAAGGACCCTGAAATCAGAGCCCAAGCACAGCCGGAGGCACCAGTTGCCTGAGTCAAAGCTGCAGACTGCAGACCCTTCTGTGGGATCTGCCCCATTTCTAGAACGTGCACGCCCTAAGAGCAGTGCCCTAAGAGCAAGCAGAGGTGTCCTGGCTGGTTTTTTGTCCAACTCGCACATCTGCAAAGTTAAACGACTGGTGAAATTGCCAAAAGGACGACTGCCCGTGGGCCCCAGGCAGTGGGCCAGGCGCCGTCTTCTCAGCTCTGGAGCCAGAAGGAGGCTCAGGGTGCAGTGACGGCTCTGGAGCAGATGAGGGTGAGTCTGCGGTCTGCCAGGGCTGGGCTGCAGGCACCGTGCAGACCTGGCCCCCAGCTGCCTGCCCGTGAGCACTGTCCTTGGCTCCTGACACCCAAGAGCATACCCCTCCTCCATCAACTACTCGAAGGGCTCCGGGGAAACCAGACTCTGGCCCACGGCCCCCTGGGGATGTGTCCACGGTGTGGCGGGGAGGGCAGCTAAGGGTCGCACGGACACTGCCTTACGCCCCATGCACGGGCTGTCAGAGCCCTGGGGCCTGACCCGACCTGGGCCTCCGTTAGGTCCCTGGCAGCCTCCAGGCAGAGGGGCAGGTCTGCTCCTCCTCCTGCGTCCTCACACCTCCCTTCCTGCCAACACCCAGAAGGGGCCGGACCTTCAGTGTCTGGAAATGCGACCCCCCCACACACACTTCCTGGTGTTCCCTGTGCAGCTGGTACCCTGGAGCCGAGTGCTGGAAGGAGGGAGCTGGCCTCTCCCTGGGGGCTGCCCTCGGCTTCCCCTTCCAGCACTTCCTGTACCCAGAACAGGGTGAGACAGGCTCGTGGGCGCTTTGCCAAACGGTCTATTTTTATATTCTCGCTGGGGCCGCTGCAGGAGGGTCTGTGGGAAGCTGGGTAACATTTGCTCTCGGCTTGCTACTATTTACATCACACGGAAGGTAACAGGAAGAGAGGGAGCCAGCTCTGCTCGCAGGCCGGGCTCCGGCTCACCGTCCTCCAGACCCTGGTGCCTCCCGCCCGGAGGCTGAGACCGACCCGTGGAGGGACAGGCCAGGCAGAAAAGGTGAAGGAGGGGCCTGAACGTCCACGTTCATCCCCGCAAGATGCAGGAACCGCTACCTAAACTAACAAAAGTCAGGGCACACAACGCTTAAAGAAAAAAATCAACATTTTCCTGTCTTAGTTACATAAAACATCTTACAAATGCATACAAATCACTTGTTCATATATGACTTACTCTTAATAAGGATAAACTGCCATAAAATCTGTTATAGGGCCTTTAATGAAGCTCAAATTTAGCTGAGGTCAAGATCACACTTGCCTAGGGAAGCGAAGCCTCTTGAGCAATTTGTTATTTCACTACCTAAAAGGTCCGTCTCAACCTCTGACCCACAATCAACAGGCAGACTCACAGTAAACTTTTAGAAGTGCATATAATCTTTTTTTTTGTCTTTTTTTTTTTTTTTTTTTTTTTTTGCCATTTCTTGGGCTTCTCCCGCTGCTCCCGCGGCATATGGAGGTTCCCAGGCTAGGGGTGTAATCGGAGCTGTAGCCACCGGCCTACGCCAGGGTCACAGCAATGCGGGATCCGAGCCGTGTCTGCAACCTACACCACAGCTCACGGCAGCGCAGGATCGTCAACCCACTGAGCAAGGGCAGGGACCGAACCCGCAACCTCAGGGTTCCTAGTCGGATTCGTTAACCACTGCGCCACGACGGGAACTCCCATATCTGTAATCTTTTTATCCATCTAGTCACCGTTCATCCATCAATCCCCCTCCTCCCTGTCTTTCATGTTGTAGCTATTTCTCTCTATTTCCTATCACGAATCTCTCTCTATCTCCATCCCTCGGTCCGGGCGACATGGGGGGATGATGTCATCAACCGGGAAGCTTCCTTCGCCAGCACATGAGAGAGTTCCACAAAACGGAACTCTTTCGTCTCTTTCACTCTCTTTCTAGCTGTGAAACTGGGAGCTGCCAGGAAGGGGGTGCACAAGCTCTCCGAGTTCGAGTCTGGGTTCTGCCCCACGTCATGGACCACCCAACACACTCTCAGCCTCTGGGACCTCAGGCTCTTCATCCTCGGAAGCCCATCAACTAGGACCAGAGAAGATGATTTCCAGGGTCTGTTTCGCTCTAAAGTTACCCTCTATTGTCTCCATTTCCTCTTCCCTCCATTTCCTCTATTGTGTCCCTTCCTCCATCTCTGCTTCCCTTTGTAAATTGCTGGTTTCCATCTATGGCCATTTGCTGTCTCCCCTTTTTATGTCTCATTTCATCTCTTGAGTTTTGCTTTATGGGTACCACAAGGTGTACATAAAATAGTTCAGAGGTAAAATCGACCTTTTTTTTTTCTTTTTTTTTAAGGCCGCACCTGTGGCATATGGAAGTTCCTGGGCCAGGGGTCGGTCAAATCAGAGCTGCAGCTGCTGGCATATGCCACAGCTTGAAGCAATGCTAGATCCCTAACCCACTGAGTGAGGCCAGGGATCGAACGCACACCCTCACAGAGACCACATTCGGTCCTTAACCTGCTGAGCCACAATGGGAACTCCCAAACAGTCCTTTTTCTCTGTCTAGATCTAAATTTAAAGTATTATTTTGGGAAGCTCAACAGTAATATTTTTTAAGGGAACCCTTATCTTATAATTCTTCTGTTATTTGTCCGTAAACAACATAGCGTTTAACCAGCCCTCTTGAAAGCCAGGGGAAGATGGACAGGCAGCCAGATATAATGACAATTAAGTAGCGTAAAACCCTGAAAGACTGAAAAGCAAAGTTACGGTAGATGTTCTTTTTTTGGGGGGGGGGTCTTTTTGCCATGTCTTGGGCCGCTCCCGCGGCATATGGAGGTTCCCAGGTTAGGGGTCTAATCGGAGCTGTAGCTGCCAGCCTACGCCAGAGCCACAGCAACACAGGATCTGAGCCATGTCTGCGACCTACACCACAGCTCACAGCAACGCCGGATCGTCAACCCACTGAGCAAGGGCAGGGACCGAACCCGCAGCCTCATGGTTCCTAGTCGGATTGGTTAACCACTGCGCCATGACGGGAACTCCCATGGTAGATGTTCTTGATGAAAATCAAAGTTCTTCTTCTCTGGCCTCACAGACACCCTACAAGCACAGTAGGAAAGGATCGACGGTCCCCAAAGACAGAGATGTACAGTTTCCTGGCCTCGCATACATCCCTCTTGTAATCCCTTATGTCAAAATCACATCATATGGAGTTCCCATTGTGGCTCAGCGATAACGAACCCGACTAGTATCCTTAAGGATGCAGGTTCGAGCCCTGGCCTCGTTCAGTGGGTTAAGGATCTGATGTTGCCATGAACTGCAGTGGATCCCGAGTTGCTGTGGCTGTGGTGGAGGTCGACAGCTGCAGCTCTGATTCGACCCCCAGCCTGGGAATCTCCATAAAAAGATAAAAAAAATAAAATAAAGAATAAAAAAAAAATCACATCATATGAATGTGTTCTATGGGTTAAGGTCACCATTTTCAGTAAGTACCAGGAGTGCCCTCCCAAGGACGGACTCTCTCTTCTAGAAGCATTCTCACCCCTGACAGAGCTAGAAGTGCCCCACACAGCAGGACAGCCAGAGACGGGGGACCTTCTGTGAAGTTCTTATCCAAACTCAAATTATCCCTTTCAAATAATGATGCTGTCAACTAGAACAAAGAATAAAAAAATGATGCCACCGTGGTCCTTTTCCTCAATAACACAGAAGAACCAGAAAACACAGATACAATAGCTTATTACAATTAGGACTTTGTTTCTTCTGATTCTTTGAAGATGCCCCATTTTTGTTCAGAGGTTCTGCTTCAAACATGCTGGAAAGAAAACACACTTGCCCCCATTTAGTTGGTATTGTGTAGGGAATTCTAATGTAGAAACGGTTTTTCTTCACAATGAGACTTTCCAAAGCAGTTTCTACTCCAGGGATGCCCTAAGCAAGGCCAGTTTCTCAAGTGACTAACGAGGGCTCTTAGCAACCTATGAAGAATGAGCATGTTTCAAAAATGGGCTTTGCTGGGAGCTCACAAGAAAATAAGCTCCTTCTTTCTTTCCCGCTGGCCTTTAAGGAAGGATGGCATTGGGGCGGGAGGGTCCCGAGGACACCAAGACCCCCCAGAGCCCATGGCTGAGGGGGCCTACACATCAGGGGAATGAAGTCCCCTGACACCAAACAGGAGCCAGAACCACCCTCTGCAAAACTCGCTTCCGTCCCCTTCCTTAAAAAGATCGAGGTGAAACATACAAACTACCTTCTACTCTTTTCACCAGTTTTCAGCGTGCAGTTCAGAGGCACTAGGTACAACTCACGGGCTGTGACACCATCAGCACCAACCACCTCCAGAACGCTCGTCATCCTGCAAAACTGAAACTCTGTCCCCACTACACACCAACTCTGCATTCCCCCACCCCCCGCTGCCCTGCACCCAGTCCTGGCTCCCACCATGCCGCTTTCAGTCTCTGTAAATCTGATCCCTCTAAGCACTTCATATAAGTAGAATCATACAGTACTTGTGCTTTTGCGTCTGGCTTCTTTGCTCAAGGGTCATCCATGTGTCGCATGCCTAAGACGTGCCTTCCTTTTTAAGGCTGTATGATATTCCACTATACGGCTGGATCACACTGTTCATCCCTTCACCTGAGAATGGACACTGGGGCTGCTCCCACCTGGCCACCAGTCCCCTCAGCTAACACACGCATTCGCAGCCTTACACGGAGCTGCTACGTATTTTAAGCTAGAGCTGCCAGAGTCTTCCCAGGGGGACAGGGATCCCTCCCAGAGGACGTGGCACTGAGGGCCAGGTCCAAAGGGCCAGGTCTCTACAGTCCCAGGGAGCCGGGTCCATGCGGCTGCTGACCCTGCAGGTCCGTGAGCCGATGGTGTCCCTTCCAGGGAGCTGGGAGGGCTTGTCATCAGGAGTCATGGCCACTCCACACGATGACACCAGGGCGCCACTCCCACGTCCTATCCCGGAGATGAAAGGTGAGGCTCTGTGTCTTCCAGAAATGCCTGCTTTCCTGCTGGGGCTGTGGCCTTTGGAATGTGCCTCCGCTTCTTTCCTCAGCAGATCCCTCGGCAGTGAGGGGGTGACAGGCAGTCTTTGAGTCTTATCATTTTATGAGACAACTCCGTGCGTGCGCTACCTCAACCCCACCTGCGCCAGGAAGCAGGACACTGTCCCAAGCCAAGGCCTTCTAAGGAAGGCCTCTTCCTCCCTCACTTTATGTCTCTTGGATGTTTCGGGCGTCTCTGGATGACTTCCTCAACCAGCTGGTGACGTCCCTGCAGTGAGGACTTGTACCTGCTTAGCCCTGGTTTCCAGTTGCCCAGCACACAGCGGGTATTTATGCAGAGATGTTTGCCAAATGAGCAATGCTAAAAATAGTAAGATTGGGACCTTGCGGTTCTGGCCAAGATGGAGTAGCCTCGTCCCTCCCCGGCCTGGCATTGACAGCTACCACCCCGGACTGCACACCACCGCAGGCACCAGAACTGTGGCAGCAAGAAGGACCTGGGCACCTGGGCAGGTGAGGAAGGACACCGCGGCGAGTTCCCCGGTTCTTGCCTGCTTCCCATAGATCCCAGAACCATCCGACAACAACAACAGCTCCTGGAAAAGCCTGCTCAGCTAAGCAAACAACTCAAACCAAAGAGAGAGACAAACCCAAGAGCGGCCTAACAGCAGAAGAGCTTTTTGGCAATACCTGTCCTGTTCCGCCGACCAAACAGCCACCGGACCCCCGCCCCTGGCTCCACCATGGGTTTAGCGAGGCCCAGGGGAATGCTGATCTTCATATCACACGCACCTCACAGGAGGTGCCCCCCATTTCCCCACCAGGGGAAAATGAGCCAGGTGCCTCCCCACCGAGCCTCAGGATCAAGGACAATGGTGCGATCGGACAGGGGCACTGTCTCCTCCTGTGTCGGCAGGGCTGGCTGGAAGGTGCATCTAAACACCTAAATGTCCACGTGGCCCTGGAGCTACACCTGGACAGGAGCGCTGCCAAAAAACAAGACCAGAGGAAACCGCATGCAGGGCTCACAACATAACATCAAAAAAGTCCAGGAGAAAACCTAAAACCGTCTCATCACACCAAGAACCAGACCGTGAACCTGCAGGACAACGGGGAACCCACGGGAGCTCCTCAAGGCATGTGCCCTAAGGCAGAGGGACAGGGCCCTGGGTGCCATCAGGTCTGCTCTACCCACAACCCCGCCCCTTCCAGGACCAAATCTTCTCCTGGGGGAAACCCTGCCCTCTCACCTTCTCAGAGCTGTCAAGGAGACCCATGGCCTTCTAGAAGCTTCTCTCTGTGCACGCAGTCACGCCAGAAAGCTGGCTGCCCCAGTGATTCTCGGGTTCTCCACCCCGCTGAGTCTTGATTATACCTACCCCAGTCCTTCCACCACATTCCGCTGGCTCCCACCCTGAGTGTGAAAGCTTTACCTGGCTTTCCTCTCCCTCGTCCACCTGGCCGCCCCCGGTGTTTTCTGTTGAGACGTCCGACGCGTGCTCCCTGAGGCTCCCCGCGGATCAGGTATCAAAGGACACCGCTCCAGGACAAAAGTTCCCTGGTATTTAGTGGCAGAACTGGAAGCTGAACTGGATCTCTAATTTCTTCATCCATGTTTTAAACGTCTGTCTGCAGGATAGGAGATGATGGGACCGAAGGAGGAAACAGGACTGCGGCCTGTGAAAGGGAGTCTTCTGGACCCCAGCTCCTCCGTAAACTCTGATTCGGGTAAAGCCCCCCCCCCCAATACACACACCTTTTTTTCTTGGCCACCTTCGAGGCATGCGGAAGGTCCCAGGTCCAGGGATCAAACCCGCACCCCAGCAGTCACTGCAGCCACCACAGTGACAACACCAAATTCTTTTTTTTTTTTTGCCTTTTCTAGGGCCGCTCCTACGGCATATGGAGGTTCCCAGGCTAGGGGTCCAATCGGAGCTGTAGCAACATGGGATCTGAGCCGCATCTGCGACCTACACCACAGCTCACAGCAACACCAGATCCTTAACCCACTGAGCAAGAGCAGGGATCGAACCTGCAACCTCATGGTTCCTAGTCAGTTTCATTAACCACTGTGCCATGACGGGAACTCCGACAACACCAAATTCTTAACCGCCTAGGCCACCAGGGAACTCTGAGGCTACCTTTAAGTCACAAGAAAATGCCTGGAGAAGAGACCGTCTCTGGGGGCCTTTTGCAAGGTGAGTGGGACCCGGGGCGCCTCAGCCATCCCGGACGGACGGCAGGAGACCAGGCTCCACAGTGCCACTTAACACCCATCAGCCACACACACAACCCCCGTCGCCACCCAACCTGATTCCAATGCAGCTGAGCGGCTACTGCCTTTGGATCTCATTTTATTATTTTCTTAAAATACAGGGAGGGAAACTGATGGGTAGGAGGAAAGGCAAAGTGAGCAACAGTCGGGAGGATTGTTGGTACACGGCCGGTCCTTGACGTGCCAACTGCTGGCCTTCTAAGCCGATCGTGAAACCCAGCGCCGCCCAAGCGCCACTGCTTTCAGAGCAGTGCTGCAGGCGCGCATCTGCATGTCCATGACTCCTAAAGCACAGATTTCTCAAAAGATGTTTTAAAAGCCTGGGTAGAGCACACACATCCATCTTCTTTGCAAAGGGAACAATAATGGAAATCAGAATAATAGCTGCTCTGGGCTGAGTGCTAAGCCACAGGCAGGCGTCATCTTTTTTTTTTTTCTTTTCTTTTCTTTTTGGGGCCGCACCTGCGGCATTTGGAGGTTCCCAGGCTAGGGGACAAATCAGAGCTGCAGCTGCCGGCCTACGCCACAGCCACGCCAGATCTGAGCTGCATCTGTGACTTACACCACAGCTCACGTCAATGCCAGATCCTTAACCCACTGAGCAAGGCCAGGGATCGAACCGGCATCCTCATGGATACCAGTCAGGTTTGTAACCCGCTGAGTCACCACGGGAACTCCTGGCAGGCATCACCTGATTTACTCTCATAAAAAGGTTTCTTTGTGCAAATGATGACTCCTATGTTATGGATGAGGAAAGGGAGATGCTGAAAGATGGAGGGGCCTGCTGTGGGAGTTCCCAAGTGTGGAGAAGGCCTGGGGCATCTGGGCGTAGCCTGCAGCCCTGGGACTGAGGCCACCCCTTGCAAAGAGGGCCTGCAGGGAGCCCCACCTGGAAGCTGGCTCCCAGGATTTATCAGCCACCATCACCAGCAGAGAGAAAAAACCTCTCTCCCCTGATCTAAATGGACCAAAACGCACTTAAATTCACCCTTGGAGTTAAAAAAAATATTTCCACTCTAACCAAATAATTTCTCATAGATGGACACACATATGGAATTCATGGAAAATTACTATGATGTATATATTGCATTCTAACGACAGGAAACATTTGAACAGACATTATCTCCCATTCTACTGCGGAGAGATCCCCCAATCCTGGAAGAGAGAACATAGGAGACTTTCAGGCTGGAAAGAATGAGAGGGCGGACCCCCCACGGGTCTGGGCTTGCCTCTCTTAGAGCCACTGTTCCTCCCCCTCCTAACAGCCCCCACCCTTGCAGCCAAGACACACACAGCGCTGAGTCGGCCCAGGGTTAGCAGAATGCAGAACAGCAGTGGAATCCTAGGGGCAAGGATGCCCCCGGGCAGCCACGGTGATCCAGGCGCCCTGCCTGGCCCCTGCCACTGGGGGTGGGTTCAGAGGTAAGAGGCAGACCCAGATGCTCTTCCCTCTAGAGGCTCCAGTAATACGGTGGGCGAGCGGGTGATTTCGGGGTGTGTCTCGTTTTAAAGTCCTGGACTCAAACCTTCCCTCTGATTGCTCCAGCAGAAGATGGGACAACAGCAAAACTCATTTTGAAACCCCAACGTTGCTCCTCAGTCTGGCTTGAAGCATTTAGTAAAAGCACCACTCTCCTAAGAAGCAGTAGCACCCAGGTGCAGCCCCAGGGGTCCCTCTGTCCTTGGGGCAGCCCGAGGTCACTCAAGGGGGACTCCAAGGGTGCACGGGACAGCCCTGGAACTGGGCAGGCGGGCTTTCTTGGTTGCAGCAAAAGAATGTGCTGTGCTGGGAAGTAGCCCCGGCTCCGGAAAGCCGCACATCTGTAAACCAGGCTTTCCTCTGCCCCAGTGAGTCCGCAAAGACAAAGCATGGCTTTCTTTTGGAAGGAGGAGCCCTCCAGGCTCCAGGACAGGGGCGTTTTGTTCCGCAGCCTTAGGACCTGAGGGCTGTCAAGTGACGGGGGACACGGGGAAGAGCCACCCTCCTCCCAAGCCCCATCCTCCGGGCTTCCTGGCCCCGGACCCTGCAGCCCACCTCCTCCCACTCCCCTCCTCCCCTCCCCCACCGCCCCAGAGATCAGGTTTCAGCGTCGCCTGGAGACGTGGCCAGAGGCAGCGCGGAGCTGGGACGCAGCGCAGCCGCTTACCTGGCACCGCAGGGCACCGGTCAGTCCACGGCTGGCCCGGGAAGTGGGGGCCGGCGGAAGGCGCTCCCAGGACTGTCCCCAGCGGCGTCCCCCACCCACCAGAGCAGGGCAACTCTGGGTTCCGGCGTCCCGGGGGAGTCGGGGCGGGACGCGGGGCGGCCACCTCGGAGGAGGCCCATTCAGAGGGCGGCGGGGAGAGCTCGTCCGAGGAAAGAATCCGGGCTTGCTGGGCGGCCGCTGGCTGCGGCGGGCCGCCTGCCCAGTGAGTGCCTCCAGACGGCGGTGGCCCCGCCTCGCTCCACTGCGTGGTTCGCTTCCTTTTCATTTCTTTCCCCTTTTTTCCTTTTCCCTCCCTTTAATCTCTTGCAAACTCCAGGCTGAAACCCTGCTCAACTTTGTTTCAGCCCCAGGGCCAGTGCCACCCAAGGGACAAGCAGCATGGAGCGGGTGACCCCTGGGAAACAGACCCCCCCCCCCCAAACCAGCCCCGGGGGGTCTCCTGTCCAGGACCTGTGCCTCAAAGCCACTTTCCCTAAAGGCAGACCCTGCTCCCTGAATCTGATGGTCATGGAGGGAAGCCTCCGGGGTCCCCGGTCCCCTCTGCCCCACCCCTGCCTGGATCCACACCCAGTCCCTTCTGCCTGGATAGGGACACTGTCTCTCATCAGGTTCCAGTCACCAGCTCCAAGGCCCAGGGCAGCCTGGGGGACCTTCCATTGTCACTGTCCTGCTCAAACCCTGCAGGATTTCCTCCTGGCTGCAGTGGCTCTTGGCACATCTCTCACACCCCATTTACAGAGTCTTTTCCAACACTCGGCCTGTCTCACCTGGCTGGGAGCTTCGTCTACCCACAGGCAGGTCTAAACACATTATATCCTTCCCTTCCCTCTTCATTGCCCGTTATATCCTTCTTTTCCCTCTATCTGAAAGGCCAGCTCCCTCCACCGCAGCAAACTGGCAAACTCCTATATACTCTTCAAAGCCCATTCCAAATAACCCCACATTTTTATAAGACTTGGCACAATATCCCCCATTAGTCAGGTAAGTCCATGCTCCATCCCTCATGGCCTGAAATCTGTACCAAGTCCGCAGAGCAGAGCAGAGGGGTGTGTGGCCTTCAAGACCGAAGCTCCAGGCAGCAGATACGTGCTCACTAGGTTTATATCCACCAAGCGCAGCACAGAGTGTACCCTCACCCCGGCCTCTCCTGCCTTTCTGTAGTCAGACACAATCCCACTCATCTGTTAAATCATGGCACTGATGCCACATCCCCTAAAGTCTCCCCTGAAAGAGAAGGTCCCACGTCCCTCTGGGGAGACCCCTTTCTTGCCCATGGGCCAGCATCAGTGCTGCCTGCAACACACCACCACGGGGCACAAAGCACACGCGGCAGGCTTCCAGGACACGCTCCAACCACACTGTGCTGAGTTACACCTGCCTGGCCCCAGAGTGACCCTCTGACCCACACATCAACCTGGAGAAAGCTGACAGACATCTGCCTCTCGACAGGACAGACAGGCATGCCTGGGACCCTGGGGCCACCTGTCTGAGATACAGACCACGAAGGAACCAAGGACCCTCCGGGCCAGGGGTCGGCGCAGGGCACTTCCTCTGGGGTGTTTATGCGCCTGCTGGGCAGCAGCTCCTGTGCGGGATCTGAGGAAATGCCCACACACAGCCCAAGGCAGCCTCAGCTGGCAGATGGACAGGCCTTTCCGGTGGCCCAGAGCTTCCCGAACAGAGAGGAAGGCAGCCGTCTGGCAGCCAGGCCCAGGAAGGGCGGGCACGCCCCAGGGTGGTCCTGCCCGTGGTACCGGCGAAGCCTGGGGCAGCCAGGCTGGGTGGAGGGGAGGGCAGGACCCGCTTTCTGAAATGCTGCCTCTGTGCTGCTGCCTTCAACCCTTCCGTGACCAGGACACTCTTGTGGGGATCTACAGCCACTTAGAACCTTCCAGAAATCCACCCGCCCTTTGTCCTTCTCCCCTCCGCTCAGCTGGAGAAACAGGGACTAAACTGATTCCATGGTTGTGCTCCAAGCAGCAGCAATTTCGAGGAAGAGTCCCTTTCAGAAAACTCATCCCCTTGTACTGTGCTGCCTCCACCTAGCAACCAGGATCTGGGTCAGCAGGGGTGGGTACCCAAGGGTGCTCACACCTGGCAGGGCCCCCCACTCACTTGTGGAGTCACGGGTCAAGTGCAGGCAGTGTGTCCACGGTCACTGGCCACACCAACCCTCCCCTGCCCACGACGCACCGGCCACCTTGCTCCCTCCACTCCTGGAGCAACGCGTGTGCTCAGCTCCCTTTAAGCAGAAGGCGTCTCTCTCCTACTCACTCACTTATCTACTAACTTGCTAGAAAACCACAGACTTTTATCCAGAACCTTCTCTGTGTTAGGTGCCGGGATGCGATGAGGAGTGAACGTTAGGTCACTCGGTAGCCTGGACGCTAAGAGAG
This sequence comes from Phacochoerus africanus, assembly GCF_016906955.1. Taxonomy (NCBI): domain Eukaryota; kingdom Metazoa; phylum Chordata; class Mammalia; order Artiodactyla; family Suidae; genus Phacochoerus; species Phacochoerus africanus. Next base: position 49,100,425 of record NC_062559.1, on the reverse strand, counting down.
GGGGAAGGACACGATCTCAATCCGGGCTATTGCTGCCTACAAGGCAGACCCCCCACCGCCTGCCGGGAAGCACAGCCCAGGGCAGGTGACGGGCTGGAGGGCTGCCCCATGGAGGGCCTGGGACCCTGTCCACGCCGACAGGCACTCTGCACCGCTGTGGCCACCCAAGAGGTGACTGTGGGGGGGCTCAGCACCTGGGGTGAAGCACCGGGAGCGGGATAAAGGATGCCAACCCGACGGCTAAGGCGCCTGGAAAGGGCACCGGGAGGCGAGGAAGGTCCCCCGCCTTGCGCCTCCGAGGGACCTGACCCGTTGTTTTGGTTTTGGGTTTTTGGTTTTTTTTTTTTCAAATTTTTTGTCTTTTTAGGGCTGCACCCTCGGCATATGGAAGTTTCCAGGAGAGGGGTCGAATTGGAGTGACAGCTGCCAGCCTTCACCACAGCCGCACCAGATCCAAGCCAAATCCATGACCTACACCACAGCTCACAGCAATGCCAGACCTTTGACCCATGAAGTGAGGCCAGGGATCAAACCCACATCATCATGGATACTAGTCAGGTTCTTGACCTACTGAACCACAATAGCAATTACTTAGAAATGCTGTAATGACCAAGCACATTTGGGATTTTAAAACCGTAGTGCAAGGCAAATTTTTGGTACGTTATCACACACATCAGCTGAAATCTACCTTCATTTCTGAGAGACCACCCGAGACCACATATGATATAGCCTTTTTTTTGGCCATGCCCACAGCATGCAGAAGCTACCAGGCCAGGGATTTAGCTCAAGCCAAAGCAGTGACAATGCCAAATCTTTGCCCACTGTGCCACAAGAGAACTCCAAGCTATTAGTATTTTTGTTTAACAGATATCTTAAAAAGTGCCAGAACTGTGGAGGGCAGCTGTGGACGCCCATGTGCCTGTCAGCAAGCCCAGGGCCTGGTCCGAGGCCGCTGGCCTGTGGGGCCAGAATCACACAAGCAGCAAGACCCCCGTTGGCAGCACAAGGGAATAACTTCTATGTGCCGAGATTCGAGAACAGTCCATCAGAGGAGTTCCCATTGTGGCTCAATGGTAACGAACCCGAAGAGCATCCATGAGGATGCGGATTTGATCCCTGGCCTCACTCTGTGGGTTAAGGATGGGTGTAGGTCGCAGACATGACTCAGATCCCGAGTTGCTGTGGCTGTGGGCCGGCAGCTGCCGCTCCGATTCCACCCCTAGCTTGGGAACCTCCATATGCCACAGGGGAGGCCCTAAAAAGACAAAAACAAAAAAACAAAAAAAAACAAAAAAAAAAACGAGGGTCCATCGGACACATACATTGAAAAAGACAAAGTCTCCTCTAAACTCAAAGCAGGCAAACAAAAGATGGCATTCACCACGGTCAGGAAACCGTTGGCTCTCATGGGGACACGTCCCAGCCGGCCTGCAGGGTGGATGAGGTGTCGGCACAAGGATGCCAACATTTTGTATGTTTTGAGCTTCACTCCACTGAGAGCAGGGCTCTCGTCTCTGCAGACAGCTCACTGTGCAGTCACGAGCAAGCACGGCCGGCTGACCTCCACCAGCTCCACACCGTTGTTCACTTTGAAATAGATTTTGAGGCGGTCAGCTTTCCTGTTCTCATTTTCTAAATCTGGGGTGGCGGCAAGGGGAGCCATAATTTGCTAACCCATAGCCGTCATGCGGCGTCACATTCATCAGCAGGAGTCCCTGGCACAAATCGGCGTGCAAAGTACACACACGTGTGGCCAGGCGTGCTTGTTCCTACACGTACTTCCCCACATGTGTACCTACGTGTAAGAACACCATAGATACACACATAAAGTGCTTGCTCGCTGGGTTCTGCAAAATTCAAAGTGATCAGACATCTATACATGTCACACACACTCACATTCAGTCCCTGCTTTCACTCCTATTGTAAACATGCGCATTGGAAATTTACAAAATGTCAAACGAATCCTAAGCTGGGTACATGAAGGAAAGGGAGGCCTGAGAGAAGCATTTTACAATTTGCCAAGCTTTGAAGAAGGACAATTTTGTTAAAAAAAAAAAAAAAGAAGAAGAAAAAGAAAAAAAGATATAGTCCTGGAGCGTCCCTGCACCAAAGTGGATTAAGAACCCAACTGCAGTAGCTCGGATTCCTCACCCGGCCCAGTGGGTTAAAGGATCCGGCACTGCTGCAGCTGAGGCTTGGATTCTATCCCTGTCCCAGGAACTCCCACACGCCGAGAATGCAGCCTTGAAAATAAGAAATACACACATACGTAAATAAAGCATGGCTTCCAAGTCATCTCCGACTCCCTTTCTCTCTCCAACCCCCGACCCCCAAGACACTCCTGGATGCCTCTTCCTCCTTCTGGCAAAATTCACCCATTTTTGCCCTTTGAAGCCAACTCCAAGAGGTCCCAAGAGCACTAACCAAACCCCCCCGTGGCCTCAGGCCAGGCCTCCTCCTACCGGCTCAGCGCAGCTGGGGGTCAGGGCCTCTCCCTCGTGATGCGGTCCCCCCGTCACAGGTCTCCGGAAACACCGCTCCTTCTCCCCAGAACTAGCAGACGCAGGACGTACAAAAGCCTTTCTCTTTCAGTAAACAATCATTGAAGCCCGAAGTCCCCAAATGTTCCCTAAATCCCACCTGTAAAACCGTCACCTGGTGAGGATATTCTGGAACTACTTGTGGACGACGTTGTGGCCGTAGGACACGCCACTGAACTGTCCACTGCAAACTGCTTCCCTTGAGGTCCTGCGAGTTTTACCTCAATTAAAACAAATCTATCACGGGAGTTCCCGCGTTAGGGCTCAGCGGGTCACGGACTGAGGATGCAGGGTGCTGATCTGATCCCCGGCCTTGCTCAGTGTGTTAAGGATCCAGCATTGCCATGAGCTGTGGTGTAGGTACAGCCCGGCCAGGATCTGGTGTGGCTGTGGCTGTGGTGTAGACCGGCAGCTGCAGCTCTGATTCGACCCCTAGCCTGGGAACCTCCATATGCTGCGGGTGCAGCCTTAAAAAAAAAAAAAGAAAAAAAAATCTATTATGGTTTAAGTTAGAAGCTGAGCTATATCAGAAACATACATATATGTGTATACATACATATATATACATGTTTTTTTTTTCTTTTTGCCGCACCCAAGGCCAGGGATCAAACCCATGCCAGAGGAATGACTTGAGCCACAGCAGTGACAATATCGGATCCTTAACCCGCCGAGCCGTGAGGGAACTCCAGAAACATAAATGATTTTTTTTTTTTTTGGTCTTTTTGCCATTTCTTGGGCCACTCCCGCGGCACATGGAGGTTCCCAGGCTAGGGGTTGAATCGGAGCTGCAGCCACCAGCCTACGCCAGAGCCACAGCAATGCAGGATCCGAGCTGTGTCTGCAACCTACACCACAGCTCACGGCAACGCCGGATCGTTAACCCACTGAGCAAGGGCAGGGACCGAACCCGCAACCTCATGGTTCCTAGTCGGATTCGTTAATCACTGCGCCACGACGGGAACTCCCAGAAACATAAATGATTTTAATGAAACCTGTCCTCCTGGTTTTTCCCCATTTATTTTAAAAATATCATCGAGGCTACTTAGCCTTTAATATACTTCCGAGAGAGTAGTTTAAGTTGTAAACTTCCTAATTTTCTCTCTTTCTCAATCTTTGAGGATTGAGATTAAATGACTCCTTTGTTCAGACTCTGACCACGGGTTTTGTTTTCAGAAGCGCTTTCCTTGTGAGGTTCTAAAAGGTTCCACCCCAATTAGAATGTCGCATATGTGTGGGCGGGTCAGCAGGGCTCCCACACCAGCTGGGGGTCCTACAACTCGACCCAGTTCTCACACTCTCTACCGGGTAGCGTCAGACCCCACAGGCTAAGCACTCAGTCCCACAAGACTGACTTCCCTTCGGGTGACACTCACAAGTCCAGGCTGTCACCTGTGTCTCTGATGCACCGGCTATAGAGCAGAGGTCCCCATGACCCTCTCCTCAGGTGCCTTTAATTTGCTAGAGCGGCTCACAGAACCCAGGGAAACTTTTTACTCACTAGATCACCAGTTTTTTTTTTTGTTTTTAACCTTTTTAGGGCCCCACCTGTGGCATATGGAAGTTCCCAGGCTAGGGGTCGAATCGGAGCTGCAGCTGCCAGCCTACACCACAGCCACAGCAACCCAGGATCCAAGCTGCATCTGCGACCTACACTGTAGCTCAGGGCAACACCAGATCCTTAACCCACTGAGCGAGGCCAGGGATTGAACCCACGTCCTCATAGACACTAGTCAGGTACGTTACCACTCAGCCATGACGGGAACTCCAGATCACCGGGTTATTATGACAGAATATTACTCAGGAACAGCCAGAGGGAAGAGCTGTACAGGCCAGGGTGTGGGGCAGGGCGTGGAGCTTCCACGCCCTCTGCAGAAGCACCATTCTCCCGAATCTCCACGTATTCGCCGACCCGAGAGCCCCGAACCCTGTCCTTCTGGGCTTTTCTGGGGGCTTCATTAACCAATCCTTCATAGGCAGGATTGCTTAAGTCACTGGCCACTGCCCACTGATTCAACCTCCAGCCCATCTCCCCACCTGGAGGTCAGGGGGGTTCCAACCCTTTAATTACCTGGTTGGTTCCTATGGCCACCCTCCCCCGCCCTTTCCAAAAGTCACCTCACTAACACGACAAAAACCACCTTTAGGCTCTCCTCCCTAGAGAAATTACAAAGGTTCTAGAAACTCTGCTAGAAATGAGAAAGAAAACCAAATGGGTATTTCTTAATATGAATCATAATATCCCAGGCTTGCGCCAGCCTGAGGATGCTGTTCCCGCATCGGTGTGTTTCCCAGGGCACAATGCAGGCTGAGTCAGAGATGCGCTGAGCGCACAGACCATTCGTGGGGCAGCCACTCCAGGCCCCCCGCTTGAGGGTCCCAAGCAGGGAGGACCTGTGGGTCTCTCCTCCTGGAACTCATGGTACTGCCTCATCAGGACGTCCTACAGGAGCCTTGTCATGCATCCCCTTGCTGGTGCCAGCGTCCTCCAAGCTCCCACGACTGCCCTGCCACCTCCTGCTGCCTGTCCCCACTCCTTCAAGCCACCACCTCCTCTTTTAGTTACAACACCTGCCAGGAGAATTCAACAGCACGGGAACTCATGGATTAACTACTCAAGTAAATACTTAAATACCTCTCAGAGTTCCTGCAGTGGCACAGTGGGTTAAGAATCTGACTGCAGGAGTTCCCGTCGTGGCGCAGTGGTTAACGAATCTGACTAGGAACCATGAGGTTGTGGGTTCGATCCCCAGCCTTGCTCAGCAGGTTAAGGATCCGGTGTTGCCGTGAGCTGTGGTGTAGGTTGCAGACGCGGCTCAGATCCTGCGTTTCTGTGGCTCTGGCGTAGGCTGGCAGCTATAGCTCCGATTGGACCCCTAGCCTGGGAACCTCCATATGCCGCAGGAACAGCCCAAGAAATGGCAAAAAGACAAAAAAAAAAATCTGACTGCAGCAGCTTGGGTTGCTGCAGAGGTGCGGGTTTGATCCCTCACCCCAGAACTTCCATATGCCTCGGGTATAGACAAAGAAATAAAAAACGAGAATAAATAAATAAATAAACATTCCTCATTTTTCTGGTGAAGAAATTGCTGTAATTTAAGAAAAGCCCTGGGCACAGGCCTGGGCAACGGGAGCCCACACCGGGGGAGGGCAGGCTACCCTGGGCTCGGATCCTCCCATCACTAATAACCTAGAGGACACCTACCCTTGTTTACTGCAGGGGTGAAGGGTGAGTGGGAGGTGTCTGTCACAGGGGATCCCTGGCACTGAAGTCTAGGGGCTTACGCTAAGCGCCACAGGACCTGGAAGGACAGAGAATGGACGTGTACTCCCCAAGGGGGGGGGCAAGAGCTGCCGGCGGAGGGGATAACACAGAGCTATCCGAGACCAACTCTGCCTCCTTGGCCAAACCTGAGACAGGGCCCCAGGAGCATCTTCTCCACAAGTCTCAACCTTGGCTTTCCACATCTGTCCTAGGCGGATCCAACCTAGGATTCTGCGAGGTTGGACCCTCTGCCTGCTCTGATCAAGCTCTTCACCCCCACTCTCGGGATGGCTAAGACCTCGCCTGGCTTCAGCAAGATCCCCTTAGGACAGTTTGGCAAGAATCTCCCTCCTCTGGATATTCCTCTGAGTAACTTTTAATTCCCCGCCCCGTCACTGCTCTTTGGCTGTCTTTGCTGCATAGGAGTGGAGCTCAGCTCTTTCTCCTGCTGCACTAGCACCAAATAAAATCTGTCTCTACCATCTTCATCTGGTGTCCTACTCTGTTTCTCCCTGGCACTTGTCTGCCGGTGGTCTGAGAAATAACCTGACACATCTGGGTTCGTGATGACGAGGCCAATACCAAGCTCAAGACGATACAAGTTCAGTTGGATGTAATGAGCCACACCGAGGAATTTTACGCAGCGGTGTACTAACTGCATGCTAACTGGAAGAAGACAGAAGACAGCTGCGATCACAACGTTACCAGCAAAAAAATCAGGAACAGTCAAGCCCCAAATCCACTCTACCAAGGTCAGTTGGTTGCACAACCTCCATCTCCCAGAAATCCACCTACCTCTTCCCAGCGTTTCTGAAACTATTTTTTGGCCAGAGCTATTCCCCCGACACCTACACTGACTGCTGCTCTACACAGGGAAGCCAGGTCAACGTATGAAAATGGAAATCTGAGCCGGGCCTCCCTGTCTCAAGCCTTGTTAATGACCTTGCATTGCCTGGGGATGTCACACCACCACCTGCGGTTACAGAGAACAGCTATGGCTGGGCCTCAGCTCACCCCTCCACCACCCTGTAGACCCCTCGTCTCCAGCCTGTCCTGGGCCACATGGCCAGCACCTACTAATTCTCCACCTCAAATGTGCCCCTCCATTCACCAAGTTCACTCCTACTTAACCCTACTTATCTTCAACCACCAGACCTCCTCACCACGTAAACAACCAATGCCAACTGGCAGAGTGCCACTGTCCTGTCCCGAGGTTTCCCCCGCCAGGGGATCACCAGGTCCATCCCTGCTCCACCGGCTGCACTTCCGGGAGGGCAGGGCTGGGTCCCTGGGCTCGCACCCGCCTAGCAGAGCGCCGCAGAACAGATGAGTTCAACAGACAGATGCAGACCACGCCGAGAGGTCTGCTCCCTGTCAAGTGTTCCTTTCTTTTGTACTTTACCTTTTCATGAGAGAAAATTCCAAACACACACAAAGCAGGCAGAACTGTCCGATGAACCTCCTTGTGGACTTCACCAGCTTCAGCTACTGTCCACTCACAGCCAGTAAACAGTTTCAACCACACCCATGCCACTTCCCCCAAGGGGGTTTAAATGCAACTTTTAATGTTGAGGTCATGGTAGATCTACGTGCAGCTGGAAGGAATTACACAGAGACCCCCTGTACTCTTTTTCCAGTTTCCCTCAACCGTAGCACTTTACAGAACTAGACCGGGATGGTGACAGTGATACACTTAAGGTACAGAGAGCATTTCCAACCCACGAGGACCCCTCACGTGGCCCTTTACAGCCACCTGCACCGCCCCTCCACCTTGCCCTGCTCCTAACTCCGAGAAAACACTCATCCCCTCTCCATGTCCACAATTTTGCCACGTAAAGGATATTATGCAAATGAACCATACACCATGCGAACTCTGGGGAATGGCTTTGCTCTGGACGGTCGCTCAGGTTGCTGCCCTTCTGTTACATCAATGTTCCATCCCCTTCACTGCTGAGCTGTGGTCCACGGCGTGCCTGGACCCCGATCTCTTTATTCACCTGCTGAAGGTGACCCACTTTGTTTTGAGTTTGGGGCTATATTAAGAATAAAGCTGCCACAAACATCTGTGTACATGTTTTTGTGTGAGTGTAAGTCTGTGTCTTTGGAATAAAAACCCAGGCACGCAATCGCTGGGTCATGTGGTGGTAGCATGTTCCGTTTTTTTAAGAAACTGCCAAACTCCTTCCCAGAAAGGCAGCACCACTGTACACTCCCCCCAGCCGTCAAGGAGAGTTTCAGTTTCTCCACATCCTCACCAGCATGTGGCATTGTCACCCTTTTTATTTTTAACCTCTCTGATAGGGGTGTAGTCACCTCTCACTATGGTTTTAACCCAAATCTCGCTGACGGCCAGTGATGCTGATCATCCCCCAGGAGGGATCTGCCACCAACACAGGGTCTTCAGTGAAATGTCTCTTCGGGTGTTTTGCCCATTTTCTAACTGAATTGTCTGTTTCTTTACAGCTGAGTAGTTAAGAGTGCAAATATTTTCTCCCAGTCTCTAGCGCGTCTTTTTGGTTTTTTTAAACTTAGCAATTTTTTCTTTAACGGATTGTGTTCTGGGTGCTAATCTAAGAACCCGTGCCTCCTCTGGACCCCAAAGATGTTCTCTTTTTTTGGTAAGAGTTTTACGTTTTACAGTAAGGTTTGTGATCCACCAGAAGCTAATTTCTACAGGAGATGTGAAACATCAGCTTGCCTGTGGATGCCCACTTGCGGCAGCACCACTGGCGGAAAGGCTATCTTTCCTTCACTGACTGCTTTTGTTACCTTTCTATTTTATCTTTTATTTTTGTGTCTCTTTAGGGCCACACGTGCAGCATATGGAGGTTCCCAAGTTAGGGGTCGAGTTGGAGCTGCAGCTGCCCGCCTACACCACAGCCACAGCCATGTGGGATCCAAGCGGTGTCTGCAACCTACACCACAGCTCACGGCAACGCCGGAGCCTTAACCCACTGAGCGAGGCCAGGGATTGAATCTACATCCTCATGGATGATAGTCAGGTTCATTGCCACTGAGCCACAGTGAGAACTCCCTCAATACATTTTTTAATTTCCCATAAAATTTCCTCTTGGACTCATGGATTTGCAAGTTGGTTGTTTCATTTCCAGGTGTTTGGAGATGTTTCTGTTACCTTCGTGTTACTGATTTTTCCAGTTTGACTCCATATGGTTGGAGAATACACTCTACCTGGGTGTCGATTCTTTTTCATCCACTGAGGACTGTTAATGGCCCAGAAAGTGGTCCTCGCAGGTCGCCAGTCCTGAGGACCATGGCCAGGCTGCCATCTTTCCTCCACCTGTCAATCTTCTCACGTTTGTTTTATATTTGCTGGCAGGGTACTCAGCTGGACTTAGCAGGAGAAATAAGGAAAAGTATGTCTACGCTATCTTCTAGGAAGCCAAAGCCACTTTTCCTGCATAATTTAAAGTCAAGACCTTCATTTTCATACAGGCAGGTATCCAGTTCTTACACACATGTAGGTACCCAGTTCTAAGTGATACAGAACCAGGCAGTACGTTAGCTGCCTCGAAGATGCTACAATTCGAAACGACACAGCGGTCACAGAGGTGTTCTTGCCTACATCTGTAAGTGAGGAAATAGGCAGAGCATGCCAAGTACACACGTCACACTTACTCCTTGATTAGCCTTAAACCCAGGACCGCTGAGACTTTCCGTGTGCCTTTTCAGTACTGTCATCACACCACCACCGGTTTACACGAGGAACGGGAAAAAGCAGCCCTGTCCAATCTGACAATATCTGAAAAGGCTGGGTCCAGTGTTCTAGCTTCTTTCAGCTTCAAGTAATGCTACAAGGAGCTGAGAAGTACTGATGCACGGCTACTGAGCGCACCACGACCCCCCCGCTCCCCCCGCCCCCGCCCCGGGCCCCGCAAGGCTCGACAGTGCTGAGTGAACAGAGGCACTGCCTGCAGGAAGCCAGGCAGAGATTCAGCAGTGTTGCACAGCCCCCGAAGGCCGCACAGCCCCGTGCCTGCACCTTCCCCGGCCAGAGCCATCCTGGCCTTTGAGGTTTCTGAGAAGTGATGCACGTGGAAACGCTTCTGCACCAACCAGAGCACGCCCCGAGCAGAGGGAAGGAGGTGCGTTTCTTACCGTGAGCTCCTTTGTACAGACTGCTGGCGCTGCCCATCTGGGGCCCGGATGGGCTGAACGGAGGATAACGCGGGCTTGTAGTCACTGGGCAAGAAAGCAGAGTGAGGAGCTGTTTCGGTCCCCGCCACCCCAACCCTGCCTCCCAAGTAGGACTGCACACAGAGAGCCCTGCTTCGTTCTTACCATACGGTGTTTCGGGAGACACAGGGAACGCGGGTGTGGGAGAGACGGACTCACTGCCACTGCTGGTGGGAGAGAAGATCCTGCCGTCGACCGCATCCAGGTCTGGGGGATACGCGGTGATCACCGTCTGAAATCGGCATGGGTGGGGGTGAGGGGAAGGCCACCTCCGCACAGTGGGGGATCCCCGGAACCAGCCCTCATCTGAGAGTGGGGACAGGAGGCAGCCACGGAGAACTGGAAGGCGCTTCGGTGACAGTAAAGGCGGAGGGAAGGGAAGTGTCGTGTGGTCCACTGGTCACCACATTACACAGCTCGTGGGCAGAGCTGGCAGAGCGTTTGTGCAGCAGAGGGAACGTGAGCATTCAGTGAAGGGCAGCGGAAGCATCTTCACCTGCAGCGTGTTCACGGCTACGTAAAAGCCACCATGAAATTAAACACACAGGTGTAGAAAAAAAAAGGCTGGAAGGACCTATCCCAGACATCGACACGGGCTCTGCGTGCGTGAAGACTGCAAGTGACTTTCCTTTCTCGTCTGTCCTGGGTTCCAACTTTTCCGCCTTGAGAGTAGATTGGAAAGCGTTCATGGTTTGGGGGTTTGCCAAGCTGGCTTACTTCATTTCGGATTAAAAGCGTAATTAAACGCCTCCCAGAAGATGCTCCATTGGTCTCCCCGGGGTTACACATCCACGCTGACCCGGTTATCTTCCTGCATCCCTCCCAGGGGCTCCGAGCCCTTGGCGGTGACCTTGAGGAAGTGTGTGTTTGCCCTTTGCTGCTGCCGTCCACCCACGGGGCTCTGCAACCCCCATCCTCAGAACCCACCTATCCCCCTTCTCAGGTCAGAGCACGGAGGCTCACGTGGCCCGAGTGAGAGAGGTGTACACCCACCCAGCGCCCTCGGGAGCCGGGGGGTTCCAGCCAGGCCGGCTGATTGCACCCCAGCCTCCAACCATACCACCTGCCTTCGGGGAGGCTGGGGTGGGGACAGGCTCAGGCCAGGCTATGGGTGGCAGTGCGCATACCTCCTTGGCGTTGGCTGGAGAGAGAAAAGGCGCCAGGCTTGGAGGCTGCTCCCCGCCGGTGGGTTTTCCCCAGCTGCACTTGGAGAAGGCCGGCTGCCCCCCAGCATCGTTGTCATACTGCCCAAGGCTCAGCTTCCGGAATCTTCCGCCCAGCGGCTCGTCACCTGTTAGGAGAGTCACAAGGGCTGCAGGCGCTTTCAACTCAGAGGAGAGTCCAGACCCTCAGTTAAAACCTCACAGGAGTTCCCGGTGTGGCTCAACGGAAACAATCCGACTCGTACCCGTGAGGATGCAGGTGCAATCCCAGGCTTTGCTCAGTGGGTTGGGGATCCCGTGTTGCCGTGAGCTGTGGTGTAGGTTGCAGATGCAGCTCCGATTGGACCCCTAGCCTGGGAACTTCCATGTGCCGTGGGTGCAGCTCTAAAAAGAAAAAACAAAACCAGAAACCCTGGAGTTCCCGTCGTGGCGCAGTGGTTAACGAATCCGACTAGGAACCATAAGGTTGCGGGTTCGGTCCCTGCCCTTGTTCAGTGGGTTAACGATCCGGCGTTGCTGTGAGCTGTGGTGTAGGTTGCAGACGCGTCTCAGATCCCGCGTTGCGGTGGCTCTGGCGTAGGCCGGTGGCTACAGCTCCGATTCAACCCCTAGCCTGGGAACCTCCATATGCCGTGGGAGCGGCCCAAGAAATAGCAACAACAACAACAACAACAACAATTACAACAACAAAAAGACAAAAAACAAAAAAAAATCCCAAAAAACCCCAAACCCAAAAAATAAACAAACAAACAAACCTGACTCTAGAACCTCTCAGAGGCACTCTATTTTATTCTTTCGAGTTCAAGAACATTTTCATCACCCAAGAGGAAACCCCAGCACCCACTAAGCTGTCTCTCCCCATCCCCAACCCCCGGCCCCCGGCAACACCACCCTGCTTTCCGTCTCTATGGATTTGCCTGTTCTGGACACTTCATGTGCACAGACTCACGCAGTCCCAGGCCATTGGCGTGTGGCTTCCTTCACGCAGCCCGGCCCTTTCCCGGTACTGTGGGAACTGACCCGTGTCCACCTCCAGCACTTGTGTCTGGTGGAGCTGAGGGTGGGATCAGGATTCCCTGGGCCTAGAACACTGCCTGGCGCACAGCAGGTGCTCAGGAAGCACGAGGCGCAGAGAAGGGCCAGGACCCCGGATCAAGCCTTCCTCCCCCTGGGTGAGTGAGCAAGAAAGATTCTTGCTGGTCGCTAACGTCAAAGAGCCCAGGGCGGCCCCGATGGCCGCAGGCACTGGGGCTCCACCGTCTGAGGCCTCTGCACACACAAGCCATCTCCCCTTCTCGAAGCAGCTGTGGTCATCTTTGGGGTCAGAGTGCTTGCATTTTGTTTAATGACCAGAAGGAGGTAACAACCACTTAGACCAGAGACACAGAAATCTTTTCTTTCCTTTTCTTTCTTTTTTTTTTTTTTTTTTTTGTCTTTTTAGAGCTGCACTCAAGGCATAAGGGGGTTCCCAGGCTAGGGGTGGAATCAGAGCTATAGCCACTGGCCTACATCACAGCCACAGCAACACCAGATCCAAACCTCATCTGTGACCTACACCACAGCCCACAGCACAGCGACGCCGGATCCTTAACCTACTGAGCAGGGCCAGGGATTGAACCTGCGTCCTCATGGTTCATTGCTGTTGAGCACCGACGGGCACTCCCAGAAACCTTCTTTTCTTGAGTCACAAACGGGCGTATATATCCATTTGCCTACTCAGTCACTTTCTATACCTGTCGTCGGCATTTTAAGAAAAACTTCATCCCCTCTTTTTTTCCACGGTGAATCACTATTTGCTTACTTGCTCGAGCCCAGGAGATCTGTGTAGTACCGGAATTGTTAACCTGTACAGTATTATTATTTTTTTTTGGCCCCCCTGCAGCATATGGAGCTCCCAGGCCAGGGATGAGATCCCAGCCACAGTTTCAACCTAGGCCACAGCTGCTGCAATGCCGGATCCTTAACCCACTCTGCCAGGCCGGGGATAGAACCTGCATTCCCAGCGTCCCCCAGACGCCATCAACCCCATTGCGCCCCCGTGGGAACTCCAACTGTACACTTCTATTTCCAAGGGTCAAAGACACTGTATTTCATTGTTGGTCGACACAGGTTGCTCAGGGGAGCCTCGGGGGCTGCTGCACAAGGACATGCAACCCAGGGGTGTCCTCAGACTCATGCAAGGAAGCAGCCCTGAAAACCAGCAGCTCCTGAGAACCAGCCCCCTTCTTCTGGAACTGGCTTCTGGGCAGGACCGAGCAGCAGGACAGCACCCATGGTGGCTGGGGGCAAGGACCGGGCGGGGTGTGCCCTACAGCCACTGGGCACACAGGGAGCTTGTGTGCCAGAGCTGTGTGCGCCTGCCCAGGTCAGGGCCAGATAGCTCTGAAGGGCTCCACCTGCAGAGGCTCGGGGCCAACAAGGGCTCTGGGCGTGACAGCTTGAGTCTTCACCATGAGAGATTCTGGAGTTTGAGGAGAATGCTTAATTCAAGCACCAACAATCAACATTCATGGTCCCAACCAACTCAGACTTAAGGGGGGTGGCAGAGTGATCCGGGGAATCTCACGGCTGGTGGTTTGGGAAACCTGCTACAGGCGTTAAGGATGGCAATCTTTCTTTCTTTCTTTCTTTTTTTCTTTTTGTCTCTTGTCTTTTTAGGGCTGCACCCACGGCACATGGAGGTTCCCAGGCTAGGGGTGTAATCAGCTATAGCCGCCGGCCTACACCATAGCCACAGCAACGCCAGATCTGAGCCACGTCTGCGACTTACACCACCGCTCACGGCAACGCCAGATCCTTAACCCACTGAGCGACCCCAGGGATCAAACCCACAACGCCATGGTTCCTGGTTGGATGTGTTTCTGCTGCACCACAGCGGGAACTCCAGGATGGTAATGTTTCTATCGATGACACCCTCTGAAAGTTCAGACACGGTAAGGATTCCCCTGCAGTTCAGATTTAAGCTCCGCAATCCCTACAACCGTGAGGCTCACAATGACACCGCATTTAAAGGGGGGTTTACATCACCAGCGCCTGCGGCCCACACGGAACCATCCTGCTCCAAGTGAGCCCATGGCTCGGGTCACGCTGTCACGCAAGCGCCCCACCCTCTGCAGGCACATTCAGAAGCTGTGTGTAATTCAGAAGCTGCCCCTTGACGGGAAGCTACATCAACAGCAGGGACACTCGGCGGCTCTGTTCCTTGCGGAGCAGGACTCCTTTGAGGGCCCCACCTCCCAGCCCTCCAGCTTCCCAAGGGTCCCTTCCTGGACAGAGGCCAGCCTGGCACCGCTCTTTGTGTCATGCAGGAGGATATGTGCTCAGAGCCATATGGCCGGTGACCCAGCGAGCGAGCTATAAACTCGACCTCCACGTGGCCACCCCTCCCAGAACCCATCCACCCGCACGTCCCTGCACAAGCCTGGCTCCCAGAGGGTCGGTCCGGGAGCAGCAGTTCCTTTATAGGATGCTGCTGGCCGGTCCGCTCTGCGAACCTGCTCTTCCCACCAGCACGTGGCACTCTGACATGGTCTGCAGTGGCCACACGACCAGACAACTTAGGCCCCTCACAGGGTCAGAGCCCTGCTGGGAGAAGGGCCGGGCAGTGGATACAAATTTACACTGGCCACCACGAGAAAAAAATGAGGTGGTGCGGGGAAGTTGGGGGTGCTACGGACAGAGCAGGAGAGCCAGTCTTTTAAAAAGCCAGAAACCCTTTGGCTGCTCTGCACCTGAACACTCCGAACTCCCGACCATGCAAACTAACAGCGCACAGGAGCGCGGTTGCAGGTGACTCAGAGCACACTTGTGTTTTCCTTGCATGGCCCCATGGCAGACGCAGACTTGTCTGGGGGACTGTAGGACCCTATTTAAAGACGAACCTCTGCACCGTCCAGGTGGGGCCACAGCACCCACTCCACCTGCTGAAATAAAGCTTGGACCCTCGGGGAGGGGGTGGCACAGGGAGTCACTGCCCAGACCCCAGGCACGTGGCTCCCAGCTGGCCTCCCAGCAGGTGCACTTCTCCTGCCTCACAGCAGTGGGTCAGCCTCCAGGTGATGGGGACCCAGGCCCAGGCCGAAGCACAAACAGGAAATAGTGATTCTTAGCATTCTCATGGTGGCTCAGTGGTAACAAACCCAACTAGTATCCATGAGGACACGGGTTCGATCCCTGGCCTCGCTCAGTGGGTTAAGGATCTGGCGTTGCCATGAGCTGCCGTGTAGGTCGCATATGTGCCTCGGATTCAGGGTGACTGTGGCTGTGGTGGAGGCCTCAGCTGTCGCTCTGATTCTACCCCTAGCCTGGGAACTTCCATAATGCCGTGGGTGTGGCTGTAAAAATATATAAAAATAAAAATAAAAAGTAAAATAGGAGTTCCCATCGTGGCTCAGTGGTTAACGAATCCGACTAGGAACCATTAGGTTGCGCGTTCGATCCCTGGCCTTGCTCAGTGGTTGAGGATCCGTCACTGCCATAAGCTGTGGTGTAGGTTGCAGACTCGGCTCAGATCCCGAGTTGCTGTGGCTCTGGCGTAGGCCAGTGGCTCCAGCTCCGATTAGACCCCTAGCCTGGGAATCTCCATATGCTGCAAGAACAGCCCTGGAAAAGGCAAAAAGACAAAAATAAAATAAAATAAAATAATCCTGACCCCCCACCCCCACCCAGCCACAACCCAGGCCAACTCAGTCTACCTTCTGGAGGCAGGAACTGCATACGGGCACTTTGGGCCCCCGCACTTTGTCCAGTTTCCAGGGAGCACCGAGCAGCAGTGACGGACTCCCGATCTGGACAGGAGGTGGGGACCCACGACCTTTTAGAACATGGCCTGCATCTTCTATCTGGGTCGCTGCAAGGGAAAGCACCCTTAGGCTCTTTATTTATCTTTATACGATCACATAAGAACGAAGCCTGCGTCATACAGGCCTGCGCAGTGGGTTCTGGAAACTCCCCTGCATTCCTAGGAGCAAGAGCCATCGCCAAAGATTCACTTGGGTAAGTTGTGTCCAGAGCTGGTTGGAGGCCTCCCGATTCCAGCGCATTCAAATGACCACGTGCATCCTCTACACGAAGAGTGGAAAAGGGGAAAAGACGGAATGACAACGAGCAGCCCAAACACTCTTCCCAGCTTAAATGTTCCCAGGATGATGTAAGAAGCTCCCCCCACCGCAACCCCCCTGAACTGAAATGTGGATTGATTCACCGGCATGGTATATTCTTGAAGAGCAGGGTGACACTGTTAGAAATTCCTAGTCTGGGAGTTCCCGTCGTGGCTCAGCAGTTAACAAATCTGGCTAACTAGCAACCATGAGGACGCAGGTTCGATCCCTGGCCTCACTCAGTGGGTTAAGGATCCGGCGTTGCTATGAGCTGGGGCGTAGGTCACAGATGCAGCTTGGATCTGGTGTTGCTGTGGCTCTGGCGTAGGCCGGCAGCTACAGCTCCGACTGGACCCCTGGCCTGGGAACCTCCATATGCTGCAGGTGCGGCCCCAAAAAGACAAAAAAAAAAGAAAGAAAAAAAGAAAGAAAGAAAGAAAGAAAGAAAGAAAGAAAGAAAGAAAGAAAGAAAGAAAGAAAGAAAGAAAGAAAGAAAGAAAGAAAGAAAGAAAGAAAGGAAGAAGGAAAGAAAGAAAGAAAGAAATTCCTAGTCTGTAGGTAGAGTGATGAAGATGCTGGCGGGAGCAGCCTCCGCCTCTGGGGCGCCCTCTCTCAGCCTTAAACTACAACACGGGTGTGCCTGCAGAGCCATAGGCTGAGGAAAAAGAGGCTCCACTCCCACGTACGGGAAACGCCCAGAAGAGGCAAATCCCTAGAGAGAGAAAGCAGATTAGGGGCTGCCGGGGCCTCAGGGGAGTGGAACAGGGTGACTGCCAGTGGGCACAGGTTTCCTTTTGAAATGACAACAAATCAGGTAGCGGTGATGGTGGCATAACATTGGGAAGGTATTTAATGCCATTTAATTGCGTACTTCGAAATGGTTAAAATAGTAAATTTTACTTAAGGTGCATTTTCTGACAATAAAAAAGATCGAGGTGGGAGGCTGTGATTTTTATTCCCTAGGGTGACCTGCCCAAGGGTTTTCATCTGGAGATGCACATTATTCTATCGTGAATTGCTTAATCGCTTTCTTTCTATGGCTGCACCCGCAGCGTATGGAAATTTCCTGGGCCAGGGGTCGAATTGGAGCTGCAGCTGCCAGCCTACACCGCAGTTGCACCAAGCCACATCTTCGACCTACACTGCAGCCTGCGACACCAGATCCTTAACCCACTGAGCGAGGCCAGGGATCGAACCCACATGCTCATGTACACTATGTCAGGTCCCTGACCCACTGAGCCACAGTGGGAACTCCAACTGCTTTCTCTTCATGTATCCTTTACTGTGAGTGCTAGGGTATTATGGAGATCTTCTAAAATACGCGTTTAGGTAGCTTACGTCAGCTATGACTTCGATTTCAGGATACTGAAGATGGTATCAGAAAATAGCTATTTTGCAAACAGGACCGTGGGCCTGAGAGGGAGGAGAAGCACTGCTGCGGGCCAGCCCAGGCGGCCCAGAGCAGGCCGGAGAGGCCTCCAGGGCCAGATGGCACCTCCCGCGTCCGCACCCCCTAGGCCTTTCAGGGACGTCCAGAGAGACACCAAACCGGCCAGTCTGTGAAATGAGGGTCGCTGGAGCACAAGGAAGTGGTTCACCAACTCTCAGATTTAAAACGCGCTTTGATGCCACAAAAGTGAGTAGTCGCAACAACAGCTTCCAGCGGTGACCTTGTATTTCTCATCTTGCAGCCTCTTCCAGATTCGATGGGCACGGAGCCGCCTGCGGCGCAGCAAGCTGCCTCTGCCACTAAATGTGCACGTGTGGGGGCGGGGGTCCAGTCCACCACTCTTCACTGTCCTAAAACGTCCGTGTCAGGGGGCAAGAGGGGGGCATGGCCAGCCCTGACCTCTGGGCAGGAAACTCACTTTACTTTTTTATGATTTTTAGTAGCAAGCAGCTACTCTTTAGATCTTTCTTTTTTTTGGCCACGCTCACCACATGTGGACATTCCCAGGCCACCAGGGATAGAACAGGCGCCACAGCAACAACCTGAGCCACAGCAGTGACCTGCCAGATCCTTAGCCCGTAGTGCCACTAGGGCGCTCCCGGCACCTCGTTTCTGACCTCTCATGCATGTGAATACCCCACCGCCCGTGCACCTCCAGTGACTGGAGCTCCCTGGGGGAAAAGTCCACCTTTGCCTGTGGCAGCACATGGAGAGCAGAGTCCTTCGTGGCAACGTTACCAGGGGCCCTGGGCCCAGGCTCACGGGCCCTCACCCCACCATCTCCTTTATCCTGGGTCCCTCCTGGGCCTGGGCAGGAGGAAGTCCCCCCGCCCCCCGTAACTGTTAGCTCCTCCTGCTCCCCAGGAGCTGGCGACTGGGGGATGGGGGTCGGGAATGACGTCAGAGCAAGGGACACACACAGTTCAAGTTATCCCGGGAGAGGGGGACCCTCTGGGCACACAGGGCAGGGACAGCGGCCAAGAAGCACCTCAGAGAATGCGACCCCGAGCTGACCCCTGACCACCCAGAGCGTCCCTGACCCCTAGAGGCCACGGAATGAGAGGCCAGGCCTCCTGGGCTCCTGTGTGTCCTGAGGGCCTGGGAGTCGGACTGGACAGCACTGAACACAGCCTAAAACCACACACTCTGGGCTCGGGTTCAAAACAACATCCAGCGTTGTCATGGTGACACAGATGGGATCCTGCACGCCGCCGCAGACCCAAGGATGCTCACACCTGGCTCAGTGGGGACAGGCCTGGTTGGGCAGCTGAGAGGAATGGGGGTTTCCGTGGACGGTGAGACAGCAGGTGCGACGTTCGCGTTGCATTAGCTGGGTTCGAAGGAGGCAGCCGCCCCTCCCAAGCACTGTGTGATTGGGACCCGGGGCTCGGGAGGAAGGAGGCGGGAGAGAGGGACGTGGTGGGGGTGGGGGGCGGCCAGGCAGACATCGGCACAGGAGCCCAGGACTTGACAAACTCCAAGGGTGCAGCTACGCAGGTACAAAGCAGATCAATTAAGAACTTATTTAGGCTTTAAACGTTAATTCCTTTTTTTGTAGTGTTAAAAATACAGCATTACATTCACATTCTTGGCCATTTATAAGTGCGCAGTTTAGTGATATTAAGCATATAATCAGATGGTTCTGCCACCGATCTCCGTAACTTTTTCATCTTAAAATACTGGATAGAACTTGTCTCTTAACCGAAGCGGTCTGGACACATTGCCTTAAGCTCTACTCCGCGCTAGAGCTTTTGAAACCACACGAATGAACCCACACCCAGACGGCACTAGATTTGTGGGCATAACAGCCACCATCTAAAGAAAGGCCACCCGCACTGTTTGAAACCCACCGAAAGAGAACCAAGCTGTAGCTCCAAGGACCTGGCACGTCACGCTATTATCCTTCACCCTCTTGTTACCGAGCTCGCCCGCGGCCCCCAAGGAGGGGCCTGTCAAGGACACTGAGCTGCCAGTGATGCCTGCTCTGCCACGGCTCCTGCAGGGCCACCAGGTCCGCCTGCCCCCTGGACATAGAAGCATCCCCCCTCCCCGTCTGCAAAGGGTCATTTTTGTCTTGGAAGGGCCATGAGGAGAGGCCCGAGGGTGGAGAGAAGAGACCCGAGCCCTCGCTCTTTGCTCAATGCGTCCCCAGACCACACGATCCGCGGTGGCTCCTGCTCCTGGGCCGGGACCCTCTTCCCGGAAATGCCTAAGAACGAACACAGGATGGCCACGCAGGAAGAGCCCCCAGGCCGGGTCGGAGCCTGGTCTCACGCCCTCCCTGACCTCGAGCTTCCTCTCTGTGAACGGACGTCACCTTCCATCGCATTCGACCAGGGGGACCGGAGCGCCTCCGGGAGGGCGATCCTGGAAGAGCCTTCTTGGTTTGGTGATGCCCAGTTCATCGGGAAGCACACGGCTGTGCCCCAGAGCCCCAGAGGCTGCGGCATGTGGTAGGGGCATACGGCAGGCTGGGGACCTGCTGTGGGTGACCCCGGGGCCAGCCTGAGATGGCTTTCCTCACCCATCAGAGTCTGCATCCTCGGGGAAACGGAGGGACCCTGAGGGCGAATATTCCATTCCGTGACGCACCCCACTCGCCCCTTCCTCCCTCTCCCCGCCCACCTGGATTCCCTGATCTTGGCCTTGAACACCCCTGCACTTCGGGCGCACCTAGGCCCCGCCTCTCCCCCAGGTCTGCACAGCCCGTGCCAACCTTCCTCCTGGAAAGCCCTTGCTTTCCACCCTCCCACCCCCATGCGATGCTCTCAGCTGTCCTACGCTGGCCCCGTGGGCTCATGCCCTTGCCCCCCCACACTCAGGGGTCCTATGCTCACCATGTGGACCCACAGCTGAAGCCGCGAGTTCTCACACTGGACCCCTCTGGTTGGGGCATAACACAGAATTGAAATTGATGGGCTTTCCACTACCTGTCACTAAATACCTGGCATCACTCTGGATTCCCTGCAGCAGGAATCAGCTCTGACGCAAGGACTCAGGCAGGGCATGTCTGTCTGTCTGCACAGTGTCCTGGCGCCCTCTGCAAGCAGAACATGGGGCCCGCCAGGGTCCTACCACTCAGGGTCAGGGATGGATGTGCCACGAACAAGAGATTTTGACCACGGGAAGCAAGGAGCCCATGAGGTGTAAGGAAAACAGAGCTGGCTTTCTGCCATCCGTGGAATCGTACACTCCACAGATTGAGTCATTTCTTTTGTTACTCGGGTATTATCAGGTGAAATCTCCCCCCACTTAAAGGATGTGATCCAAGAAACCCATCTTCGAGCAGGGCTGCAGAGGTGTCAGATGGGAGCAGGGGAGCCCCCGAGGCACGGAGCACCTGCAGGGAGTGAAACACCCCCACATCTCACCCCACTTTACAAGGTCTCTCAAAAGCTTCCTGAGATCCCCTTCTCGGCGGGGCCTCTCTTTTGTCTCCTGGGTGGGGACTGACTCCCCACACTGTTCAAGATAAACCTCGCTCAGGACCCTGTGCCAATTCAGCAGAGCCACAAGGGTCCCTGAAGAATCTGCATTTCCAGCCCCTCTACTTACAAGCCTTACCAGGTGCCAGGAAACAAAATGAGTAAGTCGCTGGCACTACCCTCCAGGGGTTTTCTGTCTGGTGGCAAAATTTGAATTTAGTGGTGTAAGGGCACAGCCAAGGGAAGCAGCATGAGACAGACGGAGGCTCTGTTTATAGAGTCGGGTGGCGTGAACGTCAGGGATGATGCTGTGCTTACAAGAGTGCAGGTGCCGGGGTCAGTACTTACCATCACTCCACCCTCCCAGCGTCGTCATCACCACCCTCACCACCAGCGTCACCACCACCACCATCACCTCCGTGGTCATCACTATCGTCCTCACCACCATCGTTATCACCACCACCATCACCAGTCATCACCACCACCACCACCACCGTCATCACCATCGTCCCCATCACCACCACCACCACTGTCATCACCTCCGTCCCCATCACCACCAACTATCACCACCATCACCAGCACCACCACCATCACCTCCGTGGTCATCACTATCGTCCTCACCACCCTCACCACCGTCATCACCAGTCATCACCATCGTTGCCATCACCACCATCACTACCAACCATCGTTATCACCACCATCACCACCAACCACCACCACTGTCATCACCAGTCATCACCATCATCGCCATCTCACCACCATCGTTATCACCATCACCACCAACCATCACCACCACCACCACCACTGTCATCACCATCGTCCCCATCACCATCACCACCATTGTCATCACCACCATCACCACCAGTGTCATCACCTCCGTCCCCATCACCACCAACCATCACCAGCACCGTCATCACCATTATTGTAAGTGTGTTGATATAAAGGAGACTTTCTCAGAAAACGCTCAGCCTCCACATATAAATTTCCTCTCAGAAACACCCAGACCCAAGGTGGCCATGCGGCTGCCCGCAGAGCCGATACAGCGTGACGTGTGTGGCACATGCAGCGGCCCTAGAAGGAGCTCCGCGCGTTCCCAACTCCCTCCCACCAGGCGCTCTTCCGCATAGTCAGGACACGATGTGCAAAGACTGAAGGACTTGACTCACTTAAGGATGCTGAGGCCTCTGCGGCAAACATTTATCTACAGCCAGAAGGAAGACACTGTGCAGCTGCTGACAGCCGGGGGCAAGATACAAGGCAGGCCAAGGAGGGTCTCATGGAGCAGACACAGCGTCTTGGAACTTCCCAGCCTGTTTCCCACTTGAGAGCAAAACTCGAAGCGGCTCTGGTCAGATACTGCCCCACATGAACAGGGCTGAGCCTCGGGCACACGGAAGCAGGACGATGCATCTGTGGGCTGAGAGCCACCGTCCTGGGCATGTCTGGGGCCTTGCACTCTCCAGCCCCTCCCGACCTAGCATGGCAGGACCAAGAGCCACGCGTGCACCAGCTCAGCCCGGCAGCCCTGGTCTTGCCCATCCAGGGGACAGACGTGTGCTGGGGACCTGGAACATTTTCAAAGTCCAGGTTTCCAGCATCC
Source organism: Phacochoerus africanus (assembly GCF_016906955.1). NCBI lineage: Eukaryota > Metazoa > Chordata > Mammalia > Artiodactyla > Suidae > Phacochoerus > Phacochoerus africanus. The sequence goes on along the minus strand of NC_062559.1, from coordinate 49,077,692 downwards.
CCAAACCTTCTGGAATGTTCCACAACTCAGAATCAGTGGGTTAGCTCTACACCTTTATGACTTTCCTGGCCACTTGGTGCTTTTTTTTTTTTTTCCTGTTGCTGGCTGACCTAGCTTTTTGCAACAGAGAGATGTAAATACTGACATTTAAAGTTTTTTTCTTCTTTTTCGTCTTTTTTAGGGCCACACCTGCGGCATATGGAGGTTCCCAGGCTAGGGGACCAATCGGAGCTGTAGCTGCTGGCCTACACCACAGCCACAGCAACATGGGATCCGAGCCACGTCGCAACCTACCCCATAGCTCACGGCAACGCTTAAGGATCCTTAACCCACTGAACGAGGCCAGGGATCGAACCGGCAACCCCACGGTTCCTAGTCGGATTCGTTAACCACTGAGCCACGACGGGAACGCCTGACATTTAAATTTTAAAATCAAACGGGTTCCCGTGTCCTCTATACGTGCCAAGGAGGGAAGGAAGTTGTCTTCACCCTCCGTTCCAGGGGCTGAGAGCTACAGACTTGCACACGCCTCTGACGGCGTTTCTATCAAGACAACACGTCCCAGAACGAGGGCCAGAAGTCTGCGCGCGGCCTGTTGCAAGACTTTTCCACACCTTCACATCAAACGTGGTGCTGGTCTCAAGGCGCTGCCCTTCCCCGCTGGGCACTTTCCTGGAACAGGAGCTCATCCGCCCTCGCGAGCCAGGCTCCAAGGACAAGGCCAGTGCCTACGCTGTGAGCCGCGCCTCTGGAGTTCCTCGCTGCTCAGGCTTCCTAATTTCAGGATGATCTCTGGTGATCAGCCTCCACTTGGCCTACATCAATCGAGTTCTAAAACTATAGGGGGAAAATAAAAACCAACGAACGCCCAAGATTCCTATCAAAAAAGAATGGACTGATAAACACTCTAATTGAATTGGCATAATTAAGAACCAAACAGGCATTAAATTTCACAGGTCTGTTGAAGCATTCAAGTCCTATAATTTCAAAAACATCATTATATAGCATAGGTCGCAGCTGCAGCTCGGACTCAATCCCTGGCCTGGGAACATCCATGTGCTGGGAGTGCAGCCACTAAAAAAAATTTTTTTTATGTCATTATTTTTTATAAGAAAAGGAACGAGAAAATATCTAAAATAAAATTAAAATTCCAGGACTTCCTGTTGTGGCTCAGTGGCAACAAACTCAACTAGTATTCATGAGGATGCAGGTTTGATCCCCAGCCTCGCTCAGAGCTCAGTGGGTGAAGGATCCCGAGGTGCTGTGAGCTATAGAACAGGTCACAGATGCTCAGCTTGCATCTGGTGTGGCTGTGGCGTAGGCCGGCAGCTGCAGCTCCGATTGAACCCCTGGCCTGGGAACTTCCATATACTGCAGGTTCGGCCCCACCCCACATCCCCCCCAAAAATAAAATAAAATAAACAAAAATTCCAGTAATTACAGTGATGAGTTTCTCAAGTAACTTAAGCCAACTAAAGCGTGGAGGAGGGGAAGGGCTCTAGGCTCTAGGTTTCATTGCTGTAAGAGGAGCAATCACTGCGGATGGAGCTCCATCCCCTGGAAAACAAATGAACTAATTAAAGAGGCCACCAGAGGGTAACCAGAGCCTCAGAATCCTTTTCCCCCAATACGCTCAGATGCCTCCAACCTCCTCCAAATTTCAAAGGAAGTTTTCATCCAAGGGAAAAGGATTTCTGGTTTTAATTTTTCCAAATACTTGAAGTAGGTTTGGTGAAGTAAGAGAGAGGATGCAGGCAGTCTTTTTCCCCAGCTGAAACCTTTTTTAAACTCAGAAGCCTCTGAACGAATCTGAGTCTGTACACCCACATCCTTCCACTTGGACTCAGCACCACTTAGTTGCTGCTGTTACTACTGTTGCTGTCCTACGGCCACACGACAGCCTGGGAGTTCCTGTCGTGGAGCAGCAGAAACAAATCCGACTAGGAAACAAGAGGTTGTGGGTTCGATCCCTGGCCTTGCTCAGTGGGTTAAGGATCTGGCATTGCCATGAGCTGCAGTGTAAGCTGCAGACTCAGCTCAGAGCTGATATTGCTATGGCTGTGGTGTAGGCCAGCAGATGTAGTTCTGATTGGACCCCTAGCCTGGGAACCTCCCTACGAAGTGGGTGTGGTCCTAAAAGCAAAAAAAAAAAAAAAAAAAACCCACAGTACATCCTGGTCCTCCACTCTCAGGGGATGCTTCCAGGATCCTAGGTACTCAGGGAAGCTGGGTCCCGTATGACCCAGGTATTTGACTAGCACTTCCTGAGCCCCTCCATCAGGCTGGCACGGCATAGGATTTCTTTTAACAGATGGAGTGAACAGAAATTCAGAGATTACATCCTTAACCCCAAATCCCAGTCAGTCCACGCAAGACTCAGCCAGACCAAGGTCTGCAAAGCTCAGGTTCCCTGGCCATCTGGCCCTGGGCGGCCTGAAATCCACCCCATCCGACCGCAAGGCAGGCAGGGCCTCTGGATGCAGCAACAGGGGCCAATTCCTGTGAACGACCTGGGTGACCCTGGAAACTCAACTGTAAGACAGATCAGCCCCTGCAGCCCAGGGGCCGGAGGGGATGAAAGGGCTCTGAGAACAATGTCCAGAGCAAGAAGAGCCCTTCCCCATCAGGTGTCCCGTCTTGCAGACACCCCGCCCTCAGGGCCAGACTCCCAAGGAGGAGCAGGAGGCACAGGAGGAGGAGCAGAAGGAGGAGCAGGAGAAGGAGCAGGAGGAGGAGGGGACCCCAGGTGCTTCCTTCTTCACCCTCCTGTGTTCGCTCTAAGAGGCTAGGCCCTTGGGGAACCAGCTGAAGCCCCAGGTGGGGACACACTAACACGCCAACACCAGAGGGTCTGGCCTCCCTGGACGCCACATTCTCAGCCCCGAGGTGACCACTGGGTCGTGCATCCTGCCTGAGACAGGGAGCTCCCCAGAACGCAGCCCCATCCTGCCCTCCACCTCCCCAGATGCCAGCAGCTCCCAGGCTTCACCCAGCCCCATCCCCTCCGTGTGGACGTTTCTAGACGTTCATTCCCCCTGTGGCCTCACACACCATCCCTTGATCCCAGGCACCCCCACTCTGTCCCCGTGTCCCACAGCCTACACCTCCCCAACATGAACAGCTTGTCACAGGCCCAAGCCCAACACCCGCCCCACATCCAAGCAGCTGTGCGGCCAGAGGTCACTTCTGCCCACCACAGCCATTCCCCGTGGCCCCCAGGCCTTGCACAACCAGTCCTGGGGGAAGAGCCTGCACAGCCCCCACTGCTGCACAGGGCACTTGGGGACCCCTCGTCAGCGCCTGCCTTCCTGCTGCGCTGGAGCTGCCACTGGACCCTGGAGCCCGGATTCCAGCCTCTCGGGCCGACTCTCTGGAACATGCCGCTCCGTCTTCCCTCCCCCAGCCCACCTCCACCCGCCCCCACGACCCTCTTCTAGCTCTTCGGCCCCAAGAACAGCCTCTCCACTCCCTGGTGGCCGGCTGGGAGACATCTTCCCTGTGCCCATAAGGCTGTACCCAGGGGCCCCACTGTCCTCCTCATGCCCCTCGTCCGGACCCAGTGAAGAGCCCAGCATCTTCCAGAAAGCCCTATTCTGCTAAACTCGGACGCAGGCAAGTACACGTCCCATCAAACGCCAGCTCACCTTGCCGCGTGGGGGCCCGGCCGGGGCCATCTCCTGCGTCCTGCAGGCGCCCGCTGGCCCGCAGCCCGCCTCCCACGCCGTCCGGGGGCGCGGGGCTGTTGGCCTGGCTGCCCGGCATGGTCATGTGGGTGGGGATGGGCTCAAAGGTGGGGTCCAGCTCCAAGATCAGCCTGTTGAGCTGCTCAATGGACTGATCGATGTCCAGGGTGGGGGAGCCTGGGGAGGGGTCCGCGCTCAGCTCCAGGCCGGTACCATTCATGACTTTGACGTCTGAAATCCTGGGTTTGAAGGCTGCTTTGCCGGGAGGGGGTCGCTGTGTGTCAGGTGGGTGTGGCCCGGGGCCTATGCCCCGCTGGACAGCCACTCTGCTGCTGGCGCCCCGGGTGGGGGTGATGGGGACCCTGGGCTGGATCTGCGCCAGGCTGGAACTGTCTGCTGGGCCGCGGGCGCCGAGCCTGGCCTCCCCGTCGGGGGCGAAGCTGTACTGGTGAGCGGCCACCATCTGCTGCTGGCGCACCCAGGTCTGCGTGGGGTAGCTGCCCTGCCCGTAGGCCGGTGTCGGGGCGGGCACAGAGGGCTTCCTGAGCACGGGCTGCGGCTGCTTGGGCTCACAGCTTCCAAACGCCCGCTCCCGCTCGTAAGAGGGGTCCACACCGAGGCCCAAGTCTGGGGCGAGGGTCCCGTGCTGATCCTCGCCCGCGGTGCTGCCAAATCCGTCAGACAGGAGGGAGTTCTGGCTGCTCTGGTGGCAGGTGAAGGGGCCCAGGTGGGCTGGCGGGTGGCCCTCCGAGGAGGACAGGGTCCCGATGCTGTCGACACTGTGCAGGTCGTGGCCGGGCGTCTCGTCGTCCAGGATGTCCGTCTCCCGGTCCTTGGGGGTGGCGTCTCCGTTCACGTGGACCTGGGCTGGTACCACATGGCGTGTCCCACTGTACTTGCTGCGAGCATCAGTCATATCCTTGACGGGGCTTCCAGAATCTTCGAGGCCAAAGCCACTGAGCAGCTGATCCAGCTCGGCCTTCTCCTGGGGGCTCAGGCCCCTCTTGGGTCCTGGAACCAGGTGCTCCTCAGTCCTGTCGGTCCTCACGGAGGCTGTGGAGTGGCCCGAGTCACTGCTGACAGACAGGGTGTGGTCGCTGTGGTCTGGGCTGCCCGCGGCCGGGACGGCCGGGGACCCAGCCGGGGCACTGGGATCCGAGGTGCTCTTCTTCCTCACCTTGGCGTAAAGACTGCCGTCGACGGGGCCCTGCGTGTGCAGCACTGGTGGGGAGAAAAGGAGAGGCGGACTGTAAGTCAGGGCTGAAAGGGGGCTTTGGGCTCTTGGAACGGGTCTTTGCACCTGCCTGGACAAATACATGAATTCCTAACAGGCAGCTTAGAATAACCAAGGCCAGGGACTCTTCTAGGATCCCCAAGTTCTATACATTCCTGCAAGCGATTGCCAATGAAAAGCAATTTGAATAATCAAATATCTTCAGGCCCCAGAAGTGTTTCAAACCCCGCCCCCCCTTACGGCCGCACCCACGGCATATGGAAGTTCCCAGGCCAGGAACTGAATCTGAGCCTGAGCTGCGACCTATGCCACAGCTGCAGCAATGCCCCATCCTTAACCCAAAGGGATGGAACCAGTGCCTCCAAGGAGACAAGATGGATCTTGAATCCTCTGTGCCACCGCGGGAAGTCCTGTTTCTACCTGTTGATGCCACGGGACTGGTCATTTAGAGAACCTTTGGGACTCTCCACACTCAAAGTCATCTTGCTTCGAGGGCTCCCTGTCAGATTCATTCTTAGTGTGAATGCGGAACGCAGCTCAGCTCGCAAACCCCCGAGACTCGTGCGTGTGAGACAAGACAGGGCCTCTGTCAACTGAGCCTTTTCCAGGGACCAGGTTCACAAACCCTTAGTAAACAGAATATCCGACCTAGGAGCCTGCTATCCTCTCAACACGATCCAACGAAATCTAAATATGTGACTCAGTGAAAAGAGAAAGTTACAGGAACAGGTTTCCAGGCTTCCTGCTAATGCAGCATCCCCGTCCCCGGGCCAGGAAGGTGCCAAAGACCTCAGCACACAGGTAGGTGAGCACTGGTTGGTTGCCACGGCGAGCCAGGAAAACAAAAGTAGGCCTGGCATGCAGGTGGGAAGAGCAGAACCCCGTGCTACGATTATTAATTTCAGCCTTGGCTGCGGCACTCAGCCACTCCCCAGCCTCAAATTGCTGACGGTACTCGGTACTCGCCCGCCGGGGTCAGAGCGTGGAGCTGGGAGGGCGCCCGACAGCACGAGAGAGCTGCAGTCAGCTCCTCCCTCCCCCGCCACCCTCCTCAGCACCCCCCCCCCCCCCCCCCCCCCCCGCCGCCCCGTTTTCCCAAGCCTGAAATTGCAGGCATACCACAACAAGGGAGCTGCAGGGGGCTTGGCCACAGGGCTGCCGGGGCCCCTGGGAGCCACTGGGCTGCGTCCCAGCACAGGAGGAGCCTGCAGCGCTCCTGAGGGACCTGTGCTGGGTGCACGCCAGGATCAGCTGCTTCTGCTTTTTTGAGAACGTTGGGGCGACATGCCAGAGCAGAGATCTGTAGGGTGTTTGGGGGTGCTATGCCAAGAACGCTGTGCCCAAGTGGAGGCAGTGTGAGGAGGAATGGGGACACTGAGGTACAGGCCAATGCAGAACCTCAGTGACCCTCATCCGAAAGTAAGGCCTGGCCAGGGGGCGAGGGGGGTGCTGGTGTTAGGGCTGGGCAGAGAAATGATACCCCAAAATGCTGTCAACAAACCAAGTCTTTAAGACAGGCAACCGGTGATGTGAGCATCTAAGTAAAAGGCAGCTGCTGGACGCAGCTTTGGGGTAATTGAGGGAAGGTGTCAATGACAGCTGGTGGCCACAGAGCACCTGTCAGGGGGCAGGCGCTCAGCACATTTCCTCTAACTTCCACAGGAAGGCCTTTCTTGCATGTTCCTTTTGTGAAATAAAGAGCAAAAGCTGAAAGAGCATCTGTAACTTGCCCAAAATCGGGAGGTCCAGGCGGGATCAGAACCCAGGCGCTCTGGCTTTGCAGCCTGGGCTCCCCCATTGCCCGTGCTGACCACCTGCCCAGGAAGGCCTGTGCCAGGGCCCTGCCCATGAACGAGGTGGCACCGGTGAGGACACTCTGCAGGGGGTCAGCAAGTGACTGGTGGGCACTGATGGGAGTGTGTGCTGCCCGGAGCTCTGCACACGAGGACCCTGAAACGAGCTCTGCAAGTCACAGGGCACCTGCCACCATCACCCCTACAGCCTCAAAGTGCGAAGTCCAGCCACAGGTGAGTCACCAGGTCATCACACTTAGGACACTGGTGGGCTCCTGCAGACTGGCCGTGGATGAAGTGGGAGCTGGAACATCAGACAGCCACCAGTTCAAGTCCCGGCTCTTCCTCGATCTGCCCTGGGCCACCCACCCCGGTTCGCCCAGCTGCACAACGAGGGGGTGGGCGTGGTTTCCAAAACCCTCTGGAGGTCACGGCACACAGAGGGGTTCTTTCTAGCTCCGAGGAGACACTGGTTTAACTGGGCCTCTGTGGGAGACCCTCTGCAACCAGGAAAACTCGAGTAACGCGAGACCCGGGGAGACAGGTGCTGGCCTTCTCATCTGCAGCGTGAGCAGGACAGGGCACTGCCCCCTGGGAAGCTCAGCTCCCCACAGCGCAGGGGCAGCTGGCGCCAGGCCCAGGGGACAGACTCCCCTCCACTGCACAGCCAGGCAGGGTGGTCCACGATCTCTAGAAACCGAAGCCAGGCATGCCAGGCATTCATGACTTCCGCATCCCTCTTCCTGAATCTGGCTGCAAACGACGGGCACAACGAATTAGGGGAAACAAGGAAGCCGAGAATGAGCTGCACAAAAATTTTTGATTTCGATTCAGGCACTGCCCCAAAGTTAATCACTTAGAGTCGAACCCCTTGGCCAGCCCCAAGCCAAGAACGGTGCCTAAGCGCCTGCAGGCAACGGAACAAGACAGGATATCCCTGTCTGGGGAGTTACGAGTAATCTCAATCTTCTTATTTTTATTAGCAGTAGAAATCTTACGATAATAATAAATGCATTAAAAAACAACACGACTGCCCCTGACTAGACACCAGCTCTGTGTGAGGCCGGGCGGGCACTGAGCATCTAGGCCTCCGTCTCCTGGAACCCGCAGCCTGAGGGGGTGGGAGGAGGGCCCAGGCTGCCCCCCCTACAGGGAGTGCGGCAATGGGATGCAGCCAAAGGCCACCACGGACTCTCTCTAAACTTCCTACCAGGCGCACAGATTCCTTTCTACATCAGAAAGCACCCAACACATGTTCTATCCATAGGAAAAGAATCAGAACCAAATCAGTGAATCTTCAAGTCAGACCTGCCCAAACTTCTGAATCAGTTTGTAGGAGCTTGAATCTCCCAATGCTACAGGGCCCCTGGGGGGCTGTCCAGAGGCCTCCACAGACGCCCTCCTGCACCCACGCTTTGTGCTCCTGGGGAGAGGGGCAGCCAGACTCCGGGCGAGGAGGAAAAGGGTGCCCTCTGGTGCCCATTGCCCCTGCCCTGCATTCTTTGCCAAGGGACTCAGAGTGAGGTTCTCTGCACCTGGAGGTGGGGCTCCTCTTCTGCACTGACTTTGTGCATCCCTGGTTAGGATATTTAGACTGTTCGAGGCCCTGATTCTTTACTTCCAAAAGGAAATAATTCTTCCTACCTTCCAATGCACTTAGAAGAATTAGAGAACTCAGCTCCTAGGCTCTGAATACCGGTATCCATAATTACTAAAAACTCCTTCCACAATGAACAAGGCCCGGCTTTCCCTGTCTGCACTCACATCCTCCCTGCCCACCCTGCTCTCGGACCACAGCCACCGTGCACCTGCCCCAGGACCTTTGCTCATGCTATTCTCTGTCTGCAGGACTATCTTGACCTCCTCCTTCACCTCTTCAGCCCGGGCTCTCCGGACCTTCCTTTCCCTCCCTGCTGGGCGCTCATCTGGGCACGCACCAATACTCAGACATACCGCACACTTTCTCAGCAGCCTCCCCCCACCAACAAGAACGTGGGCTCCAGGAGGGAAGGGGTTTGCTTTTTGCTCTCTGTGGTACCCCAGCATCAGGGACCAGCTCCTGGTGTCCAGCGGGCATCAAGTAACTGAAAGACTGCATGTTCTAGCTTGTTCTCACAGGACAGAGCCTGGAGAGCTCTTTTGGAAAGATGCTCAGCTGCCTTAGAAGGAAAATACCTGAAAACAACCAACCAACCCAAACAAGCAGGGGCCCTAAGGCAGAAAAGTACCCACAGCCCTTGGCCACCTGCAGCCCCAGGGCCTCCACTTCCCAGACATCAAAACAACCTCCCCCCAGATGCAGAAATTAGTTGCAAATGATGCCACCAACAAGGGCTTAATCTCCAAAATACACAAACAATGCATGCAACTCAACAACAATAACAAAAAACCCAATTACAAAATAGACAGAAGACCTAAATAGACATTTCTCCAAAGAAGACATATGGATGGCCAGGAAACACATGAAAAGATGTTCAACATTACGAATTATTGGAGAAATGCAAATCAAAACTATAATGAGGTACCACCTCACACACATCAGAATGGCTATCATTAATATTAAGCCTATAAATAACAAATGCTGGAGAGGGTGTGGAGAAAAGGGAAGCCTCCTACACTGTTGGTGGGAATGTAAACTGGTGCAACCATTATGGAAAACGGTATGGAGGTTCCTCAGAAAACTAAAAATAGAATTACCATATGATCCAGCAAGCCCACTCCTGGACACATAGCCGGACAAAACTGTAACTCAGAAAGATCCACGCACCCCTATGTTCATAGCAGCACTATTCACAATAGGCAAGACATGGAAACAACCTCAATGTCCATCAACAGATGAATGGATTAAGTAGATGTGGTATGTATATACAATGGAATAGTACTCAGCCATAAAAAAGAATGAAATAATGCCATTTACATCAACATGGATGCAACCAGAGATTCTCATACTAAGTGAAGTGAGTCAGAAAGAGAAAGACAAACATCAGATGACATCATTTTTATGTGGAATCTAAAATATGGCACAAATGAATCTATCTACAAAACAGAAACTGACACACAGGCATAGAGAATAGACTTGGGGTTGCCAAGGGCGAGGTATGGACTGGGAGTTTGGGCTCAGTAGATGCACACTATTCCATTTAGAATGGATAAAGAATGAGACCCTACTGTACAGCACAGGGAAACATATCCAATCTCCTGGGACAGACCATGATGGAAAAGAATATTTTAAAAAAGAATGTATGTATATGTATGACTAAAGTCACTTTGCTGTATAGCAGAAATTGGCATGACATTGTCAATCAATTATGCTTTAATAAAAAACTAAAAATTAAAAAAAAACCCTCCCCTCAGGCAGGCAGCACAGCCCTACTGAGCTGGCCTGCCAGGAACCTGGCACCCTTCACGTTCTCAGCTGGTCCTAAATGCCACCAAACAAGACTGGAAAGGTGCTAAAGTCCACATGTGGTTCCAGAATGTCAAAGAACCTCAATGTGAGCCCGATGTGCCCGTTAGGCAGGCAGAAGGGTCAAAGGTCAGAAGGACATCTGAACACATCTGCGCACCGCAGGGTTTATGCATCACTTGCCACGGGTGCCGGTTAGTTGTTCGTGAAGAGAGAAGGGAAGCACTCAGCAGAGCCCCAACTATGTGCTGGGATGGACCAGCCTGGGCAACCAGTTAAGAAGCAAGCAACAGAGGGGGGCAGGCACTTCACAGCTTCCGATGGGGCAGCAGAGGCAGAAAGAGAATGAGAGCGCAGGACTGGGAGAAAGGACGCATCCAGGAGCAGCTGCACTCAGGGGAGGCTGTAGGAAATGGCTATTTCCACCATCAGAGGAAGAGAGAAGGCAGGAAGCAGCCCCCTCCTGCCATGGCGCCGACACCCCCCCATGTGCCAGGACACGGCCACGCTCCAGGGATGGAGCTCGCTTACTCCCAAAGCAATCCCGTGACAAGTCCATTTTACAGAGGGGAAAACAGAGGCTCAGGGAGGTTAAGCTCATTTTTTTTCTGCCTTTTTTTTAGGGCCGCACCCTCTGCATTTGGAGGTTCCCAGGCTAGGGGTGGAATCAGAGCTACAGCTGCCGGCCTGCGCCGGAGCCACAGCAACACGCGATCCGAGCCACGACTGTGACCTATGCCACAGCTCACGGCAACACCAGATCCTCAACCCGCTGAACGGGGCCCAGGATGGAACCTGCATCTTCCTGGATACTAGTTGGGGTCATAACCCTCTGAGCCACCGTGGGAACTCCAAAGCTAACATTTAAGATACAAGGCTATCGTAGATCACCTGGGTCCTCTGTCCCACTCCCAAATCCATGCTTCCTGGGTGGTTTTTTGTTTTGTTTAAGCACTGGAATTCTCAACCTGACCCACCACTTTAATGTGAAATTAACAATTTAATTTTAGAAAGGAATTTGCCTAAATGTTTTCTTTGCAACTCCCTCCCTCTCCCCCCCAATTCCTCAGAAAGGACTGGAGCACTCAGTTTTCCTCTGAACTCCTGACACGGTTCACGGTGGAGACAGGATCCTGTGTTGTGAGCCCGCCGGCTGATGATGGCAGTGTTTCGTCTGTTTCCTAGGCTGCAGCAGCAGGAGGCCACAGTAGGCTGTGCATTTCTGTCCTTACAATGAGTGAACGGTCCCCACCACTGTGGCCACCACGCCCACCACACCCACAGCCCCCTGGGCAATCCACCCTGACTCACCAGGGGACAGGCTGTTTCTCTGGACGGGGACTGCTGGCCACCGTCTGTCATTTCTGCCTCCTGAGGCGGCCCGCCAGGCACCATCGCCAGCTCCCCCTCCAGATTACGCCCCAACTGGGGCCACCCGGCTAAACCAATTCACCCCGACAAAACACCCTCAAAGAGGTCCCGCTGTACAGCACAGGGAACTCTATCCAGTCTCTTGGGACAGACCACGGTAGAAAATTATAGAAGAAAAAGAACGTATACGTATGTTTAACTGGGTCACTTTGCTGTACAGCAAAAATTGACAGAACATGGTGCACCAACTAAAATTTTAAAAAAATTTTTTTAAATGTCCCAATGCCAGACCTCACGAGTCCCCAAGGAGGGGCTTACAGCCGCGGGCTTCCCAGGAAAAGTGCTGAGAAGAAGGAAAGACGGCTGAGACTGCCATCTGCATGCCGTGCACCCCCGGGCACTGAGCAAAAGCAGCCGGACTCTGAAGGCATCAGCTGTAGGATCCTGGGGACAAATCAGCGCTCTGGGAGCCGAAGCTGTGAAGGACAGAAATGTCCTCTGTCTTACCCGTGGTGGGAGTTTCAGGACAGTAAACAGAGTGAACTTTATGGAAATCATACCTCGGGTTTTTTTCTAAAAGAGCACGAAATCAAGACAGAAGTGAGGCTCACTGCGCCATGGGCCCGCCTGCTGTGGGGCCTCGTCCTCCCTCCCCTCCTCACCCTCCTCCACCTTCTGTCTTCCAGGACCTTCCTGCCTCTTCCGAGACTCCAGAAGAGGGTTAGCGTTCTCTTCCCCTCGGGATGGCTGTCATGGTCCCTGTGTGTCCCCCTGGCGCCACAGAGCTTGTTTTAACTTTTTCCTGGAGCAATTTCTGTGCACAGCTTCAGTTCCCTGCTAGACTTTCTGGCATAACCCACCTGGGTGTGACTCCTAATTAAAAATCCTCCCCAGAGCTGTGTGACCTTGGGGGAGTTACTCGACCTCTCTGTGCTTCACTTCCCTTATTGGGAGAGACTTCGCATGGCGATGGGGTGTTTGACCGAGGGCTGCCCTGGGATCACCGTGGCCATCCAGTGAGACCAGCACAAAGGGAAGAGCGCAGGGCACTGGGGGAACACTGTCCCCACAAGTCCCCACACCTGTGCTCCCCCGAGCCAGAGCCTGGGGAATAAGCATGCCTCGCGGTGTCCAGTTAATGAGTATTCTTTTTTTTAAGGGCCACACCCACAGCATATGGAAGTTCCCAGGCTATGGGTCAAACTGGAGCTGCAGCTTCCAGCCGACACCACAGCCACAGCAACATCGGATCAGAGCCTTGTCTGACCCACACCGCAGCTCACAGCAGCGCTGGATCCTTAACCCACTGAGTAAGTCCAGGGATTGAGCCCACGTCCTCATGGGTACCAGTCGGGTTCAATACTGCTGAGCCATGACGGGAAGTCCCAAATATTCTTAACTCAGCCTAATCTCATGCTTTGGAATTAAGTGGAAGAATTGCTTTTTTAACAGAAATCTAAAGTAAAAGATGGAATTTTTAAAACCACTCTGAAAGTTCTCTAAGCCCTCACCTCACGGGCCAGCTGAGCAGCCCGTCTCCGGCCCTCACACCAGCTGTAGAGAACTCTATTTGAGCCCCATAACCTGCTCTACTTCTGTTTTCTCCAGATCGACAGCCATGAGGACAAAAGCAGTAGCAGTAAGACAGCTGAGCGGCTCCTGTGGCCTCTGCTGGACCTGGGCCGTCGTGGGGGCCGTGCCTGACCCCCAGGCCTCAGTGGAAGGATGACAGCCCTGCCAGGGGTCCTCTAAAGCACCCAGGGGCGTCACCCCTCTGCACATCTCGAGACCTCACCCTAGCGCTTAGATACGGTTTCTCCCAGACCCGCTGCAGCCATCGGCTCCCATCGACCTGCTTTCAATCTGGAGAAGGGGCCCCGGAGAACCGGCCCAGCACTGCAGCCTGTCTAGAAGCAACAAGCGTCTCAGTGCCCGCCCTGCCGTGTGCAGAGGGAGCACCTGGTCTTCCAGTCTCTGCAGCGTGGAGAAGGCCACCCCCGTGCAGGGCGGCTGCAAGGGGGATGGGCCCAGAGCGGGAGACTGGGGTGAGTAACCCCCGCATCCTCTGGCCAGGTGGGGAGCTGCAGGTGGCTTTGGAAGCGTCCAGGGTGCCTCCTCCCCTCCCTCAGGGGCCTGTGGGGCAGCAGGACCTTCACATTCAGGAGAAAGGCCAGGTGTGGCCGGTGGCCCTCTCTGGGGGCGGGTCCTTATCATGTCACTGCGTCACTCAGGCTGACTCTCTTTCCACTTGGACACTATAATTGTAATAGTAGCATTTATAACTTCTCAGGAAATTAGGTTGGCTTTTTTTTTTTTTTTTTTTTTTTACTGGAATAGGATTCTGCCTCTGTGCTGATTAAAGACACTCTTGCATTTGCACCAAATTAGTCCCTATTCTCCAAAAATTGAGAGTTGCAAAGGATGGCTGTATCAGGGCCTTTGGGAGTATCACCTTTGGTCTGCAACAGCGCAGGCAGGTGGCTGAAAAATGACAGGGTTAAAAGTGCCCAGAGTTCCTTTTGTTCAGTGGGTTAAGGATCCTGCCTTGTCACTGCAGCGTGGGTTGAGGCTCTCTGGCACAGGTTTGATCTGGGTCCGGGAACTTCCACATGCAAGTGTGATCAACGCCCCGCCCCGCCAAAAAACCCCCACAAAACCAAATTAAAAAAAAAAAAAAAAAAAAGGTGCCCCTTTCCTCTAAGCAAAAGGCAAAAACATGGTAACGAGCTGCTAGGAACCTCACCGGGTGAAAGCCCCGCCTGTGCCTCTGGCCAAGTAAACGCCCTTTCTCGCCGCCCCAGGCTGAGTTCCAGAAGTAACTCCAGGCTAGCACAAAGCTTCTCCAGACTTGCCATCTCACACCTTGACAGCAAATGCCTGCCAGAACCCCCAAACTCAAAACTGCCCCCCTGAATGCCAGCCGAGGAGGCGCCGGAGGCAGGAAGGCGACACCTCGCCTGCCAAGGGAGGTGCGGGGCGCAGATGAAAATCACTCCCTTTGGAGCCAAGTCAAGCTTGTGTAAATGTTTTCTAGAAGCGGGCAGGCTGTAAATTCTTGGGGAAAAAAAAATGAAGCAGGAGAGGGGCGTTGCAGGCAGAAAGGCACACGGCTCTCCGGCTCTCCCGGAAGGGACACGCCAACGGCAGGGCCCGGGGAGATGGAGCCACACGGATTCCAGGCGCTCCTGGCGGTCCCCCGGGCGAGGCCAGGAATGCCAGATAATGTCCCAGCCACGGCAACCATCCCAGGCAGCCCACACGAGCAGGACTGCTCCCACTCAGGCCCCTGTCCCTTCCAGCCAACGCCCCGTCCCAGCAAGCGCCCTATCTTGGCAGCCCTTCCCTTTTGGGCACTCCTGACTCTGCCAACACCCGAGCCGCCCAGGAAGGCAGGAGGCCCCGGGGCCGACTCCGAGGCCACCTGGGCTGGCCAGCCACGAGCTCCTGCACGGAAGCCCGCTTCCAACCATCACTGATTCTCCAAGGGCAGAAGCAGCCAAGATTCCTCTAACCTGCAAACAGTCTAGCCCCGGGCCTGCCTGCCCTTCCCCGGGCTCACTGCTCCCCACTGGACGCCCTCTCCTCTCCCGGAGTGCCATGCGGGCCCTCTGGGACTTTTCCTGGCTGGCAAGTCCCTGGTCTCAGCTGCTGGTCTTTGCAGCCCACACAGGCTCCCTGCTTACCTTCCTTGCAAACAGCCCCAAGGCTTGTTCAGTCCAGACCGGTTGGACCCACGTTTCCATGAAGAAAACCTTCAACCCCAGGACGCAGCATCCCCGGGCAGGGGCGTGTCTGCCCCCCAGGGACCCAGCCTCCCTCTCCACACAGAAAGTGGATCTTCCCAGCTCAGTAAGGGACTTTGGTTCCACCAAAAAAAGGCCAGGGCTATGTAAACAGGAGGGTGGGGTTTCCTGCAATCAGGTTTAGTGAAATTTGAACCCTGGAGGCGGAGGAGGCGGGGCAAAGGCTTCCACTCCGGAGCCACTCAGCCAGACCTCTGCTCCCTTCCAAACCTTCCCAGCCGACCACCTGACCTGCAGAGCCAGCACTACCCTGCTTGGGTTTACAAACCGGTTTCGGCCATCCTTTGCGTCCCTGAGCACATCAGCCACCGGCTGACACCCTCCATCTCCGGGGTTAACTGCACATGGCCTATCTTGCAGGGCTTCCTTGCACACTCAGACCACCACGCTCTGCCCAGCAGCACCTCTGCACCTCGAGCCTGTACATGTGCAGCTTAGGTGGCCCAAGGGTTTACCCTCTGCTTTGACTGCCTCTCGGTCACAGCACAGCCACACACCCTGGGTCTTTCGATGACAAGCGCCAGCAAGCAAAGCCCGTCCCAACGCCTTTAGGTTCCCACAGCACAAATGTCACCACCCCATCAGCCTGAGATGGGAGACAGAACACAGCCAGGAGGTCACCACGGGTACGGATTTCCTCAACAAATCCCCCGAAATGGCCATCAGGGCACACACATCACCTTTGCACTGGAGGGGAAAACCGTCTCTTTTATCGCGGGACACAAAGCGCTTGTTATGCAAGGTCTGTTCCGCTGGGTGTTCGGTAAAGGGTATTGACCAACCCGCCTTCCTTGGAAGGGAACTGACATCCCTGTGCCCACTCTGCAAATAACACTGAAAGGAAGTGACTAACTGATCACGTAGTACTTATCTTCAAAGATTTTACATCAAAAGAAAAGAGATTAGAAATGGAAATCCGAGAGATCGGGTTTAACAACGGAGCTGAATGGGGCCTTACCACGTGATAGCCAAGGCCAAGGCCAGAGGGGTGGGAGTTCCGGCCCTCTACAGGACAAGGTTTTAAAATCAGACCTTTGCACCCCAATTGCTTTTTTTTTTTTTGTCTTTTTGCCATTTCTTGGGCTGCTCTTGTGGCATATGGAGGTTCCCAGGCTAGGGGTCGAATCGGAGCTGTAGCCGCCAGCCTACGCCAGAGCCACAGAAACGCAGGATCCGAGCCGCGTCTGCAACCTACACCACAGCTCACGGCAACGTCGGATCCTTAACCCACTGAGCAAGGGCAGGGACCGAACCCGCAACCTCATGGTTCCTAGTCGGATTCGTTAACGACTGTGCCACGACGGGAACTCCTGCACCCCAATTGTTTAAAAAAAAAAAAAGCTAAGTACCCACAACAATGAGGAAGAGACAAAACATCTGTACGCTCCACCGAGGTCCCTTGGCTCCATTTCTATCAGAACCAAGTCGCATGACTGGTTGTGTGTCTAAAGGAGCCTGGTCTTTCCTGCGGCTCCTTTTCCACCCTCCTATGGGGCACAGGGTGGGTTTTCCTGGCATTGACAGCAGCCTCACCCATGAGCTATGACAGCCTCCATAAATACCTGCAGCAGGCACCAATCTGGCCTTCCGATCTTGGCGGTTACGCAGCCGATGGCCTCCCAGGGCTCGAGCTCAACACACTATCCGGTTCCCTGGCGCCCGCCTGCGGGTGTGGATCACACACAGCCCATGCAGGCGGGTGGTGCTAACTTCTGCAACAACGCGGTCTTGTGAGGCGTTGCTGATGTGCGGCCAAAAAGGACCTCTGAGTCTCAGTGTTTCGAAATGCCTCAAACTTTTCAACCGCACAGAGGTGGCATTTTATACCTGGGGTGACAGAGCGAACACAGAAAACACTTTCCCTGACAGTAGTTGGCAAAGTGGGACAGGAGGCCTGCAGAATGTTCAGCGGGAGGCTCTGTGGGGAGCCGCAGGACAGAAGAAACAGCCAGAAGGGGAGACCAACCAGGAAGGCGGTAGAAGAAGTGGAAACTTCATAGCACAGTAGACAAGATTGGCGGTGTGAGACCAACTTAAGGTCAAAACGTGTACAGGACTCTTCACAGCGGCATGAATCCCAATAGCCAAAAAGTAGAAATAATCCAAACGCCCACCTGTGGATGAACAAATCGACACACTGTGGTGTGGCCACACTCTGGAACATTATGCAGCCCTAAAAAAGGAATGACGTATGAAACCGACGTGCATGCACCCTCAAATCATCAGGCAAAGTGAAAGAAGCCTGTCACAAAAGGCCACACACGGCATGATTACACCCATGTGAAACGTCAGACGAGGGAAAGTGACGGCGACAGCAGACAGGTGGTCGCCTGAAGCCGGCAGAGGGAGGGCTGGGAGTGACTGCCGGGGGCACAGCGTTCTAGATGGAACAACCCGAAGCCTGAGCGAGAAGGGGCTGGGGTGCACGTGCTCCTGGGTGCGCCCAGGATGGAAATGGGGTAATGAAAATGTTCTAGAATTAGAAGGTGGTGACAGGTGCCTGGTCAGACCTGGCCCCGGGCCCACAGAGGGGCAGGTGCCACCACAAGGCCAGGAGAGGTCCCCCTGTCCCCAACCCACACCAGGCCACCTTCACCTCCACCCAAGCTTCCTCCTCCTCTGGAAGCGCGTGCCTTCCCTCCAGCCACTCCTGAGGCACCTGCTGGGAATCCTAGAGTCACAAGACATAGAATCTGACCCCAGGAACACCCTCACTGCCACAAGGAACACCACTGCCAAAGGAGCCTCGCAATCAATGGCAGGGATTTTTTTTTTTTTTAAAGGAATGGGCACATGATAATTGTCCCCATAAAGACAAAATAAAGGGTTTTTCCAACTGCTCCCTTTCCCCGTAATTCATGGGAAATTTTTCTCTTGAGGCCCCCTGGGTCCGCTTTGCTTTGCAGCCCTTTTCCAAGGAGGGAGCATGTGATCAAGTCCCGTATCTGGGATCTGAAAGGGCCCCCTAACATCTGTTAAGTCTGAAGAGATGGGAGGCGGGGTAACAGTGTAACCATCTCAGGCAAGAGGTGGCAGGAGGGGTAACGAGGGCGCGTGCTCGGGAGGGCGCACCCAGGAGCACATGCGCCCCAGCCCCTTCTCGCTCAGGCTTTGGGTTGCCCTTGTCAAGGAGTTAAAGTCTGTATCTTTCCTGTGTTAGTGACATCGCCAGAATGTCTCAGCCCTGACTTGGCAGAGACGCCCCTGATGGCAGGGATGCAGAATGGAAGACTGCCATCTGCCCGTTACTGGCAACAGAAAGTTCTCCCCACGGAGGACACACAAGGAAATTCAACAGGTTTGATCTGAGCGGAATTTATGCAGCCAACGTGCCAGCTCCAGGCTAAGCGGGGAGCAAGCCAGGAGGGGCTTGACTGAGGGGCAATTTGATAAAAGCAGGTCTGCGTGCAAGAGCTTTTAAAGAAGGGAACAAAGAGTAAACCCCCAGCCACACCACCTTTACACACTCTGCAGCTCACACTCATGTAGAAGCTGCATGACTTAGGGTCTTGGGGAGATGGGGGTGGGGATGGGGAGCCGAGCCCACTTCAAAGTTCATCTCTCAGAAAACCCATCAAAAGCCAGAACTAAACTGCTGTCCCCAAGGCAGGGCACCAGTGACAGAGTCTGAAGATCCGTGTTCCAGAGGCAGGATCCAGGGAACAGGCAGGGATCCTGGGTGCCTGCTGCTTAAGCCAGTGCAGCATCAAAGGGCAGGAGCTATGCTGACGCCTCTCATAAATGGGAAGAGGAAAGTGTGAGCTGAAGAAACACCCACTTGGCTGGAATCTAGGAAGATACTGGAGCTGCGGGCACACCAACAGCTACCTGCCTTTCAGACGCCTGCCCAGAGCACAGGACACAATGACTCCCGAAGTGGGTCCCATGGCCCAAGGCATGTTCGCAGGTTGGGGACCAAGGGCTGCAGGGAAATTGAGCCAACTCTCAGTGCCTCTGTTCGCTGTCTGTCCTGGGGTAATGCCACTTAACGCCCTAGCCCTCCCTGGGAGACCGATTCAATTCGTGCAAAATCAGCCCGGACAATATGAAGTCTGAACCGATTTCTCCATTATCCCTCAGACTAGACGAGCAATAGACTCTGAGTGAGATGACAGCTCAGGGCCAGTTATGACTCCTGAACAGCCTCCAATGTCGCACTTATGTTTTGGACAGGATCCAATCCGTTTGCAAAAGTTAACACCCAAAGCTGCTTTCCACTCAACTGTCAACGCCCGCTTGGCTGGGGGCAAGACAGAAGAAACTCCCCTTGGTCTGGGTACAGAACGTGGAAGCGTTCAGGGAGTGGTTGCCATGGCTGGACACTGGTGAAGCACCCCCCCCACCTCCAATTTCTGGAAGTTCTGGGAGCTCAGGCAGCCGCATTCCCATCCCGCAGATGAGGAGCCTGGCCCTGAGCAGAGCGGAGCCAGGACCTAACCTCTGACCTGCCAGGTTCCAGTGGATGCTCCTCCTGGGGGCCGGTTTGCTTTTCCAAATCTCAATAGCCAACAATTTCTAGGGAGAAATGCTTTCAAATCCATTTTCAAACTGACAACACCTAAAGGTCACAACTTGACCCAACACTTCTTTCTGTGTGTCTTTTTAGGGCCACACCTGTGGCATATGGAAGTTCCCAGGCTAGGGGTCGAATCAGAGCCACAGCTGCCAGCCTACCCCACAGCCACAGCAATGTGGGATCCGAGTCACATCTGCGACCTACACCACAGCTCACGGCAACGCCAGATCGCTGGCCCACTGAGCGAGGCCAGGGATCGAACCCGCAACCTCATGGTTCCTAGTCAGATTCGTTTCCACTGCGCTACAACGGGAACTCCCAGGTCTGCTTATTTTCTCTCCTTGAGCCCCTTACAGGCTCAGAAACACAGCAGACCCTAAGGAAACAGGAGATGCATATGCAAAAGAGAGACTGAATGTAGAATAATAGAAAAAGAACTCAGCAGTAGACGTTATCTCTAGGGTGAGCTAATTAAAATAGGCCATTTTACAGAGGAGGACACTGAGGTTTGGTCAGAAAGAGAAGCACTGCACCTCGGAGGAGTGGAGCAGGGCCACGGCTGCACCTGCTCAGCTGGGCTCACTGCCTGTCCTCATCATTACCTGCCCCCAGGGAACGCTGCCTCTGGGGGTGACAGGCCAAGTTCAGGAACCCGATCCGTGCTGAAGAGCAGAACAGGTCCGTCCTGTCTGGGGAATGTTCTCCGTGAAACAGGAAGTCGAGGCAGAGCTAAGCGTCATCACTGAGCAAGGTCAGCATGGAGGTGAGACAGACGGGAACAGAAAAGTCTTCTGGCTGGAATAGAAGTCACCAGAGCCCCTGGTCACAGGCCCCCCTCGGTTCTGCCATGCTGTGCTGCGGGGCACCTGACAGTGCAGGGAAAGACAGTCACGTGCCTATCCCAAGACATCTCAGGGTGCCGCGCACCTCCCCCAATCTCAGGTTAGACCAGAGCCTCCATCAGTCTCTGGGATTCCGAGAAAGGGCTAACACTGTTACAGAGTCCTGGCATCCAAAGGACATGCTCAGCGCTTCTGGGGGTCCATTTCACTGCACCCCCACGGCAGCTCTGGTGCTACACCTCCTCCCACTCTGCCGAGGAGAAACGGGCACAGAGAAGTCAAGTAATCCGTCCAAGGTGACACAGCACAGGCGGAGGGGGCAGCTGTGCAGAGCTGTGGGTCTTACACCTCCCTGGGCGGGACAGCGGTTGTTCCTGGGCACAGAGGACAGCAGAGGACAGAGCCCCTCCTCAGGGCAGGGACAAAGGAAACAGAATAAGTTGAGCCTTTCCCCCCTTCATCATGATTCCGCATCTGCAAATTCGCCTACTCGCTAAGAATGACTTGTAACCCCCCCAAATCAATACGCCTGGCGTTTTCTGGGTCGCTCAGTGACACGCACAGGGAGGTAGAAGTTTCCAGTCCCACACATGCAGGCTCCTGGCTGGGGTGGCAAAAAGGAACGCCCTGCTTTCTCCTTTCAGCTCTCAGACCATAAACAAGTGCCCACCCAGGCTTATTTAGTGCCACCTTTTTTGGCATTTCTGTGCATTTTGTCAGTGCTTTTTTTGTTTAAAGCGGCCCCCAAGCATGGCACTGAAGTGCCATCCTGGGCTCCTCAGAGCAGGAGACTGTGAGGTTTCTTCTGGAGAAAACGCACGTATGGAAAAGCTCTGGTCAGACACGATCACCGCACCGACGGCCAGGAGTTACCGAACCAAGAGAGTCAATAAGCCGTCTTTAAACAGAGCTGCACATAACAGGGCCATGCACAGGCAGCAATCCTGGCCCCGCCCTGTCACCCAGCATGCGTGGGGCTGCCGGACCCAGCCCAGCTCCACTTCCTGGGCCCGAGTAGAGGGTCCACCGTGCAGCCAGGGCCCCACGAGCAGTGCCCAAGATCAACAGGCCCACCGGGGAGAGATGGTCACATCCATCCAGAAGCTCACTACTCAGGGCCCTGGAACTAAGTCTCTGCTGCTCCAACTGCCTACCGGGATCAAGCTGCCCGCAGCCCGCGCTGGAAAGATAACCTTTGCACCGCGCAAGCTTTGGGGTCAAATGGCCCGCGCCGGAGCCCCAGTTCCACAGTCTCTGTCCCACGTGACCTCGAGCACAGGACCGCTGGCTCAGCTGCACCTGGGACCACCAACACCCAAGCACCCCAAAGGGCTACCAGGACCCCTCACCAATTTCTCGTCTTTGATCACTCCTGGGAACTGTCCCTTTTACCTCGAAAGCGAGGCACAGGTTTCTGGGTGGATTAAATAAGATGACATGCGAGAGGCTTCTGGCAGGCTGCCATGCTCTCTCGAGCACCCCCCACTTCTCTCTCCTCGAGACACGGAGTGCTCCACAAAATGCTGATGGGGCAGCGGGACCCCCCCCCCCCCCACTGCCCCGTCAGGGCCACAGAGCCGGGAGCAGAGGAGTTCACCACGGGTAGAAAGTGGAACGCCTCGCTCAGCTGTAAATGGGGGATCGAGGGCCCACTTGAAGGCAGCTGCAGAGGGTCCAGTCCAGGAAGGTAGGGACTTCCAGGGATAAATGCAGCTTAAGTCAGAGCGTGTGTGTGCGTGTTACTAGCAGGACTAGAGATGGACGTGCAGACAGAAAAGAGAGGGCTGCACTATGTCACTGCCCAGCCAAAAGACACCGTTCTACAGGCTGCCAAACCCTCCTAAGCCCTGGCTAGAGTTCGGTCCTGATGGGAGCAGAGCCGAGAGCCCGCAGCTTTCGGCCAGAGCTAAGAGCCTTGGGAACGAGTTCACCATTGCAGGTCGGCCCGAGGAAGCCTGGAGAGTCGGGGAGAGGAAGGGAACTTCAGAAAGGGAAGGGGCCCTGTGAGCGAAACGGCGTGCGTTCTGGAAGGTGCCTGTGCTAGGGTCTGCAGGGCCTTGGCTACGGGGGCCGAAGAGGCAGCACTTAACAGCGAGAACCCCACGAGCTCCACCAAGACCAAGTGCAACTGAGGAGGGGCAGGATGGGGGTAGGGGATGAAGAGGCACAAACCATTTCAGGCATCAAATAAAGAAGCTGCGAGGCTACACTGCACAGCATAGGCAATACCGCCGATGTTCTATAATATAAATGGAGTGAAACCTGTAAGGATTGTGACTCGCCTGCGACTTACATGATTTTGTACTTCACCTCTGCCTGAATGTTCAAAAACAGATTTGAGAGGTCTAAGAAAAAAAGATCAAGAGCAATTGGGAGCCCCTCTGACGGAAGGCAGTGGGGTCGATGAACCGGGCGCAGGAACGGTGCTTAAAGGTGTGCCCAGACGCTCGCACAGGTGCTCAAAGGGGCCACCGGGTGATGAAACCACGCAGGAGCCACCCCTCCTGTGAAACACACACACAGCCTTGCTTTTTTGGCTGCGCCCACAGCACACAGAAATTCCCAGGCTAGGGATCAAACCCGCGCCACAAAGGTAACAACGCTGGATCCCGACCTGATAAGGGCTTCACCTCTAGACAGCAGGATGGTCTGGGTGACAAAAATACGGGCATGAAGCGTTCCCAGGATGGCTCAACAGGAACGAACCCAACTGGTATCTACGAGGATGTGGGTTTGATCCCAGGCCTCGCTCAGTGGATTGAGGATCCGGCGTTGCTGAGAGCTGTGGTGTAAGTCACAGATGTGGCTGGGATCTAGCGTTGCTGTGGCTGTGGTGCAGGCTGGCAGCTACAGCTCTGATTTGACCCCTAGCCCAGGAACCTCCATATGTCATGGGTGCAGCCCTGAAAAAAAAAGAGAAAAAAAAAAACAAGGGCTGTGAGCCCAGACATTCCAGGAGGACAAGCAGAGCCACGTGCCACCTGGCACACACAGTCCGTGACTCCTCATATGGGCCACAGACATCCCAGCCAGTGCCAGCAGGTCCAGCCACCCACAAAGATGGGCACTGGTGGGGTCATCGCCATGACACTTGCCTTCAGCTATTTAATGTCTGGACTAGACTCACTGGACCAAAAGTGTTTTGCTTATCTCTCCCAAATCAGGTCTGTTCTCAGCCGGTGGTTGACAAAGATGAAAGGCCGGAGCCTGAAAGAAGTCTGAGCCCTCTTCTTTGAGAATCAGCCTTCAGGGGCTTCCTCATTCCTTTCCTCCTTCATGATGCCACTTGGGACCCAAACCGTGGATCGCGTGGCAAACCGAGAATGTGTTTGGATGAGACGGACTCACAAAAAGGGAGATTAAAGGATGCAGCCAGACACCAGGACATGAGTGTGATGAGCAGACAGAAACAAAACCAACACGCCTGCCACCCGCAGGGCTTCCCAGGGGCAGGACGGCTGCCTCTGCTCAGACACCAGGCAGTCCCCACGCGCACTCGGGAGGGGGAGGAGGGGGCAAAAGTCGGCCCCTGGAAACATGCAGACATGCAGCTTCAGGTGAGGAAGCTTCGGAATGATGCCTTCACTCACTGGCCATCGCCTGCCCAGCTTCGTCAAGGCCCAGCCCGATTCACCAAGCCTGATGTTCACAAACCCCCTCAGACTCACAGCGGCGGGGGGTTCCGGACGGCGGGGGGTTCCGGACAGCGGGGTCCCCAGCCTCCAAGCAGACTGCAAGGGCATTTCTGATCTAACCAGGAATAGGCTGCCCTTTCAGGCTCTGGTCCTGGGTAACTGACACAGCGACCCAGACGCACCTCCCCCGTCTGCGCTCAGGTTCTCGTACGAGTCCCAGCGGATCAGTGGGTCTGCCGTGTTGAAGTCCACGATCACCCCGTGGTCGTTTTGCAGATGTTCACACCCTGCAGGGGGAGAGGGTGGAGGTGGGTAAAGACAGGCATTAGTCCCGGCCAAGCCGGCCCCTTCCTTGGGCACCTGCCAGATCTGAGCGCCGAAGCCCAGCACCTAGACCTACGGCCGCCCCCACGAGCCCGGCAGTAATCAGAGCCGCTGAGCGGTATTTTTGATGAACGAACAAACAACCGTGCAAACTGCTCAGCAGAAAGGACAGACGAACGCTGGTCCTCCGTCCTCCGGGTGCAGGGCTCTGGGCTCTGAGCTGCTGCTTCTGTGGACAGGACCATCAGAATCGCTCCACACACCCCCACCCAGAGGCACCGAGAGGACGGACTCAGGGCAGGTGGACAGCAGGGACAGGCGTGGCCCCCAGATCCCTCCGAGGAGGCCAAGACGACTCTCACCCCCACAGCCCCGAGCTGAACCACCCATGCCTCATCCAGGGCACTGAGCAGAGAAGTAGGCGTTTCTTTGCCACAGCTGCTAAGAACTTAATTAAAACCTTCACGCACATGGACCCCGTGATGGAAATGAATCATTTGCCTTAACCAGTAGTGATCCCCCTTTCAAGGTATTTGTAGACAAAAGGAGAGTCTATTTTGCACACACTTGCGGTTTACCACATTTCTAATCCTCTTTACAAATATTCAGTTGTTTGCTGAGGGGAGAAATAAATAGGACATCAGGGCACGGACCCAGTCCTGAGGTTCTGGGACCTTCCTGGGGCAAATCATGCCATTTCTGGGCTCTTACTGACTCACACTGGCTCTACTGTCTGTCGAATAGCCTATTATTTTCTTAAAACATATGCTAAATATTTCCAATTACATGCAAAGGTGGGAGGCTCTCCAGAGATCCCAGCCTATGCATGACTGGACCAGGTCAGCATCCTGCTCGTAGCATCCTGCATCCTGCCCGCCCAGCATCCTGCATTTTACTCACCTTGAATCTTCTCAGGAGTGGCTGAGAAGATTAACTCAATCTTCCCATTGTCAGGAAAACGGTCATCTAAAAAAAAAAAAAATCCATTTCAACAAACGTGGAGATGAGACAATAAAGCATGGATGAATTCCGTCCTTACGTTCCAACCAGGACAGCGCCACTCCCAACTGTGCGACAGCGGCAGAGGAAGTATCGCTAGTTTCACTGTTTCCTCTGGAATTTTTTTCTTTATTGGATCAATTGTCTTTCCTGAGATTTGGCATCATTCTGTCAATGGGCTGATATATGAGGTGGGGGTTGAGGGCAACAGTGAAAGGAACACACAAGGCCACTGGGGGTCACCATGCTGAGAGCCCAGAGCGCCCCCCCCGGCCCCCATGCCCCATATGCACCCAGCAGGGGACCTCACCTTTGCTGGCGTTGTCCAGGTCCTCCTTCCCAAACAGAAGCCTGTAGCCCTGCACAGCCCCGGTGTGAAACTGCAGGCGGAAAATGACGTCGCGGGTGGCCGAGCGGTACTTCTTATGGTAGCACTTCACCTGCGAAAAGCGGGGGAAGGAAGGGCCGCGCTGTGTCCCCGGGACAGGCCCTCCCGCGCAGACACCATGGGTGGGGGTGCGCAGGCCTCCCCCTCTCAGGAGGGGCTGGGAGCATGTGCGGCCGACAGCGGGTCCCGTTCCCCCCCACGCTCCCCCCAAAGACGGGCTGCAAACATCCCTGAGGCTTTGGTCCTTCGCAGGACGCTGGTCCTGTCCCAGCAGGACAGGAACCCCACAGCCTCTAGCCCTTGGATGGACCACACCTCTCTTTGGAAGACATCTGCAGAATGAAACTCCACGGCGCCTTTTCCCTAATTTCATCTAAATTCTCCATATTTCACCTTAAAGCCTCGAAAGAAGCAGGGGGTCATTACTCTCTGTAATGCACTCAATATTTCTGTTGCCTGTGTAATGGGGGGTGGGGGTGGGGAGGAGAAGGCCTCGGCATTTAAATTCCAGTGCTGAGTGGTCCCAACGGACGTCCCGAATGGTCATTTGAAACCAGTCTCCAAAATCACCAAAGATGTGAACTCAAGCTATAGCTCCCCCGGGTCCCCGGGTGCAGCTCAGGCCTCCAGGGTGACAGTGCCGATAAGCAGGGTCAAAGCACTTCCTCCTGGCACTTGGCACCACCCAGGAAGGGTGGGCAGAGGAAGGGCCCTTTACGGGAAGGGCCCTGCAGTCTCCCTGCCTGACAGACCTGTGGCCACTGGGAGGGCTCCAAGGCCAAGGTGTGCGGTGGAGGGGCTGCTGCAGGAGAGGGGACCCTTCCTCCCTCCCACGGCAGGCCAAGGGCTCTTCCCAGGGTTCCCAGGGGTCCAAGGCCAGAAAGAGGCTGGATCCTGCCTCAGGCACACAGAGCAGGGGGCACTCCCTCCACTGCACCTGCCAGGAGGGAGCGAGGCTGGAGGCTGTGGGGACTTCACAGGCAGCCAGGCGCTCACCAGAGACTTCTCCTGGAAAAAGGCAGGCTTAAAACGTTCTGTGTGGCGTCAATGAGAAGCAGCCACGGCAAGGACGGCCAGCGACACGGAACCATGCCGCAGGTGACCATCTGTCATCTTCACGAACCTGAGAAACCATCACACCAAAGAAAAAATAAAGGCTCAAGGAGCCAGACCGGCTTGGCCCGTGGCCCTTAGGGCAGGCCAGAGGTCCTTTACCACGGTGCTATCTACAAGGAAACAGTCCCACAAATACACGGAAAAATGTAAACAGACCATCAGGGGAGTGTCGCACGATGACAAACACGCGCTGAGCACTCGCCCCACGGAGGTGCCAGGCGGCCTGTGCATACACGGCCGGCGGGGAGCCAGACCCAGGCCTGGCCTCTGGGGCCCTGTCCAGGGTGTCTGGAAGCAGCCAACAAGAAATCTGCAGAAACGTGAAAACTTCCACCTGCTTTCCGATAGCAGAAAGACGGCCAGCCGCAAGCCCTCTCCACCTCATCCAGAGCCTCTGGCCGACCTCCCAGCCCTCCTTCCAGAAGGTGCTGCCTGTATCTCACCCCTCTTGAGGCCCTCGTTCCATACTGACCACCCCGAGCGCTCGGCAGAGGCCCTCAGTGCCCTCATGCTGAAGTGAAGACACCCCGCAGAGAGGTCATGTCCCTGGGTGCCCACGCCCTCCGCTTGCCTCGCCCACTGGTACCTTGGACGTTAAGAGTGAAAGGGGGACACAAGTTGAAGAAAAGGAAAGAGAGGGCCCTCAAGTCTTTACAAATACCAAGGGGAACCCAAACTGTACAATAACCCAGCGGGACCTCCAGAAGCTGAGAGCCCGAGGGAGGCCGCCCCAGACCGGCCCACAGGAGCAGCCACGGCCAACCAGCAGCTCCCCCACGCGGGCACCAGGCACCTCTGGGCAGGCAGAGCCCCAGGTGGACACGGGGGCATTGCAGGTGCCAGGCAGAGAGCCACATGCAGCCTCAAGGTGGCACAGAATGGTCCCCCTCCCACTGCTCCTGTTCTGGGGAGCCTTTCTGCTGCGAGTTGCAGGGTTCCTCCTGCAGCTGCTCCCAGAGGACAGCTCAGCTCCACCAGGAACCCCGAGGCCCGAGCTCCGCGTCCCCCAGAACCCAGGGAGCTCCAAGAGCTCCCTTCCTCCAGTTTCCCCATGGCTCATCACAGCAGCTACACACACACACACACACACACACAGCGTGACGCATCAGACACGAATCCCAGCCCACGCTGGGCACCAGGCAGGGGTAAGGCAGAGGTCGCCAAGCGCCCTGGGGCAGGGGAGGGACACCAGGTGGAGTCACCCTCCCAGGCTGCCAGCTCCCAGGGGTGCTGGGGCACAGGTCCCTTCCCAGGCCCCACGAGACTCTAGTGCCTGAAGACTCCTAGTGTTCCAGAGGGCAAGGTTCAGGGTGGGAGGAAGAGCGAGGGATCCACTGTCACGGGACAGCCACGCGCTGGCTGAGACCTCAGTCCCCCCGACTCCCTTCTGCTGTTTCAGGAAGAACTTCTCTTCCCTGGGTGGTACCCACCACCCCTCCAGCCCTCCTGGCCTCCCGGGAGCCTCCCTGACTTGGGTCCTGGCAGTTCTCACCCAGGAGGAGCCCGACAGCGGGGAGCAGGGGTGGGAGACCCACTCTGACTTGTGTTCATCAAGCACACCAATAAATCTGTGTAGCATTTGCAAGAAGAGAGCAGAATCATGCTCTTTCCACCCCACGGAAAGAACCATCAACATGTTGCTTGATAGGAGGGCCCCAAGGGTGCCCCCTTTTTTGGTCTTTTTAGGGCCACACCCGAGGCATATGGAGGCTCCCAGGCTAGGGGGTGAATGGGAGCTGCAGCTACCGGCCTACACCACAGCCACAGCAACGCCAGATCTGAGCCATGTCTGCGACCTATACTGCAGCTCACGGCAATGCCGGATCCTTAACCCACTGAGCAAGGCCGGGGATCCAACAGGCATCCTCATGGATACTAGCTAGGTTCTTAACCTGCTGAGCCACAACGGGAAGTCCAAATGCCCCTTTTAAAATATGAAGTATTGGTACCATTTTATAAAGATTAGCATGATTGAGGTCTGTAATTTCCCCTTTATCCTTTTGGCATTACCAGTTTTAGTTACCTAAGTCTCCCCAGCAAGTTTCTAGAATGCATCAATCCTTTTGCCTTCAGATTTTAGAACAGCTGCCTTTGAAACAACAATTCAAACAGCTGGATGTCAACTGTGTCTGGGGGGACAATTAACTAAGACACAGTAAGCACTGCATCACATGACATCCACCTGCCATGGGTCCTCACCAGAGCCCCCCATAGAGGCACATGGAGCTGGGAGCCTGGGGTCTTGGGAAAGATACTTAGCCTGGACATGGCTTTGTCTGACTACACAAGGAATACTAAAGCAATGGTCTCATGATGCTGTAAGGATTAAAAAGCACTGGACATCAATGTAATATGTAAATCCAAACACAGACAGTATCTGCACGTTTATATGTATATATTACCAAAGGCCCCGAGAGAGGGTGGTCCCTAGTGGATAAGGACCTAGTGGGAAGGTCTGCCTGCTCTTCCCACCCCCGCCAGGTAGATGAAACAATTCCAGCACCTTGGGACAGCTATATTTTCTTTTTTCTTTCTTTCTTTCTGTTTTTTTTTTTTTTGGTCGTTTTAAGGCCACACCCACAGCATGTGGAGGTTCCTGGGCTAGGGGGTCGAATCGGAGCTGTAGCTGCTGGCCTATGCCACAGCCACGGCAATGCCAGATTCGAGCCATGTCTGCGACCTACACCACAGCTCATGGCAGCGCTGGATCCTTAATCCCTGAGAGAAGCCAAGGATCCGAACCTGCGTCCTCATGGATGCTAGTCAGATTCATTTCTGCTGAGCCACGACGGGAGCTCCTGTATTTTCTAACGGTTGCATAAGAGCCCACCCCACGCCCTTGAGTGGACTCTGAGTTGCCAACGACCAGTAACCAAAGCACCACCCAGACCTCGGCTTCCCTGGAGATGCCGATCACACATCACATGCGACAGAATTCTGATTCTAAGAAGTTATCCATCAATCTGGTACCTAAATGCAGCTGATATGCTAACGGACCTGCTAAATCCTTAGGCGGCGCCGGTGCGTTTTTATTTCAAACTCTCCATCAGCAAGAGAAAAAGCACCTTGGACCAAGGGTTCAGGCTTGAGGACACAGCTCTGGGAGCTCATGCTCCAGGGTCAGAGGTCAGCCCTCGGGTCATCAGTCCCCGCCCCCTCCCTGTGCGGCAGCCCCAGTCAGTAGTGGCCCCTATTTGAATCCATCCTCCCCTAAATCTTCTAAGCTGTCATGGGGTTAAAACAGGAAGCAAAAATGCAGGTCCCCCAATGTAATCCCTACCTGAAGAGAGTCACCCTGTTTCAACCCACTTTGCTGGTGGCCCCAGCAGCTGTCTAGACAGGCCTCAAGGAAACTGTATTCTCAAAGAAGGAGCTACAGGAGTTCCCGTTGTGGCTCAGCAGGTTAAGAACCCGACTAGTATCTATGAGGATGCGGGTTCAATCCCTGGCCTTGCTCAGTAGGTTAAAGGATCCAGTGTTCCAGCAAGCAGACGTAGCTTGGATCCAGCATTGCTATGGCTGCAGCAGAGGCCGGCAGCTGCAGCTCCCCTTCAACCCCTGGCCTGGAAACTTCCATATGCCATAGGTGTTGCCCTAAAAACAAAAAAAAAAAGAGAGAGAAAGGAAAAAAAGGAGCTACAACCACACACCCTTAAGGTTTTAACACTTTAGATGGTTGCCCTCCTAAGTCAAAGCACCTGCATTATCCAGGGCCAACACTAACCGCGCTTCCACCTGAAGGTGAAAATGACCTCAGAAGGTGGCAAGACTGTGACCCACTCACTAAATCACTGGCGGGTCAGGAGTGTTGGCTGTGGCTGAAAACAGAAGCAGATCCACTGTGCGCAGATGCAAGATGGATTAGGCCCGACCCAGGTCCAGGAGCCTCCCAGCCAGCAAGAAGGAGGCACGCCCAGCCAGTCCCAGGACCGCAGGGGGACCGTTCAGCAGAGAACCTGTTAACGACGGGGGAGCAGATCCAGCGGGGCCTACGGCCCGTTCATCTCTCTTGATCTCAGTGAAGGGCCCTCGGCCAGAAACAAGAAAGCAGGGTGCTGGCTGTTTGCAAGGCCCCTTGAGAAAGGACCCCCTGTGTTTACACGCTGGGTCGCTGGAGCCAGGTCCCGGAGGCCTGTAAGCACAAGGCTGAAGTGGACGTGGCCACGGGGTTTGCACAGGCAGAGGCAGCAAGCCGAGGCATGAGGATGGGAAAGTGTTTACAAGCCCATCAGGGCTCTGGACAGCGGCCAGGCTTCCGACAGGCCGGCGGCCCACGCGAATTCCTCAGCAAGGTTACATAACGACACGGCCGCGCCTCGGACGCTCTGCGCTCCCTCCTGTCAGCAGCGTATTTACTGAATACCTGAGGCCCTGCCCTTTGGAAGGGGTGGACTTGAAAATCACTGCAAACTCGGGCGGGTCAGGTGTGCAGTGGGAGGACGCAGGGGATGGGCCGGCCGTGTTCAGGTGAAGCCGGTAGATGTCACCCAGGCCTCACCAGGAACAGCCCTCCCGCCAGCCCCTGAGGGGATGGAAGGACAGACGGAGCCCCTCCACTATCCCATGTCGTGTCCCCAATCCGTGAGCCCTAAGGAGGCTCCCTTATACCCTTGACCTCTGCTACCTTCATTCACCCATCTCAACACAGAATCCCTCATGCGGAAAGAGGCGGGTTTGTCTGTGCACTAGGCTGCCATTTACCAAAATCAAGGAGGGAAAAAAAAAACCAGAGGACCAACCCCGGGCCTGGAAGGATGGCGACCTAGAGCACATGCCCGAGGAGCCGGCCCTGGGGGCACCTTCCACCTTCCAGAGCAGAGCCAGGAACCAGGAACGGCAGAGGGAGCCGGCCGAGCCCTCTCCAGAAAAGCATTTTCTGCAACTTGGGATTCTGTCCAAATCATGTTGCCAAATTCTTGACGAGGACTGGAAACGCCTGCCTATTTGAACCTTTACACAGAAAAGCCCCTGAGACAGCCCTCATCCGTCCAGAGCTTTCCCCACGCAAGGAGCACCCACTGGACTCGCAAGCGATGATGCGCGGGAAACTGAGGGGCGGGGCAAGACCACAGGGCAAATGTCTCCCACAGGGTATGTGAGACGGGGAGGGGCCGGAAAGGACGGACCAGGTGCTTCTCCCGCCTCGGAGACGCAGGAGATGGGGCCTCCCTCTCGGCGGCTCAGCCTGCTCCCCGGGACGCTCTGCCCACAACCCAGGAACATCCTGCCACACGCTCCCTGGCTTCCCTGGGTTGATCCCTGAGGTCGCTGTCAGGTTAAACCAACAGCCCTGGGATTTGGGGGAGCCCACAAATAGGGGCGCACAGTGTGGACCCCAGCGCTTCCGATCTGAGTGTGGGGACACCTGGGGTCTGTCCTCCCAGCTGGCGGGCGCCGTCAGCACCGCTCAGCCTCCCTCCTCGGACACACTGGAGTCACCTCTCCGGCCCCCGCAAGCCTTCCACTCCTGCCTCGTGCTCACGTGAACACACCCCGCTCTCCTTGCGGCCCATCTCCCCCAGCAGCTGGAATCCACAGTCTTGGGAGCAGGGCCCGGGTGTGTGTCGAGGGCACATCCGCCTCGTTCCCAGGTTCAGGACCCGCTGCGGGGAATGAACGAGGGGAACGAATGAAGGCCGGAGACAAATCAGAGCCAGAGGTGCCAGGCTACCAGGGATGCTTGATTTCACAGGTTTATTCTAGACAAGGTCTAGTCAATGCACAGAGGTCTCATGGGCTGAATTCTGTGCCCCCCAAATCCATCTGTTTAAGTTCTAAAGGCGATGAAGGTAAAGTGAGTTCGTGGGGCTGCGGCCCTAACCCGCATCACCGGTGTCCTTCTAAGAGAAGATCAGGACACAGACACACACGCAGAGGGACGGCCACGTGAGGACACAGGGAGAAGAGGGGCCTACCCCCCACTGAGGAGGCCTCAGGGGGAACCGGCCCTGCCGACACCCTGATCTTAGATTTCCAGCTTCCAGAACGGTCTGAAATAAATATCTATCATTTAATCTCGCCCCCACCCCTATCCCCAGGCTGTGGTACTTTATGGCAGCCCTGGGAAACTCACACAAGAGGTTGGAGCTACTCTGCAGCTTCTTAGAGGTCAATAGCTAAACTAACCTCCCCAGGTAAATCATTTCTACGCACGTGGCAAGGAAAAATTACCCTTGTGCGATGGAAAAACACCCCTTCCAGCTGTAACCCCTATCAGTCCCCTTCCATCTGATAAAGTTGCAAAAAATAAGTGCAGAGTGTGCAAAAATGAACTGTAAACACAGGAAACAGAAATCAAAAAATAATTCAATCCTAAAATACGCTTTGTCAGACATGCATAAATGTGCAGGAAGAGGCCGGTTTATCAAGGTCAGCGTCTCCCGAGCCGAGATGGGCAAGAGCCTGTTTGCTGGCATTTGTGACGAAAACAAGAATCCACAGGCAGCGCGCCTTCAGGGTCTGGAACAGCCACCCCCTCCCCTGCCTGAGAGACCCCAGTGACAGGACACCCGAGTGCCAGACCTCTGGGTTCCGCCCTTCTGCTTCCAGGCTGATGGGCCTGGAACACAGATCCCTGCGGGATGGCCCATGGCTGTCCCCTCGCCCAGGCTGCCCACAGCCCTAGACCCAGGATCCTGCAGTGCTTGCTGGCGTGTGAACGTGCCCAGGGACTGCGGCCTCAGGGGCAGGCTCCGGCCAGGAAGGTGGGGATGACGGCACACCCGGGAACAGGCCCCTGTCAGCTCACAGCGGGGGTGAGCCACCACCCAACAGGGCAGTGTCCCACTCTGCAGAGCAAGGACAAGTGCACCATGTGCTGGAGGGCTTGGCATCACGAGGAGGCGGACGAGACACCCATCTGTGACGGATCGTCATGGGACACGGCCTAAGGGAGGGCCTGGTCACGTGCCCCAGTCACGTCCGATGTGGCTGATGCGGGTGAGCAGTATTAGCAAGACGCAGAGGAAAGGGGTGTGGGGCCGCATGCAACAAGATGGATAACCCAGGGTCTCCGGGGCTAAGTGGCTGGCGGGGGCAGGAACCAAGGAGCCTGGGCGTCCATCTCCCACTCGGGGAGGACGCTGGGCCATGACCTCGCAGCCTTGGGATTCAGGACACGTCGGGTGGAGGGTCTGCATGACTGATGAGAGGTGGGGCAAGGGGCGCCGGGACGAAGCTCCCGCCTGGAGTCTGGGAGATGGATGGGGATTGTCCCAGAAACCAGCCCGGCGGACTCTGGGGGACCAGAGGGCACAAAGGCTGAGCCTGAGGACGGAGGCCGAAGCGAGGAAGAGGCAGTTGGGACCCAGCAAGAGAGGCACAGGGCCAGGAAGAGCAGCTCTCAGGAGAGAGGGAAGCTGGGGACACGGCCAGGGGGCGACCAGGAGAGGGGGGCTTCAGGTGGGGGCTGAGCTAAGAGGAGGCTCCAGCAAAGAGAAAGGGAGCCTGGACGGCAAATGCCACGGGGACAGTCATGGGGACGTGGTCTCTGGATGCGGCGGGAGGCGAGGGGCACGGAGGGAGGGGAGCAGAAGGCAGGGCCGTCGGGTGTAAACTATCCCTCCTGAAACCTGGGCGGGGGCGCCCCCGGGGGAGGAGGCACCGTGGGGCCCAGACTCTTCCTCTCAAGGCCCTCTGAGGTGGCGCTGAGGCCACACCAGGCCTCCTGTCATTCCTCCCACCTGGCCCACGCCCCTCCTCTGTCCTCCTGTGACTGTGGGGCCCCCTCCCCTTGATGACGCTGCTTGCAGGCCACAAGCGCCCCAGCCCCCTGGCCACGCTGGGTCCACCCTCCCCTCCACCCAGGCTCGCTGTCTCCAGGGGACTCGAGCAGGTGCTGGTCTCACGCCTTCACCTGCAGTGGGCACTTCAGACACCCCCTCAAACCCACACTCAGCACCAGGAAGACTACGAGTGTGCCCCAGAAATGAAGTTTTTCTGAGAAGGACCTAATAACCAGACTTTCCGACTTCCTGGGAAGGGCTTCACAGCAAGGTGCATTTGGCCACCGGTTCAAACCCACTTAAGAACATACCTGAGGAATATACCCGAGGACAGCCGTGGGCCACGAACCCGTGGCCATGGGCACCTTTCATGTGGCTGTGGGTGCCCAGAGGCACCATCTTTCTTCTAAAGCCAATGCAGGCAACTCGCATCCCAAACTCATAGGCTTGGCTTCGCCAGTGCCTAGGGCTGGCTCCTGGCACCCACCCAGGCACTGGCTCGCAGAAACCAGCCTGGGCATGTCTGCCAGCACCTCCTTCACCCACCCGGCCCCTCTCCTCCCGCATTCCCAGACCTGCCTCCCAGGTACCAAGGGCCAAACCACAACCTCCCACCCGCATCCCCTCAGAATGCCCCCACCCCCTGCCCAGACCGCATTCCAGCTGAAGGGGGTGCACGTGATGTCTCCTCAGACACCTTGCTCTCAGCTGGCTAGGACAGTGGCGGGGGCGGGGGGGGGGGACCACACCGGGAGGGGGCTTCCAGGATGGTGGCAGTAGATGTCCCTGGCAGAGCCACAGCGCTCATGTCGTGTGGCCTTCCCACACACCCACCCCCCCAGCTAGCTGCCCCAGCTCACGTCACTCTCACAAACCCTGAGCGGGGTTCTCATGCAGCGGAAGGGGGCTCCAGCTTGGACGTGACCAGTCTGAGGCCACCCAATCCCATTAAGCCAAACTCCCGGCAGGAGCCCAGGCAGGGGACCTGAGGCCTGTCGAGCTGCGGTCCCCTGGGCCGCATCAGAGGCTGCAGTTCCCGGTCTGCTGCGGCTGGTACGCACCCGGTAAGCGCCCGCAGGGTTTCGTTCCCTCCACCCGGAGACTGGGTCCCTTCTTCTCCCATCCTCCCTACTCCTCTGGTTCCCCACCCGTAAGGTGACGGGAATTCAGTGCATTTTTAGGACACGGAAAAGAGCTCTGGTGACACCACATTTCCCAAAAGGAAGTGGCAAAATCCAAGCCCTGTGATGATCTGGCTTCAACCCCCCAGGACAAATGACTCCCACCAGGGCATTCACCAGGCCTGCGGGGGGCCAGGGAGCCCCAGCCCGGCGCCTCACATCCAAGTCCAAGGGCTTCCACCTGAACCTCCAGCCCACCTCATCCAGCAGGGCCCCCTCCGTGCTCGGCGGCGCTCCAGGGAGATGCTTCCTCCCCTCCCCAGGCTCCTCCGGGACAAAGACGGTCCTCTGTCCCTGCCTTCCCTCCTGTGCGAGGGCCCAACACAGACACTCGGAAAGCTCAAAACATTCAAAAAGGGACTGCTGGGCAAATCAATGAATGTACGGAAGAAAGGAGGGCAGGTGAGATCCCCCCCCCGCCCCCAGCTGGCCTGGGGACTGGCGACCTCCTGCTGCCTCGGGAAGACCCTGCAGCCCCTCAGCCCCCAACCTGGAGCTTTTTCTGGGAGGGGGAGCCCCCCCCACCAGGCCTGGGAGTCACCCTCCACGTCGTGGTATTTCCGCCACCCCCTGCGGGTCATCACACAGGGACTCGGCCCTAAACTTCTCACCACGGGCCCCAGGGAGCATTCTGCCTGGAGATGCTGCCCCAAGCCCCCCCCCCCCCAGGCCTGGCACACCCCCTGGAAGCAGCTCCACCCTCTCTCCTAGCCTCTCTGGGCTTCCTGGCCTTTTTTTTTTTTTTTTGTCTTTTCTAGGGCCTCACCAGCAGCATACAGAGGTTCCTAATTGGAGCTGTAGTCACTGGCCCACGCCACAGCCACAGCAACGTGGGATCTGAGCTGCGTCTGCAACCTACACCACAGCTCATGGCAATGCCGGATCCTTAACCTACTGAGAGAGGCCAGGGATCGAACCGGCAACCTCATGGTTCCCAGCCGGATTCGTTAACCACTGGACCACGAAGGGAACTCCCTGGCCTCCTTCTTAAAGCTGGAACGATACACCCAGAACTCCGAGCCGGCGAGCAGAGAAAGCCAGAGCCAGGTAAAGCCCTGGTTGGAGCCCAGCACACAGCAGGTGTCAGTAACTGCACGGCCCCTTTGCCCAGCAATCCCGGGAGGTCCAGGGAGACTTGGGCGAGGGCCGCAAGCCAGGCAGAGAAGCACGGGAACAGGGGCCCCTTCCCGCTCCGAACCCCAGGGCTGAGGCTGCAGGCTGCTGAGCAGAACGCCAGGCAGGAGAAGCCCGTCCCCGCGTCCCTCTCTCTTGGGCCTGTGCCACCCTGTGCCTGAGAAAATGGGCTTATTTCTGGAAACGCCACAATCATCCTGCACCTCGGCTTCCTCACCTACGGAACGGGGCCCTGGCTCTTCCACCGCAAGGTCTCTGGGAGGACGGAAGGCCCTGATGTCTGTAAAGTGCTCAGCAAGGCGACTTGCTGTTGGTCTTATTGCTTTTTTAAATTGCTTATTCCTTCTCTGAACACAGACCTGCGGCCCAGAAGTCGGGGGACCCCAGCTGGGAATGTCCAGGGGGAGTGTATCTCTGAGACCCTCATTGACTTCGCCTTGTAAGGATTCAGGATGGGGCAGGTTGGGGGGGGTGGTCAGCAACCCCTAAAAAAGGCTAAAATCCAGTAGTTTAGGGGAAATTCATAAGACTCCTCAAAACCTCTGAATGAACCACTTACAGTAAATTAAAAACCAACCTGTGACCATCTCACCTTCTCATCGGGGCGGCCCTCTAGGCCTCGAACAGATTCTAGGAAAGCCCTTCTATGCGTGGGCAAAGCACGCATGCGCCTTAAAGGTTTTCCTTACTTCAGACAGATTTCTCTCGGGCTACTTTAGATGTAGGAATTTTCTTAGATTCAAGATAGATAAGAGGCAAGACGGAACAGCTAATCTCCCCCTAAGATCCAGCACAGCCGAGAGTCAAAATTATCTGGAGAAATTACTGTTCGGTCATAAACCAAGTGCAATACACAAGCTTATTTCACACTTAGGCTACTGGTGATAAACATTTTTCATCTACACCTGCCCCTGGAAGGCCAAGGTCATGGTAAGGCTGCACATGATGGTCAGGAAATGGAACCCTGGGTAGAGCAGTGCCTGGGTTAGGAGTTTAATTTCAAGGGTGTCCACAGCAAGCAGCTCTAACAATTTATTCTGTTCTTTGATTAAAATAGGTTTACTTAAAGAGTTCCCGTCATGGCTCGGTGGTTAATGAATCCGACTCGGAACCATGAGGTCACGGGTTTGATCCCTGGCCTCGATCAGTGGGTTAAAGATCCGGCGTTGCCGTGAGCTGTGGTGTAGACTACAGACGGGCTTGGATCCCGCGTTGCTGTGGCTGTGGTGCAGGCTGGTGGCTACAGCTCTGATTAGACCCCTAGCCTGCGAACCTCCATAGGCCATAGGTGTGGCCCTAGAAAAGACAAAAAAAAAAAAGGCTTACTCAGAAAATTAACCAACTGCCTTAAGGTAACGGATACCTTTCATTCTTCCTACAGGTTTTTTCGGTCGGTGGGGGGGGGGGGGTCTGAGTGAGTTGATGCCATCGCTTTCAGACGAACCTGTTTTTCCCTTTTGAGGTGTGATTACTGGGAGAGCATGGACGAGGCCATGACCACTCACCATGATGTCCCCTTTCAGGAGCTGGGCCGGCTCTACGGCAATGTGGATCCTGCTCTGGTGTTCTGGGCCAATGTTGCTTTGGAATAAACAAGAAGGTATATTATCATGCAATTTCATGATTTCATGGACAGAATGCATTCT
Source organism: Phacochoerus africanus (assembly GCF_016906955.1). Lineage (NCBI taxonomy): Eukaryota > Metazoa > Chordata > Mammalia > Artiodactyla > Suidae > Phacochoerus > Phacochoerus africanus. The sequence goes on along the minus strand of NC_062559.1, from coordinate 49,038,897 downwards.
GAGAAAGGCAACCCCGCAACCGAAATGAGATAAACTATCCTGCTTGGCCCAGGAATCTGAATCCTCAAACTCTCTCCCATGGACATGAGTCCAAACGGTGTGAAAACGCTACAGCACCGGGCCGGGTCCTGAGAGGAACATTCATCAGTGACCCCAGGCCCGGCCCAGCCCAGCCGGTGGGGCACCCAGCATGGAGTCGGAGGGTGGGGGTGGGTGGGGGCTGATGGTGGCCACAGCATCTGCACTCAGCCGAGGAGGAGACTGCCCCCGTGTCACCAATGCCTGGGCCCGACAAGAGTCCAGACACCTGACGACAGCTCGCATGCCAAGTGACGACAGAATGATGAGAAGATGTTTTCACCTTTATACGTTTTCTGCTAATGTGCGTACAATTACCAAAAGAGCAAACGAAAAAGATCCAGAATTTGTACATTCTGGAAATGTGTGCATGCCATTTGCAAAGCGGAGACAAAGCACAAGACCACTGGCCGGTCACGAACCTGTGATGCATTTACTTCCACCACGCAGGGCCCGCCCCTCTCCCCAGGTCCGGGCGTCCACACCCCTTCATGGAGCCAAGACAGCTGCTGGGCTGGGCAGCAGGCCAGGCGTCTGTTTCACACCCCCTACCCCCGCCACCCCCAGCCAGCAAGGGCAAGGCAGCCAGGCCAGGCCCCTTCCCGCCCCCCCACCCCCCGCCGGAAAGCAGCCACACTTACTAGATCCCCGACGTGTACACGGGCTGCATGGCTTGGTAGAGCTTCACAAAGGGCCGGCACGCTGCAAGACAGGCAACCGTCTATAAAGGGCCAGCCCTGGGCAGCAAATCCCCTGAGCCTGCCCCGGGCAAGATACTCACCTCCGCCCGAATCAAAGTTGGGGGTTCCGTGCAGGATGACGAAATGCAGGAACAGGGGCGAGGCGTTCATCTTCACGGTCCCGGACAGGAGCCCGCTGAGAAACTGCACGTACCTGCAAACGGCAGCCAGCTTAGACTTTCCACCGGGCGCCCGCACGGCTCCCGAGCCCAAGAGGGGCTGCAGGGAAACGAGGAAACGCACCCGCTTTTCCAGGAGATCCGGGCCAGAACCCCTCCTGAGGGCTCACAGCAAGGAGGGCTCGCAGCACCCCAGGCGTTGGCCCTGGCCCTGCAGAGCCCAGGCGAGCCCATGACCCCACCGAGAAGCACCAGGCCTCCCACACTGATCCAGATGCAGAACCAAGGGCGCCCCCTGCGCAGCAGCCCAAGTGTGTCCACTGAAGCCAGAGCTGGCAGGGCCAGGTCCAGGGCTGTCAGGTCCATGGGCAAAAGAGCCGCCATCCCGAGCATGCTCTCTGAGCCAGCCCTGACCTCCGAAGGCGTCAGGGTCACTCAGTCGCTCAGTCCCATCCACCCCGCTTTCTGGTCACACGGGGAAACCCAGCAAAACACTGGCTGGAGTGCACACTCCCACCCCCAGGAAGCCGTCAGAGGCCACATCTCATGTGAGAGGCGCCCCCACAACAAGACCGGCCCTCGGTCTTGTCTCCCCTGGGCCCTCCCTCCTTGTGGCCCATCTTGTCTCTGAATACCACGCCCAGCTTGTGTGCCAGGCTGATGGCTGGCGCCCAGCGTGAGTGCTGGGGGGCTAGAGGGAAGATCCTACCCGAGGAGCCCCCCCTTGTTGGTTTCTCCTGAGGACCCAGGTGGCAGCTGTGACCTCAAAGGGGGTGCAGACCTGCCAAGCTCTCGGATGCAGTCAGATGCACTCCTCCACCCCGAGTGTGTGACCCCAGAGCAAAAACCAAAACCCCACAATATCCAGCACCTATGAGCACATCTAATGCCTCCACGGAACCACGGAACCACGAGGTGCAGGAAGGAGGCATTCACTGACTCAGCAGGCGGTGCTGCCCGCACAGCATCCTCCACACCCTCCAACCAGCCCGCCCCAGGCCACTCCCCCCACCCCAGGACTGAATCGCCAGCCCGGCTCAGGCTACCTATGGTTAAAAAATTAAGTCAAAATTTTGGTTTTCTCTCTCTGGCCTATTTCACTTCGCAAAATGTCCTCAACGTCCATCCATGTTGTTGCAAATGGCAAGGTTTCATTCTTTTTTATGGCTGAGTAATACTCCACTGCATTCTTGATCCATTCACCCACTGGGGGACATTTGAGTTGCTGCCATGCCTCAGCTGTAGTGAATACTCCTGCACAAGGAACACAGCGCCCTCTTCATCTCCCTCAGGTATATACCCAGAATGGCAGTTTCAGTTTCAATTTTTGGAGAACGGGTAATAAGTATGCCCTCGAGATCTAATACACAGTATAGTAAATACAGATAATACTGTAGTATAATTATCAAACTTGCTAAGAGACTAGAACTTAATTCCAACCACTAAAAAGAACTGGTTAGCATGTAACACAATAGAGATGCTAATTACGGCAACAACAATACGAACGTCTCAAATTAACAGGTTGTACACCTTAAATCTCACACAATGTCACATGTCAAATGCATTTAAATTTTTAAAGATACCTAATTTATATAAGCAATTCAGATGTGGTCCTTTATCTCAAGCAGCTGAATATACAAAGGGAACTGAACAAGAGGAAATTTCTAGTACTTTTTTTTTTTAAAAGTTTAAAAACCCCACTTATAATCCATTCTTTTAGGGGAAAAAAACGTCAGAAAAGAACACACGTTTCAGCTTAGGTTCCCTTCACAGTGTTTCCATCTTTCCGGCGGCAAACTGCTCCTCCCTCCTTTCAGAACAGGAAAACTCACGAGAGTCCCGAGGGCACGTGGTCTGGGGGACGGGCTGCAGGTCACCAGGTGGCTGAGCTCACCTCCTCATCTCATCTTTTCTTTCTTTCTTTCTTTCTTTTTTTTTTTTTTTTTTGCTTTTTAGGGCTGCACCTGTGGCATATGGAGGTTCCCAGGCTAGGGGACAAATCAGAGCTGCAGTTGCCAGCCATAGCCAGAGCCACAGCCACGCAGGATCCCAGCCGAGTCTGCGACCTACACCACAGCTCGCAGCATCACCGCTTTAAGGATTGAGGCACAAAGCGACAGAGAATTTGCTACCCATCAAATGAGCCTCCTGCCTCTGAGCTCATAAACCCAGTATTAATTACATGAAGGCGGGAGGAAGCTTGCTGTTTAGCCTCTAAGCTTTTTGGACCGCAGACCCAAGCTAATTAATCCACTCTCACCAGGAGATGGATTTTGAAATGGTTTCTTGAGCCCAGTCCTGAAACAGCCTGCAGAGCCCCCCTTCGGGGCACTGGGGACCAGGGTGATGGCTCCCATCACCACACGGCCTGTCCCCACAAATGCAGTCATCACACGTCCTCCGGGTCTCGAATGTTCCTCCAGTTGTCCCTACACATTCACTCTGTCTTCTACCCACCCAATTACTGAGGCGTGAGCATCTCCCCACGTGGGCGCTGGCGGGATAGTGTCCTGCTAATCTGCATGGGTGCAGGGAGATTAGCCTCAAAATGCAAAATGCAAATGCCTCACAAAATGTAAATACCACAGCTTCCGCTATGCAATGATGCAGGAGACACATTAAAAGGAGAAGACTTTTCCTCTTTTCCAGACCCCTTCAATGCTATCCAAAAGCAGCACGTATCCTACTGTACAGCACAGGGAACTCTGTCCAATCACCTGTGATGGAAGCTGATGGACAGTAAGTGAGAGTGTGTACAGACGTATGACAGGGTCACCCTGCTGTGTGGCAGAAATTGACAGAACAACCTAAATCAACTATAATAAAATTTAAAACAACAGTAGTAGGTAATGACAAAAAAGAAGAAAGCGAGGCAAACGCCCCTCTCTGGGGTGTGCTGAGCTCTGGGGCGAGCGGCCCCCTGCTGACCCTCACGAGTCACCGAGGGGCTGGTACACATGCAACCATTCTCAAACACGGCTCCACCAAGAAATGACGCTAAAAAGTTCAAAACAGATCAAGGGGCTGTTACACTGTAATACTAATAAAATGCTGGCTTTTCCCTGGCTACTCACATGCCCCAGGACGGGGGCCCTTGCTCAGAGCAGGGCATGGCCAGGCCCCAACCTATGGTGCCACATCCACAACACATCCCGGGTCTGAACACAAACAGACCCAGCCACAGAACACCCAGGACAAAGCACGAGGGGCCTCTGGCAAACTCCCCGTTCCAAGAGGAAATACGGCCACTGGGCTCCTGACCAAACCACACCTGAGAGCCTGCCTCCTGAAGGAATGTGGAGTCCACCAGGGCTGGTGCAGCCCTCCGGCAGGGTGGGAAAAGATGCGAGGGGCAGGAAAACCATGTGGGCAATTGCCTTGGCAGTTCTTGTGCAAATGCCATGATGTTTGCTTTAAAATAAAAATGCAGCGACTGTGTTCTTGGCTCCAGGTTCCCAGGCACAGTGGCAGTGGGTCTGGAAGGGAAGTGGCCACAGCTGTCCTCAGGCCTCACACCTGACTCTTCTCTGGCTGAATGGCGTGGATGAAGCCGGGGGCAGGCAGCCAGAGGAAGTGTGCTCCCCGGGGCCCTTCCACCACACCTGCCAGGGGCCACGGCCGGCAGGAGAGAAGGGAGGTGGGCCTGGGAGGCCAATAACAGAGAAGGACTCCCAGGCCTCTGAAGCTGGCGGTCTAGCCCAGGAGTTGGCCACCTGGGAACCCGTGTGTGTCAAGTTTTGCTGGAGATCAGCTGCATCCACTCGCTTCCCACCACCCACAGCCACTCCGTTAGAGTGGCCGTGACAGAGACTACGTGGCCTGCAGAGCCCAGGACATCCGCCATCTAGCCCCCTACAGACACAGTTCACCAATCCCTGTTCCAGGATCCAGAAACCAGTTCTAGCACAGCAAGGGCCCCAACACCAGCTGAGCGTGGGGAGAGAGTCTGAATCCATGCCAGAGCCAGCCAGGGCTGGACACCAACAGCGCCTCCCTTCTGACCCCGGCTGGTCAGCAGATGTGCCTTTTTTTTTTTTTTTAAATGGTCACTCCTGGGGCATATGGAAGCTCCCAGGGTAGAGGCTGAACTGGAACTGCAACCGCCGGCCACAGCCACAGCCACAGCCACACTGGATCCAGGCTGCATCTGCAACCTACACCTCAGCTCATAGAAATGTGGGATCCTTAACCCACTGTGCAAGGCCAGTGATGGAACCCACATCCTCACAGGCACTATGTCAGTTCTTTTTTTTTTTTTTTGTCTTTTGTCTTTTTGTTGTTGTTGTTGTTATTGTTGTTGTTGCTATTTCTTGGGCCGCTCCTGCGGCATATGGAGGTTCCCAGGCTAGGGGTCGAATCGGAGCTGTAGCCACCCGCAAGAGCCACAGCAACACGGGATCTGAGCCGCGTCTGCAACCTACACCACAGCTCACGGCAACGCCGGATCGTTAACCCACTGAGCAAGGGCAGGGACCGAACCCGCAACCTCAGGGTTCCTAGTCGGATTCGTTAACCACTGCGCCACGACGGGAACTCCACTATGTCAGTTCTCAACCTGCTGAGCCACAAGGGGAACTCCCTCCCTACATTTTTCAATGTAAAAACGTATTCACCTTCTTCCTCTGGTTCCAGGACAGATACATACCGTTTCTGGGAAGGCTGCATTAAAGCTGAAAGTTTATCATCATAAAACTTCTTCATTGCAAATCTGTCGAGGGCCTGGTCGGCACTGGGGAAGCAGAGAGGGAGAGAGAGAGAGCTTTAACTCCGTGGCCACCGTGGGGGACTGGGTGACATGGGACAGGCTCGAGGCTGTTCTGAGCGACTGGCACCCACAAGACCTCCACTTTTGCTACACCCCTACCCCACGCACACCTACTTTAGCATCTTTTCTCAGGCCTCGTTTTCCCCAGGAAGAGGTTCAGGGCCAAGTGGAAGCCCGGCTGCAGGGTCTGAAGCCGGCTCTGAAACAGCAGCACCTGATCTTAGGATGTGGCGCTGTCTGTGCTGCATGCAGGCGGGCAGGAGAGGCACCCGCCTGCCACTTCTCACAGGCAGGCACAGGTGTCCTAACCACCTACAATACTGTCTAAAGTAATAGTTTTTGCCTAAATAAGGGCTGGGCTGGTAGGGCTGCACAAGAGCAAGGGTCACTTAAGCACTGACTATTTAACATGCTGAGAGCACAGATATTTTAGAGCACATGCAATCATATTTTCTTAGGTATCCCTTTTTCTGGAATTCATTTTTTTTATTAGATTTTTTTTTCCCCTAGGGCAGCTCCCTCAGCATATGGAGGGTCCCAGGCTAGGGGTCAAATCGGAGCTGTAGCCACAGCCACAGCAACGCCGGATCCTTAACCCACTGAGCGAGGCCAGGGATCGAACCCACAACCCCATGGTTCCTAGTCGGATTCGTTAACCATTGTGCCATGGTGGGGACTCCTGCATTATTAGATATTTATAATGCATTTTGGCCAATATCTATGCTCAGCATTAGTACTGTTATTAGTATTCATAATATTTTTTTAATTTTTTTTTAATTTTATGGTCATACCCACAGCATATGGAAGGTCACAGGTTGGGGACTAAATCTGAGCCACCGCTGCAGCGAGGCAGGATCCTTTAACTCTCTGTGCCAGGCCAGGGATCAAAGCCACACCTCCACAGGGCCCCAAGCCACTGGACCGCGGCGGGAAGCCGGTATTCACAGTATCAGCACCGACTCTGTGAACTCTTATCTTCCCGGCGCTGCTACTATACTGTTCTTCCCACTTTGTGCCTGGACGTGTCTGTCTGTTTTTTTATTGCAGTGATTTTTACTTTTTCTATTATATTTGGTTTACGGTGTTCTGTCAAAGTGTCTGTCTTGATCAGGAGCACAGTTTGTGACAAAGGCCTTAAAAATGTCTGCTCCCTGTGAGTACTTGTGGAATAATATCCAATAGAGAAAAAGGAGACATGATCAAAGGTGCCTGGGTGAGAGTCTGCTATCACGGCATGCTTTAGCGTAAGAAGCTCATCAAAAGGAAGCAACAGAAATTCTAAAGAAAAACTGCAAATAACCTGGACCAGCGATACTGGCGAATCCTTAAATATGCAATATCCTATTCATCAAGGGGCGAATTATGCAGCCACTGAAATAATGTCAGGGAAGGCGAGCAGGGAAGCGTGTCAATTTAGAGGAACAGGTTACCCAGAGCATGGTGGTGTCACTTTATTTTCACCAAGAGCACTTCACGCCGTCACCCCTACTAGGACCAGCAGCAGTAACAGCAGCTAATACCCAGCACGGGTGCTGCAGTATGTGCCTTCCAGGCAAAGACCCCCTGAACTGTCCCAAAACCCTGTGAAGTCCAAGCATCACTCCCACTTCCCCCAGGAGGCTGTCTTCGTGTGAATGGCCTGACACATGCAGCAAGACACGCACTCACTATTTGGAGAAAGTGGGGCTTTTAGAGAGTCAGTGATGAGCTTTAAGTGAATGAAGCTCAGTCTCCACGCTTCCCCCCAAAATGCCAGGATTGCCTGCGCAGGGTGCGTGGAACTCTGGTTCTGTGCTGCTGCAGCAAAAACGTGAGGCGGGCTCCGTCCAGAATCCACCAGAAATCTGCTCTCTGACCAAATGTCTTTGGCTGAGCAAAGGGACACGATGTGACCAGGAATCTCAATTTGTCTGGCACACACGCAAAGACTTCTTATCACCAAGGAGGGATCTGATTTTCGCTGGAGGGGGTGGGGTTTCCTGCCTGGCAGGCATGGGCTCCCCAGTTTGTTCCCAGAGAAAACATTTGGAAGGTCAAATTTCACTCCTTAATCCTAGAAAGGAGAGGGCTTATGGGCTAACGTGAATAGGCTTATATTCCCTCCGCGCGGAGTAGTTCATGCTTCACAAAGCGGCCATTGGACAGACAGGGCCAGTGCAGGTGCACAACCCAGAGATGCTATTTCTGAAGTGGACTTCAGTGTGAGGGGAGGCGTGTGCTGGGGCAATGCACCATGTGTGCCCCAATGCCAGGAGGGCTGGCTTGTGGTCGGGCACCTCACTCACTGGCCTTGCAGTGCCCGTCGGCCCCGGTGGACCAAACTGGCCTCCACTCATGGGCCGTGAGTTCCTGAGCAAGCTGCCTGGGATCCCCAAGCCTCAGTTTCCGCATCTGTGAAGTGGGAGCCATGACTTGGGAGGAAGTCAAAAGGGGCAAAGGGAAATATGCAGAGTACCTCCCGTCGGCCCAGTGCACACAAACCGTGGTGGCCGTGGCCATGGCCGTGACCGAATTCGAGGTGTCAAAGAATGACAGTGTGTTCGCGTCCTCGCGGATGCCTGTGTGGAAGTCTCCAGGGTGAATCCTACGTGGCTGCACGTCTAGGAAAGCGTCTTTCTCATGAGTGTAAACCCTTAGCTGGAGCTGGGTTTCTGGGCACCAGGGGCGCTGGGGCACAGGTCGGCCCCCAGGCTGCCTGCCTCCCACCCACCCAGCCTCAGAGCAGCACGATGCCCTTGGCAGCCAGGATGCGTCCCTCCTACCTGGCCGAGACGTTGGTGAAGTGCATATAAGATGATACGACCACGCCGATGCGTCCCTTTCCGCCCTGAGGGAGACAGAAGGGGGTCATTTGAACACGAAAATGCCTTCGGGCGCAGGGCAGCAGTGAACCTGCTCTAGCGGGGGAGCCAGCCTTAGCCTCCTCTGGTCCCCGATCCAGGGCAGGGCAGCACCCAACTCAGCAGGGAACATGTATGTGGGGTGCTGACGGCAGGTGCAGGTGCCACCTGGGGCATCCGAGGACACCCCCAGGGGCAGGTCTGCACAGAGGGGGCCAGTCAGGTCCCATTTCTCAGAAGGGCCGGAAAAAGTTGTGCGGGGATGATGAGCGTGAGGGGATTACCCCGGTGAGAAAACCCAAATGGCCCACTCACGGGCGGAGGGCTTTGAGGGCTGCACACCCAGCCCAGAGAGGTCTGGAGGAGCTAGACGGCAGATCCCAGCTGCTGGCACAGCCCGCCCTGCCCTGCCACACACAGGGCACCCCATCCCAGGCAGTGTGGCAGAAAGTGCACCACTCAATCTAACCACAGACACACGCAGTCCAGACATGGTAGCCTGGCCAGATCTCAAACCCACACCACCATCAGGAGAAGGTGTCTGGGCGTTCCTGCTGTGGCTCAGAGGGCTATGGACTCGACTAGTATCCATGAGGATGCAGGTTCGATCCCTGGCCTTGCTCAGTGGGTTAAGGATCCAGCATTGCCATGAGCTGTGGTGTAGGTCGCGGCCACAGCTCAGAGCCCGTATTGCTGTGGCTGTGGTGCAGGCTGACAGCTGCAGCTCCGACTCGACCCCTAACCTGGGAACTTCCACATGCTGCGAGTGCGGCCCTAAAATGCCAAAAAAATTAAAAAAGAAGTTGTTTGGAAGGACCCCAGTTCCACGACAGGACACCCTCAACCAGAACTGTGGACTGCCGCCTGCCAGAACATGCGGCCACGACCCAGAACAGTGGGCAGCGAACACAGCCCACCACCCATGTCCCTACTACCTCTGAGTTAAGAGCCGTTTTGACGTTTTGAGACAGCTGAAGAAAAATCAAAAGAATATTTCAAGGACACATGAAAATCACATGAAGTTCAAAGGTCACTGCCCATCAAAGTTTGACTGAGACATGGCCACGTCTGCTGATTGAGGCAGCTCTGGAGCTATCTCCACACGGTCCCAGCAGGTGTGAGCAGACGGTGAGGCCCCAAAGCCTTGAAAGCCCCATCTAGGTCTTTCCAGAAAAGCGAGCAAGCCCTGAGCTAGAACCACATGGGCCACAAAGGCGGCACCATCAGCATGCAGGTCCCACATCTAATCTTGAAAAGGAACAATGGAGAAAATTCACGCCCAAATTCTGGTGCATGAGCATCAGTCGGAAGCACTCTCCTCCCCGCCTTGCGAGCTTCAGTGCAGACCCACCTCCAGGCTCTCACGGGAATCCTGCCTCCCGAGGAGACGAACTGTGCAGCCCTGGCCCGTAGGCTGCATAAATGCACCTGCCATGAGCACCATCCCCCGCAAGCCTGGCACGTGTGGTGGCTTCCACTGCCACCATCTCCAGGGGTGCTTGGTGCAGAGAGGAAATCTTTAAGCACAAGCCACATTCTTTAGGACTTGACCAGTTTTTGGCTGTTCTTCACAAAACTCAGAATCGCTGACGGCCCCATTTCCAGACAGCGTGCTTCACCAGCAGCTCAGAACTAAACGGCGTGGGGAGCGGGCAAACCCATCCAGCAGAACTGCGGGCTTGTCCTACTCAATACCGGTGTGTGGGCGGGTGGATTCATTTACAACACGGAAACAAATTCTCAGATTTCAAAACCAACCTATGCGAATCCGACTAGGAACCATGAGGTTGTGGGTTCGATCCCCGGCCTCACTCAGTGGGTTCAGAATCCGGCATTGCCGTGAGCTATGGTGTAGGCCGCAGACACGGCTCGGATCTGGCGTTGCTGTGGTGTAGGCCAGCAGCTGTAGCTCCAATTGGACCCCTAGCCTGGGACCCTCCACATGCTACGGGTGCAGCCCTTAAAAAACCCAAAAAACAAACAAACAAAACAACCTAGTGTTCGGGCAGGTGAGGGGGGACCTGGAGACCCATTCACATAAACACCACCCTTTGTATCCGGGGCGGGGCGAGGCAAAGCGTGGCAGTTTGGCCCTTGCCGGCCCTCCCCAGGGCTTGACAGCATCCCTGGCCTTCTAGGCAGGAGGAGGGCTCTGTGCAGGACGGGCAGGTTTTGGTGAAAATCAGCAGTCTCACCCCTTCTGCTACTGGGATGAACCACATGTCCACATCTGTAAATTGAAATTACAGGAGCGCTTCCTCCTCGGGGCATGGTTTCTGGAACATCTCCGACAGAGTTCTCAGCCATCAGAATAAGTGTCAGAGAGGAACAAATCGCTTCCAGGAAGTTTCAGCATGTTTTTGGGTAACCCCATTCACAAGGCTTGTCCAGAGAGCAATGTAGAGTTTCGGAAAAGGATGTGTTTAGAGACCTCGACGAGGCAAGTTCATCACTTGGGACCCAGATGTTGTAAATAATATGTATTATAATCGCTTCACTAAAAACGTGGACCTTTGACACACACAGCTGAATCCCTGTGTTGTGCAGCACAAACTATCACAACATTGTAAATCAACTGGATGTCAATAAAACCTGTTTGGTTTTTTTTTTGCTTTTTAGGGCCACACCCACATGGCATAGGGAAGTTCCCAGGCTAAGGGTCAAATCAGAGCGACAGCTGCCGGCCTACACCACAGCCACAACAAAGCCAGATCAGAGGTGAGTCTGCAACCTACACCACAGCTCAGGGCAACGCTGGATCCTCAACTCACTGAGTGAGGCCAGGGATCAAACCCACATCCTCATGGATACCAGTCGGGTTTGTAATCCACGGCACCACAATGGGAACTCAATAAAACTTTAAAAGATGAAAAAAAATTTAATAAATCAATATCAGAATCAAAAAAAAAAAAAAAAGGAGTTCCCGTCGTGGCGCAGTGGTTAACGAATCTGACTAGGCACCATGAGGTTTTGGGTTCGGTCCCTGGCCTTGCTCAGTGGTTGAGGATCCGGCGTTGCCGTGAGCTGTGGTGTAGGTTGCAGACGCGGCTCAGATCCTGCGTTGCTGTGGCTCTGGCGTAGGCTGGTGGCTACGGCTCCAATTAGACCCCTAGCCTGGGAACCTCCATATGCCATGGCAGTGGCCCAAGAAATAGCAAAAAGACAAAAAAAAAAAAAAAACGAACAACAAAAATGGACTATATGGGAAAGGGGTGCGTCGTCTCAAGGGCCAGGGACCAGAATCCTCTGGAGACGCAGCTGGGAGCCAGTCTGACCGCAGGCTGCTGTTTCTCCCTGTGCGGCTGCTTTCAGCCCAGGTTAGGGAACGCAGCTTCAAAGGCTTGCGAGGGAATCTTAGGCAACAATGGCCCATCAGTATCATCCTCACCGTGTTAAAATCATCAGGCCAGAGCTCTCGCTGTGACACAGTGGGTTAAGAATCCGACCGTAGCAGCTTGGTGGATACGGAGGCACGGGTTCAATCCCCAGCCCCAGCCTGGCAGTGGGTTAAGGATCCGGCACTGCTGCAGCTACAGTGTGGGTTAAAGCTGTGGCTCGGATTCAATCCCTGGCCTGGGAACCTCCATATGCCACACGTGCGGTGAAAAAGGAAAAAAAAATCCACGTGTCAAACCCAATGAAAAACAGTTTTAACAATAATTGTTTAAAAAAAGAAAAGAACCTCTTTCTTTACGTTTGCTTCAAAACACAAACACGGTGAGAAGCCCCATAATATAACGCAACCCTTGAATAAAAGTTAACTTCATAATAAGAGAATTAACGGGACTGCCCGGCTGTTAGCGGGAGAATATGCAATCAAGTTAGACGAATAAATAAGAAAAGCAGAGAATAAATAAGAAAATAAATAAGAGAATAAATAAGAAAAGCGGAGAGCAGCAAATCCCCTTTGCGTGCACCCAGCGGCTTTTCCTCCAGGTCGAGTGACCGTCACCTGTCCCCACTGCGGGAGCTTTGAACTGCACCCGCCGCGTCCACCCTCCTCACTCAGGGGCCAGACCTTAGTGCCCCTGCAGGAAACTCCACAGAAAGTCTGAAAACTCGAAGGGAAGGTTCATTTACTTTAATTTACATCATGCAAAGGGTTTCTGTGCAGCCGGGACATCGCCCTGCCGTCCCCACGGCCGGCCCTGGCCACCCCTTAAGAGTGGACTTGTCACGTCCCCATCAGGCTGGCCTGCTTGGAAAGGACCATAACATTGCTGCAGCAATGGACTAGCCTAACGTGGTCATTGCCGTGGTTACCTTAACGGCTCCTCTTTACTTTCTCCGCTTTTTTTGCTTTTCTAGGCTCAGGCCCAAGGCATTTGGAAGTTCCCAGGCCAGGGGTCAAACTGGAGCTACAGTCGCCAGCCTATGCAACAGCCACAGCAATGCCAGATCCGCGCTGCATCTGCGACCTAAATCACAGCTCACAGCAACGCAGGATCCTTAACCAACTGAGCAAGGCCAGGGATCGAACCCGTGTCCTCGTCGGATTTGTTTCCGCGGAGCCACAACGAGCACTCCTCCTCGTTACTTTTTGAAAAGGCTCTCCTTGAAAAATGAAAATGCATGAAAATGAAAGGATTCACTCCTGGGTACCTTAAAATGGTGACTGCCGTATCTATCAGTAAACCAAAAACGTGGCAGCCATCAAGCCAGCACGTTACAGCAGCCCCCACGGCAAGCCCCAAGGGAACTCAGGATGGGAACGAAGAACGCCTGCCATCTAGCGGTCAGTTGCTGCAAACACACACACAGACACACACACACACACACCCGCCCTAGGTGTTCCCCCCCAACACACACACACCCCGAGGTGCCCCCTGGGGAGACTCAGGATGAGAAGAGCAGGAGACTGGCCCCAGAGACGGAATGATTTCAGTGAGCCCAGACTCCGCATCGTCCCACACTCAGAAAAGCACGAATTTCATTCCTTTGAGATCTCTGCTTTTCTTTGACTAACAGTAATCCTTCCATGTTCCCCCTACCTGGTCTTTGGTTATAAAAACTTCTGTAATCCTGGCTCCCCTTCTTGCCTCTTTGGAACAGTTTCTCGGGGTGCGCTGAGATGCTGTGTCCCAGGCTTGAAGGCCTCAGAACATCCACCAAGTAAAGCCTAACTCTCCACGTCAGGTTGTGCTGGGGGTTTTTTGTTTTGTTTTTTTTTCCAGTCAACACTACATTTGCAGCTTTGTAATTAGAGACCCTCCAATACCATCTGAGGCCAGACCCTGTGAGGCTGGATGCCTTTTTTTTTTTCCCTAAGTGTGAAAACCTAACCACACCCCCCTATAGAAGCTGTTAAGAGAGACAAGGTGGTCCCCCCGGCTCCCAAGTGGGCACTCACCCTGCAGTGAATGACGACCACGTGCTGGGGGTCGCTGTTCAGCCAGGCCTCCTGCGCCTTGCAAATGGTACACACCTTATCCAGGGGCGGCGCGTGCAGCTCGGGCCAGCCCACGTCCAGGGTCTGCAGGGACAGAGAGAGGAGGAGCTGCCTGCTTCCCATCTCAGAAGCCCCAGGAAGCCGCCTCACGAGGGTCTGCTCAGTTTCCCAAAATATTCCATTTTAGAGTAAAGAATAGTGGGGCATGTTCCTTTTCTAAAACTTCAGGGGAACTGTGGCCAGCCTCCTTTACTGGAAAGGAAAATATGAAGGATTATGTTTCCCCAGGAGACATCCACTCCGCGTCTTATCTGCTTTTCTGCAGCTGGAATGACAATTCTAGAAAGGGCTTTCGGGAGCCACTCATGGGGCAGGGCTCACGCGGAGAGGCCCAGGCCTGGCAAGATCTGAAACAGGAGTTCTTGGCCGGAGCTGCTGCCAAAATTCCTCCCCTCAGACTAAAATCGCAGTTTGGGAAAGTGCAGTGAGCCGTTCCTCCACAGGCCATGCGGGCGGGTAACTTGGGAGCTGGAGACGCCTACACAGTGTCACTCCTGCAGGAGAGGAACCTGCCAGGAAGGCCTTCAAGCCCAGGGTACAATTCAGGAACAAAGAAAGTCATCACCACGTGACAAGAAACCCAGCAGGTCTGTGTGCAAAAAACCAGCCCCTCTGAGCCACCTGACTCACACACGCCCGGCTCTGAACCTGCCGACGTGCAGGGCTGTGACTTCTGCTTAGCTTCTTTTTTAAGCGGGGCAGGGACACAGAACTCTGCCTGATTACAAAAGTAACAGAAATTGTGTAAAATGATGGGAAGATTCCGAAAACTGCCAGAAGCAGGGAAAGGCACACGCCCCTTCTGCCACTCAGACCTAAAGGCCACAACCTTACATTGTTTTTCCGTGTACACTGGGCATAGGTGAAATACTATTATACACAAAGTCTAGACTCTGCATTAAAATAGGCAATTCATCCTCCTCCTGTTTACATATTCTAGTGGCTACAAAATATTTCACCATATGGAACACATATACCTGTATATATTATATAATATACTGTAACTTCGTCAACCTTAAAAATTTCCCCCTAAATCTTTGCTATTTAAAAAGAATAATGGGGGGAGTTCCCGTTGTTGTTCGGCGGGTTAAGAACCCGACTAGTATCCATGAGGATGTGGGTCCGATCCCTGGCCTCACTCAGTGGGTTGAGGATCCCACATTGCTGTGAACTGTGGTGTAGGTCACAGACCTGGCTGGGATCTGGCATTGCTGTGGCTGTGGTGCAGGATCTGGCGTTGCTGTGGCTGTGGTGTAGGTCAGCAGCTGCAGCTCCGATTCGACCTCTAGCCTGGGAACTTCTGTATGCCTTGGGTGTGGTCCTTAAAACAAAAAAAGGAAAGAAAAAAAAAGAAGAATGGGGAGTTCGCACTGTGGTGCTTCAGGTTAAAGACCCAACTGCTGCGGCTCCAGTCACTGCAGAGGCGCAGGTTTGATCCCCAGCCCAATGCAGTGGGTTAAGGATCCACTGTTGCTGCAGCTGTGGTACATACAGGTGGCAGCTGTAGCTTCTATTCAGTCCCTGGCCGTGGAACTTCCACATGCTCCAGGGGCCATCACAGAAATAAAATAATAATGGATGGTGGGGTGGCGCGTGGCTGTACCGAAGTGGCAGGAGGGAGACCTTTGAGATGAAAATGTTCTGGATTTGACTGTGGTGCTGGTGACACAAATCTACATGGAATGAGATGGCACGCATCTCATACACATACATCGCACGCGCGCGCGCACACACATGCACACACACAGCTGCTACACGCAAACTCAGTGGAAGCTGCATGCAGTCTGTGGATTGTAATAATGTCAAATTCCTGGCATTAATACTTTATTGCAAGTTATACAAGATGTTACCTCTGGGGAAGACTGGGTCAGGGGAATTATTTCTTCAATTTCCTGTAAATTTAAAACTATTTCAAACTAAAAAAAAAAATTTCAATTAAGAAAAATCAGCCATGGATTTGAACAGTTCCTAATACCCCTCATTAAGTCAGATCCCACAAAGATTTGCAACAAACCCTTTTTGCACAAGCAGGATAAGCATCATGACATGTAACAAAACTCAGAATATAAAGGCGAAGGTCCATACCTTTGGGTTAAGCTTCGTAAGGTCATACCTCTTTTCTGAAAGGTTTAATACCTACAGAGGGGAAATCAGAAGCTATTAGACAAATCACTGTCCTCGGAGATCAAAGAGGAAACAATGCATCTCACACGCTGTTTGCCTTTGAGACACAGAGGATTATAAAACATTGAAAGGGGGAGTTCCCATGGTGGCTCAGCGGTAGCAAACCCGACTAGTACCCATGAGGACGTGGGTTCAATCCCTGGCCTCGCTCAGTGGGTCAGGGATCCAGCACTGCCATGAGCTGTGGTGCAGGTCACAGATGTGGCTTGGATCCCACGTTGCTGTGGCTGTGGTGTAGGCCAGCAGCTGTAACTCTGATTGTACCCTTGATCTGGGAACCTCCATATGCCGCGGGTGCGGCCCTAAAGAAATAAAACAAAATATTGGAAGGGATAGATTATATAATTGCCATGGAATGAAAAAGAAACAAATGCACTCAGGACAGCATACGTATCCCATGGGACTGGCCTCGGCCCCGAAAGCATGGGCTTCCAGGAAGGACGCAGCACAGCGAGGGGCCCAGACCCACGTGCTGGCCGCCCCTCAAGGGAAGAACACGGGAGGGCCACTCCTTGGAGGATGAGGACAGCGGAGACGAGGGGCTGCACATGGGGTGGGGGCCCGAGGTTCCTCTACCCCAGAGCAAGCTCCCCCGCACCTCTGGACCGTGGGCCCTGCGGGAACCCACCTAAGTGGCCAAGGCCTGGGGCCAGACAAGACAGTCGCCCTGGCCGGTGGCACTGAACAGTCATGGGAGGGGAGGGCAGCGGCCTGTCAGAGCCCCCCCATTCAGAGGTGGGGAGACATGTGCTCACCTCGGGGTTCTTAACGTGCACCTGGGTCTTCCTTCGGATTTTTCAAAAACGTCCTTGTCCCAAGACAAGGTGGGGACGCACCCCCTCGCCATTTTGCAAGAGGAGGCTCTGGCCTGACGGGGCCCCGCCCAAGTGAGGGGAAGAACTGGCCCAGCCCCCAGCCCAGACCTCGGTCCCAGGCCCCCGAGGGCTCTGGGTGGACAGGAGGTAGGGTGGGGGACTCAGTGTGACCACCTCCTGGGCGGGACATCAGGAGGGGGAGACAGCTCCCGCCACGCCTGCGGCCCTGAGAGAGAGGACGGGGTGGGACCACCTCAGGGGCTGGACCCCAGCTTCCCGCCTGTCACCGGGTAAACACCGCTCCGGCTCGGACCGCTCCGGGCGGGGGCTGCTGGAAGCCACCCAGAGGTCACCTCCCTCTGCTCTGCCTCTGGGGCCACCCGCCCGGCCACCGCCCAACAGTTTAGTCCTCTGAGCAGACCGATAAGGATGACAATGAGAGTCTTGTCGGTTTAGGGCAAAGATTAGTGGCCCTAAGGAGATAAAGAGGCCTCCCGGGGGCCGGCCCAGGGAGGCGCGAGGAGCTGTAACTGAACCAGAGATCACATCACAGGGGACGGAGCTGTGGCCGCACCGCCCGACCGTGGGAACATGAAGGCCTCGTGGCGAAGGGGGGGACCGGGAAGCCTCGGGTGCGGGTCCCGCCCACAGCATCAGACCAGGCGGATGCTGGCGTCCCGAGCGCCCACCCTCAGGCCTGGCTGACGGCAGCAGGAGGGAGAGGATGGGGCCTCTGATGCCAGCAAGGCCAAGCCCGCCGGCGGGCAGGAGAGCGGTGCCCTCGGGGCACATGGGCCAGGAGCTTGGCTGGGGAGACCCAGGCGCCCACAGCACAGCAGGCAGCGCAGGCGGGCCTCTCCCTGCGGCTCTGAGAGGCCCCAACACAGGGGCACCGCTGCTGAGCTGCAGCAAACTCGGGGTCTTCCCAGCTTTACCCACGCTCAGTGTCCCCAGCGTCCCCGCGCTCAGTGTCCCCACTCACCAAGTAGTTGTCACCGTGCTTGGACCGCAGCATGCGCGTCACCTCCTGCAGGCTGTGCAGGTACGACTCCTCGGCGCAGCCGGCGGGGAAGGACACGGCGATGATGCGCTCGGTGATGTAGGTGAGGTCCAGCTCGCGGCCGTCCTCCATGGCGGGGCGCGGCGCGGGGGGCCTGGAGGGGAGGCGGCTTTCAGCAAAGGGGCTGAGAACCGGGACGGAGAGCCAGGTCCACGGCCCGGGCCTGGTTCCAGGCCTCTGGGGTTTGCCGCATCTGCAGCCTACGTTCTGCCCATCACAGGAGGGCACGTTTCCCTAACAGTTGCCACGGGGCACCGCAAGCCAGGAGCGGGGAATGAACAGAGAAGAGGGCGGTGGCAGGGCTCCCGGGCCTGGTGGGAAGCCCGCAGAGGGAGGGCCGGCGGGGGATGGGGGCGGGCAGGCGGGAGGGGTGCAGAGAGCCTGGACCTCGGAGGGAAGAGCTTTCCTGGCTCCGGGGGTCAGAAGGGCCCGAGGCAGCAGGGGAGGGAGCCCACCGGGTGGGATGGGAGAGTCTAGAGGTGACGAGCCCTGCCTGCAGGTGGCATCCTGGGGCAGGTGCACAGTGCGCGGCCCCGAGGGGGGCGGGCGGCCTGTCCTGCAGAGGGGACGAGCCAGGCCAGGAGGGATTCCAGCAGCAGCCAGGAGGCCTGAGAAGGGCTATGAGGGGAGGACCCAGGGAGGCTGGCGGATGTGGGGAGAGCCGGGGGCGGTGAGCCAGGGGCAGTTCCTCCTTCTTGGCTCATCACGGCCTGTGCTGTGGGACCTGTCGAGCGCCCCTCCCAAGAGAGGCCCAGGGGCCGAGGGGGGTGGCAGGGGTGGTAGAGGAAGGTCCCAGGGAGAGGTGACAGGGTCAGCCCCAGAGCTGAGAGCCCACCATGAAACCATGGAGGGCTGCAGGACAGTCGCAGGAAGGCAGTCCCAGTCCATCAAACCGCCCCCCCTCCCCAACTTAAGGGGTCTGTAGTTGTCTGTTTACTACCCCAGTTCAAATCTGACACTCGGCTACCCTCTTCCATCCATATCCTCTGCTACCTCCTCCAACTCTTTGAAGGCTTTGAAGAAATCCCAGATATTACATGGGCTGTCATTTACAAGTATTTTTGCATTTATTTCTAAAAGATGAAGACATTTTTTTAGAAATATCTACAATGCCATTATCACACCTACGACAAGCAATAATATACTCAGCTATCCAGTATCATAAATTATTTTTTTAAAACTGGGTTACTCAAATCTACACCATCACCAGGATTTTTTTTTTTCTCTATTCTACTCACCAGACATGGATGTAAAACAGTTTTGATGACTTTAAAAAAATCAAGTCAGGAGTTCCCATCGTGGCGCAGTGGTTAACGAATCCGACTAGGAACCATGAGGTTGCGGGTTCTGTCCCTGCCCTTGCTCAGTGGGTTAACGATCCGGCGTTCCCATGAGCTGTGGTGTAGGTTGCAGACGCGGCTCGGATCCCGCGTTGCTGTGGCTCTGGCGTAGGCTGGTGGCTACAGCTCCGATTCGACCCCTAGCCTGGGAACCTCCATATGCCGCGGGAGTGGCCCAAGAAATGGCAAAAAGACAAAAAAAAAAAATCAAGTCACATTTTTTGACCCTGGTATTAAAAAAATAAAGAGCTGGAGTTCCCGTCGTGGCGCAGTGGTTAACGAATCCGACTAAGAACCATGAGGTTTCGGGTTCGGTCCCTGCCCTTGCTCAGTGGGTTAAGGATCCGGCGTTGCCGTGAGCTGTGGTGTAGGTTGCAGACTCGGCTCAGATCCCACGTTGCTGCGGCTCTGGCGTAGGCCGGTGGCTACAGCTCCGATTCGACCCCTAGCCTGGAACCTCCATATGCCATGGGAGCGGCCCAAAGAAATAGCAAAAAGACCAAAAAAAATAAAATAAAATAAAGAGCTTATTCCACTGCTAGAGTCAATTCTGCCCCCCCCATTACATTTCACAATCAAATCACAGCTTCATTATTTGTTGAATGTTCCACAGTCAATCGGGGTTTCTTCTTTTTTTCTTCTTTTTATGGCCACACCTGCAGCACATGGAAGTTCCCGGGATAGGGGTCAAATTCAAGCCGCATCTGCAATCTACACAGCAGCTTATGGCAACACCGGATCCTTAACCCATTGAGCGAGGCAAGGGCTCGAACCCGCATCTTCAGGGAGACGACCTCAGGTTCTAAACCCCCTGAACCACAACGAGAACGCCACGATCAGGGTTCCGAGTGCTGGGCGATCACATCCAGGAAAAGGGATAGAAACCTGCCATTTATCAACCTTGAGCATCTATTTGCAAAACTGAAAACAACACTAAGATTCCTACAGAGTAAAACGCCACCACGTCCGGGCTGCCTCTGGGAGATGTGACCCCAGGCCAGAGGCACACGCCGTGACGGACACTCACCTGGACGGTCTGTCACGGCACGGAGAAGCGGGTGGTGAGGACACCTCCGGAGCCTGCCAACGACAAAACACAGGCCATTCGCAAGTCTCCTGTCCCGCCAGCCCGCACAGCACAAACCCCACGGAGAAGGAAGGACGACGGCCGCTCCGAGGTTTAATCGTAAATGCTACGTCAGACCCTGGAACTACGGGCTCATCTCATCACCAGGGAGGGTTATCGGGTTATCTGGGGCCTAAGCCTGCAGATCCCAGCCGACACGATTCCACCAAGCACCAGCAGGGTGACGGCAGCATGGCAGCCCCCGGTCAGGGCCAGGGAAGCGGTCCCGACCCTTGCAAAGGCTTGTCCTTGCGCACGGCAGGGGCTCGGTCAAGGCCGGCATCATTCCTGTCACTGGTGTCAGGAGTGACTTGAGAGAATCAGTTAATGACTTCGAGTAAATTCATAGTTTTTTCTTTTTTTTTTTTTCCCTTTTTGGCCGCCGCTCTGCACATGGAGCTCCCAGGCCAGGGATCAGATCCGAGCAACAGCTGCAACCTACTCGGCAGCTTCGGCAACGCTGGATCCTTATCCCACAGTGCCAGGCCGGGGATGCAACCTGCGTCCTGGCACTGCAGAGACACCTCCAATCCCTTTGCGACACAGCGGGAGCTCCTCTACTTTTTTTTTTAAAAGCTTATCCAACAGTGAAAAAAAACTTCAGGTTGTAATTGCTGTACAGTTTACATATGACACTTTTGTGTGTGTGGCGTGTGTGTCTAATGTATTGTGCGTAGTATGTGGCGTGTATGTGGAGTGTGGTGTGTGTGTGTATGTGGAGTGTATGGTGTGTGGTGTGCATGGGGGGGTGGCTGTGTGCACACCTGTGTTCCAGGTTGTGTTACCATCTGTACACTGCAGGAGGTGCACCCAGCAACTTTTGGAGGACTCAGCCCCAGGTTTCAGAGGTGGGGAAGGCGAGGCTAAGAGAGCCATGAGGTCTTGTCAGAGATGGCGGGGGGGACCAAGATGTCCCCATCACAGCATCCCTGTCACAGCTCTTCTTTTCCTGCTGCCTTCTGAGAGGTCCTCCCTGCCCACTGCACCCCCTGGATCCTGCCCCGATGTCCAGCCTGGGACACACTGTGGGTGGGCAGTACTGGGGACAGAGCCTCCCACCCCCCACCCCGACCCTGACCCTGGGGAACCCCTCTCGGACAGGATCTGACACCCCTCCCTCACCTGGTGTCCCACCTGGGCACCCGGCTCACCTTGGCGCCCACGGTGTGAGATGGAGGGACAGAGAATAAATACCAACGTTACTCTGGGGATTGACAGACAGGCACAGACATTCTCCTGAAGTCACACAACGTACCCCCAAGCCAAACCCCAACCCACACAGGTCACCACCTCGGCCCCGCCAGAGGCAGGACCTGGAAGGCACCCTCCTCTGTGCACAGACGTGAGCGCACGCTCTGGGGATGCACGCGCGCTGATCTCCCCGCCAGGACACCCTCCACTCTGCCCTCCTCGCAGAGGTGTCTGGGATCGACCTGGACACGAACCCCATCGGCGGCAGGAAGCCTGCCCAGCACAGGGTGGGGCCCTGGGGGCTGGACAAACCCAGGCCAGGCACAACCCTGCAGCCCTGCAGCCCCAGAGAACCAAAACAGGCCTCCACGGCCCAAGCCCAGAGACCTGAGACCACGGCCCAGGAGCATTCCCCCACCCACCCAGAGTCCCTGCCCAGCGGCTACAGGGGCCTGAGAGTGACCCCACCCTCACCATGGCCAGGTCACAGACCCTGACCGCTGCCCACTGGGCCTCCAGCCTGCCGTTCCTCCCAAGGACCGCATCTCCCTCAGGACTCAGCTACCAGTCTCATGGTCAGAGGACCCTGCTGGTTTTAAGCAAAGCAGGTCCCCAGCGGGAGGCGCAGACTGCTGTGGGCTGTCCTTCAATTCTAGCAGCGCTGACCACTTTGTTTTAGACTGTGAGTGTGTAGAAGGAAGGCACACGACGTATCTGCAAAGCGGGACAGGTGTGTAATTTATAAACAAGCAAACGCAACGTACTGCATTCTAGTCCACTCGGCCTAGACCCACCGTTAAACCCAAGTGGGTCTCGGCCCGGGGGGCAGGGATCAAAGCTGGAGATCCCTGCCGTCAACCATCGAGCAGCACAAACAGAGGCTTCTGTCTTCTGACATTTTCAAAACGCCTCTGCATTGTCACTAAGAAGCTGAAAACTCCCATCAGCAGGCTGTGCGCACATAACGATAACAAAGCCAAGCGGGAGGAGATAATGCCCCGACGGGAGGGAAGCAAGAGGGCGTCCGGGGCCCAGCCACCTGCTGATGTCCCCACGCTGACGTGACCGAGCCAGGCTGCCCACCTCTGCCCCCTCCCGCCCCCGCCGCCTCGCCTCCACGCTGAGCTGCGAGGGGGCTTCCCTGTCATTCCTGACACACAGAAGCTGAGTTTTAAGGGGGCCACAGAGCCCCATCTTTCCACACTCCTCCTCTCCTGGCTTGGCTTAAGGGTTCAAAGAGCCGTGTTAGTTTTGCCCTGTAATTGTAACTAGCCCAGGAGCATCACGACTCTTCCTGCTCCAGAAGGCACAGAGCCAGCAGCTTCTGGGCCCAGGGAAGTGCCAGGAGGGCAGTACCCACCCTCCCCACAGCCCACAGCTTCACGGAGGGTCCTAGCTAGCCGGCCCCCAGCAAGTCCTCAGCTCCCACTCCTCTGCAGGAGCTAGATGATAAGTACTGAGATAGACGGCAAATAGAAGATAAAGAGGTGACACAGACACACAGATGCAGCCAGAGGATGCGATAGATAACGCAGTCGCACACGTACGTGAAAGATGAGTAAACAAACGCATTCATATCTACATACAAACAATACAGTCAGAAGGCCAGGCCTGCCCTCCCCCCCAAGCCCATCATTTCTCTGTGTCCCCCCCCACTTTAGACTGAGGTAACGCCCACAGACTTAGAACAATCAGACACCAGCCATAGAGTAAATTTGTGAATAAAACGGGAACTCTTTTTTTTTTTTTTTTTAAGGGCCACACTCGCTGCACATGGAAGTTCCCAGGCTAGGAGTGAAATCAGAGATGCAGCTGCCGGCCTACACCACAGCCACAGCAACGCCAGATCTGAGCCGCACCTGTGATCTGCACCACAGCTCACGGCCACGCCGGATCCTTAACCCACTAAGCGAGGCCAGGAATCAAACCTGCATCCTCACGGAGACTAGGCAGGTTGGGTACTGCCGAGCCACAACGGGAACTCCTCAAGAGGGAACTCTTGAAGGCAGGCCCTTCATGCCTTCCAGCACTGCCTCAACCCCCCCTCCCCCTGTCACCTAACTGGATGACAAAGGCTGGAAGCGCCACATACTGACAGTCCACCCCAGCCTGCCAGGACTGGACTGGACTGGACTGGACTGGACTGGCCACCACTCGGGAGAGGCACACACAGGGAGGGGCACAGCACCGCTTAGCACGGGGGTGGGGGCAGTGTGGGAGGTGGGCTGAGGGTCTCTGCAACTCCAGGGGCGCGTGGCCAGTGCCAAGGCCCTGAGGAGGGACTGTCTGCAGCCAGGGAACCAGCAGCCAGGACGGGGGGGTGGGGAGGAGAGTGAGGGGGTAGGACCCCTAGGATGAAGAGGGGAGGCCCTCTGGCCAGTCCAGGGCCCCCGAGAGGCTGGAGAGAAAGCCTCCTGGACCCCGTTCCTCGCCGCCCTGCCCCTGCCCCCAGAGCAGGCAGCTGTGCCAGGGCCACAGGGCCTGGGCTGCAGCTCACATGGAGGGCAGCAGCGTCCCACCGCCCCGTCCTGTAAGAGGGCACAGGTGACCAAGGTCAGGAAGCAGACCCACTCGTGGTCCGCCACCGGCTCCCAGCAGGAACCCCAGGGAGCAGATGTGACTGTCCCACTTCATAGGCTGGGAGAGAAGCGCTCAGCACTCGGACGTGTCTAGAATCACACAGCAAAGAGGCAGCAGCAACTTCTGACACCAACTCTGGACTCCTCCCCGCCTCCAGTTCCCTCCAGTCCCCCCACACCCCCCCCCCACTTCCTGCCCTGCCTGTCCCTGAGTCAGACTGAAATCAGGGAAGTTAGAGGAGCTTTTCCCAGGGAAGTTGGTCTCACCCTCAGCCCAAGAAGAGAGAAACAGTGACTGAGGCACCACTTCTTTTTTTTTTTTTTTTCCCCTGTCTTTTTAGGGCCACACCCACGGCATATGGAAGTTCCATATGGGGTCAAATTAGAGCGGAAACCACCGGCCTACACCACGGCCACAGCAACGCCAGATCTGAGCCTTGTCTGCGACCCACACCACAGCTCAGCGCAAGGCCGGATCCTTAACCCGCTGAGCGAAGCCAGGGATCAAACCTGAGTCCTCATGGATACTAGTCAGATTCGTTTTGGCTGAGGCGCCACTTCTAAGCCAGCTCCTGTGATTCGATGGACACGAAGTCCTGCAACAGGGAAAACTTCATTCTGGGGCTGTATGTGGAACGAAGCAGATGCTGTATCAGTGACAAGACCCAGATATCCTGGATAGAAGCCCCTTGGTGGCCCAGGAGGTCCTGCGCTGCAGCTGATGGAAAGGGGCCGGGCCCACGTCCACTGGAAGGGCCGACCTCGCGGAAACACGGTGCTGGTCAGGAAGGTGCCACACGCTCTGGCTCTGGGCATCTTGACTCAGAAGCAAAGAATTCACTACTCTTGGGGCTAAAAAGCCAAAGCCCCCCTTTATCACTGCAGCACATCTCTTGCCTTAAGAAAGACAGAGAACCAACTCACTAGAAGTTTAGGGAAGACGGTCCCTTGCTCACGAGAAACCCTGCACCCTGGTCTTGCAGGAGTCTGAGGCCACCTCTCTCCTCCTGGACCCCAGGCCTCCAGATCCGTGCTGCCAACTCCTTGTCTCTTGCTGTTGTGCAAGAGGAAAACTGCCCGCCCGCCTTTCTGGGGAGCCTCTGGAGGCCGAGGGCTCCAGGTCACCTGCTCTCCGTGGACCCGTGCCAGCATCCCAGGATCGCACAGGCGCCTCCTGGTCTCCAAGACCAGCAGCTCCGTCCCCACCCGTCTCTGCCAGGCCCACCCTCCTTCGCCTGCACTCCCTTTGGCACGAGCTTATCACCGCCTGCGACTTCTAAAGGTGCTAAGAAAAAGAAGGAAAAAGACACAGCTGGAATGGGTGGTAAAGGTGCGAAAGGTCACCTGCGACGCCCGGGCTGCCGGAGGGCCGCCTCTCCTTAAAGGCGCTGCTCATGGCCCAAAGCTCATCTGCTTGGACCACTAAGTGGTCCTGGGACCAGATGAAGCCCCTGGCCTCCCTGGGCATGAGTCCCTTGGCATAAAATGACAGTGTTGTACGCAACGCTCAGAAGGCCCAGCCCAGCCCTGGAATCCCCAAGTGCACTGCTCAGAAGCAGGGACGAGCGGGCACTCCATCAGATAAAGAATTAAGACGACCTACTTGGGCGCGGGGGACGCTCTTGTTCAATATTTTTGAAATGATGGAAGCTCATTTATTCTGCTAATGGGATTACTTTTACATTTGCAATAGACACAGCAAGAGTACTTCTGCAGCCACGCAGCCTGCTTCTAAGAGAGGACAGGGACCTCCGTGACACTTGCATGCTGACACTAACTTCTTTATTTTTATTTTTGTCTTATTTTTAGGGCTGCAGCTGAGACATATGGAAGGTCTCGAGTTGGGGTTCAATCAGAGCTGCAACTGCCAGCCTCCGCCACAGCCATGGCAACATCAGATCTGAGCTGCACCCACGACCTACGCCACAGCGCACGGCCATGCAGGACTCTTAACCCAGTGAGAGAGGCCAGGGATCGAACCCGCATCCTCACGGACACTATGTTGGGGGCTTAACCCACTGAGCCACAATGGGAACTCCTGACGCGAGCTTCTAAGGGAGAACAGGGCTCGGTGCACGAGTTGCCAAGACCACCGGCTGCTCTGCCCAGAGCACTTCTTGGTGACACTGGCCCAAGTATTGCTGAGCAAGAAATGCTTTGCCACTGATAACTGGGCCTGCTTGAGAGGCCAGACTGCTGGAAGGCAGGCTGAGGTTCAGACAGGAGACACATCCTTCCAGATAACAGGGTATAAGAAGGACAGCAGGTCTGCTGGGGAGGTGGCAGGGACCATGGGGTGAAAAGGCCACAAGCTTGCCTGGAGCCAAAGCCAAAGCCACCCCCCCCCACCCCGTCCACAGGAGGCGGTCCAATGCCCCCCAAGCGCACACCCAGCTCTAGGTCACACCCTGCAGGCCCCGCCGGGCTGAATAAACACACGCCCAGGGGCCCAGAGGCGCCCCTGTGCTTCCAGACCGTGGACGGTGGGGGCAGCGGGGCGGCCGGAGGATCTGCATTCCGGGGCAACACCACCACCCAGGAGATGCCAGACTCCCCAGGGCAGGAGGGGGTCCCAGCTCCCAGGCCCCCCGCTGACCTGAGGCTTGTGAGGCAAGTTCTTCAAATCCAGTGGGAATTCAGGTTTTTTCACCTTTGTCATTTTTTCACTGATGATCCGCACACATCAAATGTTTCTGCAGCCTCGTGAGGTCGTGACAAACTCAGAGGCGGTCCAAGTGTGAATTCCGCCCCCTGGCAGCTGTATCCTTGGGCCAGGGAGCTAAGGAGCCTCAGTAATCTCATCTCTCCAATGGGCTCAGCGATGCCACCTTGAAAGACTGTCCCCTGAACAGTGACAGACGCTGGGAGCCTGCCTGGCACTCAGGGCAGACAGGTACCGCGCACGGCAGACCTCCGCTGAGCCTTTTCCGTAGGCGTCCCTGGCCAGGCAGGCGCGCAGTGTCCGGGACAGGTTACTGCTTGGCATCCAGCAGCTCAGGGTGGACCTGGGGCGTCATGAACTCAGAAAGTGGAGTGCCCCGGGCAGGGGTGGCACAGAACTAGAGGACACAGGACTGCAGGAGCCTTGAGGCTCATCTGCTCCGAGCCCCAACGGGACCCATGAATCTGCTGCAGGTGGATTCAGCCTGGCCTCATCTGGAGCAGGGAGCTCACTCCCTCTGGGAAAGTGCAGGCCACTTCTAGAAGGTCTGCCTTGGAGTTCCCACTGTGGCACAATGGGAACAGCAGCCTCTTGGTAGCACTGGGTCTCGGGTTCAATCCCTGGCCCCCCACAGTGGGTTAGGGATCCGGCATTGCCGCAGGTGCAGCTTAGGTTGCAGCTGCAGCTCGGATCTGATATCTGGCCCAGGAACTCCATATGCCACAGGCTGGCCAAAAAAGAAAAATAAGTACATAAATAATTTTTTAAAAATAGAAAAAAGTATAGAGTTCCTGTTGCGGCTCAGCGGGTCACGAACCCAGTTGGAGGGACTAGAATACGTGACGATGCAGGTTCAAACCCTGGCCCTGCTCACTGGGTTAAGGATCTGGCATTGCTGTGAGCTGTGGTGTAGGTTGCAGACGCTGCTCAAATCTAGCACTGCTGTGGCTGTGGCACAGGCTGGCACCTGCAGCTCCAATTCCACCCCTAACCTGGGAACTTCCATATGACACATATTCGGCCCAAAAAGAAAGGAGAAGATAAAAGAAAAAAAAAGACAGAAGATCTGCCTTCTCCTGAGCTGCCCTGTCCGTGCCCCCTGACAACAGCTCAGCCATCCTGGGTGTTACACAAAAAGCCTGGTGCTGTGGATTTTGCCCCTCAAGTACCCGAACAGCTCTCAAATTTCGCCAGGTTTTCATTTCCACAAGCCGCGCTGCCCCCAGAATTCTGAGCTTGGGTTTCAGCCCCAAGACGCACATCGGCTGTAGGACTGATCCCTGATCCTGTCTTTGACCTGATCAGCAGGACAGCAGAGACCTCGGGACAGGCAGGTGCTGGGAGCCACCCCGGAATCTCCCCGGCCCTCTCCAGGGGGCCATCGCCCGTCCCCACCAGCCATCTGGGACCCAGGTTTGTCCCCCCAGGGTCTATGGGGCAGTTCAGGGATGGGCCCAGAGCCAGGACCACACCAAGCTGAGCCCCAAGCATCCTGCACCACCTGGAATCCAGGCCTCCGCCACCTTAACGGAACGCCACGTGTTCTCAGCGACCTTGAGCTCATACTTTTTCACGGAAAAGGTGCAGTGAATGCATCACAAGACAAACACCCTGGTGTTATTCTGGACGCAAGAGCTGACAGCATGGAAAAGACACCTTATGACTTTCAGGCCAAGAAGCTCTGTGCCTCCCATAATCATCCATGAGGGGCAGATCACTGGCTTCCTACAGGCTTCTAGAAGAAGTGGTGCTTAACAAACACAACTCAGGAATGACAGCAGCAATGCCCCATGGCCAAGGGCCCCGTGGCCACCTTCTGGGCTTCTCCCTGCAAGCCCTCCAGCCCCAGGTGACTGTGACTGCAAAGCTGCATGGGGACATCCAATGGACATACAGGCAGTGTTGGTCACCAGGCCCCACTCTCCTTCAGATGAAGGCCTCTGAGAGTACAGGTAACAGAAGTCCGGACTCTCCCGCTGTGTGATCTTGGGGAGGTGTCTTGCCCTCTCTGTGCTTCATGCTCCTTTTTCATAAAACGGGCTAATATCTGCAGCAACTTTCTCTGCAAGGTCACTGTGGGGTGCACACAGCAAAGGCCTGTCACACGCCCAGAACAGGGGCCAGCCCAGAGTAAATGCATTATTAGCATTGACAGCAACATACTCTCACGTGTTTTCTGGGAAACCGTGAGATGGGGAAGGAGGAAAATGAGAATGGAAGAAGAAATGCCTCGCTGAGAAGCCCTCAGTGGGCGGTGCATGCACGTCAACAGGACAGAAGAGACCACGGATGCGTCTCCGTTAAGATCAGCAGTACCTGTCTTTCTCATGAGCGCGCGCTCACGTGCACACGCGGTGGGTCCGGCACAGGCACAAATCAAGCCTGTGTTGGGAGGCTGATGCTACTGGGGAGGTCCCATTGCCACCAGGTGAAGGGCTGGGACTTGCCCGGCTCAGGAGGCCCTGGGCGACACCACCCCGTCCCTGTCCACCCAGAACAGCCCACCTCGTGGACCTCCTCCCTCACTCTTCATTCTCACCCCGAAGCCGTTCTGTCAGTTCTCCCAATTCATTCACTCCCTCCTGCCCCAGGGCCTTTACACGTGCCCTGCGCGCAGCCTGGAATGCCCCCACCCCCTTACTCAAGCCCCACCTGGCGCGCGGGGCTCAGATGTCATCTCCCCAGCAGAGACACCCCTTTGTGTGTTCCATCTAGCCTGGTCTTCTCAACAGCGCTGACCTCAACTGCACAGGAACAACTAGTGTGTGAGTTCTTGTCTGAGCTGCACACCCCCACCCCCAACCCATGACGACCCGGCAGAGGCGCGGGCCGCCCGCTTCCAGATGCGGCTCAGGGCTCAGCGCAGCTCAGCACATGCTGCTCACAGCGCGCGGCCAGACACGGAGGAAGGAAGGGACCGGGCACTGACTCGAGGATGGGGCGGGATGGCCTGGCCACTTTCAGATGCAGGGGGTTACGGACTGACATGGTAGGAATGAATATTGCGTTAGCTTCCTTTTTAGAACCCAAATGAATGTACCCCAATGATTTCAACAGGCTTTTCATCTGAGGGAAGCACAGGAGAGGAGGAGTAAGTTGACATCTTCACACGGTTGTGACATATGGAATCAATGAAACGGGGGGGGTGGTCATGTGGGAAGAAATTGCCCCTGCACAGCCACGGGCTGAAGCACCAACCCCAGAAACCCAGAGAAAGCAAGGCCCAGGTGTCCCCACGAAGCCGTAAAAGGGGGGCTCTGCTCACTGGCTGGATGGGACCCACAGGAGGTGCCACCAGAAACCGGCTACAGTAACACACATTATCTCCCACGGCTCCCCCACAACCACCCGGCCTCCGCGGAAGCTCTTTGAGACCTCCCCCACACCCCCAGCAGGAACCCAGGCGGTGGCGACAGTCCGCTCCGGAAGGGGCACACCCCGACCACCAGGCTCACCCCTCGCTCCTGGCGGTGCCAGGATCCCTGGGCTGGAGCAGGTGACGGCTGCGCTCCTGCTTCCCACGGCCCCTCACCCACCTCCGGCTGTAGGACGAAGAGCAAATGAAGAAAGACCTTTAGCGGACGCCACACCAGGAACTTGGCAGGGCCTGAGAACACATCAGGGATGCCAGCTTCCCCAGAGCCGCCGGGCCTCTGCTCGCTCCAGCCGTGCTGACCAGTCCTGAAACTTGCCTTGTGAAAGGTCCCGTAAAAAGGAACAAAAGGGACCTTGTTGCATAACCGGAGCCAGATTCACAAGGAAGCACAGGGCCTGGTGGCAGCGCAAAGATGTCCCCGCCAGGGTGGGAACTGGGGAGGGGGCTCCATGGAGGAGATGGGCTGAAACACTTCTGCCCACTGTGTTTTTGTTTCTCCAGGAAAAGGGAGGGAAAAATACATTTAAAACCTTTTTCAAGGGCAACAGTTTAGCCACATGCAGCTCAACCATGAAGGCGTTCGTTTGTTCTCTCATTCATTCCCTCACTCACCAGCCAACCCACTGGCCGGGTGCAGTGCACCCCCTTCGGAAGCCTCATGCCTGGGTCTGAGGCCCCAGCTGTCTGACCTCTGGAGAGTACCTCTTCGAGACTCAGTTTTCCCATCTGGAAAGCGGGGGCGTCGGGAGGATTAAATAAGGAAACCCGGGCCGAGCTAAGAACAGCCCCGGGTAGGTCACAGGTGCTAAGCAGATATCAGCTCTGCATTTGAACGCCAGGCAGGGATTGGCCCCTGAAATACAACCCCCCAAAAGGCCCACCCCAAAGTAACCAGCCAAGACCGCAGCACCATCCAGAGAAATCCAACTCAGGGAGGAAATTTTCCCCAAGTCAGACAGCCAGCGAGACCCTGTTCCCTTCCGGAATGAGAATACCAGCAACAATTTCAGATCAGGATGGCCCACTTTAAGAATTTCTGAAGACAGCCCACCTCAAGAATCTTTTCTGAACACAAGAGCAGCGATTACCATGAGCTCCTAGAGAAACCTCACAGCTTCTGAAGCCAGGAAGCTAAGGTAACATCATGTTGCCCCCAAGCTCAACTATCCGAAGCAAAGATCTGTTCACGCTGAGATCACGTCTGTGCTGCGTTGTCACCAAACACGCAGATTCTGAGATGCATAAGCTGGTCTGAACCTCGCAGAGGCGGAGGGAGGGAGGGAGGGGGCCCCCGGCAGGCTGTGGAGTCTAAGCTTTCACAGTCAAGTCTGAGGTCCCCAGAGGGGCCGGTCGGGCCGAGGTCCTCAGAAGCGCAGCCCCCAGCAAACAGCGGCCGGGAGCCAGGGTCGGGCGCGGGCCTTCCACGGAACTTCCACCGCCCAATCCAGCAGAGCAAGGACAGGCAAACAGGAGAGGTGCCAGGGACAGGCCCAGGGCCAAGTGCACATGAAGGCCGCTACGGATCCCTCAGGAGCAGGACTTACTGTGCTGGGGAGGGGCGCGCGGCCAGCTTCTCCTTCCAGAAGCAGCCCCTGCTCCTGTCTTGCTCCCTCCCTGAAGTTCAGCAGGAGAGCAGTTTTGGGCTCGGGCACAGGCCTGGGCCAGGGCGGGGACATGGGGCTCCAGCCAAGGGCTGCCTGCCAGGGCCCAGCAGGACCTGGCGAGGGACCAGGAAGGACCGCGCTGAGCAAGGGCTGCATCCCCCTGGCCCAGCAGGCACCGAGCTGGCCCCTCGTCCCCCTAAACTCCCTCGGGAAACCTCCTGTGTTCCCGAGAAGCCAGGAGTCCCTTAACCTCACAGGGGCCCGTCCACCGGCCTTCTGTCTTTTCTGATTAGCCTGAAACCAAGAAACAAACACCAGCACAGTCAAAGCACAGAACTGGACCCAAAGAGCAGGGCACAAAGAAGGGCTACCTCCGTTAGCTCCTGCACTTTCATGCTCCTTGGGCTCCGAGTTGCCAGGAGGCCAAACAAAAAGGGAGGTGGTGGCTGGACACACGTCAGGCCATGGGGACAACAGCGGCTTTCCAGGCGACCCAAGCTGTCTGAGGCTGGATTCAATTCTCTCGCTGGACACCCTGGGCTACCAGAGGAAGGGCAGGCAGCACCGGACAGTTGAGGACCCGCCCAGGCCCAGAGCCTTGTCCCCTACTCCCTGCCGTCTACACTGGAGGCTGTTGGGTGGATTCCAGTATTAAGTGGTCAGTTGGGAAGGCGATTCACCTGGGCTCATGTTATCACTATGTCTCACACAGGGATTCTTTTATGTTTATCAGATATTCAGTTATTTCATAACGAGAATATTTCTTTGGATAGAGGACCACAGGGCAGGGCGGGGAGGCCCGGACCTCAAAACCCTGTACCCGGCTCATGGGTGGGGAGGGGGCTACGGAAGGCGTCTTGTGGAGAAGAAGAGGCCACCACACTCTCTAGAAGCTGAGGACCTTCGAGCAGGTGTGAGCTCCCCGCAGAGGAGGGGCTTCAGCCGCTGGGATGTGAGCCGGCTCCGGGGGTCCTACAGGCCCTCTGCCCCAGTGCCCAGGCCCCCCACCAAGGACGGCCCCACTGAAACCCAGGATCCAGAGGAAAAAGCAGGCCCCCTTTCTGGGAACAGCTCTGAAAAGGTGTTCTTTCTTTATAGGTGAGGCTACTTCCCACATGTAAGATGCTTACAATGGGGGGGGAGGGGCATCCATACAGGACGGTGAATGTGGAATTAAACGCTGGATGACAAGGGATCACATTCGAGAAAATGCAGACACATGCTGATCAAAATGGAAAGTGAGCCTTGGCTCTTGGGAAAAGCCACGTCGAAGTTTGGGTCCTGGTGCTTGCTGACGGGAATTAAACTCTGTTTCACCCTTCAAGAACCAAACAGATGACGTCACATCCAAACCGCCCTGCCGGTCCCCCAAATCTGTTCACGCCAGATGTACTGGCACTTCTGTCCCTGCAGAGTCTGAGGAAATATTGTGCAAACCAACACGTGAGCCTAACACGAAAGGGAGCTTGCTGTTGCTGAGAACGCGGGCGTCCGGGACTGGCACGGTCCTGGACATGGGGACCCAGCGGGGGTGCGGAAGACCTAGGGCACATCCAGATGGCAGGGGCGGCCAGGTCCTCTCCTACGTCTCTTTAGGCTTCTGCAACACGTGAAGGATGCCCAAACAGGGAATTTTAGAGGATTCACGGTGGGTGTACATTATGCAAAATCGGAACAGGGGAGTCCCTGCCCCTGGACCGAACTCAGAGAGAGGGCCACCCCTAAATCGCAGAGAGAGGGCGACGGCTGTCTGTCCGATGCAATTAAATGCGAAAGTGAGTAACCTCAGGATTCCACAAGCTAACTGCCATATCAATCCAAAAACCAGCTACCAATTCTGATCCTCTTCAGTGACAGGTGTGACAGAATGCGAAAGCAAAGTGACGGCATGTGACAAGCATCCTCGTCACTGCTGCCGTCGTATGAACAGAAACAGTTAGAGCCACACACCCCACACTTACTGGAGCCCGGAGTCCATGCTGTGTCCTCCCTGGGCCACTTCTCAGGACCTGTAGGGAACCCATACCATCCCCACTTTACCAAAAGGGAGCTGAGGACCAGGCTTGGAAAGGTGAGGCCCCTGCCCAAAGTCACCCAGCCCGTGAGAGGCAGCGCTGGAACTCAAGCTCCGGGCTCTTACTCCTCTGCGTGGGCCGCCAACCCCCCACTCCCCTAGCACTCCCAAAGCCAGGGCCAGTCCGCCCTCAGCCACAGAGGGGTTTCTCCCTCCACCAGCCCCTCAGGTCCGCAGGAGAAATGCCCACCATAGGTTCACGGGGAGGCAGCGGGCAATGGGAATGGAGCTTGTACCCACTGATGGGCAGGTCAGGGCAAAGGGAGTTCAAGGGGATAACTTGACCATGGAGCAGTCTGAGGACCTTAAGTCAAGAGCTCGTCGACTGTGATTCACTCTTGCTACTCAAGGTCGTTGTGTTCTAAAGAGTCACCACGGAGTTCCTGCTGTGGCGCAGAGGTAATGAACCCGACTAGCATCCATGAGGACACGGGTTCCATCCCTGGCCTCGCTCAGTGGGTTAAGGATCTGGTGTTGCCGTGAGCTGCAGTGTAGGTTGAAGACATGGCTCAGATCCTGCCTGGCTATGGCTGGGGTGTAGGCCAGCAGCTACAGCTCTGATTCAACTCCTAGCCTGGGAACTTCCATAGGCTGTGGGAACGGCCCTAAAAAGACAAAAAGAAAAAAAAAACCACAGATAATGAGGATCAACTGTAATGTAATCTATTAAATCTGTCGATAATACAACCTTCGATTCACTGAAGATACACCCGGAAAACGTCCTAATTCTAATGTCCCCATATAAAAAAATGTGTCACGTTAACATTATGAAAAGAATCACAATCACAGTCTAATCCAATCATGTTTGTAAGTTGATGTGATGTCCTTTCCTTCTTTCTTTTTTTTTTTTTTTTGGTCTTTTTGCCATTTCTTGGGCCACTCCCACGGCATATGGAGGTTCCCAGGCCAGGGGTCGAATCGGAGCTGTAGCTGCCAGCCTACGCCAGAGCCACAGCAACGTGGGATCCGAGCCGTGTCTGCAACCTACACCACAGCTCACGGCAACGCCAGATCCTTAACCCACTGAGCAAGGCCAGGGACTGAACCCACCACCTCATGGTTCCTAGTCGGATTCGTTAACCACCGCGCCACGACGGGAACTCCCTGATGTCCTTTCTTTATACAGAGATGCCTCTGCTCCTTGAGAAGCCAAGCCCTGGAGTCCTCCTTCCTCCCCCAAAGGCAGAGGCTGAGAGGTCAACACTGCCATGCGTCCTTCTAAAGACCTGCACATCCTCGGCCAGAACTCTGTCTCCACCTGAGGATTTGCCAAGCACTGGGAAGCTGGGCGCCTTCTCTAGACAGAGACACAGAATACTCTGAAGAAGCCAGCTCTGTGTTCAACTACACAGACAAAAGGACCACAGCATCATCTGCCCGGAAGGGCATCAGGAGGTGAGAGATTGTTCCCAGGAGGAAGGACCAGTGCGGCAGCCCAGCCCCCCGCCCCCAGAGGCAGCATCCACGCCCCGCTCCCACGGCCCCACCCTGGAAGGCACTTCTATCCAGACCAAGGCGTCCAAGCTTCCACTGGCAGCACAATCACCCGGAGACTTAAGAAAAGAGAGATCGGAGTTCCCGTCGTGGCGCAGTGGTTAACGAATCCGACCAGGAACCATGAGGTTGTGGGTTCGGTCCCTGGCCTTGCTCAGCAGGTTAACGATCTGGCGTTGCCGTGAGCTGTGGTGTAGGTTGCAGACGCGGCTCGGATCCCGAGTTGCTGTGGCTCTGGCGTAGGCCGGTGGCTACAGCTCCGATTCGACCCCTGGCCTGGGAACCTCCGTATGCCGCGGGAGCGGCCCAAAGAAATGGCAAAAAGACAAGACAAAAAAAGAAAAAGAAAAAGAAAAGAGAGATCCAACCAGGTCAGGAGTGGAACCACAGACTTTCTGTTTCTAAACATTGATGCCGTTGGTCTGAAATCACACTGGAGAGCCACCGAATGAACTCGTGGTGCGCTGCTTGGTTGGTACTAAAACCTTGTTATTACCTATGACGCTGGCCTTATTAAAGCATCTGACACTGTCACAGCCTTTACTTGAATATCCCCAAGGGCCGGGAGCTCACTGCCTCATACACATCCAAGTCCATTTTGAACTATTAATTTCCCACAGCTCTTTATTACTGAGTCTAAACCTGCATTCACTCAACGCCTGTGCCTTGGTCATGAGCAAATCAAACAAGTCAATCTCCTTGGGGAAGGAGATGAATGATCTTCCTAAGGAGAAGAGTAAGAATGCACCTGGCTATCTTGAAAGTAACTGCATGCAGAATGATTATTTTCAAAAGGCTTTGTGAAGCCAACATTGCCATTTTAGAAAACAATGTCTCACTTCTGTGCCATGTGATGAATTCAGCAGGGGTTTTTTTTTTTTTTTTTTTTTTGCTTTTTAGGGCCACACCTGCAGTATATGAACATTCCCAGGCTAAGTGGGAGTCGAATGGGAGCTACAGCTGCCAGCCTACACTACAGCCACAGCCACGCCAGATCCAAGCCTCGTCTGTGACCTACACCGCAGCTCACGGCAACACCAGATCCCTGAGCCACTGAGAAAGGCCAGGGATCAAACCTGCATCCTCATGGGCATACTAGTCAGATTCATTTCCACTGCATCACAACGGGAACTCCAGAACTCAGCAGGTTTCCAGGGGAGCATTTCATCAAGCAGATGCACTGTCTTCCCAGGTGTCAACTGGTGACTTTCAGGCCAGCCTTGGGCCATGAAGGTAAAGATAACGGTGCAGGACGGGGAGCTGGCAGTGAATCCCGACACATGGCGTGCAATTTGTAAGATGAAAAACAGCTCCTGGCCCACCCTGAGCTTCAGTCACTGGGCCACCCTAAGCTCTGAGCTGAGAGTGCATTCTGCACAAAAGCCCTGGGGGTTGGAGACAAGGGGTCTGAGGCGACACCAGCTTCCACGAATCCCCAGACAGCATCTACACCCCCACCCCCACAGCCCCTTGTGGAACTATTGTAAAGGCAGCCGCTGCCATCTCATCACTTCACCTATGAGTATTTCAGTATATGCATCTTTAGAAGAAGGGCTTAAAAACAATTACAGCAGGAGTTCCCGTCGTGGCACAGTGGAAACGAATCCACCAGGAACCATGAGGTTGCAGCTTCCATCTCTGGCCTTGCTCAGTGGGTCAGGGATATGGTGTTGCCGTGAGCTGTGGTGTAGGTCACCGAAGCGGCTGGGATCTGGTGTTGCTGCGGCTGTGGTGCAGGCTCGCAGCTGTAGCTCCAATTGGACCCCTAGCCTGGGAACCTCCATATGCCGCGGGCTCGGCCCTGAAAAGACAAAAGACAAAAAAAAAAAAACAACAAGAAGACACCAGTATCATTAGCAATCATTCCTTAATGTCAACCAACTATGTCATCATATTCGTACACAAATACGTAGTCAATGTTCAAATGTCCCGTCTTACAAGGTTTGTTTTGGTTTCGGGTTTTGGTTTTCGGCTTTTTAAGGGCTGCACCTGCAGCATATGGAAGTTCCTGGGCTAGGGGTTGAATCAGCGCTGCAGCTGCCAGCCTCCACCACAGCCACAGCAACGCAGGACTCAAGCTGCATCTGCGACCTAGACCACAGCTCACAGCAACACCGTCTCCTTAACCCACTGATCGAGGCCAGGGATCTTCATGTCATGGATACCAGTCGGGTTCTTAACCCACTGAGCCACAAAGGGAACTCCTGGTCTGGTCTGGTCTGGTTTACAGTCTGCTCGTTTGAATCAGGGTCCACACACCAAGCCTTGCCGCGTTTATTGAGTCTGTTTCTTCAGTTCCTTCACCATCCAGGCTCCTCCTTTTCTGGCCGTTTACTTGAAAACAACTGGAATTCTTTTCACCCAGTAGAACTTCCCCATTCTGAATTTCGCTGACCTTTCTGGAATTATTTTTCAGATCACTCTGTATTTCCTGTAAGCTGCGGGGGCAGGGGCGGGGGTCCTGGGCTGGGTGTGATTCTGGTTGGATTTCTGGGAGGACCCGGCAGAGGCAGCCGGTCCCTTCACGTGTGGTCCACGTGACCCCCACCAGCTTCCTTCTGAGCCCAAGGAGGTCCCCGAAGGTCACAAGCTAGAGCCAGCTGTTCTGTTATTAACCGTCTGAAACGTGGCCTATTCTAACTCGATCACTTTCTCAACACGTCCTAGCCGGAATTCCTCTCCAAAAAAAACACCTTTTTCTCTGCATCTATTTTTAATCCTGAGGTAAAGATCGTACAAGGAAGAGGGTTAAATGCTTGATTGCTTCTCTTGACCAAATTTCACAAGCTGCTTCCCTAGCATCCCATCAAAGGGTAACGAACAAAAGTTTTGTTGCTTTTTGAAATAAGTACTTTTCTTTTTTAAAAAAAATCTTTATTATAGTTGGTTTACAATGTTCTAGAAGTTTCTGCTGTACAGCAAAGTGACCCAGTTCTACCTATATAGACATTCTTTTTCTCATATTATCTTCTATCATGTTCCATCCCATGAGATTGGCTAGAGTTCCCTGTGCTGTGCAGCAGGATCTCATTGCTTATCCATTCTTTTTTTTTTTTTTTTTGTCTTTGTGCCTTTTCTAGGGCCTCTCCCATGGCATATGGAGGTTCCCGGGCTAGGGGGTCGAATCGGAGCCATAGCCACCAGCCTACACCACAGCAATGCAGAATCCGAGCCGAGGCTGCAACCTACACCACAGCTCACAGCAATGCCGGATCCTGAACCCACTGAGCAAGGCCAGGGATTGAACCCACAACCTCATGGTTCCTAGTCAGATTCGTTAACCACTGCGCCATGACGGGAACTCCTGCTTATCCATTCTAAATGGAATCGTTTGCATCTACCACCCCAAGCTCCCCGTCCATCCCACTCCCTCCCACTCCCCCTTGGCAACCACAAGTCCCTTCTCCAAGTCCAGGAGAGAGTTTGTTTCTGTTTTGGAGCTAGGTTCCTTGGTGCCACAATTTAGGTTCTACAAAGAAGTAACATCATATGGTATTTGTCTTTGTCTTTCTGACTTTAAGTACTTCTCAAAGTCTGTTGTATAAGTCAGAAAGTGATGTCCCCAAGCCACAAAGCTGATGGCTTTTATAACCCGGATCCAGGCCCACACCTGCACTCAGACGCCCCAATTCTCGGCCCCTCGCCTGCTCACCACTCAGTTCCAGAGCCAGCTCCCCACCCCCATCCCCACTGCTCCCGGGCTCCCAGGAGAGGGTCTTGGGGCCTAAGTCAAACATAGGGAGGAAGCTGACCGCACAACCCTGGGCTACAAATTGGCCATCAGGGTCACCCCACCCCACCCCACCTCACCCTGACCCCGGCTCCCTGGCAGAGACTTATATTCTGGGGAGGTGGCCGTCATGTGCTTTTTTTAACAAGTACTCTTCTCACAGGTAAGAATACACTCAAGTAATACAGGTGCTATGGCAACATCGGGCCTCTCCTTCGTCCCAATTCAGGGACGTGAAAAAAATAAGCAATCGAGTTTCCCCTTCAACAACTACAGCTAATTCCACCACCAATCACACGGGACTCGGTCTCGGAGCGTCCCTCCCACATTTAAAACCTGGGATTACAGTGGAA
The DNA here is from genome assembly GCF_016906955.1 of Phacochoerus africanus. Taxonomy (NCBI): domain Eukaryota; kingdom Metazoa; phylum Chordata; class Mammalia; order Artiodactyla; family Suidae; genus Phacochoerus; species Phacochoerus africanus. The sequence goes on along the minus strand of NC_062559.1, from coordinate 48,999,318 downwards.
TCGGCGCCAAACAAGAAAAGAAACAACACCTAACCGGAGTTTCCTTATCCACTGCAGACCTGCAGCCCTGGGACCTGGGGACGCTCTATCCATTCCCTGCACACATTTCCTGGGGCCCTTCCCTGGGAGAGGAGCTGTCACTCTGGACGCTGCAGGCTCTGGGGAGCTGACTGCTGTCACCCCAGGACCAGGGCGGACAGGGACCATGAGCAGCCCACAGCTGGCAAGCGAGGAATAACCAGGAGCCGACTGAATACCGACACTTACTGATGAGGACAAGCCAGGTATACAGACAGCCTGCTGTGGACGGGAGCCAGCGGGAGAGAACCCCTGTTCCACAGGCTCTAGTCACACTTCTTTACAGATCAGCATCCATCTGACAGATGGAAACGTGTCGCTGCTACCTAATTGTGCCATAAAATAGAGGAAGTATCACCCAAGTAGCTTCCTTTTCATCATCTCACACTTCCAGTCATCCAGTTTGGTGGGCCTTCTTTCTGAAATAAACCAAAACTTTTTCCTATCGTTTTCTCTTCCGGTTTCATGGAGCCGTAATTGACCCACAGCGCCGTGTACGTCAAGGGGGACCACATAGTGATCTGACTTACCCATGCTGGGTACGGATGACCACGGTAAGTTTAGTGAATATTCATCATCTCATATAGGTACAAAATTAAAGAGATAGGGAAAAAAATGTTTTCCTTGTGATGAGAACTTTTAGGATTTACTCTCTTAACTATTTTTTCCTCCTTAGGGCTACACCTGTCACATACGGAAGTTTCCAGGGTAGGGGCCAGTTGGGGCTGCAGTGGCAGGCCTACGCCACAGCCACAGCCATGAAGGATCTGCACCGCATCTGCATCCCAAGTTGCAGCTCGCGGCCAAACCAGATCCTTAACACACGGAGCGAGGCCAGGGATCGAACCCCCACCCTCACGGACACTGTGCTGGGTTCTTAACCTGCTGAGCCACAGTGGGAACTCCACTGTTAACTTTCACATGTAGCATACAGCAGTCTTAATTACAGGTGTCAGGTGGTACCTTATATGCCTGGTACCTATTTATCTTGTAACTGGAAGCTTGTACCTTTTAACTGCCTTCCTCCTACCCCCACTTCTGCTAACCACAAATTTAGTATCATGTGTTTGCCTATATGTTTTTATTTTTTTATGAACTTCTTCAAAAAATTGCAGTTGATTTACAATGTTGTGCTAATTTCTGCTGTACAGCAAAGTGATATATATATATCTCCTTTTTCTATGATCTTCCATCATGGTCTATTCCAAGAGAATGGATATAGTTCCCTGTGCTGTGCACTAGAACCTCATTGCTGAAAAAAGTCAAAACATCTGAGAGAACCCATCATGGGCCACTGGTGGGAAATGTGACCGTGACAGCACTGGCTCATGAACACGTAGCAGTCACGCTGGCCTCCTGTGACCCTCATGGCTTCTGATCACTTCCTCTGACTTTGTGAATTTAAGCGAACACACACACACACAAATACAAAGGTGTAGCTGTCAGATCCCAGGGTGGAAACCAGCCTCCGCCTGTGTAATCTGACTCCTAATGTCACCTGCGACAGAAACCACCCATTGTCTTCCCTGTCATTAAACAAAGAGAAATAAAGCCAGCTAAGTTCAGTAAACAGCCGACTCAAATTTCAGAAGCTATTCTTATTCAACCTCTCCTCCAGTAGAAAAACCACAATGGTCGGGCAAAAACAATGGGCGAGTGGTGCCAGCCGCCAGGTGAGGGCCTGCACCTGCGTCCCGAGTCAGGCACTGCCTGGACTGCCCCCCACACGTGGCCCCCGGAAGGTGGCAGCTGGGGCCCCTTTCAAGGACGGCGGCGGCTCTGAAGTGGAGGAACTTCTCAGACGCAAATTGGCCTCTCCCGCCCGAGGGTGCGGCCGTGAGGGCGGTTCATGCACGTGGACACACCGTGTCCCCACAAACCCTCCACCAGCCCTGAGAAAGCGTTTCCGCTGGGGCACGGATACAAATTGTCTCCTGCGGCCGACGGCATTGGAAAGGCAAAGATAAGATGGAAAAACAAACAACACTGGCTGCCTTGGACGTCAATAAAAAGTTGTCAGGCCACGTTCAGAGCCCCGTGTCGTGAAGAGATCCTGCAATCAAGCCACCAGCCACCAGCTGGAGGAAATCACACACACACACACACACACACACACCCACACACACACCTGCATCCCGACCACAGGCTCTTTGCCATCGGCTCTCCACCGCCTCTATGTCGACAAACGAGGGGCTGCCAGATTCAAGGTCCCAGACGTGGCGGTCAAGGTCCCTGAGCCCCACCCCGCCCCCACCACAGCAGAGAGCACGCTCCAGAACCCATCAAATTGGTTCTCTCCCCACCAGATGGCAAGAGGAGGGGCAAACCCAAAATGCAAACAGCAAAGGCTGCGCTGTCCCCTTGAACTCACCCAACAACGTGTGAGGCTTTTTCCCACTCGCTGTGTACTTTCCATGTGCCAGAGCCAAGGCTCAGAATCTCCCTATGTTACTTCATCCCAACCTGAGCACCCCTCGAGGAGGTGGGGGGCGTCCCCACTTTACAGAAGACGGCCGTGGACCCCAGAAGTGGGAGGTCTCAGTTCACGGTTACAGCCTGGGTGGGACCCCGAGCTGACTCAAGCCCCACTCACTGTTCTAGTCTTAGTCTGTGCCACATGCACGTGAGCACGCAGGTCCACCTATGGAAAGAACTAGAGGATGCGCATGACCCAGTCCCCAAGAGCCTGACCCCTCTCCCACCACTAAAGATTACCGTAGTTATCTCAACAACCAGCGAGTCATCCACTCCACAAACCAGGAGATGACATGCCATGGACGTCTCGCAGGTGTAACCCAGAGCGACAGTAAGGCATCTATTTCTAAATGCCGTGCCAACAGCCGCAGCCACATGATGCCAAGGGTTCTGAGAAGGCTGCACTTCAAAGCTTGTGTCCGACGTCCCTCTAAAAGAAGAATTCATCTGGACCTGGCCATGGGCGGGAGCATGTCCATGCAGCTGTCGTGCAGGACCTGTCCCCGGCCACAGTCAACACCTGGCATAACTTCCCACATGGCACTTTCTCCACTGATTTGCTTTTTCCCTCATTGCTGATAAGGCACAGGCCAATACTGCGGTTTCCCTCTCACGCTGACTTCCAGGAAACTGGGAGCCTTGTTTGCAGGTTTCATCAGCTCAGTTGACATTTACAGAGGGAGGTCTGCCTTCCAGATCGTTCTCTCAGTCCCACCGCCTGTCATTTCCAGTCAGTGTATCACTCAAACCTGGTGCCCACCTTTTTTTTTTTTTTTCTTTTCAGGGCTGTACCTGCAGCATATGAAGGTTCCCAGGCTAGGGGTAGAATCAGAGCTGCAGCTGCCAGCCTACATCACAGCCACAGCAACACCGGATCCAAGCTGCATCTGTGACCTACGCTGCAGTCTGCGGCAACACCAGACCCTTAACCCACTGACTGAGACCAGGGGTCAAACCCAAATCCTCAGAGACTGCATCGGATTCTTAACCCACTGAGCCACGATGGGAACGTCCATGGCCACATTTTAAGCCACGGCAATAAACAGGAAGAGGATGTGCTACCAGAAAAGGCCCAGAAAGATGAGCAGCAAGGCCAACAGCCAAGGGGTCAGGGCAGGAGGGCCACATGAAGTTTCCTGGCTGCTGGGTCCCAAACACTTCAGGTGGTCACAAGGGAACCTCCGCCCGGCAGAGCATGACGTCATGAGGTGCAGGGGTCACGGGAGGTCACCAGGTCCTGTGGGCACAGCCTGGCACCAACCTCTCCTCTCCAACCAGGGCAGTGAAGGACGCTTCCAAATAGTCATGCCCCAGACCAGAGCTGCCCCAGGAACTCAGGCAGCCCTGGTGGCTCAGAGTTAGCCCGAGCTGAGCGCCAGCTCTCCTGCAGCCTCCAGGAAGGGCTCCCTGCACTCAGCACAGCAGGCGAATGCCATGCAGAGAAGGGTCCTGGGCACAGAAGAGGGCAGCTGGGTCAGAGGGCCTGACACCAAGGGCCACCGTCGCAGCTTCAGCTGGACAAGGAAGCGGGCTCCTGCTCCCAAACCCAGGAGGCCTGAATCCCCGCCACCACCAGGAACACAGGATGAAGCTGGGGGAAAGGGGGCAGGGGGCAGGTGCCCATGGACCCTGCAGATGTCAGCTCAAGTGGCGCTGGGATCAGGGGCGGGGTGGCCTAGTGAAAGGGCACCTGAAATCCAAACCTCTGGCCATCGCCCCATTCGTGAGCAAGGCCACTGTGGCCCATCGCACAGAGACGTGGTGAGAGGGAAATACCGAGCTGGGGTCTGAACCCGTCGCACTGCATCCCCATGAGTTTCTTCTCAGAACATGAGGGGTGGCTCTGCAGGTTAAGAATCCGACAAGCATCCATGAAGATGCCGGTTCAATCCCTGGCCTCACTCCATAAACAGAATGAGGATATGCTACCAGAAAAGGCCCAGAAAAATGAGTAGCAAAGCCAACAGCCAAGGGGTCAGGGCAGCAGGGTCACATGAAGTTTCCTTGGCCGAAGGATCCGGCATTGCTGAGAGCTGTGGTATAGGTCACAGATGTGGCTTGGATTCGGTGTTGCTGTGGCTGTGGCGTAGGCCTCAGCTGCAGTTCCCATTCCCTAGCCTGGGAACCTCCATGTGCCGCAGGTGCAGCCCTCAAAAAAAAAAAAAAAAAAAGAGGGGTTTTTCCCTGCATAGTTATCCTTGATTCTACAACACGCAGTGTCAAAAAATAGGAAAGCAATGCCAACTGACCTGTTTCATCTCTAGAAGCCAGCAGCAGCAAAAGAAGCCGAGACTGGGAGTTCCCATTGTGGCTCGGTGGGTTAAGAACCAGACATAGTGTCCTTGAGGATGTGGGGGTCAATCCCTGGCCTTGCAGCTCTGATTGATCCCTAGCCTGGGAACTTCCTTTTGCCACGGGCGCAGCTGTAAAAAGAAAAAAAGAAAAAGAGCCCATAAAGCTTTAACAAAAGAAAAGAAAAGAAAAAAAAAAAAGAAGAAGCCAAGAGTGGAGGCTATGGCCACTCCGGGTCTGGGGCCCTGGGAAGTGACTTCACTTTTCTCAGCCCCTCATCCTTCCTGTCTCAGGTGGGTGAGCCCAGGTGACTTTCCGGGCAAATGTATCTAAGACAGAGCAGGTACTCAGTGAATGGAACAAAGAAAGAAACAGGACCAGGATCTCAGGCGGCCTGGTCAGGACCCACACAGGCCTGGTGGTTCCCAAGGTGACATCCAAAATGTTGCTATTATCTGGAGGTACCTCCATGCCAATCCAAAATAGCCGGCCCATGGTACGAGAAGGTTCTTGACCAATGTAGGGCCAGGAGAGAAAAGGCAATTTCTGTGCTTTCTGCCCCGAGAAGTGATACTGAGTAGGTGAAAGCCCTGCACCGAATCTCCAGTGGACTGAGAGGTCCACGTATACCACCCCACCCCCCAAAGCCAGGGGGAGGGGCCCGGGCCCGGCTGGGCTGCCCACACCCATCCTACCGTGTATTCTTCCTAAAACTCCTGAGGCAGCACTCTGGAGTTTTAGGAAGAAAGCCACTTGCAAGGCACAGAGCTGAGCCCCTTGGAGGGTGTGCGCTACTCGGGAAGAACCAGCCCTGGGGCTACAGGCTGCCAGGCTCTCAGCCATCAGAGGCACCAGAAGCAGGAAGGTGGGTGAAATCCCCACCAGGTGTGTGGCAAAGCCGGGGCCAAGGGCACGGGGCCGTGTCCAGTTGGGGAAGCACAGAGGACACACCTAGCAGATATCCTGGGGGAAGCTCCGGGCACACCTGTTTCCTCCCCTCCCAGGTGAGGCTGGGAAAGGCACGCACGCCCCCGCAGTGAGTCACTTCCAGTTTGCACGAAGAGAAGAGAGCGGTCGGCATCCTGTTGTCCGGGAAGCGCACTGAGCCAGGTGTCCCGCGGCCGCTCTGAAGTCATTGACACCAGGCTTAACCCCCTCATCTCCAGGGAGGGGGAGCAGGCAGCAAAGAAAACACCCAGAAGCACCTTGACACTCACAGGATGTTGCCATCGACAAAGCAGGCAACGATTAATATTTGCCAAAAGAAAGTGTTATCCCTGCGTTTGCCTTCAATCGGATAGAAAGATGGCACCTGTCTGAGCTTCCTGTTCCAAAGCCACTGCGTTCTGCCAGCCACCCCGAACTCTGCCCAGGACTTTATCACTAAGGAAACGGGCGGCATCTTTGTGTCCCAGCAGGGGGACATGGGCTGAGGGAAATGAATCCCTGAAGGCAACACTGATCTGAAAGAAGCCTCTTCCAAAGGAGTGCGGGATTCGCATGTCTTAAGAAAAGCCTGCGAATGCCTAGTGGAAGGGTCCCTGCTGAGCTCTGTGGATAAAAGCTATAGCTCAGAGCGGATCCTAAAGGGGCTGGGAGACTCCCCAAGGGGACACCGTAGGAACAACGCCAAGGAAATGCAGGACTTACCTGCTCCAGGTGGGCTTTCGCACAGCGGGGACTCACGACCTGAGGGGTGAAAAAAACAGATCAGCAGATGGGTTCTCTCAGGAAAAACATGCCGCATCACCATCAGGCGAGGCCCCCAAGCCCGACACTGTCTCTGACTGCATTCACAAAGTTTCAGCATCTCAAGACAAAAAAGACATGGCGTTACCAGAGTCCAGGTTTTATTTGCTTTTATAAAGTCTGGATCCTTTTCAGAGAATGTCATGAAAACCAGGGGGCCTCCCCCCAAGAGAAATGCCCAGGGCTCCCAAATACAGGACTTCATCTTTAATTTGGAAGACCTAGTGGACTCCTAGGCTAGGATGTTCTGAGCTAGCACAAGCGCCTCCTCACCAGGTAGCACGGGGAGCAGGGGCCAGGAGAGAGAGAGAGTGGGCACTCCGCCTGGGAGCACCCAGCTGCCCCGACACCTCACAAGCCCACTCAGGGCTGGCACTCTCTATACAGCAGATCAACTTTTCCAGAGCTCGTGCCACAACTGGAACAGAAGTCAGAGTCTGACTGTGTCAATGCCCTGTGGACGCTTCACTCTAGGCTGGAGCTGAGTGCATGAGACGGTGATGGAGTCCCTTGACTCCCCCGTGGTGGGCCCCTGCAGATGTGGGTGCACTAAGACAGACACACACGGCAGCCAGAGTGACGGGGCCATAGCTGCGACCCGGAGAAAGAACACAGTTGCAGGCGCCTGGGACGACAGACCCAACGAAGATAAAGATTCCAGCTCTGGAGTCTGTCCTGTATGGGACTTCTGCTCCACCACTCACTGGCCACGCAACCCCGGGCTCTCATCACTCTGGACCTCAGTTTCCTCATCTGAGCACTGCAGGTAGTGAGAGCTTGTGGGGCTCACAACAGGCGCCTTCACTGAGCCTCAGTCGGGAACAGGGCACCCTCCCGGAGCAGAAAGGGCTGTGGGCAGGTGAGAGGATCAGACTTGCTTCCTGCGGTTCTGGAAAGCCAGGATCCTGCACCTGCAGGTGGGATTCACCCCCCCATGGGCTGCCTCCTGGCTCTCCTCCCCCCAGACCCCTGATGTCCCCATCCATCCTTCAAGAGTTTTCTAAAAACGTACAACGGCAAGAGAAATCCCAGGGATCTGACGCACTGTCCTTGTGGGTTGGAGTGGGCGGCAGTGTGACCTTGGCTCTTGCCATAGCAACTATTTATAGTTCTCGCGCTTATCTTAACAAAGTTCCTCAAGGAATATGATACACAGTCATTCATCTGTCTGAGACATATTAGTACTCCACCAGGATTCTGACTCATGCTCTCGTCTGGAGCAGGGGCCCTTCTCTCCTGACACCCCCTTCCTCCCCTCTACCCAGCGGCCCCCTTCCCACACCCTTAGCAGCCCCTCTCACTGTCCAGAACTGCTGAGCTAAGAGTTGCTTTACTCTACACTGAAAATCCCTGGGAAGGAGGAACCTTCTTTGAACATATAGGGAGCTACGTGCAGAGGCTTACAGGATGGTGCTGGCAGTCCGACAGGAAGTCCCCATGCTCAAAGTGATTAATTTCATCCCGTGCACGGTCCTTGCTTGGTGCAGGCTCGTGTCCTAGTGCTCCACTAGATGTCTGACACGCTGCTGGGACGTGTGCAAGCCACTGAAGCTCCTACCTTTGAAAAATCATTATTCCACGTGATACTATTCAGCAATAAAAAGAAATAAGCTATCAAGCCATGAAAAGATATGGAAGAACCTTAAATGCATATCACTGAATGAAAGACGCCAATCTGAAAAGGCTACACATACTGTAAAGATTCCAGCTTTGCGACATTCTGGGAAAGGCAAAGCTATGGGGACCGTACAAAGATTTGTGGGTGCCAGGGGTTGGGGGATGGATGAACAGGTGGGGCACAGAGAATTTTTAGGGCAGGAAAACTGTTCGCTGTGCTACTATAATGAGAGATACACATCGTTGTACATGTGTTCCAGCCCTAGAATGTATAACACCATGTAAATGACGGAGTTTGGTCAGTAATGTCACACGCACCACACCAACACAAGGTAACAATGGGGGACAGACACGGCAGGAAAGTGAGCATAGGTTAACTCTGTACTACCCAACTTTTCTGCAAATCTAAAACTGGCCCAAAAAGTAAAGCATATTAATTACTTTTAATTCACTGTCTGGAAGATGTGTCTGTCAAGAGAATGAAGGCAAAAGCCCTGTGCATTATCAGAAACTTGACGCTGTTTTGTTTGTTTGTTTTCTTTTTATGGCCGCACCTGCAGCATATAGAAGATCCCAGGCTAGGGGTGGAATTGGAGCTGCAGCTGCCGGCCAACGCCACAGCCACAGAAACGCAGGATCCGAGCCGAGTCTGGAACCTAAACCACAGCTCACGGCAACACTGGATCTTTAATCCACTGATCAAGGGATCAAACCTGCATCCTCACGGATACTAGTCGGGTTCGTTACCACTGAGCTACAAGGGAAACTCCCAGAACTTGAGTTTTAAAAACAGCAGCCACTAAGTAGACAGTGCTGAGGCCACCCGGGGACTAGTGATACCATCACCCAGTCTGGCCCCAGAGTGTCCTCCAGAAAAGAGGAGAGGGCTCCCTGCTCTGCGGGCCCCCAAATCCCACCTTCCCTGGCTGTACCGCAAGCCCCATCTACTGCTGATGTCACAACAAGCTATGCAGTCTGCACCCCGATCGTGTCATTTGTATTGTGCATCCTCTCCTGCCAGGCACTCACTGTCACTGTCCTTTTTGGACACATCAGTTAACAAAACAGACAAGCCCTCCGGGAGGAGCCATTCTCGAACACCAACTGCATAAACGTCACGAGAAAGGGAGCCGGGCGTGGGGTGAGGTGAGCGGGATCCTGGGGTCAGGGCAGCAAATGGCAAACATCAATTCTGCATTTCCAGGACCGCATCCCTGCCAGAAATGAACCTCTCGACCAGACAATCGACGACAAGCCCTACTGTCTGTCTTTACATGCCCTGGGGTGAAAAGCAGACAGCCAATGTCTGAGGAAGGACCTCGCGTTAGAAGGGATTTGCACATGGAAATGCACAAGAAGAACCAACTCCGAGAAGAGGGGTGGTCTGGGGGGCGGGAGAGAAGCCACGTGTCTGTGCAGAGAAAAGCAAAGTTTCCATCAAGAACTACAAACACCCAGCTTCGTAAAGCCCATCAGCAAGGGGACACACGGACTCCTCTTCCTTCAGTGTGACATTCCAGCATGGAAATGACGTGAGGACAGATGCGATTTGCACATCACGTTAGAGAAAGGCAGGGAGCACGGTCTGGCAGAGCATGGAGCAATCGGTGGTCCGGACGCTCTCATGTGGACCACCCTGCAGGGCATCAGCGATGTGAGTGGCAGGCAGTTGGCGCCTTGGTTGCATTTCCTGGAGCCTCGGGTGTCCCCCCGCCCTGGCTCTGCAGCCTGACCGGAGACAGACGTGCACGGCTTCTCTGGACAGGCTGCGTCCAGTGCTGGAGTCCACACAGCTGCAGCCTCTCCACCTGCCCCTGACCTTCAGGCGCTGCCTGCGTGTCTCTCCAGAGCAGCACATCCTCAGAATGGAGCCACCAGGGGACCATGCCGAGGGCGGCCACCCCAGGTTCAGGTGGGCTGTCATGGCGTCGCTCACCTGCTTTCGGTCCCCGTCTCCAGGGCAACCTCTGATCACACGCCTCTCGGGGCTGGCTGGGTCTCTGCTGCTGTCATTTGACAAAAGGAAATACCGTGACACTGGGTCATTTCTGGGGAGCCTCAGCCATGCTCAGCATAGAAGGAGCAGAGGCTTCTTGAGCAGTCGGCCTCTGCGGGGCCCGTCTCATGTCACTGATGGAGCTGAAAGCAGAGCGGGCAGCCAGGACGCACCCTGGGACTGCAGGAGGGTCCCGACGCTGCTCTGCTCCCCAACACTGTCCTGCCTGTGTGCCTCCCACTGACCCCCGAGGGCATGGCCAGTGCGCCGGGGGGCGGGGGGGTCCGAGCAGTGCCTTCCTCGCCAAGCCCCCTTCCTCTTTTGGAGGTGGCCCGATCAAGTGGCAGCAGGAAGATAACAGTCACAACAAGGCCAGGGCACCTGCAGGTCCTTCTCACCGGCTGCACAGCCCAGGAAGCTGCTGAGCATCCGGTCAGGGCGCTGAGTCCCAAGGAGGCTGGGCCACATGGGCGGATCCTTACAGGGTGGGGACGCGATCCCTGGGTCCAAATTCCTGGGTCCACATTCCTCTTGTGATACGAATGGCTCCCCTTTCTCGCCAGAAGAAGCCTGGGAGTCAGGGTGACAGAGGGTGTGGGAGGGACAAGGCAGGAGGCAGGGCCAGCACTCCTTGACTAAGGAAGCCCCGGCGAGGCCCCAGAGGCCTGCAGTGAATGGCCAGGTGGCGGCTCCATGTGGGGCTGAGCCACCGTTACCAAGGACGACCATAAACAAACAGGGCTGGCCCGCCACACCTGGCTAGTGGCGCCTGCTGCCCGCTGGTATCAGCAACCTGTCCCAAAGCCGGCAGGTGAGCAGGTGAGGGAGATGGGGTGGGGGTGGAGAAGGGAGGCCCTGCACAGTGACTGTGACCCTGGGGGGGTGGGAGTGCGGGCGAGTGTGAGTGTGTGAGGGTGTATGAGGGTGAAGGTGAGCATGGGGAGTGAAGGAAGGTGTGAGAGAGCGTGAGTGTGAAAGTGTGTGAATGAGTGTATGGGGGTGAATGACAGCATGAGATTAAGTGTGTCAGTGTGTCTGCATCTAAGTGTGCAAGGCAGGGGGGTTGTTTGCCTTTTTTTTTTTTTTTTTTTGGTTGTGCCCACATCATGCAGATATGCCTGGGCCAGGGATGGAACCCATGCCACAGCAGTGACAATACCAGATCCTCTTAGCTGCTAGGCCACCAGAGAACTCCATGCATGTGTTTGAAGCACTTGCACGAGCACATGTGCACACACATGCACACACACCCAGCCCTGCACTTCACTTCCCAGGGGGAACCAGGGCTGTGGTTCCCCAGGGCTGACTCCGGCTCTGAGAGACCCTTTCTCCAGGAGGAGTGACAGGCACCTCGGCTGATTCTGGAGGTCAATGCTAGAGGGAGACTAAAGGTCAGATTGACACGTGCCTTAGAGAGGTTTGTCTTCCTTCTCATCAGTGCCAAGAAACAAGGCATTCGGCTTTGTTGTCAATGGTTCTTATTAAATTTTACCTTGGACAAAGCTTGACATCTTCCCACCAGCATCCCCAAAAGCGCACATGCGTCACTGGCACCCTGCGTGTCACCGTGGGCTCAGAGAAGAGGTAAATCAGAGGACAACTTCTTCTCAACTGCCAGGAATCCCAAGTGCGCTGAGTCTCCTGGCGGAGCTTCACAGATGCCCGCGGACCTCAGTGCCCTGGAGCGCACGGCACGTACCTCCCGTTTGGCTGCGAGAGCCCCCAGCTTGGTCTCTCCTCCTGCCATTTTTTCCCATTTGTTTCCCAGGTAACTCCACCCACAGGTGAGCCCCCAGCTGGGCATCCAGCTGGCCTGAGCAGATCCAACTCACACCAGGACCTTGGAAGGATGGGTCACCGCAACAGCAACAGCCAACAAGTCTCAAAATGCACTAAATAGCGACACACAGGCACCAAAAGTAACTCCATCTGCCATCACGTTGGTACAAAATGGGCAAACCTGGCAGGTGAGCCAACTGGCCTGGCAGCAGGTTTGAAGGCAGTCAGCAGAGTTATACCAAGTAAAAAAGCACACAGAGCATCATTAAATAAAACCACTTCAGCACCGTAATTTGAATTCTAACAGAGGATGTGCAAATTTGGGAGTAACGTTTCACTTTGTTTTATCTTTGCAATTCTTCTTTTTGAGGGGGCCGGTGCTGTGCCTGCGGCATGTGGAAATTCCAGGGCTAGGGATCAAACCCCCACACCACAGCAGTGACCCGGGCCACTGCAGTGACAACGCCGGACACCTAACTCACAAGTGCAAAGGTGATTATGAAGGAAACGCACGATGAGATCGAGACCAGCGCACTTTCCCACGTCAGCCTGTTGAGTCCCAGGCCGCCGTCTCCATCTCATGGGCCGAACCAGGAGCTGGAGAGATGGATGCGGATCTGCCGGCCACAGGGACCTCACCGGAACGGGGGGCGACCCCTCCCTCATCTCTGCACAGAGCAGCACTCGAGCAGAAGGAGGCTTTCCCCAAGGAGCAGAATCTTTCTTATCGCCTTGATCTTTCATTATTTTATAGCTTTACTTCTGGCACTGTACATTACTGATCAGAAAAGCAATAAGGCGTTTTCAGCATCCATCACAGATACTTGAGAAAAAAGTCCAATTATTTCTATTAGCATTACTAGCATTTATTATAAATGGGGGGTGGGTGGGTAGAATAATGAAAAGAGGAAAGCCCGCTCTCCCCCAGTGCTTATATTCTAAGAGGGGCACGTCTGCTAAAATGCCATCTCTTGGGCAGCTCGGGCCGCCGTAACCAACACCACGGCCTGGACAGCTTCAACAGCCCTACCTCTCACCGTCCTGGAGGCTGGAGGTCGGAGACGGAGTGTCAGCCAGGGCTGGCTTCTCCTGAGCCCTCTCTCCTTGATGTGCAGAGAGGAGAGGTCCCTCTGGGTGTCTATCTCCTGATCTTTTCTTGTAAGGACACCAGGCATATGGGGTTACGGCGCCATCCGTATGACCTCATGTTACCTCCAGCCTCTCTTTAAAGACCCTATTTCCGGAGTTCCCGTCGTGGCGCAGTGGTTAACGAATCTGACTAGGAATCATGAGGTTGTGGGTTCGGTCCCTGCCCTTGCTCAGTGGGTTAAGGATCCGGTGTTGCCGTGAGCTGTGGTGTAGGTTGCAGACACGGCTCGAATCCCACGTTGCTGTGGCTCTGGTGTAGGCCACAGCTCCGATTCGACCCCTAGCCTGGGAACCTCCACATGCCGCGGGAGCGGCCCAAGAAATGGCAAAAAGACAAAAAAAAAAAAAAAGACCCTATTTCCAAATCAGCACACATTCTGAGGTCCTGGGGGACGATGCTCCTCCCTATGCATATGGGGAAGAGGGCACTTCAGCCTGGCACTGACCATCGGAGGCCTGCTCGGGCCAGTGCGGAACAAAGACCAACACAGGACGTCCTCCCAAGGCGGGCGGGGGCAGGGTCCTCCAAGCAGGGCCCCGGGGCTGGGCCGTGGGCCGTGGCCAGTCATTCCTCTGGGCTGGAGAGGCTCCAGCCCAACATTCAGCATCACCCTCCAGAGAATGACAGAAGCCACGAGAAGGGACGGCTGCCCCAAATGCCGACCTTCGAGACTTTGTTAATATATTTGCTTCCTTCAAGAGCTTCTCCTTGACTTTATCAGGCATGACCCTGGACTCCCTAATGAGGTTCACATTCCTCGGGAAGCTGTTCTCCCACTGAGCGTTAAAGCCCCGTGTAGCCTGTCTAATCCCCATGAGAACACGCTGCCCTACAAACGCGGTGAAGCCTTCCGAGGAGCGGAAGAGAGAGCAGGAAAGTCACTGGAATCATTTCAATCTAGTTTCCCGTAAAGTTAACCATCAGCCAGCAAAGAGCGTGCCCTCTGGGGCGGGCCCTTACCAGATTCCTGGGTCTTATCTTTTTGAAAATCGAGGGGAAAAAAAAAAAAAAAGATGACATCCCATGACTGATAAGATGCTAATGGCTTTTGCTACAGAACCGGAAGGAAAAAACTCATCAATCCAAGCGAATGGCAGAAATATTTTAAAAATGAGGCTTCAGAAATCTTTCAGAAACTGTCTTATTTTTCTGATCATTTACAACACCAAGGATCATGGCTTAACCAAAACGACTGGATCCAGTGCCATGAGAAGAAACCAGGGCTCCAGTTCAGAAGCATTCCTCACCGGCCATGTCAGGATCGGGCTGGAAAGGCATCACAAGGGATTGGTAATTAAGAATAATCAACAGACCCGCGTTGGCAAAGAGTTTCTATTTCAATTAATTACAGGGGAGCACCGGTTACTGCGACTGTAATGCCTGCACCCTGTTTCCACTGCAGCTGGATCCTCAAAAGTGGGGGCATCACGTGGGTCTTGAGGTGATTCTGTCACACCCCCTCGAGGAGGGAACAAAGACCAAGGGCAGGGAGGTGAGCAAGGGCTACTACGCCCGGAGACGCAGAAACTCCATGCGTGGCGAGGGGCACCTTCCTTCCCTGTGTCCCCACAGACACGGGGAGTGGAGGAAGGCAGCTCTCAATTGGCACCTTAAAGAGCACAGAGTGGGAGTTCCTGCTGTGGCTCAAGGGGATAAGAACCCGACACCGTGCGGATGCAGGTTCCATCCCTGGCCTCGCTCCGTGAGGTAAGGATCGGGCGTTGCCCTAAGCCGAGGCATAGGTCCCAGAAGCAGCTCAGAGTCAGTGCTGCCGTGGCTGTGGTGCAGGCTGGCACCTGCAGCTCTGATGTGACCCCTAGCCTGGGAACGTCCATATGCCCCAGGTGCAGCCATAAAAGGAAGAGAAAAAAGAGCATCAGGTGTACCATGAGGTGACTGAAGGTGCTTAGAAGCCGATGGTGGAACAAGGAAAACGGGAGAGTATGCATTGTCTGGGAGTCCACCGGCTTCAAGTGCAAAAGACAGCAAACCCAAGCCAGGAGCAAGCAGGCGGGGGTCCACAGCAGCACAAAAGGGCTGCAGGGCGCCAGGCATGCTCCATCTCCCTGCCTGGGATGTGATTACACAGAGGGCGTCCACCGTCAAAACTCACCAGGCTGGACATTTATGAGAGGTGACCTTTCCGAAGGCATGCTTCAATTTTAAACAAACATTCATCTAGAAACCTAACATACACTTCGTTTCAAGTGCATGAGTCAGCTGGATAGAAGGGTAAAAGCTCAGGACTCTGTCTCAGAGACTGACATTAAATCCCCCAGTGTCCCCTGCCCTCTCCTAGACAGCCTGATCTACCCAGCGTGGCCTGGCTCTCCCAACTCAACCCGCCTCGGCTGTGAAATGGGGCTCCTATCACCTCGCCGTGGGCTGCGAACCTGGAGAGACCACGAAAGGCTTTGATAGAGTGACTATGGAATATACATACTATCAGATTGCTGGGCGGGGGGGACGGGGGGGACCTGCGACCCTCCCGGAGGACAGAAGAGTGAGTTACGACCGTCACGTGGCGCTGGGAGAGCCCCGCCGTCTCTCCTGACACAAGACATCACAGAGCAGCGCACAGACTGTACTTCCTGCCGACGCAGGGCGGGCTCTGTAATCACATCAATAGGAGAGTAAGAGGCCATCTCCCTGGCGCCCTGGTCACCACGACAGGCTGCTGATCCCAGGTGCCCACGACTGCAGGACATCCAGAGCCCCCCGGGATTCCACGTGCTCCCAGGAAGGATCTGTTTGAATGGCACGCCTGGCAGCTAACGCAGAAAACAAGTCAACCGGTGGGGTTAGCGAGTGAAGGGCCACGTTTTGCTCTGGTTTATTCATATGCCCAAGATAAAGGTTGAAATCCTGGCTGATGAGACGGCACATGGGGACGACTGGATGGGACCCAAGCACCTGTGCCAGAACCTTCTCAAGGATGCCCAGCCCAGGGTCAGGGACGTGACGCTGCCCCGGCTCGCTCCTTTGTGGCCCGGGCTGGCATGCCCGCAAGGATCAGTGCTCCACAGGACAGGGACGGCCACACGTGTCCTTCTCTGGGACTGTTCCTGTCACCCCAGAAAGGGGCAGGGGCCTTTCCACCACACAGCCGCCTGAAGTAGAAGCAGCCCCAGGCCAGGGTGCATGCTGGCCCCAAGGTGTACAGGCTGCACGAGGCGCCCCAGCCTCCCCAGAGCTCGAGGACCCCGCAGGGCACTGGACCCTGCACCTCCTTTTTCCATCCCCGGGGCCCAGGATCATCTCGCCCCCCTGGGCCACCTCAGGCTGCGTCCTCTGCCAAGAAAACCCACCTCCCTCTTCCCATTCTGCCTACTTCAAGGCTGGACCAGAGGCGCCTCCTTCAGGAGACCCACAAATATGATGTGCTCTGTCCCCAACCAAGACCCCTCCACCCACCAAGTCCCTCCCCTCGCCCTCCACTCTCCACCCACCCATCCTCTTCCCTCCCTCCCCCCTCTCCACCCACCCAGCCCCTCCCCTCTGACACCTAACATGGACAGCTGCATAGCCTGCAGGGACACAGGGAGAAGGACACCCCCCGCCCCCAAAGAACACCAACCCTGTGTACAAGGTGGGTGGAGCCAGGAGAAACAGAACCAAGAGATGCACCAAAAATTCAGGACAAATGAAGTCCGTGCTTCTGCTTTTTTTTAAGAGAAGAGCTTAGAAGTGATGTGACAATGTGATGCGACAGCATCCCCATGGCTTTTTAACCCCTTCCTTCTTGTTACAAAAGGAAGGGAGAAAAGGCACAAACAGGAAAAAATCACCATTTTTAAGGATGGAAATGATACACAAAGGGGGATAGCAAGGAAACTCCCCCCAAATATTTTGGCAACAGTGTTGAAGAATTATACAGCGCTGGTCTGGTTTTCGCCAACTGTTCTTTGATCCAGGGACAGGCTGGCAAGAAAGGGAAAAAGGACAACTTTTCCTATCAAATTTTTATCAAATCTTAGAAGAAAAAAAAAATTTATTTTTTTGCTTTTTTTAGGGCTGCACCCGAGGCATATGGAGGTTCCCAGGCTAGGGCTCTAATCAAAGCTGCAGCTGCCAGCCTACACCACAGCCACAGCAACGCAAGATCCTTAACCCACTGAGCGAGGCCAGGGATCCAACCTGCAACCTCATGGTTCCTAGTCGGATTCACTTCCGCTGCGCCACAACAGGAACTCCAGAAAAAGTTTTAAATTTAGCATTAGGCCCAGAAGGGTCAGCTCACTCACTGTAAATGTCCATATAATCATATTTCACTAAGCCCACGGGAGCTCACCGGACGAGCCTAAACCTCCTCCACATTTACAAAATCCTGCCAATTCTGTCACTCTCCACCCAGGGTCCCAAACAGAAGCCTAGAACTGGGGCAAGCCCGTCCCCATCTGCCCAGGCCACCAGCCCCACCTGCCAGGTTCTCCCTCAAACACCCATGAGCGCCTTCCTGCTGCCCCTTTGCTGCAACCAGGTCCTCCCCAGGCAGCACTCTGCTTTGCAGGGGCCTCCTACCACCAGGCAAGGCCCTCGCAGCGCACTTGCTGAAAATAAAGAAGACGGCCTCCAAAATGACAAGTGTTTCGATAAAGACTCTGGAATCCGAATTTCTGACTTCTCAGCCCTCCTCCACAAGGAAGCAATGGTGTGTTTACACTAAAGACCGTCTGGGAGTTCCCACTGTGGCGCAAGGGGATCAGCGGCATCTTGGGAGCGCTGGGACGCAGGTTCAATTCTCCAGCCCGGCACAGTGGGTTAAGGATCCAGTGTTGCTGCAACTGTGGCTTAGGTTACAACTGTGGCCTGGATCCGACCCCTGGCCCAGGAATTCCATATGCCGCAGGGGAAGGAAGGAAGGGAGAGAGGGAAGGAGGAGGAGGGGGGGAGAAAGAGAGAAAGAGAAAGAAAGGAAGAAAGAAAGAGGGAGGAAGGACAGAATAAAAAAATAGTGTGAAACATAATTTAAAAAAAAAAAAAAGACAGTCTAAGCAGAGGCAGGGGAGGCTGAGAGCCCAGAGTCCGGTGCTCAGCTCTGGTAGACCAGAAGGCCTACCGGCTCCGAAAGTTCCCGAGTGGGGGGTTGCAGGGGGCTTAGGAGCTGAAAGGTGCGGAGACACACGGGGCTGGTGAGAAGGTAAGAGTCAAAAACGCCTAAAACACACAAAGATGAACCGCACCCGGATCCGCCCGGAGGGCACCCATCCCAGGAGCTATTTCTGAGCTCGAAGGAAAGGAGGAGGCCGGCCCTTCCTGAATCCCTGCTCAAAATAACCCGCTTTACGAGAGACAAAGCAAAGCACGGGGGAAACGGGAGTTTAATTTTACAGATTAAAATGTGGGGGTGGGGATTCAAATGCTTCGCTGATTATTTTCATCCTGCTCTCAAAGGAGCCATGGGTTTTCTATTTAGGAAAACTCTCCGCCAGAAGCAGCCCCACGAAAATAAAACCGGCAGGTGGATTAGGACTGTTCTCCTCCGAGGATAACGGCCAGCGGGTTCAAGTGAGAGCTGAGGAGCTGCTGACACAGACCCCCCGACCCCCGCCACCGTGAAACACTCCCAGAGGCTCACTGGGCATCACCGGAGGCAGGCGTGACCCAGTGACCCCAGCGCTGGCCCTCTGTCCTCACCCAGGTGGTGGTGCTGGCCACAGACACACGTGCTCAGAGGCAGGATGCGGGGTGCCAGGAGGCACGGGGTGTCCAAGGCCAAGGTGGGAGTGGGTCCAAAGCCATCAAGTGCCCTTGAGCACAAGGCCTGCAGAAGCACATGTCCCCAAAGCCCACCAGCATGTGCCCCCCACAGGGACAGGGACAATGAAGTCAGTGCAGGCTTCTGTCACCTCTACCAGCCTGAACGTGGGGCTGGGGAGACAACGGAGGGAAAGAGCAACAGAGGGGTGACCTTGGATAATGAGAGGTGTCCCGGCCAGAGCTGGAACGCACCCCAAACCAAGAGAAAAGTTCCTGGAACCTGGATCCCAGGGTGCCATGACAAGCGTATGCTGAAGCTCGGAGGATGTGCTGTGGCGTCTAGAGAATGTTCCAGGGCCAACGGAATACACTGCTTTACCCATTTATAGAGGACACGAGGCCTGCATTGACGGAGCTGCCATCAGAACCCCGACCAGGTCCGGAGCCCCTTCTCCAGTGGGTCCCACGGCTCAAGGGGCTGCTCCTGACAGCTACACATGGAAGTTTCCATTTTCTACTTCTGTTCTCCGAAAATAAGGGCAGGTGCAGGCAAAGAATCACCTATAAGAGCGGCATGAACTGGAGAACGCAGAGAGGAAAAGAAGATTCACCAAGCACTTGTTCTTGCTTTTGTTGACATTCGAGTGCTAGGTGCCCACAGCAGCCTGGCCCCAGGGCCGCTCTCCTGGGCACCGTGTTCCTGGCCGCATGAGGTTCCTTCCACAGCTGGCTCTGCCCTGCTGCCTGACGGGGCCGGGACACATCTGTCACTGTCATCACCAGGGTGCCGTCTGCTTTGAATCAAGGGGCCTCGTGGACCCAAATGCCCTTACTGTCATCAGAGCCTGGCTGCCTGGGTCAGATGGCACTACCCTCCAGACGCCCTGCAGGTGGACACCTGTCCCCTCTCTGCCCTCGGCCTTGGGGAGCTGGCTTGCTTGA
Organism: Phacochoerus africanus; assembly: GCF_016906955.1. NCBI lineage: Eukaryota > Metazoa > Chordata > Mammalia > Artiodactyla > Suidae > Phacochoerus > Phacochoerus africanus. The sequence goes on along the minus strand of NC_062559.1, from coordinate 48,979,540 downwards.
TTACGTTTGATCCTCTCCCAGGTAACTAAGTTCCCTTTACACAACAGGGGGGCCCCATAATAAACCCGAATCCATTTGCTAAAAATACTTCAAACCATCACTGCTACCGTTCCATTCCTCCCGTCCCCCCAAGTCCTACAGATGTGGGGGACACAGGGCACTGGCTCATTTGTCACACAGGCCTCACCCAGTGCTCTCTCTATAAAGGACCAAAGATGCACGGGCCAAAGATGATGGTGCAGGAAGGGTTTTTTTTTGAAGGAATCTTCTAGAACGTACACACTTAAATTTATCGGAAGCTCTTTACAAGTCACCTTGAGACACTACCCATATATTCCAACAATTGCATTATTCATTAAAACAAAGCTGACAAAACTAAAACCCTGTTGGAACAGGGTTTTGAGGTGCTGAGTCAGGTCAGCTGGGACTGCAGGCAGGGGCAACCGACCTGCACATCCCAGCACCCGCGGTCACGGGATTGATCAACCACCAAGTCCGCCCCAAGAGCACGGAGCCTCGCTGCTGACGAAGTCACAAAAACATGTGCTCCCAGAATGTCAAAAGGTCTTCTGAGAAGCTTGAGCAGGGCTCAGTTCAGGCGCCCTCCCCTCACAGACGACATCTCCAGCCAGGAATCTGTGACAACTGGCCCCGGTGGATTCCCCCCCCCCAAGGGGCATGGCTCCAGGGGAGTCAGGCTGGAGTGAGAAGGATGTGGCTCAAAAGTAGGTGCCCAGGGCACCTCCACTGTCTAGTCTAAATAACAGCTGCAGAGTTTCCTGGCAGCTTAGCATGTTAAGGATCCGGCATTGTCACTGCTGTGGCGCAGGTGGACAACTGTGGCGCAGGTTCGATCTCTGGCCCAGGAACTTCCACATGCTGCAGGTGTGGCCGAAATAAGTGGAGAGATAGATAGATGACAGATAGATAGATAGAAGACAGACAGACAGACAGGTAACAGAGTGCAGCTGGACAGGCAGCAGCCCGGGCTCTCCTCCTGCTAACCAGGTAACTAGCCTAATGGAGCAGCCAGCGGGTAAGAGCAGTTTCACTAGGTGCCTGTGGAAGCTGCCACATCAGCCACAACACAATGTCGAATGAAAAATGATGACGTACTGAAAACAGAATGTGGAAAGGACGTGATTTATTTAAAACACGTATATTTCAAAAGAAGATTAATTCCCTTCTGAGCTTTTTGGGGGCAGGGCTAGTGAATCCCACATAAACGGAGCTTAACCCTGGGCCATATTCCAGAGCAAATCAGCCACGATGGAATGACACTGTCAACATCGCAGCCACTTGGTCCTGTCACCCGGCCACATGCCTGTTTCCTCTTGTGTAAAATGGTGAAGGCGGTGCCTGCAGGCCCGTCCAGTGCCCAGCAGGGTCTGAAGTGCCAGCAGAAGAAGGTGCCAGAACTACCCCCGGCAGTGTTGCTCAGGGGATGAACTTCTCCCGTTCGCAGTCGCTCCATCCTGCTGGCCACCTTCAGGTCCCAGACAGTTCCAAGACCCCACAACGGAGGCCCCTGCTTGGCCCAGATTATTTAGGGTTGAAAAACATGAATTCCTTCCTGTACAAAGGAAATGGCCCTGCTTATACAAAATAGCACTTTGCTAGTGCAGCTGCACATGGCTTGCCGACTGCAGGAGCCGACCCAGAGCCCGTGCCATGGCTTCGCTGGTAGGAATTCACATGTGGGGCTGTTCCCCAAACCCTAGGCCTCAGAGTAACAGTTTCAGTGGGACGACAGCCACAGCCATGAATATACCTGTAGCAACGTGACTTTCTTCTTTTTTTTTTTTTTTAGGGCCACACTTGTGGCCTGTGGAACTCCCCAGGCTAGGGGTCCAGACAGCACTGTAGCCACTGGCCTACGCCACAGCCACAGCCACCCCAGATCCAACTGGCATCTGCGACCTACAACACAACTCATGGCAACGCCAGATCCTTAACCCACCGAGCAAGGCCAGGGATCGAACCCGTGTCCTTATGGATACTAGCCTGGTTCATTAGCGCTAAGCCACGACGGGAACTCCCTAAAGTGATTTTCTTCTAATTATAATGAGTCAGGAAAAAAAATGGTCTACCAGGAAGGGGAACTTACAGGAAAAGGAATAAAAATACCCAGAAGAAGAGCTGAACTTCACAATTCTTCATGGCTCTTTTGACTCGAGTGATAACTTGCAAAAATAAAAACCAAGATAGGAAAGCAACGAGATGTCCTTCGGGGGTGGGGTGCGGGTGAATGAATAAATAAATCATACATCCAGACAATGGCATACGATTTAGCAGTTTAAAAAAAAAAGAGTTCCTACTGTGGCTCAGTGGGTTAAGAACCTGACACTGTCTCTGTGAGGAGGCCGTTTCGATCCCTGGCCTCACTCAGTGGGTTAAATATCCAGCATTGTCACAAGCTACAGTGTAGGTCACAGATGTGGCTCAGATCTAGTATTGCTGTGACCATGCTATAGGCTGGCAGCTGCAGCTCCGATGCAACACCGAGCCTGGAAACCTCCATGTGCGGCAGGTGTGGTTGTAAAAAGAAAAAAAAAAGAAAAAAGGGGGGCGCTATCAGGCCACTAAAAGGCATGGGGGAGGAGTTCCAGTCGTGGCTCAGTGGTTAAGGAATGCAACTAGGAACCATGAGGTTGCGGGTTCAATCCCTGGCCTCACTCAGTGGACGAAGGATCTGGCATTGCCGTGAGCTATGGTGTAGGTTGCAGACGCAGCTCGGATCCTGCCTGGCTGTGGCTGTAGCGTAGGCCGACATCTGTAGCTCCGATTCGAGCCCTAGCCTGGGAACCTCCATATGCGACGGGTGTGGCCCTAAAAAGCAAAACACAAAAAATCAACAGCCAGACGTTAAAACACAGGCCCAGGTCTGTCTAACAGAGGTGGATAAATGGACTCCTCAAACTGGCCTGGCCTCCCCGTGGGTCCTGGGCAGGTGGCAGGCCTCCGCAGACCTGTGGTCAGCGAGCTACATCTGGTTACAGCCTGGCCAACAGCAAACCTGGAAACAGTTGTTGAATTGAGCAGCTTAAAAATTAACCGCCTCCTCCATTAGCGCAGGGAATGCGAGGAGGCGGGGAGAGACGTGTAAACACTGACTGAGCAGGCAGGCCGTGTGACTCTTAAAGTCCCAGGGCCACCTGTAAGGCTGGAGCAAGGACAGGAAGCCCCCAGAGAGGCTGTGACATCAAAGACAGAAAAGCAAAGGCTCAGCACATTGCTGATCACCCTTCAAGAGCGAAGCTGGTTTCCGCGACTTCCGGGCACCGTTAGCAGACAATCCAGGCCATCCCTGGCCAGACGTGGAGCTGTGCCACCTCACGTCGCCCCCAAACCACCCTGCTGGATCCCCGTCTGCCACCATATTTCTTTTCTTTTCTTTTTTTAATTTTATGGCTGCACCCACAGCCTATGGAAGTTCCCAGGCCAGGACTGAATCTGAGCCACAGCTGTGACCTATGCCGCAACTGCAGCTTTGCTGGATCCTTTAGCCTGCTGTGCTGGGCCGGGAATCGAACCGGTGCCTGTGCATCCACCTAAGCCACTGAAGTCAGATTTTTTGCAAGTGTCTTTTTTAATTTTTTTAGGGCCACACCCATGGCATATGGAGGTTCCCAGACTAGGGGTCGAGTCAGAGCTGGGCCCTAGCTCACGGCTCCACGTCCCTTCCTGAGCCCCTTTTCTGCAGGGTGGCTCTCTTCTTCCACGTCACCCGCTCTACCAAGGGGACATCCTGAGCCAGGTCTGGAGCCTCCCTGATGGTGGCCCTGGTGGCAGCACAGTGACGATGGCAGCAGGGTTCACCACACGCGAACATGCTGGGGAAGGGGGGTTGTTCCCAGCACAGAGGGGACCCACAGCCACACCATCCCAGAGTCAGTAAGTGGACGAATGGGCCAGACATTAGGCCAAAGTCTATATATATATATACATATATATACATTCTTTTTAGCATATGGAAGTTCCCAGGCTAGGGGTTGAATCAGCGCTCCAGCTGCCAGCCCACACCACAGCCACAACAACAGGGCATCCAAGCCGCGTCTGTGACCTACACCGCAGCGCACGGCAATGCAGGATCCTTAACCCACTGAGTGAGGCCAGGGATCGAACCTGCGTCCTCATGGTTCCTAGTCGGGTTCGTTACCACTGAGCCACGACGGGAACTCCCAAAGTCTATGTCCTTGACCATAGATAGCTTCACCCAGGCTCTCGTGGTCTCCAGAGAATTCTGGGCACCCACAGTCACGAACAGACGTGCGGTGATCAAGGACCCGGCCATCCAGGAGAGCCCCATCTCAGCTCCTGGGAGACGCAGCTGCCCCAACCCCCACCCCTGCTCCCCCTTATCTCCAGGGGCGGCTGTGAATTTTTGGCCCTCGTCTGCCCAGAAGCAAGAGCGTTATGGGTTGAGAATAAGAAGGGTCTTTGTTACTGCTGGTGGCATTCCCTCCTGCCATTCAAAGCTACATTATCGAGAAAAATGACGACGGATACATGTCCCCCCATCATGATCTAATGAGAATAAAAGCTTATCTCTCCCTAGCAAGCTGCCAATGACTGTGGCTAGAAATGCCATAATCAGTGATAGTTAAGACTTTTGGAATATTCTTTGAACCAAAGAATTCAATCCCCTAAGTAGCTGGCACCGGGCCTCCGTTAAGAAACAGTGCCAAGAGCAGTGGGGCTCGGTCTGCAGCTGCAGCTCAGGAGTGGCTGTGCCAGCCAGAGTGTCACAGGAGCCACACACAGGCACAGGCACACGTGCACAGACAGGCCGTGCTTCTGGGGGTGGCTCTGCCCTCTGTATGCCCCCCCAACTCCAGCATGACAAGTCACAAGCTACACAGGACAAGGCTCACTACAACTGAGACCCGCAGGGGCCGGGGCGCTTCTAAATCCTTACGAGGCGAGTGGGGACAAAGGCCTCCCAGGTGGTGTCTCGCCCTCGTCCACGGCACATAGGAGTCTCTGCTCCGTCAGTCACTTAGGTCACAGCACACAGCACACTGGAGAGAAGAGCCCAACCGCGGGCAAAGCAGACCTAACATAAACCGAGGTCAGAAATTAAAAAAAGAAAACATAGCTCCCATTGTGGCTCGGGGGTTAAGAACCCGACATAGGAGTTCCTGTGGTGGCACAGAGGAAACGAATCACTAGGAACCATGAGGTTTCGGGTTCGATTCCTGCCCTCGCTCAGCAGGTTAAGGACCCGGCGTTGCCGTGAGCTGTGGGGTAGGTCGCGATGCAGCTCAGATCTGGCATTGCCGTGGCTCTGGCACAGGCCGGCAGCTGTAGCTTCAATTAGACTCCTCACTGGGAACCTCCATATGCTGTGGGTGTGGCCCTAAAAAGCAAAAAAAAAAAAAGAACCTGTATCCATGAGGCTGCGGGTTCGATCCCTGGCCTCGCTCAATGGGATGCGGATCTGGCACTGTCACAAGCTGCAGTGTAGGTCTCAGAGGCACTTGGATTTGGTGTGGCTGTGGCTGTGGCTGTGGCTGCGGCTCCACTTCAGCCCCCTAGCCCGGAACTTCCATACGCCATGGGTGCAGCCTAAAAGAAAAAAACAAAAGGAAAAATCATCCACGGCCACGCCTACGGGTGAGTGGGACCAAGGGCCTCGGCCAGAAAAGAGGAAGCCTTCTCCACAGTGAGGCCGGAAGTGGCAGCAGAAGTGTCCCAAAGCCCCACCACTGGGCCGGGTCTTGAAATGACTAAAACCCACATCATGTGACATCTGGACGGGGCAGTGGGGGTTGTCCGCTTGGGGGCTGGTCACGGGTACCCAGCGCGGAGCTGCACCCAGCCTCTCTCCCCTTCTGCAACTGTCCCAAATGCTTCCTAACAAAGGTTCAAGAAGAAAAGTCATTTAATCTCTTTCTTGAAAAAAAAAAAAAAAAGCAAGGCTCGGGTTGAATTGGAGCTGCAGCCGCTGCCTACACCACAGCCATGGCAACACCAGATCTGAGGGCATCTGAGACCCACGCCGCAGCTCACGACAATGCCGGATCCTCATCCCACTGAGTGAGGCCAGGGATCGAACCGCATCCTCGTGGATACTACATCAGGTTCTTAACCCCCTGAGCCACAGTGGGAACCCAGCATGGAGCTGCACCCAGCCTCTCCCCTTCTGCAACTGTCCCAAATGCTTCCTAACAAAGGTTTAAGAAGAAAAGTCATTCAGTCTCTTTCTTGAAAAAACAGCAGGGCTAGACCCACCTGTGATTTTTCCAGCTTTGTGTGTGTGCACCTGTGTGTGTGTGTGTGTGTGTGTGTGTGTGTGTGTACCCACGTGGGTACACTGTGTGCACGTGTGTGAACTGCATGTGTTGGTGCATGCAGGCACATGTGTGAACTTCATGTCTGCACGCATGAGTGTCGTGTGTGGGGGTGAATGTGTGTGCGTGCGTGTGCCTGTGTGTGTGGTGGGAAGAGTGGGGACACCCGGATCCTGGTCCGCACACGGAGACCACACGCACTTGACGCCAGCTCGACCCCAAGAAGCCCGGCTCCTGCACACATTCCTTCTGCCCAGAGCCCGAGGACCCATTGGGAATCCGAATTCTCAGGAACCGCTGACCCGAGCAGCAACAAAATCCCAAGATTCTCTAAAACCCCATCTCCCTGGACCTCCAGCCACAGGGGCAGCTTGTGGGGCACATGAGGGGGTCCCACAGAGGCGGGGCCCAGGCCCCTCGGAGGGTTATAGCACATCCGCAAATGGTGGGGGTGCAGACACTGAGAGCCAAGCAGAAAAGCAGGGCCCCATGCAGGGGTGCCTTCGGCCCCCACGTGCCACCCCCAGGGCTCCTCACTCCCCGGTAATCAAAGTCCGACGCCCAACCCAGCACACCCTGGCCCCCAGCATTCATGGGTACCATCCAGCAACCGAAGCCCCCCCCACACACACACACACAGGGAATCCACAAACACAGGACATCTGTCTTGATTCAGGGTCCCCAGACTTCTATGACAGCCTGAAAACCCCTCAAAAAGAAGCCAGAAAAATCCTCAAGGCCAGGCATCGTCCCCAGACCTTATCCCTGCCCCTCTGCGCCCAAAAGAGCAGCATGTCGACGTGACTAGAATGAAGGGTCACTTGTGGAGGAAGGGCTGTGACCTGGCCGGGACAAAATGACCCAATTCTTCCCTGAAACCAAATTCACGAGAGTTATTTTTCGATAATGAAAAACATGGATTTCATAGCTCCTCGGTTGATTCTTGAGATGAAAACTATACACGCTATCGGAAAGCATCTAGCAGCCGTTTCTGAAGCGTTTCGTTTCCGTGGCCACAGTCCAAAGCGGGCCCCTGGCGCGCACATCATTCAACGCGGGCCAACTCGGCTCCAGGCGCCCCCGGGGAGAGCAACGCGACACTTACCGCAGCTTCACATGGCTGGTGGCAGGCGTACTTGCAGGCTGCGAGAGAAAGAGAAAAAAGGCGTGTGTTGAGCGCTCGCTCAGGACTCTCTACGTCTCCAAACTCTCAGTCCTCGAAAACGGCCGGACCGAGGGAGGTTTGCCGCTGAAGATGCAGCGCCGACGTGTATCGTGATGCCCAGGAGCCCGGCCACCTCTGCGGGGTCGGCAACGGCGCCAATGGAGCGGGGCACCCGGGGGAGCGGTTACAAGCACGCCGGCTTTCCCGGGGTCCCCGAAGGAGAAAGGCAGTGAATCTGAGCAGGAGAAAGCATCTGTGTTTGCCTGGAAATGACAGCCTCTCGCCGAGAAAAAGAGAAACTTGAAAATGCCCCAGAAGAATCAGGATGGGTGCCTTTAAATTAGGGAGAAGCTGTGGACCTCTGAGGTCCACGCTCCCTGCACTTCCGGACAAGCTCAGAGCTGGTGGTCAGCACCAACCCACATCGGCATTCCTGCGGGGACCCTGCAGCCCGGCCGCTGTGTGGACTGAGGCACCCGTGTGTCGGTCCCGAGGCCCCCACAATGCAGCCTGAGAGCCGGAACCAAAGCGGATTTCACAGGCCAGCCCTCCAGAAGCTGCAGCTGTGCTGGCAGCACAGGAACGCCTGTCCCTCCACGGGGGCTGGGGCATGGCGCTTCCAGGCAGACAGCAGGCCTGGGAGGAGAGGCAGAACGAAGCATCTGCACCACATGAGCCCGGTGCAGGCTCCCCAGGCGGGCATCTGTCTGGTGACCCCCAAGGGGCAGCTGGGGGATGGGGGGCAGGGGCCCTGGCTTGGGGGCACGTGACCTGAGGGCTTCCTGGTCCTCTCCAGCTGGGCTGCCCTGGGCAGGACCAGCGACCTCTCTGGGCTTCTGTTTCCTCCCATGGGATTATCTCGATGCCAAGAGGGGACCATTCAAGGGACCCTGCTTTGAAACTACAAAGCACAAGGTCAAAGTACAAGGTCAACGTACTTTGAATGTGTGGGGTCCAGAAAGCAAACGGCGGCCCCAGAGGTCAGGAGACGGCCCCCGATCCTGGTCAGCACTTCAGGGCTCAAACTCCCCCCACCCCCTGGCCCCCACACGTCCCCTCTCTTGTCTCTGAGCTGGGAACAGAAATCTGGAACTCGCAGTCCACGTGGGACTAAACGAGCATGGAACGAAGTTACCCGGTCCAAGGCTGGGGCTCCTGGAACAGGGAAGAGCTGGGGTCTTTATCTTTGCAAGATTTTTTTTTTTTTTTTTGGCTTCTTGGGCTGCACTCACATCATGTGGAGCTTCCCAGGCTAGAGGTCCAATGGGAGCTGCAGCCACCAGCCTACACCACAGCCACAGCAACATGGGATCTGAACCGCATCTGTGACCTACACCACAGCTCACGGCAACGCCGGATCCTTAACCCACTAAGCGAGGCCAAGGATCGAACACGCGTCCTCATGGATGCTAGACGGGTTCATTCACCACTGAGCCACGACGGGAACTCCAGGATCTATTTTTTAAATTGCCTTTCTAGGCATCCGGGGTGTGTGAAAAGATTCACAAAGACAAGTATTTATTCTACATCTTCTAATGGGTCCACCCTGCAGGGAGTAATGTTCTAATAGAGAGAAGCTGGCCCTCTGGAATACAAGGGGTTTTCACATCAAATTAAACTCTCAGAGAGAGGGACAGGCAGGGACCAGAGGCCAGCAGGAAGGACTGAGAGAGAGAAGAAGGCAGCTGGGGGGCTCCCTCTGGCCTTTGAGTAAGTGACGAGGAGCAGAAGGGCAGGTGACAACTCGCCCTGGGCCCATAGGAAGCTCTGTTCACACACAGACTGCACGGGCGGCCCGCACGGCTCGGCAGCTTGGACAGGAGCACGGTCCCACGTGATGGTGACCCCGAGATGACCTCAGGGAACTTCCTGGTGCCCTGGCCCCGTGCAGCCCCCTCACACAGTGACAGAGCCTGCTCTGTGAGCAGGCAGATGGCAGAGGGCGTGGCGAGTGACTTCTGCCCTGGCCTCCTGGGTCCTTCCCCACCAGCCCCGGGGGCCCAGGTACCAAGCTGTGAGGGCGCCAAGGCAGCCCTGGGGAGGGGGTTCCACATTCCCACAGCCAGCACCACCTTGCCAGCCATGTAGGAGACCACCAGCCTCAGGGGAGCCTTCAGATGAGGCAGCTTTTTAAGCGACGCTGAGCCAGCACTGCCCAGCTGCGTGACTCCCCAGTTCCTGATCCACAGAAGCCGTGAGAACAGAAGCTACCGTCCCAGTGAGTCACTAACTTTGGGGTTAATTATGCAGCACCATATAATTAATACAATAAGCCAATTCGACCCAAAAAGGGGCTCCGATCAGTGGAAGCATGGTGACAGCGGTGTGACATATTCACGGCAGATGGCCAGCTAGGAACCACCTGACAGGGAGAAAGGGTGCAGGGTGCCGGACCCGGCTGCACCCTGCGGGCTGGGAGTCCTCGCTTTGCACCCGGCCTTTCCAACAGAGTATAAACACTGCCGGGGACCGTGTCCAGACCCAGTTTCCAATCCTGTAGCCTCCAGGAGCCAGGGCAGCCCCTGATGCAGGTCCAGCATCCAAGGCCCCCAGCCTCCCTCCGGGGCTCAGCACCTCGTTCACATCCTCCTTGGCACCTCCTCAGCCCTGCTCTGCTGTCTGGGCCTGGAATTCTCTACAACACTCTTCCGTGTGGAATGGACTGGTTTCCTTCTTCGAGACTGGGGCGAGAGCCGCCTCCTCCACCAGGAAGCCCTCCCTCCCTCCACCCTGCCCGGCTCAGGCAAGGCTCAGGGTCTGATGGGACTCCAGAAGTCCTGGCCGCCTTTCAGAGGGATCTCTGTGCATCCACCTCGGCTGCCAGGCCAAGTTCATCCACAGAAGGTGCCAGCTTCCTAGACCAACGCCCTGAAAGGAGGGGCAGAGGCTAACAGAGCACCTGCCCACCCTGCAGCCTGCCCCAGGGGCAAAGCCCTCACTGCGCAGGCACTGCCACATCATCCCCACGCCCACGAAGGAGCTGCAGGTCCTCCCCTGACTCCTCATGGGACAGGAGCTCGGGGATGAGGCGTTATTCCGGGGACCACTGCGAACGGGCCGCATCTGTTCCGGGCCTGCTTTCAGAAGCAGTATCCCGCAGGACTGCACAGGCCAGGGGTCTCCTTACCCTACCGCCCCCCTGCAAGGCAGTCCCCAGGAAGCAGGAAGGGCTCAGAAAGCACCAGAACTTCCCCGACAGGGGGCATCCCCAAACGGCCCAAGCCCGAAAGGACCAAACGTAGCATTTACTTGGACCACAGCCTCGCAGCTACCCCTCCTCTCGGACGCCAAGACCAGCAGCTCATACTGCTGTTTCCTTCCCAGCTTTACTGAGGTATCACTGACACACACAACTGTATGTATTTAAAGTATACAACGTGATGATTTGATATACATACGCATTGTGAAATGCTGACCACAATTGCGTCAACTAACACATCCATCACCTGACACAGGTACCATCTGTGTATGTGTGTGTGTGTGTGTGTGTGTGTGCGCGTGTGTGTCGGGGGGGGGGGGGGTGAGAACACTTCAGAGCCGCTCTCTCGGCATCTCTCAAGTGTACAACGCCCTAGTGTGGACTCAGGCACCACGCTGGGCATCACAGCCCCAGAACCAATTCATCGCATCCCCGCAAGCCGGTACCCTTTGATCAACATCTCCCCACCTGCCCAGCCCCCCAGCCACTCTCCTCCTCTCTGTTTCTAGGAGTTTGATTTTCCAGTTTTTAGTTTCCACACGTCAATGATATCAGACAGTATTCCTCTTCCTCGGTTTGACTGATCGCACTCAGTGCTCGAGACTCGTCCGTGTTGACAAAAGGCAGGATTTCCCACTTGGTCACATGTAAATAACACGCAGCCGTACAGCAGAAATCGGCAGAACCCTGTACGTCAACAATACCTCAAACAATCATTAAATAATATGTCCTTGGGTACGTGTAGTGCGTTTCTCTCCCCAGTCATCCATCGATGGACCCTGGGCTTTTGTAAACATGCTGCTGTGAACATGGGCGTATAGATATCTCTTTAAGATTCTGATTTCCCTTCCTTCAGATAAATACACCCAGGAGTGGGGCTGCTGGGTCACGGGGTAGTTCTGTTTGTTCACGTTTCGAGGCGCCTCTCCACTGCGGTCCTCAGTGGCTGGACCAGTTTACACTCCCAGCGACAGCACACGGGTCCCCTTTCCTGTCCATCCTCGCCAGCATCTGTTTCGGCTTGTCTTTCTGAGGACAGCCATTCTGACGGGGGTGCAGTGTTATCACGTGGGGGTTTCGAGTTGCGTGTCCCTCACGATTAGTGATGCTGGGCACCTCTGCACATACCTATGGGTCATCCGAGTGTCGTCTTTGGAAACTAAACTTTAAGAAACTACCATTTGAGTTTTGGTGTAATATCAAAAAGTCCACAATAATCTGAAGAGGCTATTAAGACATTTTCTTGTCCAAATACCTATCTGCATAGAGCTGGGTTTTCTTCAACCAAAATAACACATTTGTGACGGCTCATTTTATGTGTCAACTTCACTGTGCCACGAGATGCCAAGATATTTGCTTCAACATTATTCTGAGTGTGTCGGGGAGGGAGTTTCTGTATGAGATTAATATTTGAACCTGTAGACGGACTGAAGCTGATTGACTGACCTCCCCAACATGGTAGACTTCACCCAATCCACCGAGCGCCTGGAGAGTGGAGGAGGAAAGAATGCTTTCTCCCTGCCTGCCTGTCTTCCGGCTGGCACAATGGCCTTCTCCTGCTTTTGGACTAGGACTCAGACCAGAACGACACAACAGCTCTCCCGGGTCGACAGCTTGCCAGCTACAGATGCCACTCAGCCTCCATAACGACGTACACCAGTTCCCTATAGGCAAGCTCTTTCTCTGAAGAACCCTAACTCATACCATGCTGAAAAAGACTGAATGCAGAAGCAGCTAGGAGGAGCCAGCCTGTTAAGTCACACGTAACATGCGCAATGCGTCTAAATATATACACACACAAAACAATGCCACTCTTACTGTATGTCATGAGAAGCGGGACAAAGGCATATCAAAGACTCCTTTCTGCCATGATGAAAGAAGTTACCGAAGCAATAAAGAAGAAAGAAATTATACCCGCAAATAAAATATTGACTAGCGATTGAAAAAGCATGACGTCTAAAAATCCCATATGTGACAACGCTTATAAAAGGCAGGGCGTAAAGACATAAAACTATGCACAGCGCAAAGCAAGTTCAGGAAAGCTAGACACATGCAACGCCTTCACACGCGAGGGGTCAGCACAGGAGAGGGAGATCATACTTGGCTAAGAAAGGACGGGCCACCCAATAAATCACGCTGGGAAAACCGACTCACAAAAAATAACCCAAATAACAGGAATTCCAGATGAATCAACCATGAAATTGGATCAGAATTGGAAAAGCAGAAGGGAGCATTAGCAGGCGGGATTTTAAAACATCTTTCTTCAGCAAGGAACAAAGAAATTCAGTGAGATGATGGGTAGATTCAAAGAAGCTGTACCTTAAAACCTGCACATGACAAATATTTCACAAACAAAATAAGGCAAAAGCAACTTCCGGCAATGCTTGCAATATGGACCCTGAAATGGTAAGGAACTGACATGTCCGTAGGTCAGAATACATCAAAAAGTGGCAAAAAGTCTGCCTCACATGATGAATACTTATAAGGAACTGAAGTGCTAGAAATCAAGAAGAAAATGTAATCTAATTTTATAAATGAGCCAGGGGGCCGAAAGGCTAGTCTACTAAATGAATATTACAGACACATCTTCTTCTGCCTCTGTTTAGATGCTCAGATGAACAACAAGCGTAACAGAGGGAAATGCCACTTTTCATCCATCACCTTGCAAAAATGAGATGCAGAGCAGCGGCAGGTGAGGGAGTGGGGTGGCGTTCAAGGCCAAGGCCCAGCGTCGGCTTCCTAAGCATTTCCCACCAGGAGCCCGTTCTCTCTCCATCTGGGAGCGGGGCGTGGCGAGTGCCCTTTGCGCGAGTTTCGGGGAACTGATGACACACAGCATCCTGTCTCCAGGGTTGAGGTCCTTCGGGTCCGCCACACAACGGCTCCCTTGCCCCACAGGGGTTTCCAAAGTCGGGGGGAGGAAGCCCGGGTCCTGCTGCAGCAGCAACTGCCCCGAGCATCTGGCTCTGAAACCAGCCCGTTCCACATTGTGCCACAGGGTCTTGGAACTGCGATGCTCCCCTGGGAATCCAGGCCACGGTCTTACAGGCTTGTCAGAGCCTTTCTCACAACACTGCGCATATTTACCAAGTGAGAGAGGAGCCCTGGACGTCACCTCCGCTTCTCCTGCATCTGCCCTCAAGCTCACCAGCTTTTCCACGTCCACAGTCAGCGGCCACGTGACACGGGGCACTGGATGCCGGCAGCAGAGGGTAGGAGACCGCGAGCTCCCCCCCCCCCCCGACAGGACACAGCCTTCTCATCTTTTTATTCTGGCTGGTGCTTAACTGAAGGGGGAAAAGTCATTATGGAATATTCCTCACCAAAGCCCCTCCATTCCATTTTAACCTCCAGCCTCGTTCTTGCTCCCTTCCTCAACCTTCACGCCCTCAGGCTCCTCCCTGCAGTCTGCAGCAATGCTCTATTTTTTTTTTTTTGTCCATTCCAGTCTGTTCTCTCCTATTCCGTCATGAGATCCAGGCAAACCACCCCCCCACCGGGATCTCTTCTGCTTGGTCTAACCCTGCATCCTCTCTGGATCCACCTCCCACTCGGGGCCAAGTCCCCCAGAACTCAGAGCTCTCAACGCTGAGGCAAAGAGCCTCACCCGCTCAGGACCAGGACGCCAACACCACCCACACCGGCGCCCTCCACGTGGGTGTGCGGGACTGTTGATGGAAACCAGGCCACTGAAACCAGGGGAAGGATCTCAGGGGAACAGTGAGGACAGGTTACCTGCAGCGGAGCCTTAACTGGTGGTGAGGGCGGAGCAGGAGCCACACCAGGCCGGTTCTGGGCAGCGGCAGGCAAACCAACCAGACACTCACTGCACCGCTCACTATCCACCTGTGGCCTTCCCTGCCATTCAGGCTGGAGAAGTGGGGGGGGGGGGGGCTAAGGGAACCTCTAAGTGCAAACAACAGCTTCTTAAGTGGGCATTTTTTCCTTCTAAGTTGGCTGCATATGAAATTTGTGGCAAAATAGGTTAAAATGTGAAACAAAGGGACAGCAAAGCCAAGAATATGCTAGAAAAAGAATGGTCAAAATAGCAGCCAGAGGAGTTCCCGTCATGGCGCAGTGGTTAACGAATCCGACAAGGAACCATGAGGTTGCGGGTTCGGTCCCTGGCCTTGCTCAGTGGGTTAACGATCTGGCGTTGCCATGAGCTGTGGTGTTGACCGGCAGCTGCAGCTCTGATTCGACCCCTACCTGGGAACCTCCATATGCCACGGGAGGGGCCTGAGAAATGGTAAAACGACCAAAAAAAAAAAAAAATGGCAGCCAGAGTTACCAAAAAACGCACCTAACCCTTCTCCACCGTCACCGCCACCCTCTCCATCACTGGCGTCACCACTTCCGGCAGGCCTAACAACATCATAACGTCACTGTCACTAACCCTTCTAGATGCTTCCTTGAGCCGGTCAACAGGCTCTGTGCTCCTCGTGCTGTGATGCACAATGACTCTCAAGGAAAATTCAAGCCCAGAGGGAGAGCAGGAACCCAGCGGCCTGCCTCCACCGCCCAGGCTCCCCGCCTCGCACCCTGCTGCCTCTCCAGAAACGAGCCAAAGCAAGCGCCCTCCCACCCAGACCGCACAGAGCTCGTGTGGGACCCCTGAGGCCACGGGTACCGCCCACAGGCAGCACATCCTGCAAGCGCATCCTGCAAATGTCTACGACACACACAGAAATAAAAAGGAGAGAAAAACCACTACATCGTCTGGGTTTTCATGGTCTCAGAAGCACGTGCTGTAAAGAGCAGAGATTCTAGAGACGAACTATTCTACAAGCCATGTGTCAAGGTCACAAAACTGAGGGCCTAGAGCGGGCCCTGTCTGGAGCCACAGCTTCTTCTGCAGGAACCAACCACTGACTCTGTCAGGCCCCATCTACACCCGCAAGGACTCTGCCAGGCGCTCAATCTAGCAGCACCTTTGCATCCTGCGCTGCCTCTCTACAGCTATGTGGAAGGGACAGGGGCCAGGTCCTCAGAAAGTTAAGAACCGCGGCTAAGATGGAGGCAGCCACGCAGCAACAGCACACAGAAAAACCCGACTCTTGTGTTTTTATCCCAATTAGATGGTCACTTCCGCAGGCCTTTTTTCCCTCAACAAGGTCAGAGAGCGTGTCAAGTCTGTAGTCACAGATGATGGCATCTTTGAGAGGCAGGCGTCACAGTCACCCTGGGACAAGCCCTTGGCTCTGGCGCACACATCAATGTATTTTAATTTAAGAAGATAATGATCCAAAGACTCCAGTCTCTTCCTCTTCAAAAAAGCGTCTCTGTGGTTTACTGACACCATGCAACACACTTAGGTACCTAAAGTGGTCATTTCTGGAGCATGCTCCGAAATTTTGACATGCCACCATCTGGGGGAGTTCTAGAAAACCTTTTTCTGGAGAGACGTCAGCAGACACATCACTATCAGGTGAGACAGGCACGTCCCCAGCCCCCCGGGGCACCCGTGCGTGAGGGACAGCACCTGCCACGTGGTGAGCGCGCCCTGTGCTGCACCTGGCCATCAGGAGGCCATGCCTCCAAGGACCCCCACGCCCCGCCCTGGAATCCGCGTCACGGCCCCAGCGGGCAGGGGTCCGGGGCCTCGTTCCTCCCGGACCTGCTCCTTGTTATCTCTCCCAGGAGCACAGCTCTCCCGGACCCACGCCCAGGCTGCTTCGATGGAGGACGTGATGGGCTGGGCGGCTTCCCAGATGAGCCCGGGATGAAGGTGGCCTCTGCCAGCCAGGCTCCCGGCCACCACCCAGGGCTGAGGGCCCTGCAGGCAGAGTCCACACGTGGCTGGAGGGCTCAGAGCAGAGGACCACGGAGACAGCAGCAGAGGCCAGGCAGGAATGAGGGTCACGGCGCAGGCTGGAATGGGGAGCATCAGAGAGGAGTCGCCAGGCCCCATGCCCAGGGTCATGGGCCACCCTCCCTGGAGGAGCTGCTCGGACGCTCTCTGACCTGGAGGGCGCAGGCAGAGTCGCCCGGGGTGCCCGTGGCAGAACCAGGACTCGTGCCCAACCCCGGATCCCCTTCTACTGCCTCCAAACCACGCAAACCACCCCAGCCAAGCACCAGGGTGACATACGGGGACAGGCATCTCGGGGCCACCACATGTGTGTCCTGGCTTTCCCGCAAGGAGGCAGTGGCAGAGCGTCCCAACTGGGGCAGTGAGATGTGGAGGGCGGACCCCACCTGCAGGAGATGGCGCCCACAGGACGGCCGTCAGCCAAAGATTCCCTTCCAGGAAAAAAAGTAGGGAATCCGAAAAGTGATCTCACTGGGCTAGAAAGGGCCAGAAAACAGAACCTCACAGGGAGTTCCTAGTGTGGCGCAGCGGAAACAAATCTGACTGGGAACCATGAAGTTGCAGGTTCAATCCCTGGCCCCACTCAGTGGGTTAAGGATCCGGCGTTGCCGTGAGCTGTGGTATAGGTCGCAGATGCGGCTGGGATCCTGAGTTGCTGTGGCTGTGGTGCAGGCTGGCAGCTGCAGCTCTGATTCGACCCCTAGCCTGGGAACTTCCATATGCTGCAGGTGAAGCCTAGAAAGGAAAACAAAAAACAAACAAAACAAAAAAAACAGGAGCTCACAGCAATTCTCGGAGTGAGAGCCAAACAAGTCACAGAGGGCAGTGCTGCACAAGGCTGGCCTGTTGCCGCCCCCCACCCCTCCGTACTGGGCACGCCCGGGGCCCAGGGAGCCTCAGGCAGCAGAGCACACGGTGCGATTCTGAGATCTCACTGCCTCCCCCACCGCAGAGATTTTTAAAAAGGACCTTTGGGGTCACTCCTTAGCTCAGGCTCAGTTGTACAGAAAGAAAGAAAGTGACTTTTCAAAGAGACGATCTGTTGCAACCAGGCCCTTATTAAATGTCTATGGGAAACGGAGCCCTTTGCCCAGGAAGCCAACCACCCTGGCCCGTGCTCAGGACCTGCTCACGTGGACAGCAGCCAGCCCAGGACACTGGAATCCCCCGCGGCGTGTTCCGCTGGGGACACTGAGGGAAAATAATCATCACAGCAGCTGCGAAGCTAAGTGCCAGCAAGCGGGCTAGGCGCTCAGCAGCGTCTCATGCAGGCTTCACCCAGCCGGCCAGAGAACGGATGCGCCCGCGGCCTGAGAGCAGGGGGCTCAGCCCCGATCAGCATCAGAGCCGGTACACAGACCCAAGGGCTATCTGGCCACCAGCCTGTGGTCCCAGCCCAGACCTGTCTCGGTCACACCCTCCACTGTGTTTTCATGTGTGTGTCTGTGAGCATGCGTGTGTGTGCATGCAGGTGTCCGTGTGTGTGTTTGCACATGCACTTGCACATGTGTGTGCATGCATATGTACACACCTGCTGTTGCGGGGAGGGCGTTGGGAGGGGGAGGCTGGCATTGTCATGTTCCATGCACACACCCACAGGTGACACCCACCAGTGCAGAGGAACCTCCAGGCCCCAGGGCATTCAGGTGACAAGGTGAGAGGGGCTGTGAACTCTGAGAAGCAGGGCAACAGCTTGGAAATAGAGACTCCTGGAGGGTCAGGTAGGGAGGGGACTTCTGGCGCCCCCAAGAGGCAGTAGCGGGGGAAGGAGCGGGGAGAGGAGGGAGCTGGGGAGATGCCTGGCTCAGGGCACAGTTGGCACTGACTGCGAAGGGGCCCTTCAGAGGAGGGGACCGCCCCAGCCTCCTGCCTGCCCTCGGGCCCCACTGAGGTCTGACCATCATGACGTCCATCCAAGCCATCCGACCCCAAGGCAGCCGTCAGGGGCCCTGAGCCAGGGCACGTCCACAGGGAAGAGGGGGGCAGAGAGGCCTACCAGCCAGACCCTAGAAACGTGCTATGGGGGAAAACCTAAACCACCAATGATAAGAAGCCCCGGAGTAGCCCTAAGCCTTCTCCGAGCCCCCAACCCACCTCTGCACTGTGACGCAGACCCACGACCACCAGCCCCCATCCTAGGTTCCAAGGGAAACAAGAGCCTCTTCCTCACGGCTCCAATGTACAGATGTGCTGACGTTAAAGCACCAAAAATAGCAAGCTGGAGCTCCCACGGTGGCGCAGGGGGTTAAGAACCCACCTGCAGCCACTCAGGTGGCTACAGAGGAGGAGTTCCACCCCCAGCCCAACGCAGTGGATTAAAGGATCCAGCATTGCCGCAGGGGACGCTCGGATGCCATCCCTGGCCCAGAAACTTCCATATGCCACAGATGCGGCCATAAAAAAAAAAAAAAATAGCAAGTTGCATTGATTACCTGAGGATTAAGCACTAAATACTGAAGCTGGTGGCTTTGTTTACAGACAGGAGCGATGCCTGATGACAGGCTGGAAGGGCAGGGGTACAAGGAACCCTGACTCGAGAGAGAAGAAAAATTTCATCTGTCAACGCTGCCACGAGATCAGAAAGTAAAAGAGAATAAACCGGAGCTACTGACACCCCAGGACAGATGGAAAATGAGTCAGGAACCCCTTGCTGCTGCTCCCTCACCCGTTCGACTAGCTTTGCTCTTTCTGGAATGATCCCTCAGGAGCACCTACCTGTGCGGGTAGGGCCAGTCCCAGTCTAGCGACGGTCGGTCAGGGTAAAGTCAGGCTAACAGGGGGAATTCCACGACTTGGT
Source organism: Phacochoerus africanus (assembly GCF_016906955.1). NCBI lineage: Eukaryota > Metazoa > Chordata > Mammalia > Artiodactyla > Suidae > Phacochoerus > Phacochoerus africanus. The sequence goes on along the minus strand of NC_062559.1, from coordinate 48,960,274 downwards.
AACTTCTGGAAACTCCCCAAGAGAAGGGTTCATTTTGGTTTTTCATTTGCTTTGCTTTGATTTCATCGGCATGAGAACGGTAAATGAAGACTCACCTCCATCATTGCACAACTACAAATGTAATAAAATTCATGGAGCAATTTAAAAAAAAAAAAAAAGACTCACCTCGGCATGACAGCCCTCGACCGTCGATAATCTGTTTGCAAACCCCGCAGACTCTGGCTTTTTTAAAGGTCTTGTTCTTAAAACTGTGCAGACTCGTCGTGAGTTCTTCCGGCTGGAAAAGGAAAAGGACAAAGGCTCAGCGCTTCCATTCAGTCCACCTGCTCTTCCTTTTTCCAGCGGAGTTGGGGAAGAGCCGCAACAGAAACCTGACCAGGCGACCAGAGGAGAACAAGACACCACCCTGCCAAGGCCGGGATCGGGGGCGGGGGGGCTCGGGTACCCGAGGGAGGCCCCCACGCGCCCAGCTTGTAATCCACGGGGCGAAGGGCAGCCAGGCTTCCGTGACGACGTGTTGCGCTTCCAGACTGTCGCTTACAACCACTCCCGTCTGTGACACGCACCCCCACCCCGTGCCCCCGCCCCATCTCCCCCACCCTGTGCCCCCCATCCCTCTTCTTCACACTTTTTCCTCCGGAAGAAACAATTATAAACAACACGATGATGCTCAGAGGCGGCCGACTGGCCTTTCTGGCCCCTTAGTCCCTCCGAACAGATATACTGAAGGGCGAGTGGTCACCAGTCCGGGGTGACAAGAGAGGCAGTTCCTCCTGGTAGAGCATCGGATCCATTTCACACACTGGCACTGGGAGGAGACGAAACAGTCAGCCACCAAACCCAAGTCTGCTGTGCCAAGGCGCACAGCTGCATCGGAGGAGCTTATAAAAATTCAATCTGCCTTAGAAACCAAACACCAGCCATACTGCCATTAGCTGATGGGTGACAGTGCGCTCATTCTGTGATGACTGGTACACCATGCATGCACAAGGCCACTGCTCACCCCCAGAGAGTTACAATTCCCCAAGGAGATGGAATGTTACCCAGAACAGGAGACAAACGGCACTTCGGAAAATAGTTTGACAATTTTTTGTACAGATTTTTAAACCTACACCCATGCTATGACCCAGCAATTCCTCTCTCACAGACACTGAAAAAGAAATATGGGAGTTCCCACTGTGGCTCAGCAGTAATGAACCTGACTAGTATCCATGAGGACTCGGGTTGGATTCCTGGCCCTACTCAGTGGGTTAAGGATACAGCGTTGCCAAGAGCTATGGTGTAGGTCACAGATGTGGCTCAGATCTGTGGCAGAGGCTGGCATCTGCAGCTCTGATTTGACCTGGGAACTGCCATATGGTATGGGTGTGGCCCTAAAAAGACAAAATAAAATAAATTTAAAATTAGATAAATAAGGAGTTCCTGTCATGGCTCAGTGGTTGACGAATCTGACTAGGAACCATGAGGTTGTGAGTTCGATCCCTGGCCTTGCTCAGAGGGTTAAGGACCCAGCATTGCCGTGAGCTGTGGTGTAGGTTGCAGATGCGGCTCGGATCCTGCGTTGCTGTGGCTTCGATCCCTGGCCTTGCTCAGAGGGTTAAGGACCCAGCATTGCCGTGAACTGTGTTGTAGGTTGCAGATGCGGCTCGAATCCCGCGTTGCTATGGCTTCAATCCCTGGCCTTGCTCAGAGGGTTAAGGACCCAGCATTGCCGTGAGCTGTGGTGTAGGTTGCAGATGCGGCTCGGATCCCGCGTTGCTGTGGCTCTGGTGTAGGCGGGCGTCTACAGCTCCGATTCGACCCCTAGCCTGGGAACCTCCATATGCCGAGGGAGCAGCCCTAAAAAAGGCACAAAGACCAAAAAAAAAAAAAAAAGATAAATAAGAAACATGGCCACAAAGACACCTGCAAAAATCATCAAAGCCACCGTATTTAAAAATGCCCCCAACAAGAGGTAACCCAAATGCCCATCAAAAGGAGCCTGGATAAACACATAAGGACAGTCATAAAACGGAACGCTTCTCGGGTGTACACAAGAGCAAGTTACCAGTCCATGTAGAACATGCAGCATCGTGGGTGCACATCAAAGGCATTATTTTGCTGAATGGAAGACATCCGACTCAAGAGCACACAGAATGATTTGCTTTACTGGATGTTCATGAACAAGCAAACGAACCTATCTAGAAACTCAGAGGCAGGAAAAAATGAGGTGAGCGCTATGATGGCACCAAATTCCTACCTGGAGAAAGTTTCTGGGATGCAGAGAAGGAAGGGGGAACCAGTGCACAACAGGGGTTGAAGCAAAGGAATGAAAAGTTTAGGCAGAATAAGCCAGCAAGAGGTTACTTGCCTGAGCACCAGGGAACAGAGAGCTGCGCAGAACCCAGGATCTGTGGAAGGGCTCAGCACAGTCCTGAGGGGTGTGTGTGTGTGTGTGTGTGTGTGTGCGTGTGTGTGTGTGTGTGCACATGTGCTTGAGGAAGCTACCTAAGGGGGAGGAAAGAACCACCAGAGAGGATTAGCGGAAACAGAGCTCAGGGCTCCCACAGACCTGGGAAGGGTGCCTCTTCCCACACACAGACCAGAAAACCTCAAGATTCAGGGAGTATGAGCACAGAAGACACGGAAGCACCTTGCCTCAATCATGGGGAACGATTAACTCTAACCTGAGCACTGCTCCCGTTCTGCCTGGCCTATCTAGAAGGGATTATACCATCTCCAAGTAATTTAGTTGCATTCCAGAACAAAGCCCAAGAACATCCGAGGAACAAAAAAATGTCCAGCACCCTAATAAGGTGAAATTCACCTTGTCTGCTATCCAATCAACAAATTATCTGGTATGCAATCAAAAAGCAGGAGGCATACAAGGCCACAGGAAAACACAATCCACAGTGAGAATAATAAATTAATTAAAAATGGCCCTGAACTGACAAGAATAGGCAAACAAGATACTAAGAGAAGAATTATAACTGGATTTCATTTGTTCAAGAAGGTAAGTAGGGATGGAAAGGTATAAAAAGATGCAAACCAAACATCTATACAAGAAATGTAAAATCTGAGATAAAAAATACACTGGATGCAATTACTGGCAGATTAGACACTGCAGTAGAACAGAGGAGTGAACTTGAAGATATCACCATAGAAACTTCTCAAAATAAAGGACAGAAAGAGAAAAGACCATCTAAGTAAATTAGGAAATAAACAGAGCATCAGTAAGCAGCCTCTGAAGGAGGATGAGTGGGTGGAGGGATATTTGAAGAAATAACAGCTGAAGCTTTTCCAAAATAGGAAGAAGACTATAAAATCATAAGTCTGGGAAACTCAACAAACCTCAAGCATAACAAATGTGATAAACTATACCAAAATGCAAGATAATCACATTGCTCAAATCCAATCATAAACAAACCCATATACAAAACAGAAACAGACTCACAGACTAGAAAACAAATTTATGGTTGTCAAAGGAGAAAGGGACAGGGGATAAATTAGGAGTTGGGGATTAAGATATACACACCACTATACATAAAACTGATAAGCAACAAAGATTTACACTATAGCACAGGTGTATACTCCATACCTTATAATAACGTATAATGGAAAATAATCTGAAAAAACAATATATATAAAGAGGAAAAGAACACATTATATTCAGGAGACCAACCATTAGCATAACAGCAGATTTCTTATTCAAAAAAAGAAGAGTTAAGGAAGAGAAAAAACAGTGCGACAAGATAAAATACTGAGGAAAAAATATGCCAATCTAGAATTCTGCACCCAGTAAAATATATTTCAAAAATGAAAGCAAATTAAAAATTTCTTAAGATATATAAAAGCTGGAGTTCCCTTTGTGGCTCAGCGGTTAACAAACCCGACTAGGATCCATGAGGATATGGGTTCGATCCCTGGCCTTGCTCAGTGGGTTGAGGATCCAGCATTGCTGTGAGCTGCAGTGCAGTTAACAGAAACGGCTTGGATCCCATGTTGCTGTGGCTGTGGTGTAAGCTGGCAGCTGAAACTCCAATTTGACCCCTAGCCTAGGAACTTCCACATGCCACAAGCGTGGCCCTAAAAAAAAAAAAAGGCAAAAAAAGGAGAAAGAGATATATAAAAAATCACCAGCTGACACATACTACAAAGCATGTTAAAGGCAGTCTGGTCAAAAGAAAAATGTTATCAGATGGAACTATGGCTTCACACAAAAGAATAAAGAGCACTACAAGGGGTAATTACATGGACAAATATATAAGATTTTTACTTATTTAAAATGAACCGAAAGATAATTAACTGTTTAAAAAAAACTAATGATGATGTAATGTGAGGTTTAACATAAGTAGAAGTGGAATTTATGATAAAAGATACAAAGCTCAGAAAAGGAGAAACGGCAGTATTCTATCGCAAGGCTCTCATGAAGTCACATACAAAAAAACCAAACCTGTCAATACTTTGATCTTGGACTTCCAGAACTGTAAGGAAAAAATTAATTTCTGCTGTTTAAGCCACCAGCCTATGGTATGTTGTTATGGTAGCCCTAGCAAACTAATATACCCTTTCTCAATAATTAATCAATTTTTATCAATAATAATTGATAATATTGCATAAGATAAGCATGGCTATATAAGCCTTAAACAATGTTATGAAAAACTTGACCTAATTGCTATCTTTAGCACATCTGACCTAACAGAAGCAGAATATACATTCTTTTCAAATACATATGGAATATTTACCAAGGTAGACTATATTCTGGGGCATTAAATAGGTGTAAATAAATTTAAAAGCACTCAAGTCATACTAAATATATTCTCTGACCACACTGGGATTAAAATAGGGATCAGAAATAGAATGATCTCTATAAAATCCCCAAATATTTGGAAACCAAACAACACATTTCTAAATAGGGTGATACATCATGGCAAACCGGGTTTCTCCCAGGTTGGTTGATTTTATGTTCAAGTATCAATCAGTAAAATAAAAAATTTTAAAAAAGAAACTTGCACAATTTTTCAATTGATGCAAAAAAAAACCCTCATAAAATCTAACATCCATTTCCTGATTTAATTTTTTTAATTTTAAATTTAAAAAAACTCAAATAGGAATAAAAAGAGACTTCCTCAACTTCATAAAACTGTCTGTGTAAAACCTACAGCAAATGTCATATGTAATGATGAAAGACTGAATGCCTTCCCTTCAGGATGTGAGACAAGACAAGGATTTCCTCAATCAATATTTCTATGTAGGCTTGTCCTCGAGGTTCTAATTAGTGCAATCAGGCAAGAAAAATAAATAAAAGGTATCCAGGTTAGAAAGGAGAAAGTTAAACTATCTTTAGTCACTGATGACATCATTGCCTATGTAGAAAAAGCTGATGGAATCAACAAAAAAGCTCTAGGACAAGTGAGTTTATCAAAGTTGAAGGATACAAGATCAATGAATGTACAAACTGATTGTACTTCTACATACCAGCCATAAACATCCAGAAATTGAATTTCAAAAAATATTACCACTTACATTAGAATCAAAAATATGAAATATTTAAGGATAAATCTGACAAAATTGTGACAGACTTATAAACTAAAAACTGTAAAACACTGTGGAAAGAAATTAAAGAAAATATAGGGAAACTGAATTTCTTCTATAATTAAAGAAATTATAGAAAACAGATGGAGAGATACACCATGTTCATGGATCAGACAACACAATATAATTAAGATGCAATTCTTCCCATAAAATCTATAGATTCAACATAATCTCAATTAAAATCCCAGCAGGCTTCTTCCATAATTGGCAAATTGATTCCAAACTTCATATTTAAATTTCAAAGCACTTAGAACTGCCAAGACAACTTTGAATATTGTTCCTATTTAAGTGTACAATTTGATAAGTTTTCTATTATATTTTGAAAAGGCGTTTTCAGTATAAAAACACTGAGTTTCAAAGATAGAATACTCTTGGGATTCTCTATAATTAAAAAATATGAGGTGTTAAACGAACACTTTGGAGTCTAATTTTCAACAAAGCATATGCTCCTCTGAAACTGATCAAAGGAAGACCAATACTCAGCACACAGACCGAAACTGCCTTGACCAATGGCAGACACAACTAATCAATCATGGCTAATGTCCCCAGTTGACTTTACAAGCCTTCTCAATGGAGAACCCCAGGTGCCACTACCAATGGGCTGGAACTGGCAGAGGGCTCCTTCAGACATGCCATTGCCACTCCACCTTTAAAGCACTCTCTGACCATCCCCAAACCGTTCCTCCACTATTCAAGCTGGAATGCTGGGAACTTACAGTTTTCTGCTGCGACCATTTCTTGTCCCACACCCCCGCCCCCCAAGTCCTTCTGACCACTTCCGGTTCCTCAGAAACCCTACAGCACAGCCATCAGTCATGCATTCCCTGGTGTCAGCTGGCAAGTCTGTCAAATGAGGGAACGTTTCCTGCACCAGGGGGAAAACTTCCCACTGCTTCTGCCACCTGGGTTACAAGCTCTGTGACCCTGGATAAGTCATACCCCCTTTTCAAGGGAAAGAGGACCTCCCCCATCCTGCCTACGAACACTGTAAATAAACAAGTGCTGTGGCAGGTACCACTTATAAGCACTGGGATTCTATGGGAATCACTGGGCCAGCGTTTGCAAATCAGCTCCACCTAGGCTCCACCCTGTAACAAATAAAATAGATTGTCTGGGGGGGGGGGCAGAATGCAAATTTTTTCAAAGCTCCCCCAGGGATTCTAATTCATAGCGAAATTGAGGCCACCACTATGTAATGGACTGTACATATACTATGAGGTGCTGTCCTACATACACTCAAGGCGCTGTTATTCTGTGCTTGTTTACATGTTTGTTTCTGTTTTGTTTTGTTTTTTTAACAGACTACTTTTCGACAGCAGAGCTGTGGTACTAGAAGCCTGCAAACAGGGACAACGGTGCTGTTATTATGAAGCTCACAACATCAGTAGGGCCCTTCTAGGCCGTAACCATGACCATCACTGTTCTACGAACAGGAATGCTAGGATGCAGGCCCAAGACCACAGCGCCAGAGGATAAGGAATATGGCCTCAGACCCAGTCTCCACCCCAGCCTCAAGTTCAGACAGGAGTATGTATTCAAGTAGCTGACAAACACAGCCCTCTGTAGTAATCCCCCAGTTGGCACATGCTTCCCCCCTCATATTTCAGTTATTTGTCTCTACGCCTCTCCTGTGTAATTCCCTTGAGACAGGACACCAGGCTCTTAACCATTTGTCCTCCGAGGCCCTGCACAGCGCCTGGCACACAGTGAACTGAGGACGCTCAATTAGTATTTGTTGCCTGAATGAACTGGCTGTAGTCTGTGGGCCAACGGGGGATACTATGACCTTTTATTCCCTACAAATACCTTTATTACAACCAGGGAGAAAGAGGCACTGTGTTCCCGCGGCTTTCTTGCCAGGCTGGGCCACAGCTAGAAGCCTGGAGAGGAAGGAAAGAGCAAAGGTGCTGTGAGGAGGCTGAGGCCATTTCAATGGCTGGATGGCGGAGGAATTCATTGCAGATAGTGTAATAACATCTGCTCACGCTTCATCTGTACATAACATCTCCATTGTGCAATGAGCCTAGACGGGATTAGACTGCCTTTGTTTTCACCTGATACTGTGCTTTCATTTCTCCCACAGAGGCGGGGCCGCTGCGTGCCGGGGGAAGGGGAGGGAGGCCGAAATGCTGAAGCATTTAGCAGGCTCAGTTCAGGAATCTAAATTGCATTTAATTGTTAGGAGCAGACAGTTAGAAGCATTGAGAGCAAGGCTGCCCGTTCCACAAGGACTCCCTGAGGGGCGGAGGGTAATTAGTGCTGGTCGTGATGGTGAGGTCTCTTTTCAGAAAGAAAAGTCTGCAAAATTGAGCGAGGAAGCGCTCCACAGGAGTGCAGAAGGGGGACCCTTGGCTCTGCCCTGCGGGAATGCAAAATCTCACCGACCCCACCGACCCCACCCTCCGCCAGGTTCTCTGGGCTAAGGCTGCAATAGCAAAACAGTTACTGCACAAAGGCTGCATCAGCACAATGCAAGCTACCTTTTCTTTTCAGGCCAGAGGATTTAGGCGTGTGTTTTCCTACCTGGGGAAACGTTCAGCAGCATTCTAGGGAGGCAGACACTGAGCAAAGACACCCAGCAACTTGACTCTGGAGTGTCTTAAACCCCACAAAAACTTCCTGCATCAGCAAAGTGGACCCCAAACCGCTGGGGTGATCCTGCTCAGAGCCAGAGAACCCCCATACAGGGGACAGCCACTGCATACCTACCACACACTGTCCCCAACCTCCCAGCAATAGCATTTGACTGTTAAACTAAAAATCGGAACGGAGCACAACTCAAAGTGATGGGAGGTTGCTGACCTTCTGACTACTTCTCAGTCCTCAGAACCTTACCTAAGTTTCTGGGAAAACAAAAGCAATAAATAAATGTGTTTACTCCGAGAAAGGACTGCTGAACCTACTGGCCAGCAGCCTCCTGCATCAGCTCTGTTTAATTCAAACGCCATGGAGGACGGTCCCAGGACCACAGATTCTAACAGAGCCGTGTTGACCTTGCACTTCTGCAACAATGGCAGCACCTCCCCACATCCACACGGAGCTCCGCACCCTTTTCTTTTGCAAGAAACGCAGGCTGCGACGCGAGTCCTCGAAATGGCCCATGTCCCACTTCTGTGCCGGGAAAGGAGTCCAAAGAAGGGTGTTCAAGAGGGAGTCGAAATAGAACATGAAGCTTGAACTGTCACCCACTCCATGTGGGCTCACCAGGGCGCCACCTTCCACCAGGCAAAGCCCTGCTTTCCCCCTCTCCTGAGCACGTAACACGTGCACACACAGGGACACGCGCGCACAGACCAGGACACGCGCGCTCGTGAACATGAGGGCACCCATGGGCATGCGCAGAAACAAAAGCACACGCGTGAACGTGCACGCGCAGACAAGGGTGCATGGGCATCCGTACACACTTGCACACCGGCGCGCAGACCGCGTCCTCAGGCGCACACTGGCACGCGCGCGCACCGGCCCGAAGCGCCCCCCTCTCCCGGTTCCAGCGTCCCGCGCCCCTTCTCCACTCACCTGGCGCCGGTGCCGGCGAGCCCGCGCTCCCCGCGCGCACCCTCCAGGCGGCCCCGGGGTCAGCGCGCGCAGCCGCATGGCCTCCGGCGCCCGCGCGTTGAGCCGGACCAGGGCCAGGCTTGGAAGGCCCAGGCCTGCACGGACCCTCCCCAGAGACGGTGCCAGGCAGGGATGCCTCCTGGGCCCCTGCGTCTGGGAGTCCCAGGAAAAGTTCCACCCCGGGAGCCCCGAAAAGACGCGGCCGCCACCTCCAAGTCCACTTTGCCGTCAGAAGTCAGATGCCTGGAACAAAAGCCAGACGAGTGAGCGCAGGGTCCCCCGGCGCCCCTCCATCTGACATGAATTAGCCCTCCCTCCCCCGCCCCAGACCGCAGCTCCAGAGAGGAGGCAAAAGCCTTCTCAGCCAAACCCAGGAAAAGTGGAAAAGAAACGCCTCCTAGGGCCGGGGTGGGGGGGCAAACCTACAGCCGCCCTCCGCCCTCCCACTGGATCGCCGCCGCCTTTGGCTGGAGTACAGCTTGACTAGGATTTCAGACCTCTCCAAGAATGCGGACCCAGGGGCTTAAAAGCAAAATCCAGAGGCTCTTTGGTTTTTCAGGATTTTAAATCGTGTCCAGTAAACCTGCCTTCGGGAATGGTCGGTGTCACTGGTAAACGACCTTGCTAGCCTGCAGCAGCTTTGGAGTGGAAAGAAGGAAAACTAATGCAGAATGGCTTTTTTTTTTCCAATTTGCCTCTTCGACTAAGAAAAACAAGGGGCAGCCTTGCCAGAGAGGGATGAGAGACAGGCGGAGGTTCCAGTAAACTCAAAAATGATTGTGGGACTTCCATACCTGGGGGTCCAGGACCCCGCACACCCCTCCCACACACACACCCTTACCATCCAGAGTGCCAGACAGCTCCCGGCAAATCACATCCCCGTTTTCCTCTCTGGCTCTGTGGTTATGGAAGGAAACTTACAACCTGTCTTTAATTTTTTTGAAGGAGATGAAGGTGACTGAGGTGATGGGACAAGGTGTCACAGGAAGAGGATGCCAGACACCAGGAAAGTGGAAGGGTCCCTTAGCCTGAAGGACAGCCCCCCCCCCCCCGGGGGGGGGAGTGATCCACAGAGAAGGGCCCTTTTCCCATGCCTGTCAGGCCCCCTCAGGACTGAGTTGTCATGCTGGGCTCGAAGAGCCATGGATCTTAGCTTTCTACCATGAGAAGCTCCGGCAGCCCGCTCCTGGGAGAGGCTGTGCCCCACAGAGGCCCCCACCCACACCCGCTCCTCCTTGCACAGAAGCACATGGCCTAGGGAGCTGGATGTCCTCAGGCCGACCAGCTCACGGTGTGCCCAGAGCAGCACCGAACGCCCTGGTGACTTGACCTGCCTCCATGCCCAGTGCAGGGTACAGGTCTCATGACCTGCCTTGCATCTAAAGCTCTGACTACAGATCTTCAACTCTGCTTGCAACTCCCAAGGTCTTAGTGCTGGAGAGCGGTCTGGGTGGGCTAGGCCTGGGCTTTTATGGTTAACACATGTGCGAATTCCAGCCATAGATTCAAAGGCAGGCATTAACCTCTCCGGTTCTGGCACCGAACACCCATCCTTCCATTTCTGAGGTTGCAACAGCAAAGCTGCTCTTCAACTTTCAACCAGGAAAAAAAAAAAGAGGAACACGCCATTCTGGCTTCTGATTCCTCACCAGGCAGCCACCCATCCACGCGCATCTTCCTCCTCCTTCAAATGAGATTCTTATTCATCTGTATCTGTAGTCATTCATTGATTCGGTCACTAATTCGCTAATTCGTTTTCTAAATGCATTCATCATTATTCACCCTTTCTCTAGAGAGTTTAAACTTCAGTTTTGCAGGCATCTCTCAGTCCTATTTCTTCATACACATCCCTCACCCCCACGTGACTGCAGGAGTCCTAAGAATACACCTGTAGGGGATTCATTGCTGAGTCCTCAATGTCTAACACAAGACAAGGCACAAAGCTGTGTCTACAAGCCGAGCTAGAAGCACACTGTTCTGCTGTCCTAGGGCACGGCATGCAAACACTTTTTCCAGAAGTCCGTTGGATCTATTCCCACTCCCACCCAGGAACAGCAGAAGGAATGTGAATCTCAGCAACGAGGTGGTCCCCAACATGATAAAGCTCCATGAAGTCGAGGACTGGGCTTTGCACTCTGTGGGGCCCCTGGAGACCACGCAGTGCTCCTGCGCCCACAGCTCCCAGCTTGGAAGACAAATGGGGGCTTCAGGGGGACACCTGAATCTCCTCTTACTTGATTAAAAGATGCACCATTCAGAAAATTCCCACACGTCCTTACTAATAATAAATCACATGCCTGGGATACACCTCACAGGTGATGACCCCAAACCAGGTTGTCACAACTGGGTCAGCATCAGGGATCATAGACACAGCCTCTCGGCTCAAGCCCAGAGCACCACAGCCCAAGGGAACATCCCCAAACACAGAAGTGGGGCCCCTGCCAGGACTCCCCACTTTGCCAGCTGGCCCACCTCCAGCCCCTTCTCCCTCCACAGCCCCCCAGCCCTGCTCATCCCCAGGCTCCTCTGGCTCAGCACCACTGGGAGGCAAGCTGAAGCACGAGCATTTGGGGCTGGGTCAGCTGGGAGACCCTAGAGGAACCCAGAAACCAGGGCGGGCACGGAGCCAGCTACTCCAGCCTCGCCAGACTCGCTTCACAGCTGCGCTGCCAGCCTAGCCTGCCCCTCATAGGGCAACGATCCCACCTGCTCCTTGCTGGCCTGACTTCTGGCTACAGAGTCTGCAGCAACAAAAGGGGGCTCTTCTTGCACAGGATGGACTTCAGGGGGCCTGGGGCCAGACTGTGAGGCCTCAGGGCTGCAGCACCAACCCAGCCTGGACTGGGGACTCGGGCCGGGCCATCCAAGAACTCAGACCTGACTGCAGTGGAGGCTGCTGCCACATGTCTCCTCGCTCACACACTCATATCCATCCAGGAACATCACTGAGCGGCCTGTGCGTCTGGCATTACAGGGAGCACAGTGCAGAAATGTCTGCATGCGGTGTTAGGAGGGGGCACCCTGCCCACTCCTGGGACGTCGGGGGAAAAGAGCGACAGGTGGACTGAGACCTGGAGGAGAGGTGGGCATTTTCGAGACAGGAAAAGAGCCAAGGCGTTCCCCGTTGTGGCTCAGCAGTAACGAACGCAACTAGTAAGTATCCTTGGGAATGCGGGTTCGATCCCTGGCCCTGCTCAGTGGGATCCGGCACTGCATGAGCTGTGGTGTGGGTCACGGATGCGGCTTGGATCCCGTGTTGCTGTGGCCATGACATAGGCTGGCAGCTGCAGCTCCGATTTGACCTCTAGCCTGGGAACTTCCATATGCTGAAGGTGAGGCCTTAAAAAGACAAAAAAAGAAGAAGATGAGAGCCAGGAGACCCAGCATAGTGCACAGGGTAGGGCGCTGGGACAAACTGAAGCTCAGCACGCATTAGGGCGCGGACAGCAGGCAGGTGCAGGCCGTGTCCAGAGAGTGCGCACAGGGCGGGGGGGGTGCGGTAAGCAAGCCAGGGCTGGACCGAGGTCCGGGGGAACCCGAGCGGTGAGAGGGAAGCATGTCCTGGGGAGCACCTGGCAGAAAGGCAGAAAATGACAGTCATCGCTATGCTGCAGGACTGGAATGGGATCCTGGTGTAACACACGGTTTCAACGGACACGGATATCGACAGAAATGAAAGCTGAGGCACATGTGCACACACACGCACACGCATGCAGCCATACACACCCGTGCACATACACTCTCCCTACACTCCCCAGCTCTGTCCACAGGGAGGGCCTGAGGCAGCCCCCAGTGGTAGTGGTTACACCCAGCACCCAGTCCTCGGTTTTAAGACAATTTCCCAGAAAGAAAAAAAAAAAATGGGCTCCTTAGAGACATGGCTAATTTCAGGTTTGAGTCAGGGACAGCACAGATGAACTGCAATTTTTTTTTTTTTTTTGGTTTTGCCCAAAGGTGAAGGAATGCTCCCAGAATGACCAGGCTGCCACACAGGGGCACTGAGTCTGGGCTGCAGAGGCGGCCCCCGGCCAAACCTGGGGACATTGAAATAAACAGTGATAATATCAGACTGTAACCCGTTGAATTACATAGGAATCCATGAGTGCATGAGTCCTACTGATAGACATAAATTAATAAAAGAACACACTGGAGATGCAGATGCCTGCACGGTCTCGAGGCACCCCTCCCTCACCTGAGGGACCGGGGTGGGGGAGGCGGCAGGAGATGAGCTCCTGTAAATAGGATGGAGTGGTTGGGTATAGAGAGAATAAAGGATTTAGCCTCCACTTGCCATGGAAACTTGAAGCGAACATAACCCAGCATTCTGCCCCTGTCACTCTCTGGAGAAGAGCCACATCATCTCAAAAATACCACCCCTAACTTGTTGTAAAGAGGAAAAGCGTAAGTCTACGACAGAGCAGGCTGGCCTTGAGCCGAGGCCAGGGGGCCATGGCCTTTGACAGACCTGTCCGCCTAGAGAGCACGGCTCTGTAGCTGAGTGTAGCTGAGTGCGCTCACACGGAGGCACAGCCTGAACGTGATCTTGACCAGGTATGGCCGGACGTGAGTGAGGGGCATGGGGGCCCAAACTGGAGGTCCCCGGGAGCCGAGCCTGGAGGGCCTGTCTGCCGGCAGGTGCACCCAGCACCAGCGTCTGCGGTGGGGTCACCCGACTCTCTGGGCAAATGACTCCCATCTTCACCCCTCCATCCTCATCACACCTAAGATCCACCACAGGCCAGTCACACTCATCCGTGGCTCTGTGACGCCAGTGCCAACCAAGGGGGTCCCAGGAGTCACCTAAAGCACTTGCAAAAGTACATTGCCTCCCTACTCCGCCATAAAAAACCCAC